>NC_135381.1:23839980-24455889 GCF_049243985.1 Paroedura picta | reverse complement strand
CTTGTAGAAGGCATGATGTCTTTGAGGCCCTTGATCAATGCACAGGGCTATCTTCGCTGAAAAGTTAGCAGCATGCTGCTATTCTACATATTTTAGCAACTCTTCATTACACAGCCCAAGTTGTTGTTGTTAGGTGCGAAGTTGTGTCCGACCCATTGCGACCCCATGGACAATGATCCTCCAGGCCTTCATGTCCTCTACCATTCCCGAGTCCATTTAAGCTTGCACCGGCTGCTTCGGTGACTCCATCCAACCACCTCATTCTCTGTGATCCCCTTCTTCATTTGCCCTCAATCGCTCCCAGCATTAGGCTCTTCCCCAGGGAGCCCTTCCTTCTCATGAGGTGGCCAAAGTATTTTAGTTTCATCTTCAGGATTTGGCCTTCTAAGGAGCAATCAGAGCTGATCTCCTCTAGGACACAGCCAAGTAGAAGCATACAAAATGTTCTTAGGTAGCTCTTTGTTAACTTGAGAGACATTTGACAGAGAATGAAGCAAGCTAACTCAATTTACATTCTTGGGTTTTATACACATTTCGTTTTCCCCACGTTAGGTGAATGAGTTGAAGTTATTTTTCTTTGAGAATTTCCCCAGTCCCATAACATGCTCTTGACACTACATTTAAATGTCAAGGGCAATGCCATCTGATATTCCAAAGCTACAAATGTGAAGTGGGAACATTTACCACCAGCTCTTGAGGAAATGGGCTAACGGAAGGTTAGGTGTTCTGACTGAGGTTGTTTGTCTTCCACTGGGCACAAATCCTGAGAATTCCGGTCAATCTATCACTTGAAAGAAGAATGTACAGATCTTGGAGGTCAGAATAGTGATGACATTACAGGGAAGGTGTTCAACAGCAGCTCTCTGTGGGTGTAAATTATTTTCTTTTTTGGGGGGGGGGTATGAACATCAGAGGTCCATAAATGTAACAGCCATTCTTCTACCATGAGAGCAAGAACTGAGCACTTCTTACCCTTAAAATACCACCCCCTAGAATTACATGAAAGGACTTCTGGGAATAAACAAAATTTCACCCATTTCAGAACCTCAGCATTGCTACTTTTGATAGATCAGCTACTGGTACACCATATTTCAGAAACATTGTCTTAGTTCAATGATTGCATTCTGAGTGTTTTCCTCATTTTCTGAATTAAGTCTATTAAAAATAAAGGGAATTGTGTGGCTTTGTTAATCAAAAGGTACAGACATGCAGCCATTCTTGTAGAGGCTATGGTTACTGTGCATACAAAGGAATTGAATCTGGTCATCTTTGGATGAAGTGGCATTAACGTACTTTGTTCTACAGTATCAGTAATGATCTTGTTCAATTTTCAGCTTCATCCTTGACCTTTTCATATACATCCTGAGAAATACACTGATCTGTTCTTGGGTTTAAGTTCTCTTTGGGGGCTTTTCTTAACTGTGCTGCATGAATTTGTGGCCATTCACGGATACTTTTCACTCTTTAAAAAAAACCTTTATTTTTCAAAATAATTGTAAATCATTAGACCATATGTGAAGTTACCAATAGGGAAGTGAACCCAAACAGACATTTGCTGCACTTTCAACCTTTGTAACACGCATGATTCTCAAAAGGAGTCTTACATTTTGATTTACAATTTTTAAATGTACGAATACTTAAAAACAGTGGATTTTTTGAACGGAAAGGGATACACATTTAAAGCACCAAATACTGCAAAAATTTCATTTGAAAATGTGATTATTCTATTACAGTTTTAGTTAAGTCAAATCTTCTTAGCACCTTACTGAAGTTAGCCTAGAGTGTAAAATTAGTGCATATCATTGCTAAACAATTTGATCTGTAAACTGTACACTACCAGCCAAATTCTTGAAAGGGAAAGGATTTCAGCTTTCACACATCTGGCATAAACACTTCCAATTTAATACAGGAAAAAATAAGTTCCCATTTGTTTTAAGTTGGTTTCTCTTAAAGCAATCATTTATAAAGATTGCATCAACATCCACCAGCAGAGGAAGATCCAACTTTATTGAAACTGCTTGCATACAAAATATATTGCACTATAACCAAACAAATGTCAACATAAAATCCAATCTGTTGTCGCTAATATGTACAGAGAATATTGCCCAAGAGCAGTTACATTACAAGGTCATTCTACCTTGGTTAATTATCTACAGTATTTTAAACCAAACAGCTTACAGATGATGTTTGCAAGGTACCAATTTCAGTTTTCAAATACTATACATTCCCCCAAAAATAAATAACTAGAAATCCACATTTAGTGTTTGGCAATACTTAAGACATTTTTTAAAATATTTGTTGTGTGCAGTTTGCTGTCTTTTTAATATGCTTGCTTGTATGCAAGAAAAAAAAAACTAGACGAATGCAACCCCCCCTCCAAAAAAAAAACACATAACAGACAGGGCCAGGTTTGTATACTTCTGTACACAATCAGCAACACTCCTACTGGAGTAAATTTTATAACAGAATAGCTTAAAACGAAGGTCTTATCACACACTTTTTTGCATAAGCAAATTTCATTCATGATCGGAAATACAAAATATCCCCCTACCCCCTATCATGGTAACTAAACTTTACATCAACTTAAGCTACACAGTTTGATCCTCCTTGTGAATGAGACCTTGGTAAGCCTGTCCTATTCCCAATGCTGTCAAGCCATACTATCCCTGAATGTTCCTTACTGTCATATAGCAATCTTATTATGTTTTCTGAGATACTTCCAATTTAAATACCAAAAACTGTAGGGGAACTGGGGGGGGGGGAAAACTATTATTTTAAATTGGTCCTCTGGCCAAAAGCAGGCACACACTACTAGCTTATGAACAAGTTACTATTTGTTCCCTCAGTAACCATGAATTTTTAGTTTATCACAAATGAAATATGCATTAAAAACTTCTTGTCCTGTCTAAAAAATGAAAACAGAACAAAATCCACACCATCTTATTAACACGATCTGCCATTATCTTCAGTGCAAAATAAATTTCCTATTTTTATAAACTGACTAACAATGTTTATGCAAAGAAAAAAGTATGGAAAGCATGCATTCTTTTAATAAAGTACTAACGTTGGACAAGTTTTGCTACATATATTGTACATATAGTGTTTCCAACTCAACTTCCCTGATTTCTGCATTCAAATATAGTATTCCTACCTGCCAAGATATAAAAAAGGCACAGATTATACAACTTTTTGCTAGTGAAAATGACAATTTAGTTACGTTGCACATATAGTCAGGTCCACTGAAATACTGAAAAAGTGAACCAAAATGTGAACTGACACAGGACATAAAACATTGTTCTTGTTCTTTAAAATGAGGAACTCTAAGATTGAAAACAGAAGCCCAATTTGATTACTGCAAACACTATTTTATTCTGAAATTGAAATTTAGCAGTGATTTTGACCAGATGTGTTAAAATGGTACAAACTGAACAGAAAGAATACCAATGCACAGTTCAGTATTTTTAA
This sequence comes from Paroedura picta, assembly GCF_049243985.1. NCBI lineage: Eukaryota > Metazoa > Chordata > Lepidosauria > Squamata > Gekkonidae > Paroedura > Paroedura picta. The sequence continues at coordinate 24,452,424 of NC_135381.1, read as the reverse complement.
AACCAAACAAAAGGATTCTCTCATTGTTTGAAGTGCAATATGTACTTGAAAGCATGTTTTTTCAGAAGTTCAAGATACTTTAATGCAAGTATAACGTCTTATTTTGAAAAAAACTGCATACTGCTGATGTTAAAAAAAGGCTAACAGAACTTTCTAGATTCATTTCATGCCCTGCGCCATCTTGCCTACTATTTGTCTTTGGCCTAACAAGTTTCTCTAATGTGGAATAAAATTTACTGAAACAGTTTAGGAAATATGACTTCTTGAAACTATGCAGTTTAGGGTACTCCATTCACCAACGGTTGCTGACCATCCCCGCTGTCCGATTTCTCTTTCTTCTGGTTCCGATCTTTGCCCGAGCGCAGCCGGCTACCTTCACTGGAGGTATTCTGTAATGTTTTAGTGTGGACACTTCTTTCATTACTGCAGTCAATTCTGATCTGAAACAAGTTACAATTATATAAAGTATACCCTTTTCAGTTTTTGTGGGTTGTTTTACTGCCAAGTTGCAGCCCACTTCTGGTAATCCTGCTGGGCTTTTCAAGGGAAGAGACATCATAGGTGGTTTCCAAATACCTGCCTCTGTGTAGTGAGACCCTGGTATTCTTTGGTGGTCTCTCACCCAAATACTAACCTGGGCCGAGCCTGCTTAGATTCTGAGATCTGATAAGATTGGGCTAGGCTTTTAAATAAAAGAGGCGCTTATTGAAAGCTGCTGGAGAGGGTATTTCATGCATTTATCTGCCACCTGATCAATGATCATAAGTATATGGTTAACTGGAAAACACCTTGTGTGCTGCTTTGTTACAGAGGCAGGATAATACAGTATTCAGAATGTGTGACCAGGCATGCCCAGATTCGGATCCCTTATATCTACATAAACTCCCTTACTGACCTCTGTGTAATCAACCAGCTTAACCTACTTCACAAGGTGATTGTAAGGACAAAATAGAGCAGGGAGGGGACTTAAGTATGCCATCTGAGCTCCTGGAGGAAGGATGAGCTGAAAGACAGTATTTACATATGAATGCTTGTGAGAAGTCTACTGCTGAAGCTGAATAGGTTTGGCCAGTGCTTGGGCAGGAAGACCTCCTGGAGCATAGCACTTCTGTTTCCCAGCTCTGAGGTCCATGACAGAAAAAGGATAGGACAGAAATACAGATTTTGTCAACATTTTAGGAGGTGGAACGCAGTGTTTTTTTTTTGGGGGGGGGGAGAAGGGATTACTATAATGTATTTTAGGGATTTTAAGCCTTTCTGAAATGTTATTAATCTTCTTGAACCTCTGTAAATGGGGACAGTTCAGAAGAATGACTGCATATAAAGGTTAATAACTGATGCAGCTAAGCAGCATATTCTTGATCTAGGAAGATAATAGATACTTAGCTATCCTAAGTCATTGCATATGGTTTAGTCAGCCCTCCCTCTCCTCAAGGACCTATTAGGCTTGTCAGCTACCCCCCATCCCCCCGCCCAATCCTTCCACCAACAATGCAAGATGCTTTTTTCTAATGGAGAGCAAAGAAGTTTTTAAACGGGGAGCCGTTTGTGAGTAGAAATAGCACAGATGAAAGCATCACAGCCACTGTGGAGAGAACAATGGCAGGTATGAATGTTCACTGGCTTTAAGTCCAAGATAAATGCAACAAGAAAAAATTACCTGAAGTGACCCATCTGTTGTTCTTCCTTTAGTATCTCTTGAATTACGCTGACGATTATCTGTCCGTGACTGTTCATCATTTCCTGCAAGTTGAATAAGAAGGCATTAAAGAGAATTTTTAAAAATGTTTAAATTCAATAAAGAATCAGCAGGTGGCATTCTTTCTGGAATACTAGCATTTTTGGCACAATATAGTACTATTAATTTAGCCAACTAAATATACAAGTGAGTTGGCATGAGACAATTTAAGTGTTGCTATTACATCAAACTGCTTACTTCAAAAACATTTGTATTTCTCTAAAATATGTATAATCTTCACACCTTTTAAGTGAAAACAAACAGTGCTTACCCAGACTACTGTACAGAAATTAGACTTTGACAAATAACTGAACATTTATTATTAAACTTTTTTGAGAAATCTGTTGTATGTTCACATAAAGGGTGAATAGCAAGTCATGTCTTCCTACCTTTAACAGCATTTAAATTCTATACCCTGGAACATTTAAGGTTTCTACTTGAGCTTGGATGCTGGTGCATTGAAATGTAAGTTGGAGCGTTTTAGGAGGACAGCTGGGATGAACACTTCTAAACAGAGGGCAACTTTCTCTTAACAGATGTACACGTAAGGAAACTTGCAAATCTATCTTGACCTCTGGATTGTGTAACTTTCAAGATTACGTGTACTTGGGAGAACGAACAAGCTGTCCAGTACCTTAAGCAGGCTTAGTGGATTCCTTTCAATTAGGAATCTCTTCATATTTCCTTGTACTCCTCATTATTTTGCGTCAGTTGAAAATGTTAATTTCTGCTTTGGGCCCTGGACCACTGCAGCTGGAAAATGGAAACTTCTTGCTATATCTTACTGTACATGAACTATAGTTTTGCTTCTTTATTCAGTTTGAAAGAACTGTTTGTCTACTGTATTTCCCAGCAAACCTCCAAAGTTCCACCTTTTCATTTCAGTTATACAACAGGTATGAGATTAACTACTCTACAGTTTTATTAATGTTTAATAGTCCATAAGCCATGCACCTAGGCATTCATTTTTTTAAAAAAGTAAAACATACATACCATCATGTATCATGTATATGTCTTACCTTTGAAACCTCCTCGACCTCTTCCTCCCTGACCGCGTGCTCCTCCACCGCGCCTTCGCCCATCTCCTCTACGAAGGTAACTGTCACGCTCTTCTTCGGCTGGGGCTAATGACCAATCGCTAAGCTCATCTCGGTGGTCAGATTCTGTTTCAGAAGCATTTGATGCTTCAGAGTTAGTTCCTATCAAGAATTAAAAAAACAAACAAACCAAAAAAAAACAGAACCAAAACATACCAAGTCTATTTTCTCAGTAATTTACAGAAACCAACCATCTGAAAGAACCAGTTAAATCTAATTCCCTTTCTCCAAAAAGAGTGAATTTCCTACTCTTGCAAGAATAATTTATATTGCTGGGAGGAGCAGGGTATAAATTGAAGGAATAAATAAAATGCTGCCACCCTGCAATGAGAAAGAATTAACTGAAGCCAGTTAGATACTTTAGAAAAATTCTGCTCATCTACACTGAATTCACTCAAAGGCAAGGTTTTTTGCAGCTTGCTTAATATTAAAGATTCAGCTTATATGTTACACTCATGGTGGCTTTTCCAAAGAGGATGTGAAGTGAAAAATGGTTTATCACGTGGATCAACTCCATGTGAACAACCACAGTGGGAAGCCTGTATCATCAGATCAATAAATTTATACATGTTCTCTATGCAGAAGTTAAGTCTAGGCCTCCAGACTGAAATGAACAAATCTAACCATCAGTTTTAGAATTAAAATTAACCCTTAGTTAAAACTGTTATGGCTGTATCAGTGGCAATCATTCTACAGTGTAACAGCAGAAAATGAAAACAGAAACTTGCATGCATGTTTGGATACTAGTAGAGGTTGCCTTCTTCATCTAATCAGATATTAGCCAAGATGATAATCAGGCTTTTCTTAGTAGTTGAGGACTTGGGATTCTTGTATCTAAGACAGTACTTCCCTTTTTGTTATATGAATATATCCACACAGAAATAAATAAAATGTTACCTGAAGCATAGCCTGGCCCACGCCTGCTGTGACCTCTGTTTCTGTAGGGTCGACTACCTCTTCCAAGGCCAGGACCATCATCAGTCATATATCCTTTTTCTTTATCTGTGCGGTTTGGTGGTGGTCTAGAAGTAGCCCCAATCTGCCGAAGTTGCTCATCAATCTGCAATCTCTCCAAGCGTAGTTGATCCACTTCCTATACAAGTATTACAATTACTATATAACTCTTTGCAACAGAATTAAGTCAGTCTCCTAAAAGGAGTAGTGCAACAGATAATCTAAAAACCCAGCGTTCTTGCTTTCAATAAAAACCCTGTGTTTAATGTAAACTTTTAGCCACAAAGTTAAAAATAAATCACTTGAACATGAAGAATAAGCCAACACTGCAAACATTTGTGCAGTTTAATAAGATCCTTGTCTCTCTCACCTTTAAATAATTGAGGTGATAATCCAGAAGAACGGTTGCATTTGTGATACTGTCCTTTGTTCCCACAAAGACAAAAGGGACCATCCCCTAGGAAACAATTTTAGTGAAGCCATTCAGAATTACATCCTCAGTAAGTAGTATGAATTAAATACATTTGCAGCCCTCCAGATTGCACAGCAGCAACCACTGAAAATTCTCAGTATTTGTTCTATATGGATGCAGCTTTGCTAAAACAACTTTTCACCTTATCTGGAAACCCATGTAAAATTTGGTCTTGGAGAAATCCAAGAAGAGCATGTGTATGTTTACAGTTTTATTTAAAACAGAGGATAAAAATGTGCCTTACCTGCCAAGTTTTGAGTTCAGGTTTTTGCTTTCTTCCTGCTACAGTTGATGACACAACTAACACCTGCAGTGTAAGGAATGCATGTGTTAATGATGTCATTAAATATACACAGGAATTAAATACAGAACCTTCAACTCAAGGCTTGACAGAAAAGCACTACAATCCATCTTTTTACAATGCATTTGTAAACTGGAGAACATCCAGTTTACATGTTACACTGACGTGGCTATGAATCCTGAGTACCATTTCACAATGGTGCATCCATATGACTCTGGGTCATAGCCATGAGGCAAATTTAATATATTGAAACCTGATCTCCACAACATATGACACACCTATTCAAGCCCACCAACAAAGCACTTTCCCACCTTTGCTACTTGTAGTTTCAGGTAAATAAAAATGGGATGTATACTTGATTCCTGAACTGATACAGTATGTTGTTACATTACTGTGTTCGCGTTTAGTGACCTACAAGTTGCATATCAGGTATAAATACAGGCCCAAAAGTTAGTTCTGCATTTCACAGCTCCAGAGACAATCTCTATTTTTTTCTACTGCACCTGTGATTCTAGACAGCTTTTCTAAGATTAAAAAATTAATCCAGCAAATCATCTAACAGGACAACAGAAAGTAAATAGCAAGGAACTTGTAACATGGAATAATTTTAGTTTGTGATACTTCAAGATTTAACGACTAGTGCCCTACCTGCCTTCTGAACACTTGGCCACAGTGATCTATGCAACGGTCACTTCCAGGCTAGACCACTGTAACTCGCTCTACGCTGGCCTACCCTTGGCTTTTACCCGGAAATTACAGCTGGTACAAAATGCAGCTGCAAGGGTCCTCACTGGAACATTTTAGACGGCCCATATTCGGTCACTGCTACATCATATGCATTGGTTACCAGTCTGCTTCTGGATCAAGTTTAAGATATTGGTTTTAACCTTTAAGACTTTATATGGCCTGGGTCCAATATATCTGTGGGACTGCTTATCTGTTTATGCCCCCCCGGAGGGCTCTTCACTCTGTGGGTATGAATTTACTGGTTATGCTGAGCCTCGACCCGAGCCAGGACTTTTTCAGCCATGGCCCCAACCTGGTGGAATGAGCTCCTGGAAGAGCTAAGGGCCCTGTTGGAATTGTCAGCTTTCTGCAGGGACTGCAAGATGAAACTCTTCTGCCAGACACATGAGAGCAAAGAGGCTAGAGTCCAGGGACAGAGGGTGGGAGCTGCAGGGGCAGGGCCAATCAGGGTACAGGCAGCTTTGGCTGCACCCTGATTGGCCCTATTCCAAATTGGATAACAGGACACGTTCCACCCCCGAGGCTGTTTCACACATATATAGAGGAACCATGGATAATTGTGATTCTATGATTCTAAGTCATAGCCAAGCCATCTTTCTCCATTATGGGCTGCATGTGCTACCACCATTCAAACCTGGTGAAAGGCACTTTACACCTTAAATGCCACCTATGCATTTGTAGAAGCCAAATACTCCCACAAACTGAGAACTTGCTCCTTACTAGTGACTAAATCAGCTGAAAAGCCCAACATCTTTTGTCAAAAAAGGTTATCTATTAGCCCTCATGCAGTCCATTATTGAACCCAAGCACCAGCAAATATAATCTATTTCACCTACCTCCTCTTGTGGAATATTTTTCTCATTTTCAGCCTCAATTCTTACTCTCACAACGCCTGATTTATCCACTATCTCTTGGATGAGTTTTCCATTTTTTCCTATAACTTTTCCTATAAAAGGAACGCAAGAACATCCCATTATTGTTTTTCCTCAGGTAACTGAAAAAGACATGATGCAGGTATAATTAATTTAACTCAGAAGGATATTCCTGCAGCAACACAGATTTTACCTACCTGTGATACAATCACTTTGCAATAGCAGGCACCACCTTGGACTTTTGTCCCTGTTATCCCCAGTCCTTAAAATATACTTCTTGACTGAGTGTGGGGGGGAAGCTGGTGAGTGTGTGTGTGTGGGGGGGAGGCCTGGTGGGGCCGGGAAACCCCCTGGGCTGGGCTTCCCGGCCCACCAGCGACTGTGCAGGGGGGGGGGAGGGCTGGGTCCATTCACCCACGGGCTGAGAAGCACTCCTGCAGCTCACAGAGCCCAAGGAAAAGCTTCCTGGCCTGTGGGGAAGTGCGGGGGGGGGGGGATAGCTGGCTACACTCCCCGCTTCCTGGCCCATGGGTGAGTGTGGGGGCAAGACTGCCTCCACTAACCTATGGGCCAGGAAGAGTGTCTGGGAAGGCTGTTTGCTGTCGTCTCTCCCAGTCTGTCCGGACACAAAAAGCCCCAGCCAGCCTGGGAGACTGCGCTATCCCTTCCCCACTTTCTCTCTCTTTTGTACCTCTTTCTGCATCTCTCCTTCTATCTCTTTTTCTCCCTCTCTATTTGTCTCTATTCTTTTTTCTATCTCTTTCTAACTTTCTTTCCTTCTACTTATACTACTTGCTCTCACTTTTCTCTCTTTTCTTGTATCTTTCTTCTTTTCTCTTTTTCAATCCTCTTTCTCTATTTCTTACTCACTCTTTCTTTCCACCTCTCTCTTTGCCGTTTTTCTTCACCTCCACCCATGCTAGCGCCCGTGTATCTGCTACAATAGGCTTTAATTTCAGTGAAATGATATTTTGTAAGTTTTCTGCATGTAGCTCTTTTTACACAGAATACACCTGCTTATGTCTGACTTTGCATACCTCATGGACTCTTCACTCAGCACATAGCAATAACAGACCTTATTATTCTCACAAATACTATTTTAGCATCATATATAAGGGCTGCCCTGGTAAACAACGAGACAGCAAACTTTCCCAGGGTGTCCGTGGGTGAAAAAAAAAGCAAGGCCAACCCAGAAAGCACTACTCTTCAAGCAGGTACCCACAGGACCAAGCTGGTTGCAAACCAAAGAAATCATTAGGCTGCATATTTCTGCTACCCATTTCTCTTATTCGTCATTTACCAGGTTGTTAAGTCTGGGAAAGAATAGTGGGTCTCTAGCTTTGGGAAGGAAAAAGTGGCCTTTAGTTCTATGTAGAAAAAGATATGCCAATCAAATAATGGACTGTAGACTGTTTCAACTGATGAGGGTGGGTTGCTTCAATATTTACAATCCACCCCAGAGGATTTAAAGAAATGTAAGAACATAGAAGGGCCAAGCAACCCTACTACCACAACAGCATGATGACAGAAGGTAGGCAGGCCAGTTTTTGAACTTGTATTAAGTCATCTTTCCCACCTCTCACCCACTCCCATTTTCCTGAAACTTCGTTGCAGTGCGTACTGCTAGGCAAAATAATTTGGACTATAGCCTGGGTGTCAGCAGTAGACCATACCATTACAGCCTTTCAAAGGAGCCCAATAATAGAAATGCTATTAGGATTAATAGCACTAATATTGCAGAGCAAATCCACTTTGGTGCCCATCTACTTAAGTACATGCTAGCAACAATGACTATACCACGTACTGCTTTGCCTACAGCCCACCAACCAATGTAACCATGCACCATTCTTCAGCACCCAGCTTCTGTAGCACTTTCTTCCCCCTCCCAAATCATACCCTCCCTACTTCGAAATCAAGAACTGTTTACTACATTTCCTTGAACTCCAAGGTAACTCCATGCACTCATTCTATATTTGCAAATGACTTACTATGTAAAATGTATTGTGATGGCAAATGGCTAATACAATAAAACTATCTACTGTGTAAAATGTTCTCAGGTCAGGCCTTCTCAGGCAAAAGGTACTTTGCAGATACTAAGACTAGTTCTTTTTACTCTTAAAATTTAATATCCCCTTGCAAACATTGTATTGCTTCCCATGGGAGTGGGGACACCTTTTAAGAGCAGGAAACAGACGCAATTTTGTTGAGACCTTCTGTGGAACAGGGAAAGGAAAATTTAAACAGAACTAACCACATGAGGACAAAATAGTGGTATCAGATCAACAATAAGCTTGATTCTTTAGGTGCCTAGAGATTGTTGGAAAGTAGCATGATCCCCACCCATGGTAAGCCCTTGTGATGCCACCAAATTCAGAGATGGGAGTGACAGCAAGACCCAAACACTGTCATTGGAATGATCAATGTTTCAGAAATTCTCTTTGCATATTTTATGAAACCTTCTAGTGTATCTTCATGAGCTACATCCTGCATTACTGAGACAGTATTGCTGTGTCCCAATAAACAGAAGTCTTGCTATCAATCTTGATAATGCCAGCTTATCAAGATTGATAGCAACACTTTTGTTTATTGGGAAAGTTTTAAAAATCAAATTTTATCTATTTTTCAAAATAGTACCTCTTGTTTGTAAACATGACTCCAATCGCTTTATGCTAATATCCCAAACTGACATACCTACTAAGTTTCTTGGAACTTGTATGACATCTTCAGCAAACTCAAGGTAACTTCTTGCCTTCTTTACTGCATCTTGGTCCTAAGGAGAGAAATTTAAGTGGAAGAATTGCAACATCCTTGAATCCAAAATGTTCTGTGACAGCAATGCTATGGATGCAGCTTACCTCACCATAAATATGGAATGTACAAGTATCTTCATCAAGATCAATTGCTGTCACACCCGGTACTTTCCTAGCTTGCTGAATATTAGCACCATGTGTGCCAATGGCCAGACCCATTAGATCTTCACGTACAACAAACTGTTCATGAAATCGTGAAGCAAGCTGTCTTGAACTCTGTAGAAAGACTCTTGGTTATTATGGAATTTCTACTGCCAGTTCAAACAAAATAATAATTCCACTCTTGATCTGTGTTCCTGGGCAGTGATTCAAGTAAGCACAAATTACCTGAGCTCATAGTTTGACTGAATTATGGACAACTTAATTACTCTTAAGTCTATAAGGCCTCAGTTTCCTGCAAGCAAAATTATGACACTATATCGGTTTACTGAGACATTTACTTAGGGATAGAATATTGCTTATAGTTTTGGTACAGAGTGAAGTAAAGTTAAAAATAAAGATATGGATTAGAATTACAATAACTCACCCATAACATCTACAGATCACCCCCCCCAGACTGAGAGGTCGAACCTACCAAGGGAGTGTCAAAGTTATTGCTGTCGAAATACTGTTCTAGTTGGTATGTTATTGTTGTTATATTGTTATATTGATACTGATACTGTTCCATGTAAATGTTCTGAAATGTTTTCTGTAAACTGCCCAGAGCCATAGGGAAGGGTGGTATGTATATGTGTATATATGTATGTGTATATATACACACAAAAATAAATAACAATAATGATGATAATATAATCATAATATAATATAATAATAATAATTTCTTATCACATTCTTCCAGCTTCTTTGTTATAGATTACTTGTGCTTTGTCAAATATTAAATTTAATATGCCCTTATTCCCAAAGCAATATTTAGAAAACACCACAACGCTATAAGGTTCTAATACAGAATGTTCACAACGCAACTTTCCCATATTCAGACCCATTATAGGAATCATACCTCTAGCTGCTTGCTTGCTTCTTCGTTTCTCAGTATTAATGACAACTTGGTCCGAAGACTGCGAAAGTGCATATCAATGAGCATATTTGCACGCTTTGTTGTTACGTCATTGATAGACTAAAAAATCGGGAGGGAAAATACAATTTCTTTGTAAAATCTTGTATCTAACACAGACTATTTGAATTCATCCAATGGCACAATGACTTACCAAAATGATAAGCTGATGAGTTTCAGAATCATATGTTACAGAGAATGCCCCAACTGCCTTTTTGAAGTCCTTGTGTGCAGATTCTTTAGCACACCTAAAAACAAATTCATTTATGAAATGTGTATTTCACCAATTCATAGATTAACTTGTGTGGTCTGTCATGCAGCCAACAGAATAAAACAATCAAAACTGCAACAGACCTCAAGGTAATCTATTCTGTACTACTTGGCTCTGTACTCTCTTCTTCTCAGCTACAGAAACAGAAGAAACAGAAGATTCCTCGAGCGTTCTGCTGTTTCCTAGCTAATCTATCTTTGTCAATAGGCAAAAGGCAATGAGTTGTATGGGTTCTGGCAAAAGGACTCAATCATCATCATCACAACATATATCACAACATGAAATACACTAACATATTTTGAGGTCAGCCACAATGCAATGCTACTGGCATTTGCAGAAGCCATCTTTTCAACTTCATTCACTCCAATTTCAGCCTGCTAGGCATCCCCCCCACCCCCAGGCTACTGGTGGTCAGTAACTCACTGCAGGGCTAGAGATATCAGCAAAAATCAGTGGTATTTTTCCACTGGCAGTGTCTTCCAGAAAGCATAGTTAGGAACAAACTATTGCTTGTATTTTAACACCATGTTCAAAGCGACTAACTGATGCTGGAAAAGTTTATTAACAATTATATTTACACTTATTTTCACAGTTTTTTATTTTAACTAAGTCACTACCTAGTTCACTTACTTACAACTAATAGCGGAAGCATCTTAACTGTTCATACTCATGGATATTTTATCACAAATTAAAAATTAAATGTTATACTATAAACAATGCTTTGAGAACCTTTAACCATAAACTATATCTAGGTTATGACACGTATAAAGGGTACACCCTGCACTTTACTGGTAAGTAAGGTACATGAAATTATATTACTATTTCTCATTAAATTAAAAAACTGGTACTTACATTTGCCTTAAGTCTTCTGGCACATCAAGTTTTATCTTATGAAATGTATCTTTTGTCGCAGGCTTGTTGGGATTCACAGATCTTAAACGCTCAATTGTGACAATTTCATTGTACGTGGCATCACAGGCTGCATATTCTATTACATAAAACTAATAAAAGAACAACAGAATCATGCTTAAATTTGAATTATACTGTATTTTTAGCTCTGCATAGTATGCCTAGTCAAAGCTTTCCAGTAAACAAACACTGGAAAAGACCTACCAGACACTAAAATCCAGAATTTACCGTTAAATATCACTGCAAAGTATTAATATTAATATATATATATATTCCTACCTCACCCTTTATCATTCTCACTTTAGCCAGCCACCAGCAACATGGTTCCTTTTCATTAGCCCTGGAATAAACCTAAACAAAATCATAGTGTAGAACGTTGTATTGTAAAGCAATGAAGAAACAGTTGTCTAGTGGAAAAGCAGTACAGACAATAAATTAAGGGTAAAAAAGCAACAATATTCATATATACCCCTTCCCTAACAACAATTCACTGTATCAATCATTCTGAAATATTAAATATGAGAGGCGTGTTCAAACTCCTAAAAATCCTACCATTTGCAAACTCTTCTTAGCAGTACTGTACATATTTGCCAGAAGAGTGAGGTCATGGTTCAGAACGTGTTTCATAGCCATATCCTTCTCAGCTATACACCCTGCATTCCATCTAAAAGCAGTTACTTTTTCTCTTGATTCCTTAAACATGGGCTACTGCCCTATTAATTAGGTTCAGAAAACCTTGCAAAGGAAAAACAGCTAGGTATTCCTGGCTGAAAAACACAGGATATGAACTACCTGACCACATTAGGTGACAAAGCAAAACCACACCCAACATGAAGATTTCTATGGGCAGTTCTCCACTCTTGCAGAGTATAAGACAGTTTAATATTTGATAATTGATAATTCATTACTCTTTGTAGTTTCTTTAGTCTCATTGTCAGATTACTTCATGAAATGCTGCATTTTTAAAAAGAATTGCGAAGTCATCTAAAGTAAGTGACAAAATAGCTATTTTTATTGGCTTCTGGAGAAGTAGGTGGGATAACTTATTCTTGTGAGAACTATTTTCTTTTCAGTTTTGTTTCTAGGCTTCAAAGGTTTTATGCCCCATCCTAAGAACCTTCACTAAGAACCATCTTAGTGATGGTTCTTCACTAAGAACCATCCTAAGAACCTCTTGTGGCGCAGAGTGGTAAGGCAGCCATCTGAAAGCTCTGCCCATGAGGCTGGGAGTTCAATTCCAGCAGCCGGCTCAAGGTTGACTCAGCCTTTCATCCTTCCGAGGTCGGTAAAATGAGTACCCAGCTTGCTGGGGGGTAAACGGTAATGACTGGGGAAGGCACTGGCAAACCACCCTGTATTGAGTCTGCCATGAAAACGCTAGAGGGCGTCACCCCAAGGGTCAGACATGACTCGGTGCTTGCACAGGGGATACCTTTACCTTTAAGAACCTTCACTACCAAGTAAACTAGAATTAACTTTAAGAAGACAACGAAGAGTTGGTTCTTATATGCTGCTTTTCTCTACTGGGGGTCTCAAAGCAGCTTACAATCACCTTCCCCTTTCCTCTCCCCACAACACACCCTGTGAGGTAGGTGAGGCCAAGAGAGCCATGATGTTACTGCTAAGTCAGAACAGCTTTATCAGAGCTGTGGCGTGCCCAAGGACACCCACCTGACTGCATGTGAAGGAGCAGGGAATCAAGCCCGGATCACCAGATTAGAAGTCAGTACTCTTCTTAACCACTACACCAAGCTTGCTCAGCTCAAGGCACAATACTAGCCCCTGCTGGCAGAATTCTATCTCATGAAGATGACTCGTTTACTCAAACAATTCTTGGCGAAAATAAGCAGGTCACCACCCACAGTAACATTTGCAGTTATTTCAGACAGTCTACCTACTACTGTTTCTTCTACCCTTAAAGGTTTAAAATTATTCTTACCTCAACTTCATCACTTTCATTTATGTCCTTATTGTACCCTACAGGCGGAGGAAACCTGACATCATGGAATGGTATTTGTCTCTCAGGCTGCCAGCTGAAACAGAGTAAAACCAGAATCTATCAAAAACATGAGCATAAGCTATGAAAAACTAGAAGCGTGTTCCTATTTATTCTCCTTGCATTTCAATGACAACCATATTACATTATTTAATATAGGCTTGCATAACACAGGGGCTGAGTCCCAGCTACAGTTGCTGTCTATAGTCCCAAAATGTTTTCAATGCACATTGTTTTCAGCCCATTCTACACCCTTTAATGTAGTTCTATCTGGCCCTGCCCAAAGCCCTCACCAATGGAAGTAGCAGAATTCCTGTGTCACCATAACTGCATCACTCTTTTTATTAGAAGAGTAAGTGAAAATGCACTTCTGAAATGGAACAGTTTTTATTTTGGGCTGTGAGAGCCATAATCATTTTCCAGAGTTAAGGATTTTCTATTTAATAACTATTTTATTTATTTATTCAATTTTATCCCGTCACTCCTGGCATCACCAACTTATGGCAACTTAATTTAACATAGTATACAATCAATACAACCATACCATACAAATGTAAACATCCCAATAACAGCATCATCTTACAGAATTAAAATAAACAGATACAACTTAGCAACCGAGTCCATGATACTATCACCTGATCAACAGAGGGATGTCTTAGTTTAGAGGAGGGGCCCAAGATGATATTTATGTCCATATCCCAGCCTCAAACTTATCTGGCGGAAGAGCTCTATCTTGCAGGCCCTGCGGAACTCAGCCAGCTCCGTCAGAGCCTTGAGATCTTTTGGGAGGTCATTCCAAAAGGTGGGGGCCAAGTCCAAAAAGGCACTGGCCCTTGTAAAGGCCAGGAAGGCCAGGGACAACCGAGATATTATTCAAACAGTGGAATGTTCTCCAGAATGGGCATAGGCAGGCAGACAGTCCCTCTGATATGATGGATCCAGACAGCAGATTTTATAATTCCCGCTACCAAAGAACCTAATCCTAAACTCTTCACTTTCCAATAATTGTCTTAAAGCAATGACAAAATTGTTGTAGCATAAATACAAAGTAACAATGTTCATCATCATTACAAAAAAAAGCCAGCATCAAACTTTAAATCCATTCCACTATATATTTCTGATAAGACCATGGAGGAGGAGCAGGTCTCATGGCTTAAGTGCTACTCAGCGATTAATACTCACTCAGGGCAGCTGTCCCACCCTTGAATGCTTCCTTCTCCAACTGGTTTGCATATCTGTCCAGTGGCCAGCCAATCACCTTCCATCCACCACCCCTGACCACTCATTCCTCCTTCCACTTCCCTCTGAGGCTTGGAGGCTACTGATCCTTACTGCGTGAGTGGCTGCCAGTGAGTTCCATAATAGCTGCATGCAGCCTTTCCAGGTCTTGGGGGGAGAGGGAGGCCGTCCAGAGTTCATCCACTACACCCCTCTAATCTAGCGCCCATTGTATTCCTGAATGCAACGGGGTTGTCTCCTGCTTTTCCATAATTTCACTAACTTGAAAAGTTCTGTTCAACTGAATGCTCAACTGACTTGGTCTAGAAAGCAATCTACTGCCACTGAATAGTGTAAAGTTTACACATAAACAAGCAATGACAAGAATTCCACAAGTATATTATGCTATATAGCAAAACATTCTTTTCACAGTTTAAGTGGAGTTACAACCAGAAAGAAGATGCAAATGGTTAACATCTGACACCGTTAAAATTGCTGAAAAACAAAGAGTAGCAAAAGCTGCTGGCATGAGAGATGAATTCAGGAGGCTAAATGCAGTTTTTCAATGTGCTGCTAGACAAGAAAAGGAAGCGTATTGGAAGCAATGGTGCAACTGACTGGAAGAGGAGTGGACTAGAGGCCACACCAGAAGCCTATTTGTTCAGGTTAAACAAGTTCGGAGCACCTTCACTGTTCATAAAGTGACCATCAAAGAAAAGAATGGAAAAGACTGACCAAACCAACATCAAGGATCAATGGCAACAATATGCAGAAGAATTATATGCAAACACCAAGGTGCCTCAGTCACCAGCCTTCCTTTTCAATATTGACACGAATTGGAAACACCTACACTGGAAGAAGAAGTGATCTGGGCTCTGCAATAGCTCCCAAATAATAAGGCTCCTGGCATAGATAACATTCTGGAGGAACTACTCAGGTCTATTCCATCAGCAGCAATCATAGCATTATGCCAAAAAGTCTGGGAAACTGGCAAATGGCCAATAGACTGGAAAAGGTCCGTTTTTATCCCATTAAGAAAGAAAGATGCTCGCATCTGCTCAAACTATCGAACTATAGCTCTGATCTCCGACGCAAGTAAAATCTTATTGAAGATCATCCAGAACCGTCTGAAATCAATCATTGATGCTCAGCTACTAGATGTCCAGGCTGGTTTTCGACATGGTCGCAAAACCTGAGACCACATTGCAAATTTGTGCTGGATTCTTGAAAAAACACGTGACAATCAAAAGGCCATCTATCTACGCTTTATTGATTATTCTAAAGTGTTTGATTGTGTTGATCACAAGAAGCTATGGGACGCCTTACATGAATTAGGAGTATCATCTCACTTAACCCACCACATCAGTTCATTGTACATCAACCAGGAGGCCACAGTATGAACAATATATGGAGACACTGATTGGTTCAAGGTCATCCAAGGAGTGAGACAAGGGTAGATCTTATCACCCTTTCTTTTTAACCTTTATGCAGAGGTAATTATGTGGAAGCTTAATCTAGACGAATCTATGATCGGAGTCAAAACTGGAGGTTGTAACATCAATAATCTCCGCTATGCAGATGATACAACACTCCTTGCTGAATCGGAGTATGATCTGAAGACCTTGAGAAAGAGACTAAAAGAAGAAAGTGAAAAGATGAGACTATACCTAAATATCAAAAAGACTAAGATCATGACAATTACCGTCAGTAGCATCAAAGTCATAATTGACCAAGAGAACATTGAATGTATTGATGATTTCATCTTTCTTGGCTCTATGATCAATTAAAGTGGTGGATACAGCCGTGAAATCAAAAGGCGAATAACACTGGGCCAGAACACAATGTTAGACCGAATATGGAAGAGTAAGGATACCAAGCCTTAATAAAAAGTGCTGGCTAGTCAGCGATGTTGTCTTCCCCATAACAAGCCATGGATGCGAAAGTTGGACCCTGAAGTCGGAATACAGGAGAATAAATGCTTTCGAATTATGGTGTTAGAGACGAATGCTGCGAATACCATGGACAGCAAAGTTACCAACAAGATAGTTTTAGAGAGGAGCAAACTATGTCATTAGAAGATATTACGGCTAAAGCTCACTTACTTGGGACACATAATGAGATCAAACTAGTTAGAAAAATCATTAATGCTCAGCATGGTCAGTGGCAAAAGGAAACGTGGTCATCAAAGGATCCACTGGCTTGACATGACCAAAGCCAATACAGGGATGGACCACAAATCAATTAGAAGAAACAGTCAGAGACAGGAACGCACGGCGAAGACTTTCCGATAGAATTGCCGAGGGTGGGACACAACTGAATGGATAACATCATCACAGCCCTGAAAAATTAACAAACCTAAAAGAAGCCCTCAAACTGATTTGAGTTCTGAAAAAAAAAAACCTTTCCAAGTTTTTTTTTTAATATACATGAAAGTATTAGCCCCCGTCACATTTTCACTATGCTGACCTTTTGAGGCACTAAATACAAAACTGTTATAGGTGCATACTCACACATACAGCACAATATTTATGCAACAATTTTTTTAAAAAATCCAGCAGACTGCAATTAATCCAAAGTGTTCAAAATTTAAATTTCAGAATCATGTCACTTTACTACATGTGACTACTAATGGTAACAGGTATTAGTTTAAAAGAGTGTTTATCTGACAGACAGAATTACACAGCACACTTATAACACTACAAACACATGTATGATTGTTTCTCTAAGAACTAAAGTTAACCCCCACCCCCACATGAGAATGTTAAGCAACTGACCATTCCAATAGAGGAAGGCATCACAATGTTGCTAAGAATTACAAAACACAAATACCAATAAAAGTCCCAATCCTGGACACATTACATCAAAAGTTTTCCTAATTTCAAAAAATCATTCATATTAGGAAGCGTCAAACCTTTCCAAATATTTTTCAGTGCCACTATCTTCCATGTTTGAGGCAGGAAGTAATTCCTCATTTATTTATTTATTAGGCTTTTGTGCCACCCTTCCATATGGCTCAGGGAGGATTATATATAACATCACGGAGGGGGGGGGTAACATGGAACGAACTAACATATAACTTAGTCAAATACAACAACAATGATCTAACAGTGGTTCTAAATAACCCAATTTCAGTGATTTTAAACACCAGTAAAACAGGAACGGTAACTTAGCTAAGGCCCCTAGAAAAGTCAGACTGGTGCAGACCATGGAGGGGATGTCTGAGAGGGACCTGCGGTCGGTCTCAGCCAAATGCCTAGTGGAGGAACTCCCTTTTGCAGGCCTTGAGGAATTGTGGGAGTTCAGGCAGGGCACTGATCTCTTCAGGGAGCTCGTTCCACCAGGTTGGGGACAGGACAGAAAATGCTCTGGTCCTTGTTGAGGACCAAGGTGATTCTTTGGGGCCAGGGATCATCAGCCAGTTGGCGGTGGCGAAGTGTAATGCTCTTTTAGGGGTATAAGCGGTCTCTTAGGTACAATGGGCCCAGACTGCATATGCCCTTGAAGGTAAGAAACAAAACCTTAAGCCTGATCTGGAATTCAATTGGGAGACAGTTGAGTTGTTGAATATAGGCTAGATATGAGATCTCCATGGTGTATTGGTGAGAATCTTGGCAACTGCGTTCTGCACCTATTGCAGCTAAGATCAAGGACAAGGGTAGGCCTGCATACAGCAAGTTGCAGAAGTCCAGTCTAGAGGTGACCGTCGCATGGATCACTGTGGCTAGGTATTCTGGTGCCAAGTAGGGTGCTAGTAGCTTGGCGTAGGTCATGGAAGGCCTGCTGCGCCACTCTTGTAACTTGTGCCTCCATGGAGAGAGAGGTGTTGAGGATCACCCCCAGGTTTCTGGCGGAGTGAGCGACTGCTAGATGCATTCCGTCCAGGTTGGGTTAGGCGCGCTTCCTTGCTTGGTCCCTTCTTACCCAGCCACAGGACCTCTGCCTTTGATGGGTTGAGCTTCAGACAACTCTGCTTGAGGCATCTGGCTAAGGTTTCTGAGGGGAATCGGGACAGTCATCCATCAGGAGGAAGAGCTGGATGTCATCTGCATATTGGTGGCAACCCAGGCCAAGCCTCCATTCCAGCTGAGCAAGAGGGTACATGAAAATAGGGAAGAGGACTGCTCCCTGGGGGACTCCACATGCGAGCTGATGATGGTTGGATAATCTCTCTCCTATTTCAACCCTTTGTCCACGACCCAGGAGGAAGGCGGTCACCATTTGAGAGCTGTCCTCCATATCCTGGCGTCGGTAAGGCAGTGAGCTAGGAGCTCATGATTGACAGTCTCAAATGCTGCTGACAGATCTAATAGTATAAGCAGCGCTGACCCACCTTGGTCTAGCTGGCAACGGAGGTCATCCGTCAGGGTGACTAGCGCTGTTTCCACCCCATGGCCAGGCCAGAAACCCAACTGAAATGGGTCAAGGGTTGAAGTTTCCTCCAGAAATGCTGATATTTGGTCTGCTGCAGCCCTTTAAACTAAGTTCCCCAGGAACACTAACTGTGAGACAGGGCAATAGTTGTCAGGGATGGTTTTTTGAGCAATGAGCGCACCACTGCTTCTTTTAGTCCTTCTGAGAATTCTCCCGTTGTGAGAGAGAGGTTGATTATTTCCCTGAGGGGGGCCCCAATTCTTATGCCCGTTGTTTTTATGAGCCCCAATGGGCATGGGTCTAGTGAGCAAGTGGTTGGCCTCATTGCTGTTAGCATCCTGTCCACTTTTAGTTTTGAGAGTCGTCTGAAGTAACTCAGTGTTCTCTCCAAAGACGGCCAAGGGAGCTCTAATTCACTTTCTGTTTCCAAGGTTGGATGAAGGTCATGGCGGAGAGTTAAGGTTTTGTCTGCGAAGTGATTCGCAAATACCTCACAGCTAATATCCAATTGGCTGAGGCCAGTGAGGGATTGTAGTATCCTGAATGGTTGTGCTGAGCATGAGTGCGCAGACAAGATGCATGTCACTGACTTCACCGCCATCTCATAGCCTTTCATCTGCGTTCAATAAGATCTCTAGATTCATCGTCATGAGTCTTCCTACAAAATTGCTCTAGTCATCTCAGCTCCCATTTCTTCCAGTGCAGTTCCTCTGTATACTAGGGGGCTCGCTTGAGATGGAGGCAGAGAGGACGTCTGTGAGCTATCTCATCGATTGTGGCATCCTGTCATGCCAGTCACTGACCAGTCCATCTAAAGTATCAGGAGGCATTGGGTCCCGCAGAGCATTCAGGAATCTAATTAGATCCATAAGTCTCTGTGAGTGAGCTGAGTGGGAGTGGCAACCCTAGCATAGTGGTCTGACATTGACAGGGCCATAATCATGACTGGATCCACATTTAACCATGCACCAAAAACGAGGTCCAGGGCGTGGCCTGTTTGGTGGGTAGGGCCAACAACAAACTGCGAGAGCCCTAGTGTCACTATGGCTGACGCCAGATCCAGCCCATTGCCAGAGGATGTCAGTTCTGCATGGACATTAAAGTCCCCCAGAATTAACAGTCTAGGGCAGCGGTCCCCAACCCCCAGTCCAGAGACCGGTACCAGTCCGTGGATCAGTTAGTACCGGGCTGCAGCTCCTTCTCGCCCTCCTCCCTGGGCGCTGCCTCTGGGGCTGCCTTGCCACTCTGCCGCCGGCTCACCTGTTATGTTCTCCACCGCCTCCTCCCTGGGTGCTGCCTCTGGGGCTCCCCTGCCTCTCTGCCGCCGGCTCACCTTTTGTGTTCTCCACCAGCCGCCATGGCTGGGGCTCCCCCTCAGCGTGGCACTGGGCTGCTGCTGCTGGCAGCGCCCCCCAGCAGGCAGCTGGAAGTCAGGGGCGCTGGCGTGAAAGCAAGTGGAGCAGGGGCTCAGGCGGTGGCAGCGACGTCCCTCAGCAAAATGCTACCCCCCCCAGGCCTCAGTAAAATTGTCAAGTGTTGACCGGTCCCCAGTGATAAAAAAGGTTGGGGACCACTGGTCTAGGGAACTGTAATGTCCATGAGGCAGCCGCCTGCAGCAGGACTGGCAGGGCATCTGGGGATGCATTGGGAGCATGGTACACGAGTCAGATGGCCACACTCTCATCTGTGCCCCACCCGAGGCCAACACATTCAATTCCTGGGATTTTCAGTGCAAGGAGAGCTTTCATCAGAAAGTGGATATATAGACAAAAATTCAAAGGCATACAATATTCAAGGAAGTTTTAAAAACTTTTCAATGGGAGACTTTTTCAAAGGAGAAACTGAAGCTGCCATTCAAGCTTGCAAGTATATTTCTATAACTCACCCTCACCCATCAGCGTAAGTGAGACTGGGTTTCAAATACATGCTTATGATTGAAAGTGCTAGTGTGTGTGTGAGTGCACATACACACTAAAATACAAAAACTATTTTAACTGCCCAGATCTACGTGATATTTTTTATCATTCACTTTAATATTAGAATTAGTGGACAAAACTCAGTACAGATTGGGCAGCCAGGAGACCACCATTAGCAGCCCTGCTTAGCAGGCCAAGAGGCCCTCGTTAGCAGGCTCCTCTTAGCAGGCTGAGAGGCCCTCGTTAGCAGGCCCCGCTTAGCAGGCCGAGAGGCCCTCATGAGCAGACCCTCCACCACGACCCTTTGCTCAGGGCCCTCTCCCCTTACCTGCTGGATCCAGGCACTGAGAAGCATCTGAGAGCAAAGAGGCTAGAGTCCAGGGATGCAGGGCGGGAGCTGCAGGGGCAGGGCCAACCAGGGTGCAGCCAGCACTGGCTGCAACCTGATTGGTCCCATTCCAACTCGGACAGCCGGACATGTTCCACCCCCCCATGCTGTTTCACAAATATATAAACCATGGATAAGGATGGTTAAATTAAATGCAAGCCAAAATATATCTTCTACAATTTTGTATGACAACACTTTAAGGCTATATGCGGTCAGGGCCCAGTGTACCTGAGGGACTGTCTCCCTGCCTATGCCCCCTCAAACAGCTTTACACTCCACCACCACCAACCAGCTAATGATCCTTGGACTTCAAGAAGCCCGCCTGGCATCAACCAGGGCCAGAACCTTCTCTGTCCTGGCTCCCACCTGGTTGAATGAGTTCACAGGGGTGACAAGGGCCTTGACAGAGATAAAATAGTTCTGGAGCGCCTGCAAATGGGAGGTTTTCCATCAGGCATTTGAGACCGAGTGAAACCAGCAACATCCACAGGGCCCCTGCTCCCTCTTTCCCAAAAATCCATTCATGAGTTCTGCCCCTGGACCTGTTTGCACCGTTACCTCTGTTATAATATAAATAAATGTTGATATTATCGTTGAGGGAATTTATATGTTAAGAGGGAAAACACTAAGTTCCACACATTGTTTTCTATGTTCCCATGTAAACTGCCATGAGCCACAGGGGAATGAGCATACAAAATAAATGAATAAATAAATCTGGAACAGCTTCGCTGTGTAATATCAAAAGCTAAGGATTAGGTGGGCAGGGCCAGTCTGATCTTCAGACCAATTGGAAGCTGCTTTGTCCCCGGCCCCCGACTTTGGACCAATAGGGAGGTAACACAGCCCCCCATTCCCCCGGGGCAAGCTTGCAGCCAGTTTGCCCACGGCTGTTGACAGGGACACATTAAGTGGGCCAGGGGGGGGGGGATTGGCCTCCTTTCCCCCTTAGGCCAGGAGGTGGTGTGAGGGCTTCCTGGCCCAACAGATGCTGCGGCAGGTGTTCTTTTGCCTCTTGTTTCATCTGTACAACAACCCTGTGCAGGACACCTCAAACCCGCAGAGAGTCACGCAGAAGAAATACACATGGCTTGGGTGTTTCTTCCCTCCAACAGTGAGGCTGGCCAAAGCAGTATTTTAAATGAGAGGGGGCTTTTCTGCAAGCCAACTGCTTTCCCTTCAGCCTAACTTCCTGGAGGCAAGCTGTACTTCCAGGGAATTCTCAGACCCCACCTAGAGGCTGGCATCCCTAAACCTCAATGGAATACAATACTACACAGTCACCACTCCAAAGCAGCCATTTTTGCCTGGGGACCTGATCTTTATAGTCTGGAGATTAGCAGCAATTCCAGGAGATCTCCAGGTCCCATATGGAGGTTGGATGTCCCTGGTCTGAACATTTTATCAACCATAAAAAAAATGGAGACAGAAGTAGCAGGGTGGACACCTGTGTACTGTGACTATTCCATGTGGATTAGGGCAGGGGGACATTTCGGTGTCTGTGGCCTAATTCACACAAGAAGGGAAATGACGTTGAATGCAGAACTGGTAGGAATTGGTTGCCATGCAATCTCCCTCTAAGAATAGTCTCCAGTCTGATTTTTCCCTTCACATATGTGAAGACATGGCTCTGGAAATCTCATCTGGAACCACTATGTCACAATTCCCAAAAATCAGTCTCTCCTACAGTCAACCAACAATCCATGTTTCCACACCCACACCCTCATTTGTCACCATGCCACCACAACCTCCCACACAACACACACATTCAACCCCATGCCCTTACAAACTGGACAACTCCTCCCCTTCCTCTTCCCACCGCCAAGCTGTAGTGCCCGTTGTACTCCTGGATACAACGGGCTTTGCCACTAGTAAATAAATAAATAAAAGATACATACTTGTTCTCAAATGCAACAGTTATTGAATCTTCATGTACATCCTTCACAAATGCCTGTAAAAGTATAAGATGTTTTACTTAGGCATGTTGCTTTTAGATGAGGAAAAGAATCCTTGTACATTGAGACTAATTACACCATTCAAATGTAATTTTACAGCATGAAGGCCAAAGTATTTCCCTATGAATGACCCATTACAGCAGATATTATAGCTTGAGCTCAAAGCCATTATATTTGCAGATTTGCTTTAACCAACAGGGAAAAGCACGCATCCTTTTACTTCTCATGTTCAGTTACATTTATTTTTTAAAATTATTATTATATATAAAACTCTTTGTTCAGATACTTCAAACAATTGTTATTGTAATTGAATTGGATGATGTTATTGCAATTTTTCCAGTTATCCAAAAAAGCCAGACTGAAAATCCTATCACAAATGCAGATAAGAGTATATTTAGAAGGCTCTCAGTCCCTTTACATGTCTTCAAGTTAAACACGCAGCTTGGAGAAGGCTGATTGCAGAGACTGCAAGTCCTAAGAGACTTTGAAGTTTACGCCTGCTGCTCTCATGGCTTGCAAAAGGCATTTAAATTTTAAAGGAACCGTTTTCCCTTTAAGCCGCTCTTGCCTCCACTGGAAATAACAGAATGGGGGCACCTTCTTTGTGGGTCCAATCTGTCAAAACGCTTGGGGTTTTTTTTGAGGAAAGGCACTAGAGCCCCAAATACCTCCAAAATCAATTCCTCATTATTACCTACAGCAGTGGTTCTCAAGCTTCCTAATGCTGCGACCCTTCAATACAGTTCATGTTGAGTTGACCCCAACCATAGAATTATACAAGTGCTCTTTCACAGAAATTAAACTGAAACTGACCAATAGTGTGAAGATCCATTGTTCATGATTTTATATAAATTGTTTTTTTCTCCCAGGGTTTCTCAGTTCAGTTCTGCCTCTTGTCCCGCCATCCCGATCTCGCTCTTTTCTGCTGCTCCAGGCAGAAGACCGCTGTATCTCATTCTACCCTGGAAGTCTGTTGTGTGGATGGTACCCCTCCCCCAGTCAAGCTGCTTGCCCTGCCATAACCCCTGTGAAAGGGTCGTTCAACCCCCAAAGGTCGTTCGACCCCCAGGTTGAGAACCACTGACCTACAGGGATCACCAACTATAATGATCCCCAAAGACTATAATGGAGCAAAAAAACCTTGGCATTTCAGAATATTTACCAAATCCCACATCAGTATAGGGAAGACCAAGAGATACCAATATTTTTTGTGTACAACACATCCAAACTCAATAAATACCATTCATTTTTCTGCACACTCTTAACAATGACATATTAAAGACCATGGATAGAAAATAAAGTCAAAGCTTTTTTTTTAAATACGTTAATTTCATTAAATGAAATAATGAAATAGAAATTCCTGTCTTGTTTCCCTTTCCCTTAAACAAAAAGTTCTATGGTATCTATGTTTGACTCCTTGTAGTTGGTTAAATCCAGCTGGTTCTACCTGTTATATAATCTTAAAACAAAATGTCATTTGAGAGGCCAGATAGTATTGCCTAATGTTTTAAATTTAGAAATCTGAAATACGTGTTATACATACATGTTTGTTTGCAAGTTCCATATCTTCTTAAAGAATGGCTTGCAATACCCAAACAGAAACATGCATGCCTAGATTACAGTTCTGAACAACTGTCTTCTATTTACAGTAAAAATACAAACACTGATAAACTATTTCAGAAAGAGCAACATACACTTCTGCAAGCCCAACAGGCAAAGCAATTCGGAGCTGCAAATACCCTTTCTGTGACAACTTCCACAAAATTATGAAAAGGTACTTTGTTCCCTAAAGCAACAGTTCAGAAGACAAAGCACAATGCCTCCAATTCTAGATAATTATGATATACTTAAAACAAAAAACAGTACTTATTGGTTAATAATAATAAAATTGGAGTCTAGTAGCACCTTTAAGACCAACAAAGATTTATTCAAGGTGTGAGCTTCCAAGTGCAAGCAGTCTTCCTCAGACCAACTTGCACTCGAAAGCTCATGCCTTTAATAAATCTTTGTTGGTCTTAAAGGTGCTACTGGACTCTGATTTTATTCTGCTACTTCAGATCAACATGGCTACCCATTTGAATCTATGGTTAAGAATAGTTTGTGCAAGCCATCCTAAAAAGACACAGAAAATGTCATGTAAATGGAAAGCTTCTGCAGGAAGTTACGAACAGAATATTAGTCACCTCAGCAGAAGACAATATAGACTCAGTGTAAACCCATATCCTGAACCACAGATGCAAACAATAGTGTTACTTTACACTATTTAGTTCATGTACTGAGGGTAAGAGTATTTTAAAGCATTTTGAATGAAAGATAGACCTTGAAGCACCTGGAGGGCGAGGGCAAGCCACCTCCCCCTAGAAAGTTCAGCTTTTTAACCTTCCCCAACAGAATCCTTGATTTAGTTTCATCCACTGGAGAATGGCTCTTCTCTTCATCCCATATTTTTCCTTATCATAAGGCATGAGTAAAACTCCTGATAAAGTAAGTCACCTCTTACCGAACCAGGCCTTGACTGTGGAAAAGAACTCTGAACTTCAGGAAAGAAACTTCCACGGATCCCTCCCTTAAACTACACGAAAACGCTTATGACAACAGGGTGAAATCAGAGGCGTGAGTACACACACTTCCTACCTGTTATTCATTACCTCACCTTAAGGCCCGACAGACCAACCGTTTAACTGAGCAAGAGCGTCCGTGGCTCAGCTTGAGCTTGACTATGAGCGCCCTGAAGAGAATTACACTTTTCCACCTCGAAATACTTCCAGAGCTTGCTGCCCTCCGCCTAAGAACGGGCAGTTATTCCCAACGTCTCCCCACCAAGCCCCCCAATTCAGAAGCATCATTTGTGGGGCTCCCCTCCACTCCAGGGCCAGGCGTCTCGCAGACACCCGCTATGTCTAAAGGCGCCCTGAAGGGCTGGCCTCCTCCTCCTCCTCCGGGCCTGAAATGCGGGGTTCTTCTTCCCTCACAACTTGTAGGAGAAGAGAGGGGGGGGGCTTGCTCCCCTCTTTTCGCCTCCCCCCCTCATCTTCTGAGCTTCTCCCGGCCAAGGCGAGCGTGAGGCGGCGGTTCCCAAGCAAGGCCCAGCCGCTTTCCAGGCCTCCCGCTCTCCATCAGAGGCGAAGAATGAAGAGGAGGAGGAGCCATCGAGTTGTTCCGTTACCTTGTAGAAGGCCCCGTTGGAGCCGCGCACCTCCACCACCAGCTCCTCCATGTCGGCGGCGGGGCAGGCCCAGCGGCCCAGGCGGCCTGTCCCGCGTCCTTTCTTCTTCCCCTCTGCCGCCGCCGCCGCCTCCGCCACCGCCGCCGCCTCCTCCCCCCCCTCCTCCGGGCGCGGCGCCTCCGTGTCCCTCAGAATTGCGGCGGGGGGTATCGTCGCCTCAGGCAGGGGAAGCAGCAGCACTGGCTGTAGCAGCGGCACTGGCACTGGTTTCTTTTCCCCCACACCGACTGCGGCCCGTAGCCCGGAAATGAAAGCGAAACGGTCGGCGGGAGGCGAGGGGCGAGGAGGAGGCGGCGGCCGATGATGGCGGGATGGGGGGTGGGGCGCCACCGCGGGTAAGGGCGCCACCACGGGCAGCCCGCTTGGTATGTAAACATTAAAAAACCTGGCGCCGTCACGTGATGCGGCGGGCACCCCCCCCTCAACAAGCGGGAGGCGGGATGGGAAGCCGCGCGAAGGGGCGGTGGGAGGGGCCGAGGAAGGGAGGCCGAAGCCGCACGCACGCGCGTTCTAGGCCTCGCGAGAGAATTTCAACGATCGACTGGAACGACGGTCTCGCGCGAGAGAACGGGACCGCCGCGGGTAAATCCTGCTGCGTGTGCGCATGTCCGCAAGCTGCCATCGGGAGTTACGCTTACTACTTTTTTTTTTTTTCTTGGCGTTCGCGCGCGTTTCGCGTAACGGAGCGGATTTCTCGCCGCCTCCTTCTCAAGTGTCTTCAGTTGAACTGATGGCCGCGATGGCTAATGGCCTTAAAGGCATGGGTACATTCAGCTGAGGAAACTTTTGGTTGTATTAAAAACCCTATGTCTTCTATAGACACACAGTGGCTTGGATCCCAGAGAATATTTCTGTTCATAACGTTAGAACTAGCAAAACCATCACATTAACCATAATAAAAGCATCCACAAATCATAGATACACAGCTGACCAAATATTCAAATATATGGCGCTAGAAAAGGACAAAGGAGAGCATCACATGTTTTAAAAACCCTATCCTGTGAACCCATGTAGTTTGGGGTAGTGGTTAGGGTGCTGATTTCTAATCTGGCAAACTGGATTTGAATACCTGCTCCCCCAGTGTGGTAAAATCAATGCTCTGGAGGGCAGACTCTGGTGTACCCTACTGAGGCAAACACCCTTCCCAGGTTCCATCTCCAAATCTCCCAAGAGTTTCCCAATCTGGGACTGACTGCTCTAAAGTGGCATAGACAGGGAAGCCAATCCAAAAATGGCACATTGGTGAAGAGAAGGGGTGAGGTACATTTCAGAGTTCCAATGTACACCTCTGGGAAATGACTTTTTAAAAGTTTCACAGTTTTCAGGCGAAGTAATAGTGAATTTTAGTTTTTAAAATAGAAATATCTGTAGGCTAACGCAGTCAAAGGGTGAGTTAGCTATACATATTTTGATTTACAAAAATAAATGTGTTGCCTTTTTAGTTCAGGTATTCAAAATGGTTTCCAATTTATACAGGTTTCTCTCACAGCATCAAAACTCAAATTATAGCAGCAAATACTATATTAAAATAAAGGCACAATTTATAAATATATTTTTAAATGTGCATAAAAATTGAAGATATGCCATGAGCGTATGGAAGGGCAATATAAATAAATAAATAAATAAATAAATAAATAAATGAGACTGCAAAAAAGGGTAAGAATTTATGGAATAAGTGGAAGGTGACAAGGAAAAGGAAACAAAACAACATTTCCATTAATTTTTGAAAATTCTCAGACTCTGTAATCTTTAAATTTCCCAAAATTAATATTATTTCCTGCACTGATCCAAATTAACCAGGAAATCTTGCTTGCCTTTACTGGGATCTGTAATTTTCAACAACTTCCTATTACACTTAAGTTAATTGTCAGATTTACAATGTGTAGCTAGGAACCTGGGTGTGATCCTCAATGCCTCCTTCTCAATGGAGGCTTAGGTCACAAGAGTAAGGTGGCTGGCAATTAACCATCTTCACCAAACTATTAGTGCCCTACTTGGCCCTGGAACACTTAGCCACTGATCCACACAGTGGTCACCTATAGACTGGACATCTGAAACTTGCTTTGCACAGGCCTTCTAGACTAGAGGTAGTCAACCTGTGGTTCTCCAGATGTTCATGGACTACAATTGTAATCCATGAATTGTAGTCCATGGACATCAGGAGGACCACAGGTTGACTACCCCTGCTCTAGACGTCATAGGACAATTGCATTGAGGGTGTCAACATGTGAGTTTACCCAAACTGTTACCCAAAGATGTCACCTGGGAGTTCACAGGTGGTCATGATGGTTTGTGAGATCTCCATAATCTCTTGTACAATGCTGGGAATGATGTCATGGTCATTGTTTCCTACATTTAGGAACCAGTCTCTGAAAGCATCGTTATCTGCCCAGATATCGCAACTAAGCTGGAAAATGGTGAAGGTAAAAGGTAAAGGTATCCCCTGTGCAAGCACCGAGTCATGTCTGACCCTTGGGGTGACGCCCTCTAGCGTTTTCATGGCAGACTCAATACGGGGTGGTTTGCCAGTGCCTTCCACCATCTTACCTTAAGATGGTGAAATTATTTATTTATTTATTTGATTGTTAGTTAGTTAGTTTATTTATTATATTTATATACCAGTTTTGAATTCTACTTTCTGGTCCCAGGACAAGATAGCTGCCAGCTTAGCTTCTGCTTGTAAGAAAGTTTCACACTGGTATGGAGACAGAGGGGGCCCAGCAGTAAATAGTAGGGTGTGAGCCGTGGATCACTGGCTTGACAGTTTTATTTCTAATATGTCTTTGTGAACTACAAATGGGTTTGAGGGGTTTGATTGACTGGTTTGGATGTGTTTGGGTGCTGTGACACAATTTACTAATGTAACAAGATTAACTTTTGCTTATATATTCCTACTGTTATGATGGTCAGTTCTTAGTCTGACGAAGAGTGCTTGCACCCGAAAGCTCACGCCTTGAATAAATCTTTGTTGGTCTTAAAGATGCTACTGGAATCTGATTTTATTGTGCTACTTCAGACCAATACGGCTATTCATTTGAATCTATCCATAAGGACAGATATGAAAGGGATAGGAAGCTATGGGAATTTGAAGTGGAAAAATCACAAGTTATATCTATGTAAAGATGATAATCATTTAATCAAGAAGATGTATGAATTTTTTTTATTATTGTATACGGAGGATGCTTCAATCACCCATTTACAGCATCCAGAGTCCGAAGCAGAGCTTGGCCCTGCCACCCTGAGAATGTCAACCAAGGCTTCTGCAGCCTCTGAAGGTTTCTTCTGGGCAGGGGGGAGAGAGTGGAGTCCCAGGCAGTGCTTCTCCCCACCGCCCTGAGAATGCCCACTGAGGCTTCTGCAGCCTTCGCAGTCTATTTTGGGGATGTGGGGGAAAGTGGGGTCCTAGCCAGTGCTTCTTACCACCCTGAATATGCATGCCAAGGCTTCCGCAGCCTCGGTGGGCTTCTTCAGGGAGGCTGGGAAAGCAGGGTCCCAGGCAGTGCTTCTTCCTGCCACCCTAAGAATGCCCACTGAAGCTTCTGCAGGCTAGATGGGCTTCTTTGGGTGGGGAGGAAGAGCAGGGTCCCTGCTGCCCTGAGAACACTCAACGAGGCTTCCATGGCCTTGGTGGACTTTTTTGGTCTGGAGGGGGAGATTGGAGTTCTAGGCAGTGCTTCTCCCCGCCACTCTGAGAATTCCCACTGAGGCTTCCGTGGCTTGGCGGGCTTCTTCGTGGCATGGGGAAAAGAGTGGGGTCCTAATCAGAGGTACTCTCCGAGATACTCATGAGACAGTGGCTATGGTCATTAAGGCTTCATCAGCTGCCTCTATTATGAATAGAGCCGGCATAGCATAGTGTAGGAAACTTTTATAACTGGTCCCTGAAAAGGATAAAAGAGTGGTTGAGGGTGTCACTCACATTTTAAAAGCTTTTTCTTTTTCGGCTGATGCAACCTTAGATTCTCTTGTGTTTGCAGCTAGGGTATTGGCCTCTAATGCAGTGATCCACCATCTCCTTTGGCTTAAAGCCTGGCCAGCAGACTATCAGTGCAAGATGATAGTCCCAGCCTATTCCTTGGCTGAGGATAAGCTCTTTTGGAGAACATCTGGAGAATATCCTAGTTGAAATGAGGGGTAAGAGAAAGGGTATGCCAAGACAGGTAAGGAAGGAAAGAACTTCCTTTAGGTCTCAACACACATTATCCAAGTTTAAATCCAATTATAAAAGGGGATCATGGTACAATCAGAGTAATTTTAATTTTCGTCACTCAGGATGTAGAGGAGGCTACTTGAACATTGGTGGTCGTTACAGAAACAAGTCTGACAGGGATTCCAAGTCCCCCAAAGCATGATGCCACAATGATTCCGGTGGGGGGCAGGCTTCAACGGTTTGCACAAAATTGGGATATCGCCCATATAGATGCCTGGGGCAAAGATGCCGTCTTAGACGGTTATAAATTAGAGTTCAAAAGAGAGCCACCAAATTGGTTCATTTCTCTCCCCAATTTAAAGGATCCAGAAAAAAGGTTGAGAACCCAGGCAGCCTTAGATCACCTCTTGACCACAGAGGCCATAGAGCTGGTTCCCTTACAAGAACAAGGCCAAGGGATTTTATTCCATATTTTTTCTGTCCTGAAACCCAACAGGGATTGGAGACCCATTCTAAACTTAAAATTTGTAAACTGTTACCTTCTCCTTTGTTATTTCAGGATGGAGACCTTAAAATCTATAGCAGATGCCCTTCAACCAGGAGATTACTTAACTTCCCTGGATCTTCAGGAGGCTTACCTCCACCTTCCCATTTTCCCCCCTCACAGAAGATTTCTTCGGTTTTGCTTTCAGGGAGCCCACTTCCAATACAGAGCTCTACCATTTGGCCTCTCCTCGGCTCCAAGGGTATTTACAAAAATTTTAGTCTATGCCCAGTTGAGACTGGAAGGGATCATAATTGATCCTTATTTAGACAACCTCTTATTGATGGCTTGTTTCAGAGAATTAGTGGTAAAACACACAAAGAGGATCATCGAACTACTTCAGCACTTTGGCTTCTTGGTAAATTTTGCCAAGAGCTCATTAGTTCCATGCCAAAGACTAGAGCATCTGGGAGTAGTTTGGGACACTCAGAAAACCAAGCTGTTCATGACAGTTCAAAAAGTAGAAAAGGCAAGAAATTTGGCCCTTTCAGTCATCAAGACAAAACATTCCAACCTTTTACAGTTGGCAAGCCTTATGGGCTTGGTAATCTCCAACATAGAAGCCATTTTCATGCCAGAGTGCTTCAATATCTCCTGCAACCATACCAGTTCAGAATTTCACAGAAATTGAACATGACAATCAAGGTCCCTTTGGACACCAAGAATTCTCTGCTTTGGTGGACTGTTTCCAAAAATCTATGTCAAGGCAAGACCTTTTTTTATTGTGGGAGAGAAACAGATCTTCACAGATGCCAGTCTCTTGGGATAGGGGGCAGTTCTCGAATCCCTTTCCATTCAAGGCAGATGGTTACTAGAGGAGTCCAAGTGTCCCATACATTTCTTGGAGCTAAGAGCTGTTTGGTTAGCTCTCAGATACTTTCTCCCAGAGATTCAAAATCATCACGTCTTGATCAGAACAGACAATATTGCCACCAAGGCATATTTCAATCCAGGTCTGCCATACACCAAACAGAGGCAAGCAAGATATTTCAATGGGCAGAAAAACACGTAAAAACCCGAAGAGCCGAACTCATAAAAGGGACACTGAACACACAGGTGGATTTCTTGAGCAGGCAGATGATTGTAGAGGCAGAGTGGAGGCTCAACAGAGAGGTATTTTGGCATTCCAGTGCTGGACCTGTTCACCACCAATCTAAATGCCCAGATACCTCAGTTCTGCTCAAGATTCTCTCACCCCAAGGCAGAAATTACAGATGCTCTGACAGCGAAATGGCTCAGTGGTCTTCTGTATGCATTCCTGCCCCTACAGGTGTTGACAAAACTTCTTTGCAGGATAGAACTATCAGATGCTGAAGTCATTCTGATGGCACCAAGCTGGCCGAGATGGCCTTGGTTCGCAAATCTGGTCAGACTGTCAGTATTGCCACAATTCACATTTTGATTTGCAAGGACCTATTGAAGCAGGGTCCCATAGTTCATCCCAACCCGGAATGGTGGTCTTTGACTGCCTGGAGGTCAAGAGGTCTCAAGTCAGGGAATTAGGTTATTCTGAGGACATGTTATATTGGCATCCCGTAGGCCATCCACTAATAGAATATACTCCAGTTCCTGGAAAGCCTTTGTGTGCTGGGCATGGAGAAAGAAGGTAAACTATTCACAGTATCCAGTAATAAGCTCTGTGGAATTTTTGCAAGAAGGTAGAAAGCAAAGTTTGAGAGCCACTACTTTGCGCAGGCAGGTGGGGGCCCTAGCATCTGTTCTTCCTTTAGTAAAGGGAGTTCCATTGTCTTGGCACCCTCACATTGCGTGTTTCCTGAAAGGAGCATCGCATAAGGATCCTCCTGCGATTCATAGATTTCCCACATGGAAATTGAACTTAGTTTTGTGGGCACTCACAAAGGCTCCTTTTGAACCATTAGCTCAGATTGATTTAAAGTTTCTTCGAATGAAAACCTTATTCCTAGTTGCCATCACATCAGCAAGGAGGGTTTTAGAGCTAGGAGCTTTGTCATGTTAAAAAGATTTTTGTCAGTTCCACAAGGATAGGGTGATTTTACAAACTGATACTACCTTTAGGCCCAAGGTTTCTACACCGTTTCACCTTAGTCAGGAATTAGTCTTGCCAGCTTTCTGTCCAAACCATAGGGATCCTAAGGAACGAATCTGGCATCATGTAGATGTTAGAAGAGCTCTTAAGGCTTTTCATATATGATCACAGGATATTTGGGTTTTGGAGGCTGTAGTTTCATTAACATAGCTCCACCAGATTTGGGGCAACGTATGTCCAATGTGGCCATCAGTAAAACCCTTAGGGCCTGTATCAATGAGGCATAAGTCTCAGGGGGTTCCTATTCCTTCGGGCATTACTCTATTGGAAGCTAAGCCACAAATGCAACCTTTGCTAGGAGTGCTTCAACGCATGATTCAGGATGATTAGATGTTCACACCCGGTGTGGTTTTTGTAGGGACAGCTCTTTAATGTCCCACCAAGACGTCCTCCTGGATCTCAAGGGAGAATGACCATTGGTTAACTTACTATGATATGGTCCTTCTCCTTGCGGCCAGGAGGATGTATCGTTCCACCGAAGCATCTTGAATCATGTTTTAGTTTATAGGGTTTTTTTGGACAAATTTTTCTGTGAAGTAATTAGTTGTTTTTTATAATCAAGTTACTGGAGAGGTTCAATAGTCAGTAAGTATTTAAGAGAATGGGTATTGAAGTCACTCTGTCTTTTTACATTACAGTTATATTTTTGGCGTTGCTTCTAGAAGGTGTTGTAGGGCTTCATAGTACTGGTCAACTTCATCCTCTTCAGCAGCAGTGGTTGGGGCATAGACCTGGATTACTGTGATGTTGAATGGTTTGCCTTGGATTCAAACTGAGATCATTCTGTCATTTTGAGGATTGTATCCCAAGACTGCTTTTCCTACTCTTTTATTGATTATGAAGGCTACTCCATTTCTTCTGAGAGATTCTTGCCCACAGTTAGTATACCTGATGGTTATCTAAATTAAATTCACCCATTCCTGTCCATTTTAGTTCACTGATTCCTAAAATGTCGATGTTCAGTCTTGTCATCTCTTGTTTGACCACATCCAGCTTGCCCTGATACATGGATCTGATGTTCCAGGTTCCTATGGAATAAAAGTCTTTACAGCATCGGACTATCTTTTCACCTCCAGTTCCACCCACAACTGAGTGTCCTTTCAGCTTTGGCGCAGTCACTTCATTCATTCTGGTACTACTCATACTAGCTGCCTGCTCATCCTCAGTAGCATATTGGACACCTTTTGACCTGAGGGGCTCATCTTCCGGTGTCATATCGTTTTGCCTTTTGGAACTGTCCATTGGGTTTTCATGCCAAAGATACTGGAGTGGCTTGCCATTTCCTTCTCTAGTGGATCACCTTTTGTCAGAGCTCTCTGCTATGACCTGTCTGTCTTTGGTGGCCCTGGACGGCATAGCTCATAGCTTCACTGAGCTACGCAAGCCCCTTTGCCACAACAAGGCAGCAATCCTTGTTGAAAACAGGGAAAACAAATTACTGAATGCAACTAAAAATGGAGACAGAGCCAACCATAAAATAGCTACCCTAGAAGGTGGAACCATCCCCAAAATGGTTGCCACTGGAAGTAAAGCCAACCACAAAATGTCAAGGAGTCAACTCTGTATAGCTTCTAATATCTAACAAAATCATGCTAACCTGGGCCATTGCGGTCAGGGCTCTATTGATGCTTGATGGAATAAAATGTTCATAGAGTCATAGGATTTTGGATCTCTGAGAGGGAATGGAGAGCCATGGGATATGCAGATCGCCAAACCATACCCAAGCATTCCTGATGCATTGCTCTGTTTAGCTCAGTGGTTCTTAACCTGTGGGTCGCGACCCTATTTGGGGTCCCCTGGCCCCTTCGGGGGGGTCCCCAGTTTGGTTGCCGATGTGGCAGCAGGCAGTGGCGGCCAGTGGCCGGAGGCAGCAGCAAGCAGTAGTGGCAGGCGGCTGCAGGTAGCAGGCAGAGGCCAGTGGCCAGTGGCGGAGGAGCCATGGCAATGGCCACCTGCACGTGTGCATTCACACACATGCCCACTGCCTGTGTGCATGTGCACGCTGACCTCGCCACCGTAGTTGGGGTCACCAACTCAGAGCAATTCAGAACCGCTGGTTTAGCTTTTAAAAAGGAAGCAAACTGGTTATCTTGATCATCAAAGTAGTAACATCTCCCTGTATCCACCTTGTAGTCTTCCTTTCCATGTAGTAGATTCTCCAGCCAGTGTAGTGCATTGGTTAAGAGGAGAGGACTCTAACCTGAAAAGCTGGGCTTGATTCCCCACTCCTACATATGTAGCCAGCTTGGTCACCTTGTACTAATCACAATTCTCTTAGGGTTGTACTTGCAGAGCAGTTCTGTTAGAACTCCCCTAGCCTCACTCACCTCACAGGGTGTCTATTGTGAATAGAAGAAGGGAAAGATGTCTGTAAGCCACTTTGGGTAGTGACAAGCAGGGTATAAAAAACCCAGCTTTTTTCAAGAATGAATTAAGAAATATGGGTCTATACATGTGTCTCAGTCTCTCATTTTTGCTTGATCGGTGAATAATTCCATCCAATGCAATGGTTGAATATTACCACAAGATGGCTCCCCAAGATAAATTGTATCTTTTAATTTTTGCTCTATTGTATTAGCGTTATCAAAATGAAATATGAGAAGATGAGTCAATATACATTTGGCTTCAGAATGCTAATATTTTTTTTCTATATCCTTTAATTATATTCTAACATAGCTAATAAAAATTGCAGTCATTTAGAATGATCACTGTAACTAGTAACCACTGCTGATATTTGAAAAGGGGCAAGGAACTCACTGAATTAATCTATAACACATTCTCTATTCCTTTTTATAATACGTCCTGAGTTCAAAGTGGCTTATGGTTGCCTTCCCTTTCCTCTCCCCACAACAGACACCCTGTGAGGTGGGTGAGGCTGAGAGAGCCCTGATATCACTGCTGGTTTATTTGTCCCGTTTCTAATCCACATTTTCAGCATTGCACTCAAGACAATTGTAGTTTCATTAATTCTCTATAATATAATTCACATGGCACCAGAGGATAAAAGGAAAAGAAAAGAGAAATGATGAAATTTATAGTGTAATCCTATGCAGAATGATTCCAGTCTATATCCATTGATTTCAGTATATTTAACTCCACATAGTCACTAATGCTGAGGTAAGTACTAGTTATATAATGACTGGGTAGAATGGATAATACAGGAGAGAATTCTGGGAGGGGAGGAGCCATGTGATAGTTGATCCTGGTCAGGCTGACAAAGGCAGACTTTGCTACGTTACCATTCCCTCTGATCCACTCAAGAGGCCTGGTATGCTTAATGTTTTGACAAACATAGTTGCTTAAAAAATGAAAATGAATGGTAGACATAAAATGGCAATATAACTCAGATTTCCAGCACAAAACAAAAAGCACAAATGTGATCACTCAAAATTTATGCTGTAACAAAAAATCACTGTGTAGAACTTGATAAAATCTGAATGTTAATTTTAATAATAGACAAATGCCATCAATTTCTATGTAAATGAGACTGGAAGATTTCTTCATTCTATCAGTAAGTCTATCCATTTCAGCCCTGTCCAATGCTTGTGGATTCATTTGTAGACAGCTGAAACACAGGAATTCTACCAGTTTTTATATATCTATCCTTGCTACCACTAAAGTTTCATCCAGTCACCTGTGAGTAGAAAGATGCAATCCATAGCATCTCATAAACCTAAGCCTACTACCAAGCTTCCAATAGTAACAATCTCTAAATGTAAATGCTTGTGTCTGTTTCACTTTTTGTGAACCACAAATACGGTCTATTTGTACATCTCAAAATTCCGACCCTTGACAATTCTATAAGAAAGTTTCTACCACGTGTTTTTCTCAATGACCGCTTCTTTTAGTTGGTTCATGGTCATCCCTATGTCGGCTTTGATCGTGTTGAGCCAGTGGATCCTTTGGCGACCACATTTCCTTTTGCTGCTGACCATGTCGAGAATTAATGATTTTTCTAACGAGTTTGATTGCATGATGTGTCCAAAGTAAGTGAGCTTTAGCCATAATATCTTGCTTTCTAATGACATAGTTGGTTTGCTCCTCTCTAAAACTATCTTGTTGGCAACTTTGGCTGTCCATGGTATTCGCAGCATTTGTCTCCAATGCCATCATTCAAAGCATCTATTTTCCTCCTGTCTTCTTTCTCTAGGGTCCAGCTTTTGCATTCATACATTTTTATGGGGAAGACAAAGGTATTGACTAGCCAGCATTTTGTATTAAGGCTGATATCTTTACTTTTCCATACTTGGTTCGTGCTTAACATTGTGTTCCGGCCCAGTGTTATTCGCCGTTTGATTTCATGGCTGCATCTACCACTTAGAGTGATCATAGAGCCAAAAAAGATAAAATCATCAATACATTCAATGTTCTCATTTGCAATATATTTAGTGTTCTCATTGCCAAGGTACAATATAGCTATAAATTATCGCATAAAATTCAACTCTTCATTTTTGAAACTGCAAAGATGAAAAAAAAATCCATGATGCTGAAGAAAACAACATTCTTTTCACAGTAGGACAGATCAAGGATGAAGTAATTTCACTGACTATTTGCATGTCCTGTTTTAAAGTGAAAATTGGGAGGAGAAGTTTCATGCAATTGGCAAAAAAGGGAAAGGAGTTGAAAATAAGCACATCAATAGCTTTTTCCTTGCCTGTCAATTTGATTTTCTAAGTCATTTGGATTCCTAACATATATCCCTTATTTCATCGTTAGGTATTTCCCCCCAGTTTCTTGTCTTGTCTTTTTTTTTGCTTCTTTATTAGATTTACATAGAATTTAGAGCTTGCCTATTTTCACATTATTTCTAGCATAAAAGTTCATAAAAAATAAAATGCATTTACTTACTCATTTACATACTCTATATTCAATCTACTTTTCCTGCTAGGTCTATAATGTGGTTAATCAGTATTAAAGTGGCACAAAATAAAAGTAGTGACACCCAGGCTTTCACAGGTATGTGGGACACGTAGTTCTCCGGAGCTCTTTAATCCATCCCCCCTCCCTCTCCCCTCCCTCCCTCCATCTCTCTCACAAAGACATACACATACAAGCACACGCGTAAACCTTTCCCTTCTGACTTCCCCCTCCCCTCTCTCCTCCCCTCTTCTTTCCATGACCTACTCCCAGGTCCCCCTCAGCCACTCACTCACACACACACACACACACACACACAAACACACACAAAGGGTCTTCCCACCTTATCTCTTCTCCCAGGAGGGCCCCAACCTCCTCTGGCTTGGAAAGCAGCTCCTGGGCCTTTGCAGGCCTTGCAGGTTGCATGCTGGCCCCCGAAGGCCTGAAGGGCAGCCACCCCACACCCAGAAGCTGCATGAACACCCTGGCTCCCAGAGGCCTCACCACCACCCAGACTGCCTGCTCACTCTTCCCCCTCACCTTCATAGCATTGCTGGCTTGCCCAGCCTCAGTGCCACCACACAGTGTCCCTTGGCCGGGTGGCACAACTCTGGCCCACTCTACTGCCATGCTGGCCTGCCTGGCTGCTGCACTTCCCTGCAACTGCCCAAGCCTCCTTAGGCTGCATTGCGGTGGCCTGGCCTCTTTCTGTAATGGCCCACAGTGCCCCAGATGTTTGCCTGTTGTGCTGCCCTGCAGCTGCCCCAGCCTCTTTTGGTGTGCTCCCTGGTGTAGGGCTATGGATGGAATATCTGTACACATTTCTATACCAGGGTCCATGCCAGTATTCCACATCTATAATAATTTGGGAAAAACACCAAACTTTGTTTATCTGCTTGTTTGTTTGTTTATAAACCATCAATCTTGGACCAGCTGATTGGTGGCAATTTACAGTAAAAACATAAAGTACTATAATACAATCCCCCATACAACCAGCAAACCTACCATCTTGCCAACAAAACTATAGAATGGATGGGAGTAACGATATCTATCCCCTTACCCCCCAAACACCTGAGCCCTTCTGTTCACAGTTGTGACGTTACAATAGGTGTCACCAGTCACTGTTGGCCCAGGGGGGGAGCCAGTTTTAACTAGAGCCCTCAGCTCTTCCTGTAGCTCATTTCACAAGGTATGGGCCAAGACTGAAAAAGTCTTGGCCCTGGTTGAGGCCAGGCATATTTTCTGGGGACCTGGGACCTCCAGCAGATTCATACCCATGGAGCGAATAGCAATTGTTTCTTCAGTAGCGGATGCACCACTGCTGCCTTAAGCCCCTAGGGGAACTCTCCTGATGAAAAGGAGAGGTTCACAGTCTCCCTCAGAGGACCTCCTATCAGTTGGTCGGCCACCTTCAGCAACAATGATGGACAGGGCGCAAGTGGTAACCCTCACTGACCCTAGCAATTTGTCCCCTTTGGTAAATTAGAGCCATCTGAAGCCATCAAGCTTATGCCTCCATGACAGCTATGGAGCTCCCAGTTCATGTTTTGTATCAATTCTGCTAAACCAAAAAAGGAACAAAACCCAACCTTAACAGATAGGAACTCACAAGTCGAGCTGAACAATAAAAATAATGTAAAACTTGTTAAATATTTATTATGGTGCACAATTAAAAACAGAATAAACACTTCTTAAAAACTATATCGAACTAACAGCACATAGAACCAAGGACCAAACGCGTTTTGACCCTTTCCAATATTTATTTATCTTTCAGGATCTCACTGAGAGCTATACACTATAGAGAGTTCAGCTATACACTATAGAGAGTTCTATATAGGTATATTTATATATAGAGTGTATTATTATAATCCTGACCACTGAGGAAGACCCGGAAGGGTCGAAACGCGTTTGGTCCTTGGTTCTATGTGCTGTTAGTTCGGTATAGTTTTTAAGAAGTTTTTATTCTGTTTTTAATTGTGCACCATAATAAATATTTAACAAGTTTTACATTATTTTTATTGTTCAGCTCAACTTGTATCAATTCTGGCAACAAGGTCACAGCAGAGCTACAATGCTTTATCTGCAAAAAAGCTCGCTAATGCCTCACAGCATAAATCCAGTTTGCTACTATTTTGGCACCCTTCCATGAGGTCAGTAAGAGATTGAACTACCCTATATAATTGTGCTGGGCAAGAGCTAGCGGACATGATTTCCACAGTGAAGAAGTCATGCTTCACCACTTTTACCGCCATCTCATATGCCCTCATAAATGTGCAGTAAGATGTCCTTGCTACCTTGTCATGTGTCTTCCACCACACTGACTCTAACCATCTCACACCCCTCTTCCTCTCCCAAAGCTCAAGGAACATCAAGGAGCTGGTTTGGGGCGAGGGTGGAGAGGACGCCTAGGAGCAATCTTGTAAATTGCAGCCGTTAGGTAGGACTGTCAGTCTTCCACAAAGGCCACAAATGATACACCGGAGGGCATTGATTCCTGCAAAGCATTCAGTAAACTCTTAGATTCTACAAAAATGCATCTGTCATCCAAACATCCTAAGCCACGGCCACTTACAGGAAGGACGGATGAAAACAGAACTTTCGCTCCCAGCGCCTTTACCTTTCCCCCCAGATCCACAAAGTCTTTCTTAATACATTCCATTCTGTGCTGGGCAGTATTATTTGTTTCTACATGGGTGAGAAAGATCTGTGGGTTTGATTAACCTGTCCAGCCACTCTGTGACATTCTTGATGCATGCACCAGTTAGGCAGCAGACCTCTCATAGAATCACAGAATCATAGAGTTGGAAGGGGCCATACAGGCCATCTAGTCCAACCCCCTGCTCAACGCAGGATCAGCCCTAAGCATCCTAAAGCATCTAAGAAAAGTGTGTATCCAACCTTTGCTTTAAGACTGCCAGTGAGGGGGAGCTCGCCACCTCCTTAGGCAGCCTATTCCACTGCTGAACTACTCTGACTGTGAAATTTTTTTTCCTGATATCTAGCCTATATCGTTGTACTTGTAGTTTAAACCCATTACTGCGTATCCTCTCCTCTGTAGCCAACAGAAACAGCATCCTGCCCTCCTCCAAGTGACAACCTTTCAAATACTTAAAGAGGGCTATCATGTCCCCTCTCAACCTCCTTTTCTCCAGGCTGAACATTCCCAAGTCCCTCAACCTCTCGAGACAAGAAGTCTGGTTTATACACTTTGGCCTCTACGCTTCTCAGCAGGGAATCCCCAATTACCAGCAGCCATTTCTTTGGGAGCAGACCTAGAAGTCTCACCTGTGGGGGTCTGTGAAGTGTTTCCTGGGCTTTATGGGGACTTGCTCTTCGTGGGGATTTACTCATGCTCCTGTGTTCCTGAATCAAGATCTTCAGGCAGATCAGCAACTAGAATCCCTGCTTTTTCCTTTTATAGATAAAAAAACAGAAACATTTACCCAGTTACAAATAAGTAAACTTTCTTTAAG
This sequence comes from Paroedura picta, assembly GCF_049243985.1. Lineage (NCBI taxonomy): Eukaryota > Metazoa > Chordata > Lepidosauria > Squamata > Gekkonidae > Paroedura > Paroedura picta. Next base: position 24,411,043 of record NC_135381.1, on the reverse strand, counting down.
TGTTCCTCTTAAGAATGTAAACTACAAAAAATACTTGGCCAGTTGAACCTTGATCTTTTCTAGCAACAATCTTTCAAACACAAAAGCAACATTGAACACTTTGTTATGCAGAATACAAATTCATTTATATTAGGAGCTATAACATGCATCATAATAATATATTAAGCAGAAATGTAAAACATTTCCCCAACTGCACATTACATAATTTCAATAGAACAAGTGTCTCCTCCGTATTTCTATTATATAACACTGGAGTGCTGCAAATGTTGATAAAGGATGGCATCCAAATAATAAAAATTCAAAAGCAAGAATCTTCGCCTCCATTAAGGCCTTACATGGGCATAATATGAACATGGCCCATGGACCACTAGCCCGAGAACCCTAAGAACATTTTCTTGGGAGTGATCCCCATTAAACAGGACTGAATAGGATTCTGAATAGACCTGCCTTCTCCTGGTGCCATCTTTTACCTTTACACTAGTGAAAAGATCATTAGTGACTTTCAAGAAATGGCCATGAAGAGCATGAGTTTAGTATAATTAGTAAATTCCATGCTTAATTTCTCTCCAGGGAGGTGTAAATAAACAAGGAGATCATATAAACATATTTGTCTAATGACTTGTCAGAGAATTGAGGCAACATCTTTATCAGCTTTTTGTTCCAATCCTGGACATTTTTTGTTTAAAAATGAACCAGTTCTTTTTTTGGCACATTTATACTTGCTATTTCCACAGTGAGAAGTTTATATACAGATCATTGGCTCAATCAATCCCAAGTCAAGAATTATGCAGTCCAGCATTATACACATTAAATTGAAAGTTCATTCCACTAAGTTCCACTAAGTTCAGGGAGACTTATTAGTTAAGAATGAATCCCTAAACTCCCCCTGATTTCAGTGTGCAAACTGAGAACATGCTTAAATTTCTCCCTGTTAAATGGAAGGAAAAAGTCTTGGCTTCATCATGCCCATATTCACATATCCAAATATGATAAATGTACTCTACAGATTTATAAACTACATTTTTTTTCACAACCTAAGTACTGGGTTTGAAAAGGACTATTCAAGATGAGACAACTGCACTATTCAATATGAGACAACCCCCCTCCTCAATATTCTGGACAAAACAAAACAGTCATGGAAGTGGCTGGAAATCTGCCTGTATTCATATTATATATGTTATTTTTCAATACAACTGTGCATTAAAATTGAACTGCTCATGATAAAGCCTTCAGTGTACATTAAGCTTTGCTCACTTGCTCCCTGGCAATTTTAAAGTTCTGTCTCTTTCAGTGAGAAAATGCATGAAGTGAATATGAATTTTTAGATTACCAGACCTAAATCTTTCATTACCAGTTGTGTATCTGACATCTTTGCAACTGAGTTGCAAATAATATTAATGTCATCAGTTCACCACTGAACCACATGGGAGTGCTGCTGTACTATTTTAAATGCTGTAGTTCTTTCCACATCCTATCATAACATATTAGAATACAGTAATATCGACTAAAATGAGATGTGTTGTCTTTTCTTTCTCTGCCAATATTTTCCTTAGATGTTGCCGTTTTATGTTGTACAAGATTGGTTGCTTCTATTCAAACATGCGTGTAACACATATTTTGCTTTTTCTCTAAGAAAAGGCATTCCTGGTGTACTTGTTGCCTCCAAGTTAGATGCTGATGCCCTTTAGTGTTACACATCAGCAAAACGTTGAAACTAGTATAAGGTGACCAGATTTTAACATTGGTAAAGCGGGACACCATTGACTGGGGGGGGGGGGGCTTGATAAAGAATTTGGTCTATATGGAGCAACAAAAAGTTTAATAGAACGAGGTAAGATGTCACCTAATGGGGATAACAGGTGCTGGAGATGTAAAAAGGCAATAGGTTCCTTCTACCATATGTGGTAGATGTGGAAAAAAATCCAAAAGTATTGGTGTAAAATACACGGGCTCATACAGGAAATTATGAAGTGTATGTTTCCTATGTATGCTAAACATATGTTGTTGTGTTTCCTCCCAACTAATTTACCAAAGCAACTAAAAGAGTTCTTCTTCTATGCAACCATTGCAGCTAGGTTACTAGTAGCAGCGAAGTGGAAGCAAACATCAGTTCCAGAAGTTGAAGGTTGGACAAGATGGGACACTTTGTATCAATGGCAAGACTGACTAGCGTGGTACGCAAATCCAGAAAAATTTCAAAACCATTGGAAATGCTTTCTGGATTATCAAGAGACATAATTATCCATAAAAACACATGCTCATTGTAATTAGCCAACACTGTGGAGGTCTCACATCCGGCCCATTCTCCACCAACTGCAATTGTTGCCAGTTGAATTCCGGATCAGACGAAAGGTTCTGGTAATTACCTTCAAGGCCATACGCGGTCAGGGCCCAGTGTACCTGAGGAATCGCCTCCCCGCCTATGCCTCCAAAAGAGCTCTGCGCTCTACCGCCACCAACCAGCTAAAGAAGTCCGCCTGGTCTCGACCAGGGCCAGAGCCTTCCCTGGCCCCCACCTGGTGGAACAAGCTCCCGGAGGAGATCAGGGCCCTGATGGAGCTTAAACAGTTCCACAGGGCCTGCAAAAAGGAGCTCTTCCACCAGGCATTTGGTTGAGACCAGACGTAATCAACAGCGATTGAAGGGTCCCTGCTCCCCCTCCCTGCCCCCCCTTTCCCCATCAGAATTCCACCAATGCTCTGGACCTGTTTGTACTGTTGCACATATTTATATTGTTAATACTGTTATATTGTTATATGGTTACAACTATTAGTATTATTATTGTAAGGGATTCACTTGTTTATAGACTGTTTTATGTATTGTTCTTTGTTCCTATGTATATAACGGGCGGTATATAAATATAATAAATAAATAAATAAATAAATAAATAACTAGTAGATAATGTTAAGATGAGACTGTATTTGAAAATTGACCTATTTCCCTCTCCCTCCTTTCCTGCACTGTATACTGTATATCAAACCCTTCACCCCCACCACCCTTTCCATGAAATAAATAAGATTATATTTTAAAAAGTTTAATAGAACGCAAAAATAGTATTGTAATATGTATATATATTTAATTGCAACATAAGTACAATTTGCCAGGTGCCCCCAGATGTCCCTCCAAAAGTTCGACAATCTGATTACCTTATACTAGTGGGATGAAGATGCTCTAAAATGGCTGAACAACCAAGATAATATATTGCACCACAGATAAACAAGTGTCATTCTGCTCATGCACTGGGAGCTTTGTTACTCTGATGGGGTGTTAATTAGCCAGATGATCTGTGAAATATATTATGTGATCCAGTTAGCCAATATGATTTGGTTGGCCAAAGTATTTCCTTTTGTTGTTTCTTTGTTCCAGAACAAGAAAAGCAGTCTTTTGCATTTGTCCACCCTTTGATAGATGGCAAGTGGCAATGTTATTCAGATTCCCATGGTCTGTCTTCCTTAAAAACCACAGCATTCGGGGCAAAGATGATATTTAAGGATTTCCAGCTAGTGAGGCCTGAGTTGAGGTGTGCTGAAGTTTGGACCTTTGGAGTGAACCCTAGTAAGAGAAAGCATCTGGGAGCAGAAGGAAAGGTGATTGAGTGTGCAGTCAAGGCAAATGAATATACAATGCAAGTCAACTCTCTACTGCCCTGGGGTTATTTTTTACTCCACTTTTGCTTCTGCTGAGCATATGGCTTTTACCCTTGGTCAGCATTTTACCACTTAAGATGCAGTGCCGGCAGAAATAAAGGATTCAATTTTAAAAGCTAAGCCTTTGGCTCTTGCCCAGATTTTTATAAACATCTCTGGATCAGGTAAGCCTCTGTAGTCTGGCTGATGCAACAGCCTGTGGTTGCAGGCCTCCTGATGACTGCAACAGCTGTTGTCAAAACTAACAGTTACAGGCCTCTGTCAGCCCTTTCAAAACTGTCTGATTGGCTGCTCTTTCTCTAACTGTGGTAATTTCTTCAAGCATGAGTAAGGTGACCAGGTTGTCCCACTTTTGGAGGGACATCTGGGGGTACCTGGCAAATTGTACTTAGGTTGAAATTAAAATATATATATTACAATACTATTTTTGCATTCTATACGTTCTATGAAACTTTGTGTTGCTCCATATAGACCAAAATTTTAATTTTTAAAATTGTGTACGGATATGTGTAATATATGCTCTCCACTGGTTCCTCATGAGGACCCAAGCGGCTGCATTCGGGATCAGCCAGAATTTCTGGATCAGCTTCAAAGGCAGCCCTCAAGAATCAGGAGTTGTTCTCCCCAATCTACAATTTACCTCAGCACAGTACATAATCATCATCATCATCTGTATATATAATTGACATTTCACATTTTAAGCACTTATTTACGTTACAGTTCTTTAATAATTTGTGAGGGGAAAAGGCTCCATTAAGAAACTGTACATCACACCATTCTGTTGCTTGTCTAAATGTACCCTGTCCTGTTAATGGCCCATTATGCACGGCCGCCGAAACGGCGATTTCGGGTCACGTGGAAAACGCGGAGGGGGAAGAAGCGAAGCAAACCGCTTATGCACGGGACGGGATGCAACGGCGGCAAAACCCAGAGTAACCGATTATGCACGCGGCAACCCCGACGGCGCTTCTGGTTGCGCCCCGGTCACCCGGAAGCTGCGTTTTCTTCCGTGTTTCGCTAATGCAGCTTTTTCTGCAGCATGCACCGAATCTGTGGCTGGTTGCAGCCGGCACCGTGCATTATCGGTGATTTTAGTCGCTGCCATTCTACCCCGAATGCGTGCTATTCCCTCCGTACATAATGGGCCAATGTCTGTGAAATAACTCTCACAATATATATGATCCTACTCTACCCATGCTGATGATGAGCATTTTCCTGCTAAATAACAGACAAAAAGCAGTCAATGTAAGAGCACTATCCTTTCTCATCCATGGTCTCAGCGAAGGCCTATGAAAGAAGCAAGCATCAGGACAGTGTATGATTTTTCCACATGCTCTTTCCAGTGCTCACTTGGCAGAGCCATTTTCCCACTCTTTATGCCATGTAAATGCAGCCAGACACTTACCTACTCTTGCAGTCAGATGTCTAGTCCTGTCAAATGCCATTTGATGGACCAGATGAGAAGTTTGGCCAGAAGTGCCATGTTGCTCATTGAAACGATGGATGTGTCAAACCCAATCCCTTTTCCATGGCAGGTGGTGTCAGCCTTTCCCTTCCACCTAGCATGAGGATAATACATGTCAAAGGCTGCGGATTTCCAATTTCATTTGCAACATCTGCTTGGAGATCACCAGTTAGAAGAGATGCTCGATTTTTTCCAAATCATATTCACTCACAATACTTAACAACTAAACAACCTACCTCAAAAATAATTGATAAAAATACACTGGGTTGGCTCCATTAATTTCTATCTTCTAAGTTATAACCAATTATTCTCTTCCTTGAAGCTGAATCCAACTATTTCCTGCTTGGCACATAAAAGGCCTGGCAGAGGGCCTTCTGGGTCACGACACCAAAACTCTGGAATTCACTCTCCAGGGAGATTTGGCTTTCCCTTACTGTAGTCATTGTCCTTCAATGGATTGAGACTTTTGTTGTTGTTCTTGTTGTTCAGTGTTCACTCAGTGATTTCTCCTTACTGCCCGATGTTTTATTTTTAAAAACGTTTTAATTGTTGATTTTATATCATTGTGTTTGCTGTCGCTCCAATTTTAATTGCTTTAACGATGCATTGCTACTTCTGTTATTTAAATGGCTTTAAAATGTGATTTTACTGCATATTTTAAAATTTGTCAGCCACCTTTATGACACTCGAAAGGACAGAAAGGCAAGATATACATTTTATAAAATGAAATAGATAAAATACAGAAGATTTGGAGCTAGACAAATAACTTGGGGGGAAGGAGTTCCAGAGTAAGGTAGGAGTTCCACAAAAGGTAGGAAAAGATAGTGGCTGGAGTCCAATCTCCACAGCTGCATCTTATTTAAACAAATTGATGGAACAGGTTACCTGCACAAGGCAAACATCTTTGTGCTTTTTTGCCGAATCCATATACTGCCTACGAGTAAATTACCAGGATCAAACACAACCGAATTCACATTCATCCTTCCATTTTACATCATTTCTTTCTCAAAAGTATTTAATAATTCAAATAGTTCAGGCCCTCCTGTTATTTATTTATTTGGCAGGATTTATTAAAAGTGCCCATCAGGCCTCTCCCAATATATTTGCCAAAATATGAAATCACATAAAATTTAAATGAAACAGACATGATGTCACCTTCCCAACTTGCTTTAGAAAAGAAAGATGTGCCTCCAAGCAAGTATAAAATAGTTTTTTTTCCAAATTCCTAGGCCTTTGATATACTCCACTGCTGTCAGAACAACAGGAAAAGCAAACAAAGACTGCAGTAATTTCACTTAAAACAAAGTTTCACAAAGTTTTAAGTGAAACTCCACCAATGCCTAAATTATAGGCCACTGCTCCTGCAGTATAAAACCAGTTGCTGAAAACCAGTTGCTGCTTGGTTCTGTGGTATCTGAAGAAATTTCTGTTCCCATATGGGAATTGGATCCCCTTCTACAATCATCCTGAATTTGGGGGTCATCAGAAAAGAGGGTCCTGAAGCTACTCTGGAGTCTATTCCGCACAACTTAACTGTAGCTGAAGTCTTACAGTTTGTAAACACTATTATTTTAGTGTTCCGCATGACATCGTCAACAAACCGAAAAACTCCCGCAAAACTCCAGCAACATTCGGAATTTTATAGCACTTTGGGAGGAATCCTGAACCTTCACAGAATCAGCCTCTCTGTCAGATGGCTATCCAGCCTCTGTTTAAAAAATTGGGCTTTTGGGCTATATCTCTAATAGCCTCTGTTTAAAAATTTCCAAAGATGGAGAACCCACCACCGAGGAAGCTTGTTCCACTGAGAAACCGCTCTAACTGACAGGAACTTCTTCCGGACGTTTAGACAGAATTTCATTTGAATTAATTTCATCCCATTCATTCTGATCTGTCCCTCTGGGGCAAGAAAGGACAACTCTGCTCCATCCTCTATATGGCAGCTTTTTAAATACTTGAGAGGGGTTATCAGATCCCCTCTCAGTCGTCTCCTCTCCAGGCTAAACAGAACAAGTTCCCCCAAACTTTCTTCATATGTCTTGGTCTCCAAACCCCTCACCATCTTTATTGCCCTCCTCTGGATATGCTCCAGTTTGTCAACATCCCTCTTCAACTGGGGTGCCCAAAACTGAACACAGTACTCCAAGTGAGGCCGAACCAGAGCAGAGGAAAGCGGTACCATCACCTCCCGTGATCTGGATGCAATACTCCGTTTGATACAGCCCAAAACGCGTTCTATTTCATTTGGGGGGGGGGGTAGATGGGGACCCAACTTCAAATCGAGTTCCCCAGGAGAAAATGGAGGCTTTTGCAGCGTGGACTCTATGACATTGTACAACACTGAGTTCCCTGCTCTCCCTGAACTCTGCACCCAAATCTCCAAGAATTGGCCAACCTGGAGTCCTGGATCTGGCAAACCTACTCCTCCATCCCCTGCCCATGTCCAGCAGGGACCTGGTAGTCCTAACACATGGTCCCTGGCAGCTGGACCAAGAGGCATTCCTTGTGGTTATTTTCGCTGCAAAAAACTGCATGGCAGGAAAGGTTAAAGCCTTTTGTGCCACACTGCTGCTCCAAGCAACAGTCACCCCTTTCACTCATTTTTAAGAGGAATCTCCGGTTGAATGTCTGAATGTGGTGAGTTAGAGAACCCTGATTAGACTTGCATTAGTCATCTGGTGTAATTTTTTACTTTTAACATCTGTCTTGTGTCCATTTATTCTCTTGTGTAGGCTGCCTTAGAAATCTCTTTCTATGATCACCACCCTCGGATACCAAGGGCACTGGTTGATCTTCTGTGCTAACTTTTGGGCTATATCTCTAATAGCTGGCCAGGTGCTGCTACAGAACAAGTGCCAAAAGAGAAAACTTAAGGTTTTCTTGAGACGTAAATTGTTCATTTTAATAGGATCAGCTGTTTAGCTTTATATTCTGTCTTTAAAATTTAAAATATAAAGATGACTAGGGGATGAATATATCAGCAGAATTAGCTTGAAAATTACATTTCATTTGTTTTTAATATTCTTTTCCCCAGATTGTTGATGACAGGTTGATACCATGGAAAATGAAGTCTCCTTGAATATTACATTATTTTAAGATGGTACCATGGGTTTTGGGATGTCTTGTGTTATTCCTGTCTCTAATTTATTATTTTTATGTGCTGGCCATAATAATCCATTACAAAATGGAGTGGCTGGCCCTCATCTGAGAGCTGTCAATGTCTACTGTTCAATCTTTGCAGAGAATGGCAGCCATAATATGGAGCAGAAGAATGTGGTTTCTTTACCACAATGAAGTGCAATAAATGGCAAGCAATGTGATCAAGGGGCTGGAACATCTCAGCAGGGAAAGGATAAAGAGTTTATAGCTCTTCAGTTTTAGAACAGAAGGCTAATGGGGAGTTGGAGATATGTTAGAAGTATATAAACGATGGCTAATGTGGAGAAATTAGAGATAACTTTTTCTCCCTAGATACTAGGACCCCCAGTGAAACAGTAGATTCAGGATAAACAAAAGAAGGTACTGTACAAATAATACCCAGTTCACATGTAGAAATTGCCATTGGATGTGGAAGTAATTACATCACTTTGATGGCTTTACAAGGGTAATTGACAGTTTCCTCAATAACTATTAGCCATGTTCAGACACAGTATAGCTTTGAGTGCCATTTACAAGGGAACTCTGGGGTTTGGGAAGTGTCTAGTTGGCCACAATGGGAAACAAGATGCTTGATTCAAAGGACTATTGGTCTGATCCTGCAGAGGTATCTCTTTACCATAATGAGGTGCAGAAAATGGCAAGCAGTGTGATCAAGGGGTTGGAACACCGACCGGTATCCCCATACCTATGTGAGCTTGTGGCCAGTATGTCAAGAAGGACGTAGATAAAATTGAAAGGGTACAGAGGAGAACGACTAAGATGATCTGGGGCCAAGGGACCAAGCCCTATGAAGATAGGTTGAAGGACTTGGGAATGTTCAACCTGGAGAAAAGGAGGTTGAGAGGAGACATGATAGCCCTCTTTAAGTATTTGAAAGGTTGTCACTTGGAGGAGGGCAGGATGCTGCTTCCGTTGGCTGCAGAGGAAAGGACACGCAGTAATGCGTTTAAACTACAAGCACAACGATATAGGCTAGATATCAGGAAAAATATTTTTCACAGTCAGAGTAGTTCAGCAGTGGAATAGGCTGCCTAAGGAGGTGGTGAGCTCCCCCTCACTGGCAGTCTTCAAGCAAAGGCTGGATACAAACTTTTCTTGGATGCTTTAGGATGCTTAGGTCTGATCCTGCGTTGAGCAGGGGGTTGGACTAAATGGCCTTTATGGCACCTTCCAACTCTATGATTCTATGATTCTATTCTATGATTATTATTATATATAAGCTTTAAATTCTCAATACTTATCAAATTGATAAATATATTGAAGACTCAGAGGACTTGTCACTGATGAAAGAATCTCACTGAAAACAGATATTACCTGGATTCCATTTTGACAGAAGTCTTACATAATAAAGAAATAAGGAAAACTACGTAGAACAACTAAATAAGGAAAACTTCTCCCCTCCTCAGACTGTGAGGTTGAACCTACCCAAGGATTGTCAATGTTATTATTTTGTTGCAATGCTGTTCTGGTTGGCATGTTATATCATGATTGCTATCTGTTATATTGTTATATATTCTATGTAAATGTTCTACAATGTTTTATGTAAACTGCCCAGAGCTGTATGGATGAGCGGTATAAAAATCTAAATAAACAAACAAACAAACAGATAAATTTGTGAAACAGGATATTAAACTACATGGACCACTGATCTGATCCATCAAGCCTGCAGTTACGACATGTTTGAGGATCAATTGGTTTTAATTGTATTGTTTTTGAAGGCACTTTGAGGTGTACAGCAAAGCCTGGAGAAGAGGCACGGCAATCTCTGGAATTTAATCACAGAGACAGAAGTCCAATAGACACACAGTGAGAGTACAAAAATAAACTTTATGTACTATAGCTTAGAGATCCCACAAGTTTCCAGTGTCTCTTTTATGAGAAAACATTTCAATGAAACAGTCACTCAAAACATCTGAAGCCCCACTTCGCCTTAATGTTGTTGTTGTTTTTATTGCTAGTAAATTGTAAATGGAAGCCTGTAGCTTCAGGGATGCTTTGCGGTAAGGGCAATTGGGAGAGTCATCTGCCAGGCTAAAAAATATTAAGCTGTGCGTTTCAAAGATTGCCAGCATTTATAAAGACAGTGTAGTTGGGCACGAACCTGGGAATTGTTCCCCCCACCAGCATGAATGTTTAATGAAAACCGCATTGTTTCAAACAATGACAGCACAAATCTTAATTGCTTTTGTAAATGTCCTTAAAAAAGCCACTCCAATATTTGTGTTGCCCCATGAGTATTTAGTGATAGTCTCCAACAAAACAGCAATTAGGAGAAACTCTTAGATGACTTACTTGCATCCAAGTATAAATAATTGATAAGTAAAACAAGAAGTCTCCTTGGGGTAATATCACACATTACAGCTTCAAGGTGTACAAGGAAGAGAAGAGATTAAGGTAATGGAATTCCACATGTATGATTAAAAGACTTTTGGCTTGAATTCTTGGGTTTTTAATTCCATGAACTCCTGGCTGGCAGTGAGTGGATTCATTCCCTCGAATGGAGACTGGGAGAGAGGTTTATGGACAAGACCTTCAGGGATTTGGTTAAGAACCCACACTTCTATGCTAATGACTCTGTGATAGAGCTACAGTGGGAAAGAGTGTTTTCCCCAAAACTTTCATTTTTGTTTGCCTGCAGAAATCAACCTGTGTAGGGTTAATCCTTTAAAGATAAAGAAGGGATCTGATTGCTTGATGCAGGAAGGAGGAGTTACAGAAGATGGGTAGGAAAGAAAGTTCTGGTTAGACAATGGAACTATATAGACAGTGAAGTCTGTGTTGAGTGACTGAATTCACAGTGTGGGGGCAGACATCCTTTCACAGGGAACTCTTGAGGAAAGAGCCTCAAGGTTCCATGCTATTTTGTGTCATAAATCTGACTATTTATTGATTGATTGATTTATATACTACTCGCTCCCGGAGTCACATGACCTTTCAAGGTTCAACACTCATGGAAAGAGAAATGTTCTTCTAAGCACACTGCTCAGAAGTAACTAAAAAGGTTAGTTGAATATTAAATATTGTTATATATTCTGAGATTGTGCATTTTTGCTACTGTGGCACAGAGAGGATACAATAGTTGTGTAGTTCTTGTGGTTGCTGGTAATTGCCAATGTGGTTCTCAGTGAGCCACAAGGTACCACTACTCTTCCCATTCCACCATTTGGGCTCATGACATATAGTATGGCACATCACATTTGTTCCCTGTGCAAATTATGCACCTGATATAAAACCCACCATTCCTTGCATGTTCTTTATAGATATACTAGAATTAAAGCCCGTTGTAGCAGATACAATGGGCACTAGCAGGGGGGAAAATAGCAAAGAGAGAGGGAGGTAAAAAGGAAGAGAGTGATTAAGATAGAGCTTGGCATTTGGAAGAGTATGGGGACGAGTTGTCCAGTCTGTAAGGCCATGAGGTTGAATATGTGTGTTGGGGGGGGGGAGTTCTGGTGGCGTGGTGATAAATGAGGGCATGACTGTGGAGAGATGGGTGTCAAGAACCTGTGGTTTGGAATGTTAGTTGAGTATAGGAGAGGACTGACCTTTGGGAATTGTGGCATAGTGGTTACAGATGAGCTTTCAAGAGCCATGTCTTCAGATATGTGAAGGGAAAATCAGACTGAAGACTCTTCTTAGGGGGAGATTACATGGCAACCAATTCCTCCCAGTTCTGTGGCCCTGCTCCTTCTGTCTCCATTTTTTTTACAGTTGATATAATGATATGTACCCACATGCTTCTTTCACGGTTGTCCCTTAGAAGAAGAGCTGGATTTTTGTACCCTGCTGTTTACTACCAAAAGGAGTCACAAAAGTTACTACTAAAAGGAGGCCATGCCCACACAAAACACTTTACAAATACCTTTTCCATTCATCTCCCCGCAATAGACAACCTGTTTGGGATGTGGTGCTATGAGAGCTCTGTGTGAACTGAGAATGTTCCACAGTCACCCAGCAGGCCTCAGGTGTCTCAAAGCAGTTTCCATCATCTTCCCTTCCTCTCCCCAAAGTGAGGAAGGTGGGGTAGAGAGCCTCACATGGAAGCTGGCAACTATAAGAGGAGGTCTCTCTGAGCACAACCTTAGTAAGGTTTTTTATACCATTTTTTTAATTTGTCAGGCCAAGCTTGGCAAAAGTCACTTCAGTTCCCACATCTCTCCAGCCATTTATTTGTTCACTATTTACAGTTTCAGGCTGTAAATATTCCTTATTTAGATCTTCCTGCACTTTCCAGACTCACAGGACTAATGCTGGTCTGTATGTATGCGCCTCAAAATACAAACAGTTGCTGGTATGGGCTGGCTATAGCCCATAGCCCAGGAGGGACACACCCACACCACTCCTTCCCAAGTGCAGTCTGCAAGCCTCTACCATAGTATCTAGATCACTGATCATCTCTAGATTATAATGATCAGCTCTGCAGGCAAAAATGGCTCCTTTGAAGGCCCGACTCTGAGGCATTGTACAATTTTGAAGTCCCACCTCCAAACCTCAAGGAACATTTCCAACCCAGGGGTAGCCAACATCCAGGTGGGGCCTGGAGAGCTCCTGGAATTACAACTGTCAGAGGCTCCTTCCCAGCAGGCCTGAAGGGAGAGGTGAGGGAGAGCACTCACCAATCTCTTGCCAGCTCTGTCAGTGTTCTGAGGCAAAGTGAGGGAAGTTACATTTGTTTTCGACAGTTAGGACAGCCTTGGGGTGAAAAGGTCTGGCGCAGCCTGTCCAAGCCTCTGTTCTCATCCCCCTTGGCAGCCCTACCAACCTCCTCTCCCTGCAGTGATCAGGGGCAGACTGGCAGTGATGTCTCCAGATCGCTCCTGGCGGGGCTGGGTGGACGGGCCCTGTCAGAACTTTGGCCCAATGATTGGGCCAAAGTCCTGAGTGGGTATGACCTGTTTGAGGCAGGCCATGCCCACTCTTTGCCCACTTAACCCTTATCAAGTTATTATAACAGCAAGCTCGCTGTTACAGATAAATGCAGCAATTCTAGGTTGTTAGAAGAAGAAGAAGAAGAAGAAGAAGAAGAAGAGTTGGTTCTTATATGCCGCTTTTCCCTACCCGAAGGAGGCTCAAAGCAGCTTACAGTCGCCTTCCCATTCCTCTCCCCACAACAGACACCCTGTGAGGTGGGTGAGGCTGAGAGAGCCCTGATATCACTGCCCGGTCAGAACAGTTTTATCAGTGCTGTGGCGAGCCCAAGGTCACCCAGCTGGTTGCATGTGGGGGAGCGCAGAATCGAACCCGGCATGCCAGATTAGAAGTCCGCACTCCTAACCACTACACCAAACTGGCTAGGGTGTGGGGGGACCAGCTATATATGCCATATGAGCTGGGGCATCCCTTTCTCCTTCCCTGTCAGATAGTGAACAGCAATGGAACAGTCTTCCTTAAGAGTTGATTCATGAATTGATTCATGTATGCAGCTGAGCCCTCACTGGGATTTCCAAGTTGAGGAGTACGTGCACCAGATTCTCAGTTGCTATGAGTCAGTAACTTTTCATTGATTGCTTTTGGCACATTATCCTGTTATATTTTTAGATTAGAAAATGAATGGAGAAGCTAGATGTTTTAGGTTCCTTTCCTTAAGGCCGTGTTGTACTTAATTTTCTAAAAGACAGTATGCTTCTTCTGACAATAACAATTACAGATTTATGGGCAATAAAATACTGGCTATTTGCATTAATATGCTTGCATCAAAGCTTGGCTAGTAGCCTCTAACTTGCAAAAATGGGATGATGTAAGTGGTGGCACTTTCCTTGCTGTGCTTGCACAGTCATTTTAAGTATTATGGATGAACTAGGGGCAAGGCCTGTTTTATCCAGCAATATAATGGGCGCTAGAGCTTGGCAGTGGGAAGAAGTAGGGGAGGAGTCTGTAAGGGCATGGGGTTGAATGTGTGTGTTGTGGGGGAGGTTGTGGTGGCATGATGGCAAATGAGGGCATGGGTGTGGAGAGATGGGTGTCAAGAACCTGTGTTTTGGATTGTTCATTGAGTGTGGGAGAGGACTGACCTCTGGGAATTGTGGCATAGTGGTTACAAATGAGCTTTCCAGAGCCATGTCCTCAGATATGTGAAGGGAAAATCAGACTGGAGACTCTTCTTAGGGGGAGATTACATGGCAACCAATTCCTCCCAGTTCTGCGTCATTTCCCTTCTTGTGTGAATTCGGCCACAGACACAAATGTTCCCCTGCCCTAATGCACATGGGGTAGTCACAGTTGCCAAATTGCCCCAGGCCAGGCTGGGGGGGGGGGCAGGCTGTGTCACCTTCCTATTGTTCCCAAGTCTGGGGGAAGCAGGGCCAGCTTCATGTCTTCTAATTGATCCAAAGATTGGACTGGCCACACCACTCTCCGCCCAACTAGGCCTTAACTTTTTATTATACGAAGCTGTTCCAGATTGCTTCATGCACCACCGTTCTGTGTTCAAATATTAATTCAATCGAAAGGTTTTGTTAATGAAAGCTTGGGTTGGCTGTATGTCTGGTTGTTGTTGTTGTTGTTGTTGTTGTTAGGTGCAAACTCGTGTTCGACCCATCGCGACCCCATGGACAATGATCCTCCAGGCCTTCCCGTCCTCTACCATTCCTCAAAGTCCATTTAAGTTTGCACTGACTGCTTCAGTGACTTCATCCAGCCACTTCATTCTCTGTCGTCCCCTTCTTCTTTTGCCCTCAATCACTACCAGCATTAGGTTCTTCTCCATGGAGTCCTTCCTTCTCATGAAGTGGCTAAAGTATTTGAGTTTCATTTCCAGGATCTGGCCTTCTAAGGAGCAGTCTGGGCTGATCTCCTCTAGGACTGACCGATTTGTTCACCTTGTAGTCCAAGGGACTCACAAGAGTCTTCTCCAGCACCAGAGTTCAAAAGCCTCAATTCTTTGACACTTGGGCTTCCTTATGGTCCAACTTTCACAGCCATACATTGCAACTGGGAAGACCATAGCCTTGACTAGACGCACTTTAGTTGGCAGGGTGATATCTCTGCTTTTT
This sequence comes from Paroedura picta, assembly GCF_049243985.1. NCBI lineage: Eukaryota > Metazoa > Chordata > Lepidosauria > Squamata > Gekkonidae > Paroedura > Paroedura picta. The sequence goes on along the minus strand of NC_135381.1, from coordinate 24,395,780 downwards.
AGGATGCTGTCTAGATTTGCCATAGCTTTCCTCCCCAGGAGCAAGTGTCTTTTAATTTCTTTGCAGCAATCCCCATCTGCAGTGATCTTGGATCCCAGGAAAATAAAATCTGTCACTACCTCCATTTCTTCTCCATCTATTTGCCAGGAATTGAGAGGGCTGGGTGCCATGATCTTTGTTTTCTTGATGTTGACTTTCAAGCCAGCTTTTGCACTCCTCTTCTTCACCCGCATCAAAAGCCTCTTTAGTTCCTCTTCACTTTCTGCCATTAGAGTGGTATCATCTGCATATCTGAGGTTGTTGATATTTCTCCCTGCAATCTTGCTCCCAATTTGTGACTCATCTAACCCGGCCTTTCTCATGATGTTCTCTGCATACAAGTTAAATAGGCAAGGCGACAGTATACAGCCTTGCCGAACTCCTTTCTCAATTTTGAACCAATCAGTTATTCCATGTCCGGTTCTCACAGTTGCTTCTTGACTTGCATATAGGTTTCTCAAGAGATTTTATAGCATTTTATAGTGCTTGTAGTTTGCCATTATAGATGTTAACTATTTGGGAAACTTTTAGTCAAAAGGCAGCAAATAAATACATAAATGACAGATGTCCCTGAATGCTCTCTTGGGATGCTGTTCATAGTTGCTTCTGGTCATGCGATGCTGTTCGATCTCTTTTGAGCCTTGTATAAAAAAAAAACAATTGAATAAATTAAGAGATTCAAAAAAAGAAGGAAATATCAGCGTGGCTATAAAAGGGGCTTGTTTCCTTTCCCTCCTGGCATGAAAATGTCCACAGATGTCAGTTGCCCTGTGATGGCAGAGAGGAGGACACTGGAGGACTGAGGACCACCGGGAAACCTCATCCCCTCTAGCCCCACAAGAACAGCTGTGAGAGAACCTCCAGCTGACTGCAAATGGTTTCGGATGCTCACTTTGGCCCATTATGCACGGAGTGGAAAGTCCACATTCGGGGTGGAATGGGGGCGGCTAAAATCACCAATTATGCACACAGCGGGCGGCAACCGGGCGCAGAGTCAATGTATGCCGCCGAAAAAGCCACGTTAGTGAGATGTGGAAGAAAGTGGAGCTTCCTGGGACCAGGGAGCAACCAGAAGTGGCTCCGGAGTATCCGCGTGCATAATCGGATACTCTGGGTTTTGCCGCTGTTGTGTTCCATCCCATGCGTAATCGGTTTGCTTCACTTCTTCCTCCTCCTCGTTCTCCATCCCGCCGTTTCAGCGGCCGTGCATAGTAGGCCCTAGTTCCGACATTGTCAGACTGATCATCTATCTTTCCCCTCAGTTCTGCCCCGCTCTTGTGTGTCTTCTCTTTTCTGCTCGTAAGGCTAAGGGCTGAGGTCTGGATCTGATTTTCATTTGCATATGGCGCCTGGTTCCTTCAGAGCCTGGGAAATGCTAGTGATAAGAATGGGGCGTGAAAGACAGAAATTAAAAGAAGTGTATATAGGAATGGGTAAAAGCAAAAATCAACATTTCACTAAACCCATTTTTAAAAATTATGTTTCAACATTCTCTAAAGTTTTGATACGTGGGGCGTAAGATTTTATTTTCAGGATTAAAACTGGATCAAAACATTTCACTGTTAAATAGTATCTGCTTTTTTAACTTCTTTTCCCACTTGTATCCCACTGTTCTTCCAAGGATACAGCCAAGCTGTGAAGCAGGGCAAGTTTAGGAGAGTGGCCCAAAGTTTCACAGAAAAGCGAGGGAGGTTTATACCTGGGTCTCCCCAATTGGAGTTCAGCATTCTGACCACTTAGGCACATGTATGGTGCTCTATCTATTACCAGAATAATGGGCAGGCATTCTTTCCCCAACTGACCAATAGCTCTGCTAATATTACCACCCCTTCAGATGGTGAGATCTCTGGGTTGGGATCACAATTTCTGGGCAACAGTGACGCTTCCAGGTGCCTGTTAGGTATAGTGAAGGCTTCCCTAAGAAAAACTGTTTGTGTGTGCGAACTGTAAAGCTGCTACTGACTTATGGCAACCTTGCTGGGTTTTCAAGGCTCTTGGCCACTGCCTTCCTTTGCATAGTGGTCCAAGAACTTTGGTGGTCTCTCATCCATATACTAACTAGGGCCAACCCTGATTAGCTTCTGAGACCTGATAGGATTGGGATAGTCTAGACCAGTGATCCCCAACCTTTTTATCACTGGGGACTAGTCAACGCTTTTTTTTACTGAGGCCTGGGGGGGGTAGTCTTTTGCCGAGGGATGTCACTGCTGCTTGAGCCTCTGCTCCACTTGCTTTCTCTCCGGTGCCCCTGGCTTCCCACCACCCGCTGGGGGGGGGGGCGCTGCCAGCAGCAGCTATGCAGTACCATGCCGAGGGGGAGCTTAGCCATGGTGGCCGCTGGAGAGCACCAAAGGTGAGCTGGCGTCAGAGTGGCAGGGCAGCCCCCGAGGCAGCAGCTGGGGGGGAGGAGGAGCCACGAATATTCATGGACTGGTCCCGGTCCCTGTACCGGGGGTTGGGGACCACTGGCCTAGACCACCTAGGACAGAACAAGAAGCAGTATCATTAGGGATGCCAGCATTCAGGTGGGACCTGCAGATCTCTCAAAATTACAGCTCCCTTCCAGATTAAAGAGATCAGTTCCCCTGAAGAAAATGGCAGTTTTGGTGGGTAGACTTTATGGCATTATAATCCACTGAGGTCCCTTCGACTCCACCCCCAAAGTTTCCAGATATTTCCCAACCCAGAGCTGACAACCTTCATTTGTGCTGATGTCATTGTCAGTATGCCATCTGAGAGAAGGAATGGGGGAATCAGTGCTCACAGGGTTTCCTTAAGAGGCAAAGACTGATGGATGCTGATAGTGACTGAGAACATTAAACAGAACAAGCTCTAGGCCAGGGTTAGGTCTTTAACATGATCTACTTGGCATGCACCGGATTACTTGAATGTCATCCCCACCATGACAGCTAGATGTGCCCTTTAAATAACTGGACTTAAATTGGATACATTGCTCAAGATTTGCACTCAGATAGTTGGTTATGAAGAACATGGCCTTCTTTATCATGGTATCTAAACCCCAGAATTTCCTTCCTCCAGTTGTTTGCCTGGTGCTGATAAGTTTCCAGCTACTGTTAAGGACTTATTTTTTTCCAGGCCTTTTGTTGACCCTTCCTATCAATCCTGATAATCATTCTATGTATCTTTTGCCTTCTACTGTACTATTTAAGAAGTAAAATGGTCTCTTTTGATCCCATTTTTATCATATCATCTATTGTTGTTTTATTTTTATGGCCTTTTGCTGCTGCTGGTGGATTTTTGTCAGGTGCTTTTATGCAGGTCTTTTATATCATGCTGTTATAACGACCAGCTGTCCATTCCTTTGTCAGAAAGGGTGGCTGATGTTTGTTTGTTTAAAACATTTATATTTTGCCCCTTCAGAGACCTGCTTGAATTAACTGACATAAGAAATAAGATGATCTTTGAAAATCATACAAATTCACCCCAGAAATATAAAAATAGCATGTTCCTAGGGAAAGGTGACCAGATTTCAACATTGGTAAAGCGGGACACCATTGACCAGGGGGGTTCTTGATTAAAAATTTGGTCAATATGGACCAACAAAAAGTTTCATAGAACGCATAGAATGCAAAAATACTATTGTTATATATATAATTTCAACATAAGTACAATTTCCCAGCTACCCCCAGATGTCCCTTCAAAAGAGGGACAATTTGGTCACCTTATCCTAGGGCTGCCAGCTCTGTGTTTGAAAATACCTAGAACCTGGGGGTAGAGCTGTAGTGGATGGGATTTGGGTCAGGGAGAGACCTCAGTACAACAACAAGCCTTTAATAACATATAAAAGTACAATATAGGAAGGGAAAGTGCAAAAGGATCCATTTCTATACAGAGTAAACAAAGGCAGACATTATGCTTTAAAGTAGGACAAAATACATTCACGATCTCACATGGCAAGATATAAAAACTTTGCAATTGGCTCAATTATAACAGGGTTGTGGGATGTCAAAAGAAACTGAATCTTAAGTTCATCCGAATGCAGTTCTCTTTTACACAGCAGCAAGTTAAGAAATTCAGCTCAGATAGAGAAATAAAATGGACAATGGAAAAAAAAACATGTGTACTTGATTATATACAGCATTGTCCACAGGGGCCCAATATAGATGAATGTGGGATCTGATGAAATCTCCCATATAGCGCAGCAGAAGGTAGAGCATTAGTTCTAGCTAACGTAAATGCCCTACGCTGTTACAGGATGATTAGATGGTAGAAATATGCAGCTAGGGGCTGAGAGCTTGGTGAGATCCCCAAGCTCAATGGGGAGCAAGTATTTCTAGCTTTACTGCTAAGTACCTATGTCTAACAGTCTGCATTTAATTGAATCAAATGCAGTCTTTTCAGATACCAGGTACAAAGAGTCTACAGAGATTCCTGTAGATTTAATTTTTCCCCTCAATGTGTCTTAACCATGTAGATGATTCACATTCAGATAGCATAAGGGAAATAAGACTGTTGGGGTCAGATCTGAAATGAATGCAAAGCCAGAACTTGATTGTTAACAACCATGCTCTGGTTTCCAATAGTCTTTGGCTGGTTTCTAGACTGCATAAGAGACACAGTTTGGGATCCCAAGGATTTTACGAAGGAAGACAGACTGGAGACGTTCGACCGCTTGGTTAAAAGTGTTGGTCCAAATAGGGATGCCATAGAGCAGTTGGGCACTTAGTTTCCCATTGAATACTTTGAGGGAGACTTGTCTTGGCAGTAGCAAATGTGAAAAGGATCTAGGAGTCTTAGTAGACCACACATTGAACATGGGATGGACCAGAACCAATGGTCTGGTCTGGGTTGGAGCCTTGGATGTATTCTGTGGGGAGAAATAAATGGTTTTCAAGCACCAAAACAGGACGTTGAAAAAGGGTCTTTCAAATTCACCACTCCACTCCACGTGGAAAGCCTTCTGTACACATGAGGAAACACATACTGAACATTCCCCCTTCAAAAAAACAATAGAGAAATACCCACCTATCTGTGTAGAAGCACAGGAGTCACTGTCCCTGTCTTCCCCCACAGCTGTCGATTCAAGAGGTGAGACTTGAGTCTCTGTATCTGGGAGCTGTGTTTCTATAGAAAGGCATACACAAAGACCAATGAGGCAAGATCCACCTCCCCCCCATCCCTGCAGATGGCTAGGAGTGGATATCTCATAGAACTGGGTCTGTATGGGAAAGCAGCAGCAAGATCTCAAGCAGGCATCTCAAACAAGTCCAAAAGGACAGGCCCTTTTCAAACTTCTGAAAGAGCATGTTGGCAAGCATGCCAAGGACCTTTGTAGCAACTAATAAACGTCTAAACAAATGCTACCTGCCAATGTTTAAAGGAAAAACAACCCGCCAAGTCACCCAAAGAAGCAAGCTTACCTGATGCAAGGGGCATTTGGTGGAAGATATTTTCTTCCTCTCCAGGGATGATGACCTGGAGTTTCAGGGTGACTAGGTCTGATCCGTGTCGCTGCAGCTGAGGAGGCAGTTAAAGTCTTCCAGAAGAGGGTCCCTCCTCTGGATCCTGCAGCTGTGACTGCGTGGGTTGTGAAGGAGTCTTCTGCCTGACCACCTTAAAGCTTCTTCCAACCCACTTTGGCCTCCCATCACCCTCTCCCTCCCCATAAATTGCGCGCTGCACCTCAAAATAAGGGCAGGTGACTCTAGCAGCCCCAGACTGCTTGTTGTGCACGATGCACCAATTGTACTCAGCATGCATAGCCTTTGTCTTGGTGTCCAAGGGCTTTCATCCTGAGGGCCCCTCTTCAAATACCTCCCTGTTTTTGTTGGAGGATTTAAAGGCATTCTGGATCTTCTCCTCCGAGAAGATAGCCATAAGGTCTCGGATCTCCACATCCCTCCAAGTGGGTCCTCTGTCAGTGCCCAGGACAGAAGAGGACTGCAAGGCAGAATCCATCTTCCTTTGGCTGCCACAGTAAGAAAATGGAGGTGCAGAGGAGGGCCCAAACTTAAATCCCTTCTTCCCGCCTAAGAAGAGAAGGTGGAGTTGTAAACTCCTGATTGGATGACAGTCAAGGAGGGAGGCTTTGATTGGACTTCTGTAGTCATGAGTTGCATTCAAACTTCGCCGGGGCATTTTCTTTGTCCTCAAGCCACATGGCCACCTCCAGCATGGTTGCTGATGCACGTGCATGGATGTGTTTATACATGTATCCATGATGTGAAAAGAACATGCGAGTCAAACATTCGGATCACTGCCCATTCATGGGGTTTCCCTCCTTTTTAGACAGCAGCATGAGGCAAAACACTTCCACTAGCATTCCTCGAGCCACGAGGATGCCTACATTTTGCTTGCAGGCGAGTGTGTGCATACGCATTGACATGCGTGTCCATGCTAAAAAAAAATTTGACACGAGAGTTGAAAGTGTAGGGCACTATGAATGCCAGTGTTGATAAAAGGGCTCTGTGACATTATGAGGCTCACTTGGGTAGTCTAAAGACATTTGGGGAACGGTGCTTTCTGTGACTGTAAGGGACTTCTTTGTTGGTCGACTAGATCCTTCGCTCGCGCAAGCCATGTGCTCGTTTCTAGGGCTGCGTTGGGAGCGAACGGCCACTTCGGGAACTGAAGCACCCAACCCTACTCACTTCTTCATTGCTCAAGGGTGCTCATGGCTGCTTTGAAAGGTGGGCTCTGTGGCATTCTACACTGCTGAGGTCCTTCTGTCCCCAAACCCTGCCTTCCCCAGGCTCCTTCCCTCAAATCTCCAAGAACTTTCCAACACAGAGTGGGCAAGCCGACTTAGAAAGCTTCAGAATGTTCTTCTTCCAAGAATGTTATTCGTGATACCAATTCCAAATGTGAACCAATCTAGCCCTTCCATCCCTATAATGCATACATTAGAGTCTGCCAGTCCTGTTCCCTTTTTCTTTCTTTTACTGGAGTTCAGCTATCTGCCAATGAATCACACAAGAGGGAGCTGACACCGATGACCTTACTTGCTGCAAGCAGGCCAAAAAGGAAAACGTGGAGGGAGAAGGAATTTCAAGAGATATGGTGGTGGGCTGGGGGGGTGGGGGGTGGGGGGGAGGAGACAAGCTGACTACTGGAGATCAGACATAAAGGTGACCTGTTCACTGCTCTAAACATTGCTGAACTAATTAAACACAGCATCTCCCGAAATGAAGAGCTGCCGAGACACTAAGCAGTCAGTTGCTATCACTGCAGATGTCGCTTTGGATTAGGACTTTGCTCTCTGCTAAAAGGCAACAGAGGAAGAAAATGCTTTTGCAAGATGTAATGTGTGTGTGTGTATGTGGCGGGGGGGAGGGGGAGGGAGCATGCTATATACTGGGTTATGTGGTCAAAAGCCAAATATGTGAAATACAGATACAGACACAAGAATAGCTTTGCTGGATCAGGCCAAGGTTCTTCTAGTCTAGGTGTTCCCAAAGTGGGTGGTATGCCCCCCCTGGGGGGGTGGAAGGCTCTAGGACAGGGGTAGTCAAACTGCGGCCCTCCAGATGTCCACGGACTACAGTTCCCATGAGCCCCTGCCAGCGAATGCTGGCAGGGGCTAATGGGAATTGTAGTCCGTGGACATCTGGAGGGCTGCAGTTTGACTACCCCTGCTATAGGAGGCTGGTGAGAAATTTTGGTGATGCAGGGGGGCAGCATTCTGACTCTTCCTGCTGCAGCTGTGTTTTCCCAGCAAGAGACGTTCCCTTGCCAAGTTGCCATTGCCTGCCTTGGGTACTAGTGACCCTGGACTTCTTTGCTGGTCTCCCATCCCAGTGCTGACAAAGACCAACCCCGCTTAGCTTCCTGAAGAAAACAACAGCTTCAGAAGGTGGGCTGGATGATATATTCTTGCTGATGTCCTTCCTCTACTCTAACCCTGTCCTTCCCAGGCTCCACCCCAGATCTCTAGGAATTTCTTAACCCAGGATCAGCAAGTGACCATCTTTGGGAGGCTGGAAAAGCCTGCTTGGTCCTGGCCATGGGATTTTCCATTGCTTGCCTCTCTCTCTCCCCTCCCCACCATCTGTCTTTCTCCCCAATGAGGACCCAAAGTAGCTTTTATAAATTACTTTTATAAAGATATATTTTCCCCGGACTAAAATATGGCCCCTGCACAACCACCAAAATGGAAGTGTAGATAATAGTGTATTTTGTCATTTCAGTTGATTTAACAACAGGAAGGAGGTGTGTATTCATGCTGGGGGGGTGCATACCAGGGATGTCACCTGGGAGCCCAGGGGGCAGCAGCCTGAAAAAGCTTTGGAACCTGATGATGTTTTCCGACATCGTAAAGCAGCTGGGAGAACCGGAACAGGGTCTCTTTGCCACCCGAGAAAACAGACAGACAGTACGTTTCATGTCTTGGCATTACCAACCAGGAACAGAGGCGGTAGATGCCCTGCTGTCATTGTGGCCAGAGGCTCTACTTTATGCATTCCATCCCATGCCATTACTTCTGAGAGTTCTGCAAAAGGTAAGAGAGGAAAGAGCAGAAGTCATAGTCATCCCCCCTTACTGGCCAAGGTGGCCATGGTTCTCGGCATTAATGTCCCTGTCAAAACAGGAGCTGATTCATCTTCCGGTATCCCCGGACCTAATAGCACAGGGATCAGTGTGGCACCCGGATCCAGGGTAGCTACAGTTAGCCACTTGGAGGTTGAGAGGGAACAGTTAGAAACACTAGGCTACAGCTCTCAAATGACTGACACTATTCTAGCATCCTGAAGAAAATCTACAACAAGAATATACAACTACACATGGAAGGTATTTGTCCGGTGGTGTAGGCAGAAGTCGGTGCACTACATGAAGCCCATGGTGAAGAAGGTCATGGAATTTTGCAGGGTGGAGTGAAAAAGGAGCTGGCAGCAGCCACAATAAAGAGGCAAGTGGTAGCACTGGTGTTGGTACTACCCAAGATATAATGTCAGCCCCTATCGTGACATCCGCACATGGTGCGGTTTCTTAAAGGAGTGACAGCGACATCCAGGCCTGTAAAGCCTTGTTTTCCTTCATGGAACCTCAACGTAGGGTTAAGAGGTCTCGTCAAGGCACCATTCGAACACCTCAGATCAGTGGCTTTGAAGTGGCTTAGGAGGAAGGTGCTGTTTCTGGTGGCAATAACATCGGCAAGACGGGTTTCGGAATTTATTTATTTATTTATTTATCATACTTATATACCGCCCTCCCCGGAGGCTCAGGGCGGTTTGGCAGTGCTTTTGGTGCGTAAGCAGCTGTGTGTCCTTCATAAAGATAGAGTGGTACTGTGGATGGACCCGACTTTCCAACCTAAAGTGGGCTCATCCTTTCACAGAGAACAAGAGATAGTACTGCCTACATTCTACAGGAACCTGACTACAGCCAAGGAGCTCAAGTGACATCTGTTAGATGTGCGTAGGGCGATAATATACCTGAAAAGGACTGAAGATGTGAGAAAATCGGACTCTTTCTTTATCGCAATCGCCAGTCCAAACAAGGGTGGCAAAATGTCTTCGGCAGCAATGAGTCCGTTTGTTCAGGACTGCATCAAGGAGAAATACAGGAATCAGAAACAAAGAATTCCGGAAGGGATTACGGCTCATTCTTTATGGAGCATGGCCATGAATGCAGCGTTATCAAACAGAGCATCAGTTGAAGAAATTTGTAATGCGGCTACCTGGTTGTCTCTTTTGACATTCAACAGACATTATAAGATCAGCGAGTATCACGCCTCCCAAGCTGCCTTCTGGTGAAGGGTAATGGGCCATGTTACTCAAGAGAAATGACAATGATCCCGCCTAAGTGGGACACAGCTCAGGGAGGTCCCAGAGTATGCCCTCGCCCCCTAGAGGGAGAATGACCTTTTGACCTACCTTGTGAAGGGTCTTTCTCCTCTACAGGGAATAAGAGGGCATCCTCATCCCTCCCAGATCATCATACCTGCAAGAAGGACTGTGGCAGCGGAAAGTGGATGCTGCAAGATGACAAGTTGGAGATTTGTAATGTTGCCATGGTTAGCACACTTAAGGTTTGCCTTAGCTGCATTTTGTTGACCTGTTATATGTTACTTGTTGGTTCTTCTTCTTGTTAAGTGTGTTTTAATAGAGCAGATTTTCATGGCTTGCGGAGTTGCTGAACCGACTGCAGGGCGACTCCCACCTGATGACGAAAAAAAGAAGAACTTTTTGACTAAGTCCTGCCTCCCTGATGGATTGGTGGTAATCACCCAGAAGATGACCTCTTATTCCGCCTAGAGGAGAAAAACCCTTCACAAGGTAGGTCAAAAGGTCCGCTCAGAGCCGAATTTTATGAGATTTTGGCACCAAGTTAAAACATTTCTTTTGCTTACAAGTTTTTTGTCAATCTTCCACCTCCCCTTATGGAAGAATGTTAATCCTGCATGTTTGCTGTCCTTATACTATTTTTGCATTGTTGGTTTTGAAGATTTTACAGCATATTGTTAATCTCTGTTCTGATTTTAAATTATATGCTTTAAAAACACTGCTGTCTTATTGTCCAAACCTGTTGTTTTAGGTATTTTCAGCTTTTTTACCTTCTGGGAATCCTGTTGAAATAATAAAAGAATAACAATTAATAAATTAAAAATAAAAGAATAAACAATATCAATCACCCATGGGCCAATTTAAATGGGCAGAACTAGAAAAGGTAGGTTTGCATTGAGGTTTTCAGTTTAAAGATGCTTGGGTGATCACAGATCTCCTGGCATCATGTCTAGCTTGGCCTTCCATACAATCAGCCAGATGCCTCTGGGACTTGACAAGCCAGACATGTAGGTGATGACCTTTCCTCTGTTGTTGGTTCCTAGCATCTGATGGTCAGAATAAGTTTGACTCTGGACATGGAATCTGTACATTTAGGGGCCTCTGGAGTTTTGTTTTGCAATCTTAGCTCAGCCACCACAAAGCCATTACATGAATTATTCAAATTGGATGGCCTTGCCAATGCTTAATTAGAACACTTTAGCAGTTTGCAGAGTTGCTTAATTTTATTTAGCTTTTGTTTTCTTTTTGCAGAATTTGGAACTTTGCATTTAGTTGCTTTGGAGGAGATGGGAAGACAAGTATAAGCAGAAGTGTTGGGACAGAAATACTGCTGTATCAGGACCATTGAGACCACTTCATACAGCAGCCAACTCAAATGACCCTGGAAGGCCTACAAGCAGGGCATAGATGCCCGAATCCCTCCCACCCCAAAGCAGTGGGAAAACCAGAAAGTGGTTTCACACCTCTCTAGGATTCCTACAGAAGACTAGTATAACTCCCAGGTTTGATTTCCTTGGAAGTAATGGCTCTTTAAAAAAGAGAATTTTCTTTTACTGGCTGCAGCATGGCAACAAAAAACAGGAGCTGGGAGGCACAGCCTATATTTAATTATAGCTAATACCCATTGCCTGGCCTCTGCTTCATGAATATGCCTCATTTCTTTTAAAACCCAATTAATTTAAAGTTTCCATGGCAGTGAATCCCACGAACTAACCCCTGTTTGCATGACACTTTGTTTTGCCATTCTTGAATCTACTGGGCATTGGGTTAATTTGGTGACACCTGTAGGCTTACCATTCCCCAGTTAGGGCCTGGGGATCCCCTGTTTTATTTATTTTGTTTTTATTTATTATTTGGATTTTTATCCCACCACTCTCTGAAGACTCTGAAGACTAGAAACCAGGAGAAATCCCCCAAAACAGACTTGCTTTTGTAAAGGTCCCTCAATTACTCCCTCCTACTTTCTTCCCTGAGAGAAGATATATAAAGTTAAACTCCCTTCTCTCCATTGGCTGAGGTCTCCTCTCCCCTCCTCCTCTTTTGGGAAAGGGGAAAGGAAAGAGAGGGAGAGGGAGAGGGAGAGGGAGAGAGAGAGCAAAGTCAGAATCATATCTATTGCACCCAGGGGCATAAACTTTTCAATTTCCCTGGGGGTTTGGGAGGGGGGTTGGCCCGAGACCCAGTGGCATAATAGGGAGAAGCCAGTGACTTCACAGGGAGGGCCTATGGAGGTGGGGCCCTAGGGAATTTGGGGAGGGAACATGTACAGCGTTCAGAGTAATGGTAGCTATCATCTCACTCTAAATTCATATCTCGTGAGTACAAGCATATTTTGAGGCAATTCAGAACAGTGCCCATAGTCATGACTCCAAATAAAATCCACAATTATGCCACCTAGTATTGGATATACTTTGCTTTCTTAGCACACTGCTCAAAAAGTCTACCTTAAAAACATAGACATCTAGAACAAATTATTATTAAAATCACATGTCAGTTTATGGGAAATGATTACATTCCTGTGCATAGTTAATTTCTCCTTTCTAGGTTCAATATATGACCATTTATGCACTGGGAACTTCACTGCCCCAGCTCCCATGCAGGAGTGCAAATCGAGGACGGTTGAGGTGCACCAGGCCAAATGCTCTCCATGTAGGTGCAGGAAGAGGTGGGGCAACCTGCCATGACTGAAACTCCAGCCTGCAGTCTGGTGTGAAACCTCCAGTGCGTAAACGGTCAATAAAACACATTTGCCTTCGATAATAGAAGGCAAAGACTTACCTGGCCGCCCATTTGACGGGCGGAGGAGCAGGCGCCAGAAGGAAGAGGCGCGAAGTTGTGTCGTGCCGGGAGGCACGTGAAGGGCGGCACGACGCAGGACGCAAGGGGTGGGGAAAGCGGCGGGCTATTTAAGCGCCACGTGCGCTGGCCTCGGCCTCTTTTCCCCACCCGGAGCTGCGAGCGGAGGAGGCTTTCCCTCCCACCCTCCCTTTGTACAAGCATTGTTGGTTTGAGTTGTTGTGTTTATTCTTCATTTACTTGCTTATGTCACAGCTTACGGCGGGCGGGGTGGCATAGGGAGAGCCGGAGCTTTTTGGGGGGAGTACGGCTTGCGGCCCAACTCCCAGGTTGGGACCTCTTAAGAGGTGGCTGTGCGTGGAGGATTTGACCCTTCGTGGAGAAGGCTAGGGCTTCACGCAGCCGGGTGGCCCGAGGTTGGACCGATGGAGGTGTGCGCCCCCTGCGGTACCTTGGGTGGCACTTCCCAGGTAGGAATCCCTGTGGCCAGGGAACCCCTCTCCCGGCTGGGAGAAGGGGAGGGATCCTGGTAAGGCCACTAGGGAATTGGGTGCGGGATGTGGTCGGCTGACCACAGAACAGGCTCTCACCTTTGCCAACCCAACACTCCAGGTTATTGTTTGCAATAAAGCTGTGGCCGGTTATGCCAACTTAACTTAAGGTGCAAGCGTCTTCACTGGGGCCAGTAATGCCCTCCTGCCTGTCAAATGATCTTCAGATAGTTGAAATATAGCTTTATCTTTTAATTAACAACACAAATTATTTATTTATATTTTTAAAATTACAATGTAATCAAATTATTAAGTCTGTGGGTCTTCAGAACAGCTCTTTTTATTTAGCAACTCCAGCAACAAACTCCAGAAACTGAACAAAGTAAAACAGGCAAACTCATGTGCTTTTATACCTTTCAGGCAGCCCACTGCTGCCTCTGATTGGCCCTAAGCAGAGCAATCGGATTGACTCTAAGCAGAGCAGTCAGATTGGCTCTAACAGAGCAATCTGGTTGGACCTTAACAGGTTCCTTTGATTCGTTAGTCTCCATGGCACAATCACTGTTGGAGGAGCCTTCCTTGCAGCTGGTCACCGCCTTGATGGTTTCTTCATCCAAAGCCCTGTCATCTATCAACATGTTGGTAAAATGGGCAAGATGTTTTGGAAGGGATGAATGAGTTCTAACTAACTGTGAGATTCTTTGTTCACTCCAAGAAATGCAAACCTTCCTTAGAAAAGTTTATTTATGAGAACAGAGCAAGATACTACACATAAGGCATAGTTAGAACTAACATACAGATTACCAGTGGACACATATAGGGTCAGGGGAGGTGCTCCCCTTCCTGGGAACATAAATGAGATAACATGTCAAGGAAGTCACAACATCTTTATAACAACTATCAGTGAGAAAATGATGGGAAGAGGAAGAATGGAGACCAAATGCATGTGGGGGGGGGGGGGAGGAAAGTGAAGAATATTAGAGTATCTGGTTTGCTTGGAAACTACAAAGGGAATTCTTCCATGGGTGCAAGCTAAGCCTAGGCATGGCAAAGTATTAAATCAGAGCAGGACTATTTATTTACTTAGATTTTTATACCCCCTTTCCATACAGCTCAGGGCTACGAAATCATGGCAGAAATACACGTGGGTTTCTGACAGGGGTGAAGCTATGGCAAATATGGAGGATTTTATGGGATTTTTGATGTTTTTGCCAATGGATACAACAGCTGTAAAGGGCTGTCCTGTCCCTCAGCTGCCATTGTAACTGATTTTGTCAATATGACTTGGCACTGGTTTTCCTGGAGGTGCTGAGCCCTCCCTGGCCAAACCTGGGGGGGGGGCTCAAGTCTTTAATCCACCCCCCTCCAAGTTAATGCCCATCGTTGCATTTTTAAGACTTAAACTTTCATGTGATGCACAGTTCTTGGGTGGGTGGGGGTTCTTCTGATAAGCACAATTTATATTGAGGTCACACTGCTCTCCTGTTTACTTTGAGATTTGATCTCTCTTACTCACACATACACACATACACGCACACTTACGCACATGTGTGTGTGTGTGTGTGAGAGAGAGAGAGAGAGAGAGAGAGAAAGATCTCCTGGGAAGAGAGATCTTCTCCATCCCTCATGAGCAGCAACCATGGACCTGGTAACTGTCCTTTCAAGTTATAGAAGAAGGAAGGTAATCTCTATTTCTTTATTCCTTTTAAAGATAGAGTTGTGGTTATGGAATTCTATAGTATATTAAGAATAACCTACAAGAGCCATTGGAAAATATGTATTTAGAATAAGAACTTCCTGGTATTGTATAAATTATTTTCTTCTGTGACCCGATTGGCTTATTTGGAGATTTCCATACTTGCATCTTCTTGGCTCTAGAACAGACAGAATAGTTAGACAGTTAGGAATCTCTTCTGCCTCCTCCTTTTCTATACAACATTGTTTCTCTTCTAAATAAAACTGCTTTATTCTTTTAAGCAGCGTGATGCTCCCCTTTCTTGCATGCTTAAACTCTACTAACACTCACTTGACTTAAAAGCCCCTTGCCTGTGTTGAGGTAACTTGGCTGTGACTTGCCAGCACTTCATACAAACATTCCTTTCTTCCCCCCCTCTCCCCTTACTCGCCCCCCTGTGAAGTCACTGTTTAATATTTTTTACATAATGGGCTTCAACACTCATCAGATGTGATGCTATAAGTTTCTATGCTTGTACAGCCTGAGGTGCTGTAGCTAATCTCCGAGACCTATGTTGTAGGTTTCCCATTCGCTCCTACAGCAAACAAGCCATAACACACACAACCTTAGGGAACAGTGTATGACTTCACTGTTCATTCAGCCAAACACACAGGATTGTCAAAAGTAATAACAATGTAAAATATGTATTCACATGCTATGCCGGGTGTGTGTGTGTGTGGGGGGGAGGAGGCCATGTGTGGGGAGAAGTCGATAGAAGAGTCGAAGGACAGAATGCTTACAATGCAGATGATCCGGGGGAAATTACTAGAATGGAGGCAGGAGAGTCTGCATATCTCTACTATTTTGTAAAGATCACAAACCTTTTGACAGTTAAACATACCACTCCCCCCATTTTTAGGACCTCCTTGAAGCATAAATCCTGAGATGGATCATATTTTGCCAGTGAAAATTTCTTTTCCCAAAGAGACAGAAGATCCTAAGTTTTTGGTCTCCCAGATAGAGAAATTATCATTGTACCCTTCTTGTCTCCTGAAGATGAAACTCAAATACTTTGGCCACCTCATTAGAAGGAAGGACTCCCTGGAAAAGCGCCTAATGCTGGGAGCGATTGAGGGCAAAAGAAGAAGGGGACGACAGAGAATGAGGTGGCTGGATGGAGTCACTGAAGCAGCCGATGCAAGCTTAAATGGACTCCGGGGAATGGTAGAGGACAGGAAGGCCTGGAGGATCATTGTCCATGGGGTTGCCATGGGTCGGTCGCGACTTCGCACCTAACAACAACAACAACACAACCCTTCTTGTCTAGGGCATAGCTTACTTTGATCCCCCCCATCCTCTAAACCAGGGGCAGCCAAAGTGGCTTTCCAAATATCCGTGGACTACAGTTACCACGAATCCCTGCCATGCTGGCTTCCATGGACTTCTGGAGAATGACAGTTTGGCCACCCCTGCTATCAAGCAATTTCTATGAAATACTTTTGTGAATTTCCTTTTGTGTTATTTTTTTCCTTTGGTCTGTTGTGCTACTTGTCTGTAGACCTTAACAGTCAATTTTCTTGAGCTAGCACCACCGGAGGGGGCCGGGAATTGGAAGAGCACACCACCATGCAGGAGTTTACGGGCAAAATTGCTAAAGTAAAGCTTACACCTAACAACAACTCGCCCCTCCCCCAACAGAACAGACCAATGCTTTTAGCACTGCCATTTCTCTCTTAAGCTTTATGAGACAGAGGACAGTTTTACACACACACGCACACACACACAATATAAAAAATCAATTTTTGAAAGAGGGACAAATTGTTACCATAGTGATGGCTTTTCAGTAGAATTATTTTGCTTAATAGCAATGCAAAGTCTTAAATGTCTTAAATGTCAAGTGTCCCTTATTTAGAAATGGATTGTGTTGTGGCGTGATGCATCATTCCGCATCCTTATCCATCCATGATTCCTCTTAATATTTGTGAAACAGGCCAGGGGGTGGAGTGTGTCTAGGGTGTCTGAGTTGGAATGGGGCCCTAAAGCTCCCACAGCCGGAGATGTGAATACAGATATTTGGGGGGTGGGTCGCTTGCAGTCCGGGATTGGAGGGATGCATCCCCCGCAACACGGAGAGGCAGTGTGGTATAGTGTGCCGTGCGTAGGGTTCCCCTCCACATTGTGGAAGCTCATGGCATTGCCTCAGCCCACCCAAAGATAAAATGTGCTCTCTCTTTACTTATGTTGAAACATCCTCTTGAGAGCAAGGCAGCCCACTGGGGTGTTTTGATTAAACGAGAGAGATGCCTTGCCCCCTGATCTAATGATTTCACTTCAGGGTTTTTTTTTTGTGAGAAATGACATTGTGTGCTGGCATGACACCAGTTTACCTGTTACTCCCTCCTGCCCTTCCTCCCAGGAGATTTCTGGGTGTGGTTAGGAACCTTGCACAAGTTTATGCAAATAAACCTTTTGATTTCCTTTGCAAGCAACTGGGACCAAGGCTTATTCTGCATCTCTTGATTTTCCCGCTTTTATCCTTGCCGATCTCCGCCCGATTCAGGCTCGGGCATTATGAGTGATCTGCAACAAACATTATTTCCGAAACGAAACAGCTTTAACATACTTGCGTCATCTGCATCACGTTAGTTTAAATCGATTCTTGACATTCTGACGTACTTCCCACCAGAGTGCGCCTGGATCTGTTTTTTTTATTACCGTATTTGTATACTTTTCCATTCCTGTGCTGTCTCAAACAATCTAAGCTCTCAAAACAGAGCTGAACAGCGTATTTACCCGTGAAACAATTATTCCCCCTTTCTTTCGACTCCGCTAGTCGACCAATCAGCAGGAGATAAACACGTTCAGTCAGCATTGGAAAGGAGGGGGGGGGGGTTGTCGACCAATCAGCAAGAGAGAACCACGCAGTGTCAGCATTGGAAACGCGGGGGTTGGTTGACCAATCAGCAAAAGACAGTTCCGTAACGTCACCATTGGGGAGGAGCGGGGGGAGGAATGCCGGTTAATCCGAGTGCCGAGGACATCTACACGGGGATCCTTTGGTGCATCCGGCGCGAATTGGTGGATATTCCGGAAAATAAGCGCTCCCTGATATTCCGAGGCAAAGGTACGGTGAATGCAGGTCGAGGCATGACGGCTGCAGATGGAAAATTTCCATCGATGGAAATCAAACTGGAAATCGATTTCAGTGCAGACAGGAGGGACTGAATCGACCTGGGAGTAGAATAAAAGCTCCGTGCAGTTTACACCCAGTTCTTTGAGGAATCTGAAGGATCTTCTTATGTTCCCATTATAACACTCCCCCCTAAAGACAGTTTGGCAGAATACACTGTGAAAATCATCTCGAACCCATTCACATTATACCTTAAATGTTTTGGGTTTGTCTTTTTTTTTTTTTTTGCAAATACCCCTCCATAAAGGCTTTGTCTAGATTCCACCACCTTTCTCTTGCAATGCCGCAGACTTCATTAACACAATGAGGTTAGGGCATAATATTGGAAAAGCCTCCTCCTTAATTGTCATTAATTGCAGAACTTTATATGCAAATGCTTTGTGCAGTAGTGTCTGCAATCATTGGTGTCCTATTTAGGAAGTAGGTCAGACTCCATTATGCCTCCAAGTTGATTTATTTTTCAGATATTTTCCTTATGAAAAGTGCTTTGGAGGAAAGATTACTGCAGTGTGACCTGCTGAAGAATCAGTTCAGTACCATCAACTGTCTATCTTTCTTCTCCAAAGACTATTGCATTTACATTCTCAGAATTAATGCATTTGTCAGCTGAGAATTTAGAATCCCTACAGGTTTCATTAACAAGTTGGCTGCCCTGATATTGCTGTGCACTCCAGTGGAGACACAGAACCTGCCACTAGAAAATAAATCCATACTAAAATAAATCCATACTTCTCAATTGAGAAACTTGTAGGAGAACATTTTAATCTCTCGAGGCACTCAACGGAAAATCTCAAAAAGCTGTTTTAGTGCAAAGGAATTTCAGAAACAGGCTGGACTGGGAGGTTGCTGATTTACAAGTT
Organism: Paroedura picta; assembly: GCF_049243985.1. Taxonomy (NCBI): domain Eukaryota; kingdom Metazoa; phylum Chordata; class Lepidosauria; order Squamata; family Gekkonidae; genus Paroedura; species Paroedura picta. The sequence continues at coordinate 24,376,986 of NC_135381.1, read as the reverse complement.
ATTACAATACTCAGTCCCCCTTAAAGTCCTACTGTATTCCTCAAGGTGGTGAGGTGGTGAACTGTGGAGGTCACACCCCGCAGGCCAATTACAGAGGCACAGGGAAGGACATGGCAACACACCCTGTCTTTCTTGCCAAGAAGATTCTATGGAAACTATGGTTTCTACAGCAACTGTAGTATGGAGTGGTAGGTCCCCCAGGCCACGAAGTAATGAACAAGCTGCTGGGGAATGGCAACAGCTCTCTACCAGTAACCTGGGCATTTATGGACACCTAGCTGCCGAAGTAGCCCATGGAGAACACAGAGGCCTGAGCCAAAGGAAAACCATAAAGATAGCAACATGGAATGTACGTGGAATGTCACAAAAAAAAATTGGATATGACCCATCAGAAATGACCCAACTCAACATAAGTCTGCTTGATGTCAGTGAACTACACTGGACAGACAATGGCCACTTTCCATCTGAAGATTTCACAGTCTACTATTCTGGTCATGACAGTATCAGAAGAAATGGTGTGGCCTTTATTGTGAATACGATGACAGCTCATGCAGTGGAAAGTAACACAGCAGTAAATGACCGAATTATGTCCATCCGAATTAAGGGAAAGCCAATGAACACAACTGTTGTACAAGTGTATGCACTAACCACGGCTGCTGATGAAAATGAAATCGAAGATTTCTATGTGAAAGTGCATGGAACAATGAAACAGGAGCCTCAAAAGGACATGATATGTTATTGGGAATTTCAATGTCAGCATTGGAAATCAATAAGAACAGGGCATCTGCGGTAGGTTTGGACTAGGTTCTGGATAAGAACTGGACTTATCCAGTTCTGTCAAGAAAACAAATTGACTATCACTAACACCCTCTTGCAATGTATGGCTGCGAAAGTTGGCTGCAAAAGTTGGACCATAAGGAAGGCCGAGCGTCAAAGAATTGAGGCTTTTGAACTCTGGTGCTGGAGAAGACTCTTGCGAGTCCCTTGGACTGCAAGACGAACAAACCGGTCAGTCCTAGAGGAGATCAGCCCTGATTGCTCTTTAGAAGGCCAGATCCTGAAGATGAAACTCAAATACTTTGGCCACCTCATGAGAAGGAAGGACTCCCTGGAGAAGAGCCTAATGCTGGGAGCGATCGAGGGCAAAAGAAGAAGGGGATGACAGAGAATGAGGTGGCTGGATGGAGTCACTGAAGCAGTAGGAGCAAACTTAAATGGACTACGGGGAATTGTAGAGGACAAGAAGGCCTGGAGGATCATTGTCCATGGGGTTGCGATGGGTCGGACACGACTTCGCACATAACAACAACAACAACACCCTCTAGGAACAACCAAAACACCATTTATACACCTGGACAACTCCAGATGGCATACACTCAGATCGATTTTATCCTTTGCACTCAGAGATGGCGGAGCTCCAGTCTAGTAGTAAAAACATTCCCTAGACCAGATTGTGGCTCTGATCATGAACTGTTGGTGGCCAAGTTGAAATTCAGATTTTGTAGTATCAAGAAAAATGTACCCCCAAAGAAGTTTGATGTCACCAAGATTCCGCCAACGTATGCCATAGAAGTGAAGAACAAATTTGAACTGCTTGATACTACTGAGAAGCTACCTGAGGAATTGTGGCAAGAATTTCAGTCTAATATCTTAGAAGCTGCTTTAGAACATATACCATACAAAAAGCCGGAAAGAAGATGCAATTGGTTAACATCTGACATCAAAATTGCTGAAAAACGAAGAGCAGCAAAAGCTGCTGGCATGAGAGATGAATTCAGGAGTCTAAATGCAGATTTTCAACATGCTGCTAGACAAGTTAAAGAAGTGTACTGGGATCAATGATGCAAGCTACTGGAAGAGGAGTGTACTAGAGGTCACACCAGAAACCTCTTCGCTCAGGTGAAGTCCAGAGCAACTTCACTGGTCATAAAGTGACCATCAAAGACAAGAATGGAAAAGACATAACTGACCAAGACAACATCAAGGATTGATGGTGACAATATGCAGAAGAATTATATGCAAAAAACCACGGTGCCTCAGTCACCAGCCAAAAACAACTGACACAAATTGGAACCGCCTATACTGGAAGAAGAAGTGATTTGGGCTCTGAATCAGCTCCCAAATAATAAGGCTCCTGGCATAGATACCATTCCAGTGGAACTACTCAGATCTGTTCCACCAGCAGCAATCACAGCATTATGCCAAAAAGTCTGGGAAATTGGCTAACGGCCAACAGACTGTAAAAGGTCCATTTTTATCCCGTTATTAAAGAAAGGTGATGCTTGCATCTGCTCAAACTATCGAACTATAGCCCTGATCTCCCACACAAGTAAAATATTATTGAAGATCATCCAGAACCATCTCAAATCAACCATTGATATTCAGCTACCGGATGTCCAGGCTGGTTTTCAACATGGTTACGGCACCCAAGATCACACTGCAAATTTGCACTGGATTCTTGAAAAAAAAACATGAATATCAAAAGGCTACCTATCTATATTTTATTGATTATTCTAAAGCGTTTGACTGTGTTGATCACAAGAAGCTATGGGATGCCTTACATGAATTGGGAGTGTCGTCCCACTTAATCCACATTGTCAGTTCATTGTACACCAACCAGGAGGCCACAGTACGGACAATATATGGAGACATTGATTGGTTCAAGGTCAGCCAAGGAGTGAGACAAGGGTGTATCTTATCACCCTTTCTTTTTAACCTTTATCCAGAAGTAATTATGCGGAAGCTGGAAGAATCTACAATTGGAGTCAAAATTGGAGGTTGTAACATCAATAATCTCCGCTATGCAGATGATACAACACTCCTTGCTGAATTGCATCATGATCAGAAACTGAAAAGATGGGACTATACCTAAATATCAAAAAGACCAAGATCATGACAACTACTGGCAGTAGCACCAAAGTCACAATTGACAATGAGAACATTGAATGTATTGATGATTTCATCTTTCTTGGCTCTATAACCACTCAAAGTGGTGGATGCAGCCGTGAAATCAAACAGCGAATAACACTGGGCCGGAACGCAATGTTAGGCATGAACCGAATATAGAAGAGTAAAGATATCAGTCTTAATACAAAGTGCCAGCTAGTCAACACTGTGAAAGCTGGACCCTGAAGAAGGAAGACAGAAGGAGAATAGATGCTTTCGAATTATGGTGTTGGAGACGAATGCTGCAAATACCATGGACAGCCAAAGTTACCAACAAGATAGTTTTAGAGAGGAGCAAAGTATCTATCTATCTATCTATCTATCTATCTATCTATCTATCTATCTATCTATCTATCTATCTATCTATCTATCTATCTATCTATCTACTTTTAGAATTTATATACTGCTGCTCCCGACAGGTCTCGTGGTGGTTCACATGATAAAACATTAAAAATACAATAAAACCCCTATTTATCCAATTAGGCAAAAAATGATACAACAATACAACAGGTGGCAGTAGGCATCCTCTATAGTCAATTCTAATCCCATCTTGTTCTGCTTGGTGCCCTACTATCCCTCCAGTGAGAGAGGGAGCTGGGCTGATGGACACTGGCATCCGAGTTGGAAACCCAGGACTCTGCCATTATGTCATTAGAAGGGAAGATATTATGGCTAAAGCTCACTTACTTTGGACACATCTTGCAATCAGACTCATTAGAAAAATCATTATTGCTCAGCATGGTCAGTGGCAAAAGGAAACGTGGTCACCAAAGGATCCACTGGCTCGACACGATCAAAGCCAGTACAGGGATGACCACGGACCAAGTGAAAGAAGCAGTCATTGAGAGAGACAAATAGAGAAAACTTTCCTATAGCATCGCCAAGGGTCAGACACGACTGAACGGATAACATCATCATCACAACACTCAGGGCAATGGAACCACACATGCTAAGTGACTCCGTACTTACTTATACCCAGAAATTAAACTTTGTGGATCGGCGTTATTAAGTAACTTGAACTGCAAGAGAAATGTTGGAGCTGCAGTAAGCCAAATAACATCATATAAATGGAGGAAACTTGGTTGGATTGAGAGTTGACATTGGACTCAAACTTAGTTCTCACATCTGTTGTTAACTCCTTTATTATCTGTATGCCAGTTTGCTGCTATTCACATGTCTTCCTTAATGTATTCTTCTAATCTAATTTATTGCTCGGTTACTTATGCATCTTGCCTTTCACTAGCCTTTCCTGGCAACTTCCCCCATCCCCATCCCCATCCCTTTATGTACTGGTTGCGGAAATTCTATTTCACTGTAGCTGAAGAAGTATTTTTGCACACAAAAGGTTATACTTTGGATAAATCTTGGTTGGTTTTACCTACATATTGGTAAATAAGATTATAACACTGTATGCCACCAAAATATCTTTCAAGCAGTTTATCATTTCCCCAGCCCCTACTCCTGAGGAAGACATACACTCTTAACCAAATACAAACTAACACCAGGAATATGTATTCAGCAGTGGAATAGGCTGCCTAAGGAGGTGGTGAGCTCCCCCTCACCGGCAGTCTTCAAGCAAAGGTTGGATACACACTTTTCTTGGATGCTTTAGGATGCTTTCGGCTGATCCTGCATTGAGCAGGGGGTTGGACTAGATGGCCTTTATGGCCCCTTCCAGCTCTGTGATTCTGTATTACAATACATAATTTTATAACTGTAATAATTTTAACAATTTCAACTTACTGTTTTTAGGACTGTGACTGTTTTAAAATACATGTTATAAACTGCCCTTAGCCCACAAGGGAAGGATAGTATAAAATTTAATTAATAAATAAAGGTGTCACTGGATTCAGAGTTATTCAGCTGAAAATAAATTTTCCATTAAAACAACTTGGGAAGGAGTCAAGGACAGAATAAAGAGAAAGGGACTCATGTAACAAATATTACAAAGCAAAGAAGAACAAACCAAAACAAACCTAATATTTTGTGCACACCCCTCCAATGGAGACCCCTCCAATGGAGACCTCCAATGGAGAGCTTAAAAACGGAGGCCATTGTGCCATTAAGTCCAGCAGCATAACCTCATTGGTTTCACAGCTGCAGAATCTGTTGTGGTGGCAAATCTCTGGAAAATGGACAAGGAGGAAGAAACAAGGTTGCAGCTGTGGATTTGCAAGCTTAAGATGTGAGAAGATGCATCCCTCCAATTGCCTGTGGGAAATGGAGAATGAGAGATGTGCGAATGACTGGAAGCAAAGTCTAAATGACAAAGAAGTTGAGTGCAGATGGCAAGGCCTTTGCCCAGATGCCAAGCAGCATCACACCAGTGGTAGAAACAATGTGGCAGGGTGACAGGAGCAGTTCAGATGATGACAGGTGCTTCCAGGGAAGCCCACGGGGTGCTTGAATTCATCAGCTGCATCCATGAGTTCCTGTAATAGAACAGACCATCCGGAGCTAAGGCTGCCCAGATGATGAACGGCTCATTGTAAATGGGGTGCCGATAAGGGCTCCACAATGCACACAGCCAAGAGCGGTTGAAGGCAGGAAGGGAAAGAGAATCTCTACTTCAGCCTTTCCTGGATGCGCTTCTCCATTCTTTAGAGCAGGGGTAGTCAACCTGTTGTCCTCCAGATGTTCATGGACTATGCTTGCAAGGACTCATGGGAATTGTAGTCCATGAGGACCACAGGTTGACTACCCCTGCTTTAGAGACTTAGCAGTGTTGGTATATCATTTTTTAGTGAAATTAAAGTCCTGGGGTGCAAACATGGTTAATATGCAAACCGTATGTGCAGGATTCTGAGTTTTCATCTTCCATTTGGTGTGTACATGGATCTGACAGTTTCATCGGGCCACTTGGTTGTTTGTGATGGACTGATAATCCATTCAATGAGTGTCTACCTTGTGGAAGACAGGAAAGACCTGGTATGGACATTTTCCTTCTTTCGGTTCCTTGTTTCCGTTCAGTATGGTCTCAGTTTGACTCTTGACTTCCATATGCCTCATTGTTGTTGATGCCAATTATGACTGTTTTACATCATTTATGTGCACACAGTTTTCAGAAGATGAGTTGGTTTTTATACCCTGCTTTTCACTACCCAAAGGAGTCTCAAAGTGGCTTACAATCGCCTTCCCTTCCTCTCCCCGTAACAGACACCTGTGAGGTAGGTGAGGCTGAGAGAGAGCCCTGACAGGACTGTTTTGTGAGAACAAAACCATCAGGACGGTGAGGAGCCCAAGCTGGCTGCGTGTGGAGGAGCAGGGAATTAACCACTACACTGTTTTCCTCATCTGTACATAGATAATGTACAAAGAATGGTCCTGCCCAACTGGTGTGAAGTGGCCAATTTTGGCTTGAGTAATTCCTGGAAATTCCAGGCAGCCACCTCTTTTTTGGAGGCAAGGTCTACCCTAGGGGTAGTCAAACTGCTGCCCTCCAGATGTCCATGGACTACAATTCCCAGAAGCCCCTGCCAGCATTCGCTGGCAGGGGCTCCTGGGAATTGTAGTCCATTGACATCTGGAGGGCCACAGTTTGACCACCCCTGGTCTACCCCATTGCAGGTCTACCCAATAGTAACCAGAATTCGTAGAACAGCCCTCAGGAGGTCAAGGTTCCTGGTCTGGAGGCCTTGGCCTGGTAAACCTCTTCTTCATTTTGCCTGATCTGCCCCTAGAAGCCTAGAGGGATAGCTTGGGGAGGGGAGAGAGAGATCAGTAGAAATCCCCCTCCAAAACAGCCATTTTCAAAAGGGGACCTCTATATTCTGATCAGTTGTAATAGTGGGAGAACTCCAGGCCCCACTTAAGGTTGGTAACCCTCAAACCACCTTGTTCCATCTGACTCTGAAAATCTGGGTGCTTTCCCTTCTAGAAACAGGCGGTCTCTGAATGAAAGTGATGCCTGGAGGGAATACAGCTACAAAACCTTTATGCCTGGTGGGAGTCTAGCAATGCAAAAAAGTTTTGCTTTGCTCCCTCCAGAATAAGAGCAACCAAGACTCACCTGAGGGGGCTTTTGCTGTGGAGGGGGATCTATGACAGGGAAGGACTGGCAGAAAGGGAGCCAAGGGACTCCCAGCTCTCATTTCCCCTGGGTGAGGACAGGCAAGGGCAAAGGCGGACCAAATATCAGCATTCCTGAAGGCAACTTCTGCCCTTGACCCATTTAAGTTGGGTTTCTGGCCTGGCCATGGGGTAGAGACAGCGCTAGTCGGTTCCTGGAATGCCTCCGAGTTTAGTGCTGGGTTTAGTCAGCTCTGTCTCCTGATGGATTGCTGTCCAGATTCCCCCCCCCCCAAAAAAAAAAAACATTTGCCAGTTGTTTGGAAGCAGTAGCTGGGTGGATCAGGAATAGTTGCTTGAAACTTAACCACTCAAAAACAGAGGTCTTCTGGCTGGGTAGGAAGGGGCAAGACCAGGAAACGCACTTTCCCTGCCGGGATGGGGTGCAATTATCATCTGTACCACAATCCAGGGATCAGGGAGTGATTTTTGATGCCTCCCTATCTAAGAAGGCTCAGATCACCAAGGTAGTTTGGATGGCGTTTTTTCATCTGCGCCAAGCCTGGCTACCAACGCTTTACTTGTCCCTGGAACACTTGGCCACTGTGATCCATGCAACAGTCACTTCCACGTTAGACTTCTGTAATTCACTGTACTTGGGCCTATGCTTGTCCCTGACCCTGAAATTGCAATTGGTACAGAATGCAGTGGCACAGGTCCTTACCAGGTCTTCCTGGAGGGCTCATGTTCAGCCACTATTGAAACAACTTCACTAGTTACCAGTTTGCTTCTGGATCAGGTTCAAGGTATTTGTTTGGATCTCTCAGGCTTTATGCAGCTTGGTCCCTACTTACCTACAGGACTGCTTACATCCTTATACCCCCCGCATGTCGCTTTGCTCTGTGGGTATGAATCTGCTGAGGGTCCCAGGGCCTTGGGAGACATGCCTGGTCTCAACCAGGGCCAGGGCCTTCTCAGTCCTGGCCCCTACCTGATGGAATGAGCTTCCGGACAAGCTGCGGGCCCCATTGGGACTCTCTGATTTCCACAGGGCCTGCAAAACGGAACTCTTCCAGCTTGCATTCAGTTGAGGCCAGGTGGGAGCCCCAGGATATGTGATCGGGTCCCCCATTCCCCCCCCCCAGCTTCTGTTGTGGTGCTAGACTGTGCCAGGAGCCTGATTTTATCTTTCCCGGTCAGTTATATTCCATCTATGCTGAGACCGATTCCTGGAGCATGGAAAAAGATTATTTTAGGATTATGTAGTATACCACCATCTTGTATGTCGTTTGGGGATTATTTTTAAGGGCTTTTTATTGGATATTGTTTTTGTATTTTTCATTCTGTGAACCGCCGTGAGTCTGCTTGCTGCGAGTAGTGATATACAAACGCAATGATGGATGGATGGATGGATGGATGGATGGATGGATGGATGGATGGATGGATGGATGGATGGATGGATGGATGGATGGATGGATGGATGGATGGATAGATAGATAGATAGAAGCTGTGACCAAGTTTATGCCAAATAAATGTGGTGCCCAAGTCCTTATTGAGATGCAAACAATATCTCCCTGCTAAGTAAGTATAAATGCATGTGTCTGGGGGAGAAGGAAGTTGCTTTCAGAGGAACCTATGAAAGATCTCTAGACACCTTTCCTGTTAGAATATCCATGCTTCACAGTCTCTATTTTGTCTAGTAGTTCTTTCTGTAGCTGAGCAAAGGGCTATGATACACAGAGTGGCTGCAATGATAACATATTTACAATGTTGAAATGATAAAATATTTAGATATAAGCCTGGAGTTATGCAAGTAGTAGTAAGCATTTAGGAATATGTGCAGAAGACAGGAGCCATGATCAATCAAGTAAGTGATCAAGCATTATAAATACAAAGAGTTATAAACAATTTAGTCCATGCAAAATCCCCAAGTGAGAACAAAATCTGTATATTACCTATTAGGACCAAACAAATTTTGGTGTCAGTTTGGTTGGTAATAATAAATACTAGCCAGAGGGTACTGCAATCCTGTTGATAGGAGGATTATGACAAGGCAGATGAACATCCTGCATGGCCAAAGATTACACTCCCTCCCCTTGTGGGCATATTGATCTTGGTCTCATACATCATTCATTGTAATCAGCTTGCTGTAAGTGGGCAATAAAATTAGACAACTGGGTAGGGGGATTGCGTGTAAAAGAATTGAGAAGAGCTTGTGAAAAATACCTGACTGCCGGTACTTGGGGACTTGGATGGCAAGGTCAACTTTTGTCCTCAGCAGCACAGCTATAAAAGTCAAATTGCTCATTGATTGAATATACTCATCCTGGGAAATATTTTGAACAATCATGGTATAAACCTCCTTTTTCATCACAGGAAGGTGGATCTTTCACTCCTAATTAGTCAGTGATGTGGTCTGATGGGCAATTTGCTAAGCAAGGGGCATAGAAGGATGACACAATGTTACTGTTGTAATGAAGGCCAATATCGCTTAGCAGATGGAAGGGGGTAAGTTGGCAGATGACACCGCATTATCAAGATGGTGGTAACAAAAATGGAACTCCACAAGGGTCTCTCCAGATTGGGGGAGCAAGTAACTGCATGGCAAATGAGGTACAATGAAAGCTGGCAGGCTCAATCAACTCCTGTTTCAGCTTGCATCATGAATTTGCATGGTGTTCATGAGTCATTTGAGCCTGTGTGATGTGTTGCTGCCTTCTGCATGCACAATCAGTAGCAGCTGTGTGTGAAATGGACCTGCTCCCCCTCCTGCCACCACCAGTTGTATAATTGGATACAACAAAGAAACGAAGACTTTATGAGCAGAAAAACAGTACAGTACTGTACTGTACTGCAGTAGTCCCCAATCACCAGGCCGCGGCCCCCTCTCTCTGCCCCCTCCGGTGAGAAACTCGCCAGACCGCGAGCAAATTGGCCACCAAAGCAGCCAATTAGCTTGCGGCCAGGCAAGCTTCTTTCTTCGGGCGGTGGGGAGAGGGAACCGCAGCCTGGTGGTTGGGGACTACTGCCACACATGCACGTTTGCGGCCCCACCAGGAGCGCAAAAGTGCATGCATAGCAGGTCACGCATGCACACATGTGTGAGACCTGCGCATACACAGACCTGCCGCACATGCGTGTTTGTGGCCCCACCAGGAGCGCAAACGTGCACGTGCGGTAGGTCCATGCATGTGCACATGCACAAAACTGCCATGCATGCGGGTTTGCAGCCCCACCAGGAGCACAAACGCGCATGCGCAGCAGGTCGTACATGCACATGTGCGAAACTGCCGCCCATATGTGGACTTGCCATGCATGTGCGTTTACGCAGGGGCTGCCGCGCATGCGCAGCACCCTGATCGCCCTCCCCCCACCGGTCCGCAACCCCAAAAAGGTTGCAGACCACTGCTGTACTGTACTGTATGATGTTCAAATGAGTGTCTCTGATGACCATGATAATGGCTGCTGATGTCTAGATGCAGATTTTCTTATTTATTATTCATGCACCTTCTTGTGTGATATAATGGGAGTCATATTGCTTGGACCTGGGTAGCCCAGGCAAGCCCAATCCTGTCAGATCTTGGACTCTGATTAGTATTTGGATAAGAGACCTCCAATGATTTCGGTATTAGTTCCTCCAAGGAACACTATGGTTTATAATGCAAGGGCAGGAAATGGCAAACCAGCTTCAAATGTCCCATGCCTGGCTTCCAAACATCCTCGGAACTCGTAGGTAGGGATACAGAGTATAGCTTGCTCAAGATGGCGTCCAGATAGAAACACCGGCTATCCCGCTCCGCAAGTTATATTTTATTCTGTTATTTTACTCTGCTAATTGAAGTTTCCTGAAGGTCTGTGGCTGTGTGCTATCTTGTGCTATCTTGTGCTTCTCTGAACTGAAGGCATTCCTCATCTTATTTTGTTAATTATACCAACCACGGAAGAGCAGCGCTTATCAAGGAGTGCCTCCTTAGCAGAGGGCCATAAATCGCAGCCTAACTTCAAGCTCTCCAATAGGCAGCTTTAGTATAAAAGGGGAGAATTTTTTTTCTTCAATAACCACTGTTTTACAGAACTACAAAGTTACAAAAAATTGTTTTCAGCTTGGAGCAATTTTTTGCTTGTCTGCTTACCTGTTCCTTTAACTAATTGTCCAAGTATCTCTGCTGCCACTCATCATATGGGAATGGGAGTAAAACGCAGGTGTGAAGAGGATTTAAACTTGCCAGCTCAAAAACAGACGAGAATAGGGGATTACATTGTGACCAGCAATGCCTCAACATTTAGCATTCCCACCAAGAACCGTTTTACTCCTCTGGCAGAAACTGAAGAAAACCTAAACTTAAATCCAAACAATTCACTCCTAGAAGCTGACAGTAAAGGAGGCACAGAAAACCTTGCAGGAGAACTCTTGGAGCTGACTGCAAGAACAGTGGAGAGTATTTTCTGCGCGTTGAAAAGGAATGGCTATCTACTCGAAAAACTTACCCAGACAGTCTCAAGGCTAGTCACCCTGAGGGAGTCCAAATTAGCCTCTAATGGGCCTCTCCCCCAGCCATCTTATTATCCTTCTGGTTCAACCACAAGGACCTGTGAGAATCCTTACACAAGGCAGTCAGAAGACAAAAGAAAACTCCAACACCTGATTTTACAACCATGTAAAGTCTGCCTGGTTATCTGCCGGTACAAGGGGTGGGTCCCCCCTTGGAATTCTAAGCACCTGGCTATCAAACATCTGAGAACCCTAATCATAGAGAGGCACTTCCCTATAGACCTAATCTCAACAGAATTCCTTAACTATGCAAATCAGGCACAGAGAATTATGCTCACCTTCAATAGTCCAAGGATACCTTCTCTACTCCTAAGACAGAAATCTATCCTGGGTCCTAAAGGAGTTTTCCCCATTCGAGTCTTCACTAATACTGTAACAACTGCTTTGTTTTCAAATCCTCCTCGCCAGAAAACCACTATACCAGCAGAAAAGCTTCCTGAGGAAACATCAAATAACACATTACAACAGGACCCTTCTAGACGGCCTGGCCAACCAGACTGCCTACTCTCAAGTTCTGGAGATCTTCACCTTGAAAACTCCTTTGAAGAGGGCCTTATCAACTCCTTTTCGACCCTCCCAACATCAGAACGTCTAGCCATCACAAACAGACTAGAATGTCTCAGGTTGGAACTTCTGAAAATTCACGAAGTCTCAGCAGTTCAAAACCTATCCCCACCAACAAACTGCAACCAAACATCCACATCACCAAGCACTCCAGCTGTTTTCCCTCCGCCCAAGTTACTCCCTGATAAGATACAGAGCTCCAGAGATGAAATTTCAATCTTCCAGCCAATGGAGTGTGAACCTGTGAAAAACAGCTCATCTTCATGGAAACAGTCCTCCTCTACTCATGGACTCCCCTCCAAAAATGGATGTGTCTTCTCAGATTCAAGGGGAGAATTAGATAAAATTTCAAACTCGGACTGACTGTTAAAGATACTATCTTGGAACTTGGGGGGATGGCAGAACAAATTCTATGATCCTGAATTCTCAAAATTTTTAAGTGGTTACGATATTCTTTTCTTACAGGAAACCTGGGTCCAAGATGTAAGCTCTGTAGCTCTACAGGGTTTTCAGCCATTTGCCACACCGGCAATCAAAGTCCATTGTAAGGGCCGGGGCAGTGGCGGTCTGGCCGTCCTTGTAGCGGTTGACTTAATAGCAGAGGTTCAGACCCTGGAAAGCAGCTGCCCAAATTACATCCAAGCATTACTGATTAAGGGACCACATTTCGGCAACCTCCTGTGCATCAATGTATATGTCCCTCCAAAACTCTCACTGTCACAGGATAAAGGGAAACTTTGGGACCAACTTTCCCACACACTGGAAAACCTTTCTTCTCAGTTTCCTAATGCCCAAATAATTATGTGTGGTGATTTTAATGCCAGAATTGGCCCTGGTCACTCTGACTCTAGGGCAGATGTCAACTCTCAAATCGCGGAGCACACATGTCTTTTAGAACGAGTCTCACAAGACCCTACAATTAATAAGCCTGGTCTAAAATTATTGGAGTTGCTATCCTTGTTTAATCTTTATGTCTTACATGGCTCTAAGTTTGATAAGTCTGGTGGTTCCTTCACATTTTTATCTTCCTGTCATGCTAGCACCATAGATTATATAGCAGTTTCACCTGCTTTACTAACAGAGGTGGTCTTTTTTGAAGTAGGTAACTCTCCTTTAAGTGATCACTGCCCTCTACAGCTCTTACTTAAATATAATAGCAACATTCTTTTACCTCCAATTCCTGAACTCGCTGAAGGTACATTTCCTGGCAATAGGAGGCTGAAATGGTCAGAGCAGGTACAAAACAACATAGCTCAAGCTCTGACGAGTGATGACCTTAAATCCCTGCATTCAGCCCTTTTACAGCCTGGCCATGACGCCATAGGACACTATGACAAAATTATTAGCTTGATCAAACCTCTGCTTATCAACAATAAACCTCTAAAGCTGTTATCCTGCCCCAATAATGGCTGGTTTGACCAAGAATGCAAAACCTTCAGGAAAAAGCTAGTCAAATGTATGAGGCTGAGCCGTCGCAGTAGAGAGGATAACAGAATGTTAGAGCTCATCAGATTAAGATCCCAATATAAGAGTCTCCTCAAAAGTAAGAAAGCTGACTATGCTAAACATATGTGGAACAAACTAAATCTGGCAGTAAAGGAGAAAAATGAGTCTCAATTCTGGAACCTTGTTTCTTTCGGGCTTGCAAAATCACCCCAACAGGTTGAAGCCCAAATATCTGGAAACACTTGGTTTACACACTTTTCGAAAACCTTTGGAGCCTGGCCACCTCCCCCACCATATACAGAACCAAACACCCAGGCTATTTCCATTGACTCTCTAAGTTTACCAGCTTGGCCCCCAGTCACAGAGGCTGAAGTCAGAGGCCTTATTACATCCCTAGCTTCCAATAAATCACCTGGAGAAGATCTGATTCCACCTGATTTATTTAAAGCGTTCCCTAACTGGTGGGCCCCAGTCTTAGCTAGGGTCTTCACCCAGATAAATGAATCAGGCATTTTCCCCAATGGCTGGAAGATGAGCATAGTGGTTCCTATCCACAAAAAAGGCAACAAGACCGACCCACAAAACTACCGCCCCATTAGTTTACTAAATATCGCATCTAAACTCTATGGAAAATTCCTCTTACATAAACTAGAGGACTGGGCTGCTGACAACCATATCTTACACCCACACCAAGCAGGATTTAGAAGAGGCCATTCTACCACTGACCACTGCCAAACCCTCCATTACTTAGTCTACTCCAGTATAGAAGGCCCTACGAGAGCCTTATACGCAGCTTTCATTGATTTAGCCACAGCTTTTGACTCCATTGATAGGGACAGACTCTGGTCAAAGCTGAGGGAAACTAACATCGATAAACGCCTACTGTTTCTGATGCATGAACTGCACTCAGGCACCCACACAAAAATTAGGGTAGGTGCTTCAGGCTCTCTAACTAATGAAATTGCAGTAAGGAAAGGGGTAAAGCAAGGGTGTGTACTAGCCCCTCTGCTTTTCAATATTTATATCAACGATATAGTTCAAAGACTATCGGGCCCAGAATTTGTACCCCCTTCTGTCGGTCAGCAAAAGGTCTCTATCCTGCTTTATGCAGATGACATGGTCCTGGTTTCCCTTACAAGAGTTGGTCTGAAAAAGCTACTTAACAACTTGGGTACTTATTGTAAGGAAGAGTCCCTTTCCATTAACTACACAAAAACAAAAGTTATGGTTTTTAGGAAAAGACCTAAAAAATTTATCTGGAGTATAAACAATATTCCTATAGAACAGTGTAGTACATTTAAATATCTTGGGATCACTTACAGTGAGACCCTAAACTGGAATGCCCACCTTGCAACTATAAAGGCCTCTGGTCTAAAAATCATTGGAGCCATTCTGAGATTTTATTATACCAGGGGAGGGTTTCTAGTTGACCCAGCTCTAAAGCTCTTTGCAGCCAAGGTCATTCCTCACCTACTATATGGCATTGACATCTGGGGCTGGAAAGAACAAACAATCAATAGCTTGGAGCCCATTCAGAACTTTTTCTTCAGACGTATCCTGGCTCTTCCAAAAGGGTCCCCTGCAGCCCTGATGAGGGCAGAGCTTGGTTTTCCCTCACTCAAAGCCCGTGCCCACTTAGCTATTCTGAAATCTTGGAAGAAAGACATCTCAACCAAATTAGATTCTTTAAACCATCAAAGTTTTAAGCTCTTATTGAGCAAGGACAGGACTCGGTCTGATTTTTTTAGCTCCATCCTTTCACGCTATACCATACCAGATGACTTACTGCATACATCAGCCAATATTTCTGATTTACGTGATTGGGTGTTCAAAGCTGACTCTCTGATCGACCACTCTTCAATACAGCTATCACAAGCAGCCCCATGGTATAAAACAATTAAAAAAGACCATTCCAGAGCATCATATTTATTAAATATAACGACACGTAATCTTAGAATGGCCCTAACATCTTTGCGGTTTGAAATGATGCCATCAGCCATGCTCTCTGGGCGATATCTCCGAATACCCACAGCCCAACGCCTGTGCATATGTGGAAATCCATCTGTGGAGGACCTGCCCCACTATGTCTTGGCTTGTCCCCTGTACTCCGAACCCAGGGGCAAATTCCTTGCCAAGCTATTACCAAACTCTCACCCTATTTCTGATTTTAACAAAGTCACCTATCTGCTATCAGATGTCGACCCCTATATCTCTTATAGGGTGGCACTTTTTGCTCTGGCTGCCAGGAAGATTCGAGCTAATGCATTTTTACAGGAGCCTCCACCTTGATACACCATTTTATCTCTTTTATTGTAACTTAGTAGTCCATGTTTACATTTTTAGGTACACAATATTGGAGAAATATTGTTTTATTTGTTTATATTTGTGCCATATTGTTTTAATTGTGTTTTGTAATGGCCTTTGGCTACATACAATAAATGTTATCGTATCGTATCGTGGTGACACTACACATGCCATAAGATAAATAAATAATAAATAGGAGTCTCATTATATTTCCATTTACGTCTTCTCACAATGTGACCAAAGTGCAATAGCCTCAGTATGGTCGTTTTAGCTTCTAGGGAGAGTTTAGTTTTGGTTTGCTTTAGAACTCACTTATTTGTCTTTTTGGCATTCCTCAGTATTCGTAAAACTCTCCTCCAATACAATTTCAAACAAATCAACTTTCTTCCGGTCTGCTTTCTTCATTCCCCTACTATATTTTTCCCCCTTTCAGAATCTTTGCCAGCCATCCCATTATTGATTGTCATGAATAAAAGGCACTCTGATTAGAATGGATTGGTTTGTTTTCTTTTGAATGGATTGGTTTGTTATTGTTCAGGTAACCTTCTTATACAAAGGTTCATGGCCTGATGATGGCTGTAGCTGACAGGTATTGGGATAGGTTCTGCTCATGCCGCAGGTAGCAAGCCTTTCATTTGCCATCTTTTTCTGCAGGTGCTAACTAAGGGGTCTGTGTGCTAGATTTTCCTGACCTAATTAGAACCCTAGCAGGAAACTGATTTTCCCTATTGTGCAGGTATCAAATAACAACACAGAAACAAAGCCTGAGAATCACAGCTACTGTGCAACCAACCAAGCCTTCCACCTTGGTGCCCAAGTTGACTGAACAACACCAGATACTAAAGAACACTGGGGATTAATTTGTAGTTTGACTTGTAGGTGAGGCTCAACTACCAAAGAAGCAGTGCTCACCTAGTGGGCATGTTTGACACAACGTTCTCAGCATGCCTAATTATAAGTGCAAAGTGATGCACCATGGGATAGGAAATCCTAATTTACATTTATATTGACAGGATCTCAACTGATGATGACTGATCAGGAAAGAAATGTTAGAGTCATTGCAGATAGCTCAGATAAAATACTGAGTCAGTGTTCAGCAGCAGTGAAAAGGCAAATTCTGTGTTAGGGGTGATGAGAAAACAGATTGAAAATAAAGCTCCTCTTATTGTAATGCCCATTCATACATCTTCAGTGCAGGAGCATATAGAACATCGTGTACAGTTCTAGTCAGACCATTTCTAAAAGATGAGAAAGGTATGTAATAAGGTGACCAAAATAATTGGGTTTAGAACAGTCCTCTGGGAGAAACAGCTGAAGACTTTGAAGCATTTCATTTTCTTAAAAAGATGACAACCAATTAAGGACAAAATAGAGAATTATCAAATTATACCATACATAATTATCTTCTGGTCTCACTGCCATGAAATGAGGTGATGGCTGATAATTTAGAGGGAGGTTACACAAATTCATGATGCCTAATAATGGCTGAGTGAGGCCATACACTTCTGGATGCCAAGCTGCACTTTTGAATGATGAATCACAGCATCATGCTTTGACCTCTCTACTCCTATTGTATATCTTATGTGGCATTAGATTGGCCACTGTGAGAAATAGGATGCTGAACTTGATGATAATTAGTTCGAATCAGCAGGGCTTCTCTTTTGACTACTTCTTCTGGGCCAGGGCTGACCACAACCACTTAGACTGTTCTCAGACATTCTGTGAAAAATCAAGGATATCATTTAATCCATGCCCCTTTTGCTTGTTTTCAAGGTCAGAAATATTTACCAGTAGTCAGTTTTTAGAGTGTATATGTTTGTATAAAGTGCTGTCATGTCACAACAGATTTATGATGGCCTCACATGGGGTTGTCAAGGCAAGAGATGTTCAGAAGTAGTTTGCCATTGCTTGCCTCTTCGTAATGACACTGGTATTCCTTGAGGCAGGGGTAGTCAACCTGTGGTCTTCCAGATGTCCATGGACTACAATTCCCACAAGCCCCTGCCAGCAAATGCTGGGAATTGTAGTCCATGGACATCTGGAGGTCCACAGGTTGGCTACCCCTGCCTTAAGGGACTTCCATCCAGATACTAACCAGAGCTAACCCTGCTTTCTGACAGAACTGGGTTAGCTTGGACCATTCAAGTCAGGACTAGCTCATTACACAAAGCACATACCCCTTACAGTTTTATATATACTCTTAATCTTGTTTTGCCAGTTCATTTCAGTTGGAAACAGTTCATGTGTACTCTGAGAAATGTTTGACTATCTTCTAACTTTCCTTAGAATCCCCACACATTATTTTTGCAAAGGAAGACCATTCTCTTCAACTGTCTCTACAGGCACAATTGATTAGTATCTTGGTTACATTGAACCTTCCAACAAATTTCTCAAAGGGAAACAATATGCTTCTTAGTTTCCTCAGAAATTCCTGTGGATGAGCTGTCCCATATTCACCAGAAATTTTAAGCAAATCTTTTCTGTAGAAGAACTGGCCATATGAATTTCATTTTGGTAACCTTGGAGCTACTTTGGAAGTTACTCTTATTTAGGCTGCAGCAGGAGTCATTGTTGATATTCTTTGCACACTGGAAGCATTCACTGCTGCATGAATACCCAAAAATTGGAAGTTGGTGTCCTGGAACTTTTGAGACTTGAGACTTTTTGCACTCCATGGACTCTTTGCAAAGCTGTTTCTTTATGAATAATACACTTAGCCTGGAAAAGAAGAGTTTCAAAACATGATTGATTTAGCAATGGATTTCTGAGCTGGTGGAAGATTTTGCTGAAAAATAAGGGAGCCAAATTTTCCCCCTCCTATAATTTAATTAAAAGTTGCATTTTGTAACACTTTTGCATGCTTTTTTGTACTGGGCTTTACGTAGTAATCAGTCACCTGCTCACTTTTAAAGCAGAAAAAAGAACAGCTTTGACATCCATTGACTTCTAGGATGTGTTGGATCTGCTGAATGTGAGACTTCACGCTCCCTTCTTCCCACACCACTTGCTTAATCTTCCTTTCATTTTAAAGCAGAGGTACAAGAGGAGATGGATAAAGCTGTCAACGAAGAGCAGGGGACGTGTCAGTAATATTCATATGCTTTTCAACTCACAAGACAAAGCTTAAATAGCATCTCAAAAGCCCTGCTGGCCCCACATACATCAAGAATAATTTGCAACAGAGTCAGGGTCAGATCAGGGCTGTGGACTGGGAGGAAAGCTCAAGCCTAGATGGGTTTGTGGGTGCTGCCTCCTAGGTGAATTCTGTTGTGATTTGAAGAACACTTTCCTGGGATACAGGAATGTTCAGGAAAGAAGATTCTGAATATTAATTCTGAGGGTTCAGTGATCACAGACTCCAAGGCAGAGTCTGCACTTACTTTGTTTATTCCATTGTCAATCCTGTTGAATTCAGATCGCTTTGAACTCAGGTCTTCCTCTCCCCCCCTCCTCCCCATTGAAACAGGAAAGTCTTCTGCACGTGGTTAGGGAGGCTCAGAAGGTGGGGGGGGGGAGCCAAGCCTCTTTCTTTCTTTTCTTGAAGGGGGGGGAGGAGCCAGGCAGGGAGCCTCTTTCTTTTCTGGGAGGGGAGGGGGAGAGGATCGAAAAGGGCAGAGGAGGGAGGAGAAATCCAGGACCGACAGAAGTTGAGAGAAATTAGGGTCTTCTCCTTTAAGGCAATCGTGTCACATGACCAGGTGTAGCCTATCAGAGGTTCTCTACCACGGAGCTTTCTTTCCCAATCTGGATATTGAGGATTAACAGCACTCGAAGATACCGCACAATAAAGGTAGGGTCACTCCGGATCAATCCTTCTTGCTGCAGAAGGAAAATTTAAATCGCCCAAAATCCAAACGGAAATCGCATTCTGGATAGAAGGCTGGGACTGAATCGATCTGGGGTTGGAATAAAAGCTCCGTGCAGTTTACACCCAGGTCTTCAGAACAGCTCTTTTTATTTAGCAACTCCAGCACAACTGCTGAACAGACAAAAACAGGCAAACTCATGCACTTTTATACCTTTCAGCCAGCCAGCTGCTGCCTCTAAGCAGAGCAATCTGATTGGTCCTAGCAAAGCAATCCAACTGGCCTTATGGCTGCTGGCGGAGGCGTCATGGGTTCTTCTGATGCACCTTCTGCTCCACTGAGGTGGACGAATGCCAGGACTTATGTTTGCTTTTGGAAAGTCAAGGCATGGGGGAGACTCATCAGTAGGTGCCACATTAAGGATCACTACCTGAGAAAGACCTCTTGATTCAGGTGCAAAGAAAAATTCTTGAACATTGGGCAGAAAGTTTCAACCGTTTTGCTGGCTGGGAATTTAGAACAATTCTTTAGTGCCTGTTTCCACTATTTAAGAAAAGTCATGGAAGTTAATTTTCTCTTCTCTGCCTAACTGTCAGCTATTTTCATTATGTGCCAAATGAAGATGAAGAGTTCTCAAGGAAAAGGAAAAGAAGAGCTTCAAGCCCATGAGCTTAATTGACATGTGAGGTAGATTTAATTGAATGCTGGGAGCAAGTAACTAAATTTGGAAAATACTTGGGTGGATAACCAACCTCAAAGAGGTTACAGAATAATGGTCTGGTAAAGTTCAATGCCACAAGGACTATTGCTGCTCACTTGCCTGCCTGGTAGAGGCGTATTGATGACAGTTGTCATATATATGTAAATAAGGAACACACAGATACATAAATACATCCTTGTGCTTTGACTGCAATTGTTTCAGGGCCTACCATTAAGTTCTGTCTGATTTTGAGTCCACGAAATCTAGAACTCAAAGATTTTCATCATTCTCTAAAGTTCATAGTGAATATGAACTCTTTTGTCTATTTTCTTACTTCCACTATTTACATACAACTGATTCTTGAGGTAAAGAAGCTGCTTAAACATACATCCTAGAGTTGGAGGGGTCTTTATAGGCCCATCCAACCCACTATCCAGTGCAATAAATCCAAAGCTGGAATTTTTCCAGCCAATAGCTATCTTTACCGCTGTTTAACAAGCTGCTGGGAGGAAGTGTATCAGGGACTCTTCGATGTCATGCTGACATACAATGTCACTTCTAGTGCAAAACCAGAAGTGAAAGCATTACATCAGCACGACACTGTAGGATTTACCCAAAGCTTAGGGTGAAAATTAGAGCCTCCCCCAGTACAACTCCTCATCATTTCCCATTTCAAGCTGGAATTGATGTTAGACTTTGCCATGACACCAACAAAATACCCTCTCCCCACGAATGCTCCCATTATCCTGTCTTTACCTGTAGACCTCCAGCAAAGGAGAGCCCACTCACTCCTTCCTTGTAACGACGTCTTCTGAGAGGCTGCTAATATGCAGGCCAAGGAACCACATGGCTAATAGGGATGTATGAATTGCCAGCTTGGTGTAGTTCTTAAAACCAGTGGCTTCTAATCTAGCAAGCTTGGATTGATTCCCCACTCCTCCAAATGCAGCCAGCTGGGTGACCTTGGGCTAGACATAATCCTGTTAGAGTTTTCACAGAGCAGTCCAGTCAAAGGTCTCTCAGCCTCACCTACCTCACAGGTTGTCTGTTATGGAGAGAGGAAGGGAAGGTGATTGTTAGCTGCTTTGAGACTCCTTTGGGGACTGAAACATAGGGTATAAAATCCTACTCTTCTACATCTTTTTGGTTCTGATTTCATAAGTCATTGTGAGTTTTTTTTTCATTTTGCATCGTTTGGTGACAGCTTTTTAGGGTTTCAGGCAGAGAAAGGTCTTTTTAACAGCTGTTGCCTGAAGTAATTTTAACTAGAATTGGCAGGGATTGAACCTGCAAAAGCTGGTGCTCCATCACTTAGTTTGTAGCTCACTGCCTTTAATCAACATGTTTGTTTTAGTTCAATGAATCTGTAACTGGGACATTTCTGGGACGGAGCAAGTATAAAAAATGGGGACCCCCAGGAGGCACATGGTACTGCCTGCTCCCTCCATATCTGGCTTCATTCTGACCTTCCCTGAGCAATCTAAGAACATCTTTAAACGATTTCTTTTCCTGATCCCAGATATTTTGTTTTCAAAAGCTGCACGTTGATTGGACAATAAATCTTTTATCTCACTGTGAACCCGGTTTCTGTTCTCTACATGCTCTCTTTGCACTGCATGAATGATAGTGTTTAATAAAATATTTACAAGGTATGGTAATGCACAATATATAATTTATTTTGCATTATAAAAATCCTTACGTCATCGACAAAAAAGCGTGAATTGCATAGCAGCATAAATATTCTAAATGACAAATGTATAAATATTTCAAGGGCCAATATAAATGTTTAGGGGGCCCAATGCAATGTCCTCGTTTCTACTCATGGAGCAATAGGACTGCATGGCTGATATAAAATCCCTGTTTGGCCTTATATAATTATGCAATTTTTTATTGAGATTTTTAAGAGCACCACCAGGACCTGATTCAAAACCAAGTAGAGTATATGGGATGGTATCAAATACTTACAGTGAAACAGATCATAAACAACTAGACACTGTATGCATAAAAGTCATTTCAATTACTGCTTTAAAATGTCTCACATCTGTATGACTGGCATTGTAATGATCTTTTGGTTGTATGCTTTAAATGCTAAAATGTTAGGATTTTTTTTATATATATTACCCTTACCACAGCCCACAAGGGGGGAAGTTGTGTCCCCAGGAGGACTACCCTGGTTTTGTCTTGGTGAAAACTATCTACTAACTATAGTTACTTCAAATGCAGCATTGTAATTGCTGGGAGGCATAAGAAACGCAGAGATCACATCTCACCAATTTGGGAGAGAATTACAGTTTTTCTTCAGGTTTGATTTAAAGTTCAGGTTCTTTCCATTAAAGCCTCCAGAGTTTTTGAAGAGTTGCTTGGTCCCTAATGCACATGCCTGTCAGATGGCATATTCTCCAGATATCCTGCTCTGTTCCTTGGTTTTGGATGTCTCTCCCCAGAGTGTTTCATCTGACAGCAAGCTTATTGAACTTAGGTAAAAACCTTGCTGTATTCCTTGTATAAAGGTAAAGGTATCCCCTGTACAAGCACCGGGTCCTGCCTGACCCTTGGGGTGATGCCCTCTAGCGTTTTCATGGCAGACTCAATACGGGGTGGTTTGCCAGTGCCTTCCCCAGTCATTACCGTTTACCCCCCAGCAAGCTGGGTACTCATTTTACCGACCTCGGAAGGATGGAAGGCTGAGTCAACCTTGAGCCGGCTGCTGGGATTGAACTCCCAGCCTCATGGTTAGAGCTTCAGACTGCATGTCTGCTGCCTTATCACTCTGTGCCACAAGAGGCTCTTTTATTCCTTGTATACTGTACTATTATTTTTCTTTTATCATTAAATCAGCGCTGACATGGCAAACCCATTGCCTGTACTTGCATAACAGGAGTAGACTTTCCTTGGTGGTCTCCTATCTAAATATGTACCAGGACTGACCCTTCTTAGCTTTCGTGATTTGATAAGATTAGAGAATCCAGGACTATCAAGGTCAAGGCAAGGTTGCAATAACACTTGGCATTTTATTAATCTCTTATAAATTTCACCTTCCACCACCCCACGTCTCTTCCATGCACTGATTAGTGTTACTCTTTTTCTCTCTCCTTTATTGTTAGATTTCATTGCTCTGGTCTTATATTAGATGCTTTCCGCTCTGTTTTGGCAGCATGCTATTACATGTTTATATGAGTTTTTATAATATATGTTTTAACGATTTGCTCTCAGCCTTGGGTGTTTTTTTAATGAAGAGAGAAGGAGGTAAGTATTAAAATAAACATCCCCATGCATGCTTGCTGCTGAACAGCTGGATAGGCCCTGTTGGGAAACCCTTGAGATCGAAAAAGGGAACAAGATGGCCCAGAAGATGAAGAAGAGTTCATTTTTATGCCCAGAAGACTCTGATTACACAGCCATTACAAGAGCAAGCCACGTGAGATTAACCTTATGTCTTTTTTTGAGAAAGTTTCTACCTTGCTGGATCAGGGGATTGCTAGGGACATAGTTTGTCTCAATTTCAGTAAAGCTTTTGATAAGGTTCCACATGGTATTCTTGTTGACAAGTTGGTAAAATGTGGTATGGATCCTATTACTGTTAGGTGGATGGATAACTGGTTGACGGATCACACCCAAAGGGTGCTTGTTAATGGTTGTCTTCTTGAAGAGAAGTGATGAGTGGAATGCCTCAGGGATCTGTCCTGAGTCCTGTGTTGTTCAGAATATTTATAAATGATTTGGATGAAAGAATATTAGGGGTGCTTATTTAATGTGATGATACAAAACTGGGAGGGGTAGCAAACACAGCAGAAGACAGAATCAGGATACAGTAAGTTCTTGACAGGCTGGAAAACTCGGCTCAAATGACCATAATGAATTTCAATAGTGATAAATGTAAAATTCTGCATTTATGTAGGAAAAAATCAAATGGAATATTATAGGATGGGAGAGACTTAGCAGCACTGCGTGCAAAAAGGATCTAGGAGTCTTCGTGGACCATACATCAAACATGAGTCAGCAGTGTGACTCGGTGGCTAAAAAGGCAAATGGAATTTGGGGATGTATTTGATAAGATGTCATATTGAGGATGAAACAGAGTTGTTTTCTGCTGCCCCAGAGGGTCAGACCAGAATCAATTGGTTGATATTAATCCAAAAGAATTTTTGGCTAAACATCCAGAACAAGTTCCTGACAGTTAGAGCAGGTCCTCAGTAGAACAGGCTTCCTTGGGAGGTGGTGGGTGCTCCTTCTTTGGAAGTTTTTAAGCAGAAGCTAGATAGCCATATAATAGAAATGCTATGAATTTAAGGAAATTGTGAATAGATGAGCAGAAGGGATTGTGCCAGTGCTTAGTTCTTGTGTTCCTTTCATGCATGCCAGGGAAATGGCAATCGCCACTTTGCGGTCAGGAGGGGAATTTTTCCCAGATCAGACTGGCCAGAGATTCTGTTTTTCTTTCTTGGGGGGCATCAACTGGACATGGAATTGGTATCACAGTAGGCAGGCAGGTAGTTGTGAGTTTCCTGCATTCTGCAGGGGGTTGGACTAGATGACTCTGGAAGTTCCTTCCAATTCTATGATTTTAGGGGATGTGGCTGTGTGGTACAGCATATCCTTGACCGTTTACGCACTGGGAACTTCACTGCCCCAGCTCCAATGCAGGAGCACAAATCGGGGGCAGATGAGGTGTACCGGGCCAAATGCTCCCCCGTGTGGGTGCCGGAAGAGGTGGGGCAACCTGCCACGACTAAAACTCCAGCCTGCAGCCCAGCATAAAACCTCCAGTGCATAAACGGTCCTTGGCTTGCAGAAAGCCCCAGGATCAATCCCTGTCATCTCCAGTTTTAAAAATTAGGGCAATATGTGATGCGGAAGATCTTTATCTGAAACCCTAGAGCTGCTGCCAGTCGAAGTAGACCAGGGGTAGTCAAACTGCGGCCCTCCAGATGTCCATGGACTACAATTCCCAGGAGCCCCCTGCCAGCAAATGCTGGCAGGGGGCTCCTGGGAATTGTAGTCCATGGACATCTGGAGGGCTGCAGTTTGACTACCCCTGAAGTAGACAGTACTGACCTTTGTAGACTAATAAGTATAAACCAGTAGCAAGCGTTCAACTTTGTAAGATACTTGGCTGAAATTTTCAGAATTTTATCTCGAATATTTTATCTCGAAAAGGCATAATCCCCCTTCCTGAGGGAAGCTCCATTTCCTACACACAAACCCCATATATTTATGTCCTGAGGCATTTGTGAGGAAATGCCTCGTGCATGGACACATATTTGGAAGATTATTGGGGGTGATTTAGAC
Organism: Paroedura picta; assembly: GCF_049243985.1. Lineage (NCBI taxonomy): Eukaryota > Metazoa > Chordata > Lepidosauria > Squamata > Gekkonidae > Paroedura > Paroedura picta. Next base: position 24,351,371 of record NC_135381.1, on the reverse strand, counting down.
AGCTTGGCATTTGTATCTTGCCATCTCATCAGGAGAGAGTGGGAGGGGAAGCAATATATTTTAGGTGAACAGCTTGAGTAGTCAATAGTTGGAAAGAATGGCTGTGCAGTCTCTCATTATTATTTTATTTTATTATTATTATTATTAGATTTATTTCCCGCCTCTCCCGACAGGCTCGAGGCGGGTCACAACAACTAATCCCATTAAAATTCCCATTAAAATATCAATCTAGTAACTAATATGGCAGCTAAAAATCCCATCCCTCCCCCAATTATTAAGAGGTGAAGAGGAAAGGATAGGGGAGTAGCGTACACTCCAACTCCTAGGGGGGGAGCGATGTCCCTGATTTGCTGACCCCAGCCTCAACCATAGACCTGGCGGAAGAGCTCCGTTTTACAGGCCCTGCGGAAAGCTGACAAATCCCGCAGGGCCCGCAGATCACCCGGGAGCTCATTCCACCAGGTAGGGGCCAGGACTCATGGTGTGCCTCTGAGCATAGATGTTGCAATTGGCGAAACTGTCCCCAAGCAAAGGGTGCGCACTTCAAACATTTTTGTGTTAATTTCAGATTTCAGGGAGAACATATTTTTCATTATCTTGAAGTTTCTAGACCCTTGTTATCATTTAGAGATTTTTTTTGGGGGGGGGTATTTTTGTTCAGCTCCCAAAAATTTGGGACCATTTTTCCAGTTCCCCCCATTCTCTTTCCTAGAGGCAGCAGGGGTGGGAAGGATGGAGAGGAAACTGGCCCCACAGAATAACTGTCAGCCGACCTCCCCCATTCCCTTAAACTTTAAAGGAACCAGAAATAGGTCCAAAAAGTAGGTGCAGGTGCTAGTAGAGTGGATAGGGGCCAGGTCTACCTACTTACCATCATGGGCAGGACTAGGAAATTCTTTCTTCTGCACCAGACAGACATGCAGGTGGCCCACAGTGAAGCCACTACAGAAAGGGTTCCTTGAAAGGATAAAGTTTAAAAACAACTGGCAGCTTGGGGGGTATTCAGGGACAGAACCTGTGGAGGGAGAATTCTGGTAGAGAGAAAGTAATTCAGCTGGAATGTGATTCCATGAGACTACCTTCCAAAGCCAGGTTGGTGTAGTGGTTGGGAGTGCAGACTTCTAAACTGGAGATCTGGGTTTGATTCTGCGCTCCCCCACATGCAACCAGCTGGATGACCTTGGGCTTCCCACAGCACTGATAAAGTTGTTCTGACCAAGCAGTTATATCAGGGCTCTCTCAGCCTCACCCACCTCACAGGGTGTCTGTTGTGCGGAGAGGAAAGGGAAGGCCACTTTGAGACTCCTTTGGGTCGAGAAAAGTGGCACATAAAAACCAACTCTTCTTCCAGGGAAACTGACCTCTGTAGTCAAGCTGTAATTCTGGAGGAACTTCACCGCTATTCCAACGATGGTAACCTTTCTGGAAGCCTTTCCCTAAACTCCTCCTTTGTAGGGTTCAGAAGCAGAGATGGGAATATGGATGATTTCAATGAAACAGGCAAAAGAGAAACAGGATGTGAATTTGTTGAGGAGCCAGAATACAAGCATTTGGATGAAACTGTTTTCTCAAGTGCTGTTAAATCTTAGCTACAATATTGCATGGGGGTGTGAATTATTATTATTATACTATTATTTACATGGATGTGTTGAAGCACTTTAATGAGTTCCAGCCACACTGTACACTTGCTAGAATTTTATCACTTAAGCCCCGAATGGTACACTAAAAATATGTGCCTTTCCCCATCAAAAGCACTTAGCACTGAGCTGCTATTAGAACTGCAGCCCTGTGTGATTAACTGTCAGGCTGTGTGATGTCTGCTTCCTAAACTGGGCTAGACGTTCAGAGCTGGGAGCCCCCGCTGAGAGGCAAATTATTTCCCAGTCCCTTACACCACTGCCTTTTTGTTCAAAGTTCCCTGTGACCTTGGATGAGTCCATATTTTTGGCAAAACAGACAAACACATAGATGCTCTTCTGTCTGAATTTCAGTCATGAATGAATTTTGCAAAATGTATACAAAGGAACACCAAAAGAAGAACAACAGAAAAACCCACCTCATGCCTGAAGTTTCATAGCATACAAAACACTGTACTTGAGAAGTATATTGAGTGGCTCTTGCTGATCATAAAAGCAACAGTACTCAGCAGCCCACAGAGAAACAACAGATTTCTATACATGTGAGGATAATGGTGGTGGTGGGGCTCTCAAGGGATGTGGAAAAAAATGGCATCATAAATTAATACCCGAAGAAGAAGAAGAAGAAGAAGAAGAAGAAGAAGAAGAAGAAGAAGAAGAAGAAGAAGAAGAAGAAGAAGAAGCCATTCCCAAACAGTTTAATGAGATTTGAGAATGTTCAACGAGGCATGAAATGACGATAAAGTCTCTTAAAATGGAGAGAAGAATGGGAAATTACCTACTGCAGGTCCCCAAGGACTTATAGAATCTGGGAGGAGGGGTTGATTCTGTTCTGTTCTGTTCTGTTCTTCTCTGCAAGTCCTTCACTTTTCTCTTCCTTTCCCTAATACCTCCTCAGATAAAATCAGAGTCCAGTAGCACCTTTAAGACCAACAAAGATTTGGAAGTTTGAGGAAGAGTGCCTCCACTCGAAAGCTCATGCCTTGAATAAATCTTTGTTGGTCTTAAAGGTGCTAAAGGTAAAGGTAAAGGTATCCCCTGTGCAAGCACCGGGTGATGTCTGACCCTGTGCTACTGGACTCTGATTTTATTGTGCTACTTCAGAACAATGGTGCCTTCAGGACTGGACCAACTGTCTCAGCCAATACCAGGCTCCTTACAAAGACCTTGTTGGATGTTGGCATGAGTTTTTTTATGGACTTTCAAAGTGTTTGGTGAATTAATGACAGGCACAAGACTTGCTTCTCTCTCTGTGCTAGCTCGCTCTGAAACTGTTGGTAGCCTTCTCGAGCAGGCTAGGCCATTTATTTGTTTTTCAGCTCAGGAGATACTTCCCAATACACATGTCAGCAGGCACACAGGTTTGCAGACCTTTAGTTATATACACATTCCATTGTTATCAGAGGGCAAGTTATAGCTTAATCTTCACCCAGGAAGATTTCCTTCAAGGTCAGCTAATTACAGAAACCCTGTCTTTCTGATGATTACACAGAGATCAGAGACTGATCTTTTGACCCTGCCCCAGCATGGGTGTGCCCAACAGCAAAGAGCCTAGACAAAATTAGACAAATCTCTACAGTTTGGTAGGTGACCACTTCACATGCAACAGCATCATGTCACTTCTATCTAGACCAGGCATGCCTGCCCCTAGCAACCCATCTTCCCCATGCCAGCCAATCAAAGAATAAAAAAAGCAGAATCACTCAACAAGGAGAGAGATCAACTAGAAAACAAGAAAGGGGGTGAAGCAATGGTTTTCTTTTACTGTTCTGCACTTGACACATCAATCAATTTATCTTGTCCTCGATTAACATGCATGTCACGACTAGCAGATGAATGTATAAACTGACCCCCTTGAAAAGCACCATTTCAGAAGCTAAAGCAAGGTTGTGGTGTCCATCCATGCCTGTTATTGTTGCTTAATGCCACAGTGATATAGTGAGACAAGGCTGATGTACATTGGAACATGGTTCCTCTGATGTATATTTTATTGGCAACAAGTAGTTGTATGGGTTGGGGCTGTAGTCCTAAGGAGGAAGGAAGGGTTACCTGTTTTCTTGCATGTGGACACTTGGTTTCAAAGTCTCACTAGCCATGGGACTCATGGGTCTTTGGCCAGTCTCTTTCTCTCTCTGCACCTAAACTACTTTGTAGAGTTGTTGTGGTGAGAAGAGCAACATACATCATTCCAAACTCCCTGGAGTAAAGGTATGTGTGTGTGGGGGGGGAGCTACAAATGCTCTCTCTCCTGAGTTAAGACCTCCTCGAGGCTTAAAGCAGCCTAGTAGGACAGATCTCATCAGGATATGCCTGGAGAGGAGCTAACCCCTCTTCCTGGTGTTGCAGGTATAATCTGTATCACCCCCCCCCCCATTACACACACACACTTCCACATCCCCAATATTATGAGAGACTTGGGCCTAATATGTATGTGTCTGTCAATCTGTTGAATGAGTTGATTTAATCCCTGAAAAGCTTTGCATGTGCAGTGATCCTGAAATTGTTTCTGTAATGGCAAAACCTGTGAATTCTCATTTGCACATACAAATCATCTTGTATTCATCAAGAGATGAATTTACGTCCCAAATTGAGTTCCCCATTTGTCCTTTGCATAGGACAAAAATTTGATGTGGATGTCCAATAGGCAAAGTCCACTTGACTGCTAAATGTACCCTGGAAAGGACTTTTTTTCTAAACTTCTGCCCTTTAAGATCATTAGAACTGCTACAGTTGTTATTTCTTTTGGTACCTTAAAATAAGGAAGCTTATGCGCCTTCCGTTTCAAACTGAACAGAGTCAGGCACTGTGACTGTGAGAAGATGAAAAATATATATTACCTTGGCCCTTTCATGAGATTATGTGTAGGAAAAAAGGAGAGAGAAGATTGCTAGGTACAGAGCACTTAGCTTGACAGAGCATCCTTTGGGGAATGTGAACTGTCTTTGTATTCGTAATGGTAGGGCTGGGAATTGTATCAATTTTGTCCTCAACAAAAAGAGCAATCTTTCCTTGGTTACACTTGTGTTGGGATGGACAGGTGTGCTTAGACAGAGGTCTGACTAGCATCAAAGAAAGGGCAATTAATCTGCTAGCTGGTATACTAGCAATGCCTATGTCAATAAAAGCTTCAACAGTACATGATATTCTGTTAACAAAGCAAAGGAAACATGGTCATGAAATGTGCTTGTTTGAGTCAGACCATTGATCTCTCAAGGTTGGTCTTAGTACTCAGACTGGAAATTGCTCTCCAGAGTATTGGGCAACATTTCATATTTCCCACTCTTTAATCCTTTTAAATGTAAATACCAGGGACTGAACCTTGGACCATCTGCATGAAAAAGAGTTCCTCTACCTATGAGCTCATCCTCAGGAACCACATGACAATGCTGCAACCAACTGGCACATGAAGCTCTCTTATGCTGACATATCACTGCTCTTTCAAAGTCAGTATTGCCTGTTCTGACTCTGGAAAGTCACACATAGACCGTTTATGCACTGGGAACTTCAGTGCCCCAGCTCCCGTTCAGGAGCACAAACTGGGGGCGGATGAGGTGCACCAGGCCAAGTGCTCCCCCATGTGGGTGCAGGAAGACGTGGGGCAACCTGCTATGACTAAAATTCCAGCCTGCATCCTGGCATGAAACCTCCAGTGCATAAACGGTCCTAGAGGTCTTTTGTATCGTAGACTTTAATTATTTAGTTCTGATGCACAGGATTCAACCTGGTATCCTCTGCATGCAATTCATGTGCTCTACAATGAGCAGTGACCCGTTTTTATGAGCACTTCAAAGGAAGAATGGTTCTCACTGTATTAAAATTGGGGATGGTACTGACTTTTGCATCCCCACCATTTCAGCTTGACAAATGCTGTTTTGATTTTATGCCTCTTACTTGTTTTTCAAATGTTTTTCATGCAAGTTTCTTCATGCTGATTTTCCTGCAGCTGTTATTGTTGTTGTCATTTTACTTACATACCATGTATTAGAAACACAGTGGAACGCTTACTCAAAATGGTGGTGGTGGTGGGGAGCCATCCATTAGGAACTTTTACAATTATGTTCAAGGTCCGATCTGCCCATGGTGGACACGGCCTTGCAGGCAGTTTACAGTGGAATGGGGAAGGATGATCCTAATCCCATCATGGTATCTGGACTCAAGGACATTCAAAGTAGACAAATCCACTGGACATGAATTTTGGCCTTAAATTCAATTTAACATGCCAATTACAAAAGCTTCTGAAACATTTGTCTTTTTTGTTGTGACATCAGGGCAACATGAGATACCCTTGCCTAAAAAGAAATTGCTCACACAGCGTCCACTACTCATGCCAGAAATGGGTTAGTGCTGGCATGAGTAGGAACTACTACAGCACAAGTGGCTCCCACTGTCACAAACCGTGGGCTGGTTCTTTCTTGCCCCAGAGGGAGGGACCAGAATGAACAGGATGAAATTAATTCAACAGAAATTCCATCTAAACATTCGGAAGAAGTTCCTGACAGTTTGAGCTGTTTCTCAGTGGAACAGGTTTCCTTGGGAGGTGGTGGGTTCTCCATCTTTGGAAATTTTTAAACAGTGGCTAGATAGCCATCTGACGGAGAGGCTGATGGCATGTTACAGTAGATGAACAATTGGGATGTGAGTGCCCTGCATAGTGCAGGGGGTTGGACTAGATGACCCATGAAGTCCCTTCCAATTCTATGATTCTATGATGCTATCTCAGCAAAAGAGAACCTGTTAAAAATTCTATGATTCTAGGTACAGCTTGACCACCTCTTTTCTTTCCGCCTTACTTACCCACTATGCCAAGCAAGCTCTTGTTGTGACTACTTCAGCTTTCAGTTCATACACTTGTTACACTTGCTTGTGTCCCATCCTTTGCACACCTGCTGAAACACACAGACATATTGTGTAAGCATGGCAACCTGTATGTTCCTCATTATTGCAATAAGGAACCAAGCATTACTGGAGGAAAAGTGAGCCTTGCATGCTAATATCATGGGAATGCAGAAAGTGCTTTCAAAGGTAACAGTTTGAGTATGCCCAATATCAGTTATGTATGTACCTGCCATAATGTCACAGCCAACTTATGGTACCTCCAGCAAATGGCTTTCAAGGCTGAGGTAGTTTTGTCATTGCCTTTGTCTGCAGAGTCTTCCTTGGTAGTCCCCCAACCAAGACCTGACTCTGCTTTGCTTCTGAAGATGAGATCAGTTGACATCCTTTGATACCAGTTAAATATCTACTTTTTAGCTGGATCTTAGTCTTGCCTAATCCATCATCGTTAGTACTGTGCTTCTATGATACTGTCATACCTCACCCCCACCCCCTGTCAATCAGATTAGCTACATCCTCTTTGAAGAGAGGATCTTTGGAAATTGCCACTGTATGTTGCTGACAGCATCATGGGATCACATCACTGCACATGATGGATTAGTCTAGCTTAGGATTCAGCTCATAAAGTAGATATTTAACAGGTATATTTAAAAGTGTAAGACCCCCTATGCCCTTTGGAATGTGGTTACCCCAGGAAGAAGCAGTAGAGCAGAAGGTCCATTCATTGGATCATATGATTAGACTGCATTTCTTTAAATTATATTGATATTTCCATGGGAAACAAATGGAAGCCATCCAGAGATTTTAAAAATGATTTTCCCTTCCATGTTTTTGATGACAGATCTGTAAGTAAGCCTTGAATGCTTTCCAGCCTCAACAGGGCTAGATGGGCTAACAAGATCGGCATATTATTTCTTTTGATATTTTGATTTCAAAGAAATAGATGCTCAAGCTTTTCAGTTCTTCCAAATGTTTTGCGACTGTACCTCAACCTTGTTAGTTCAGGCAATGGCCTTGGATATCCAGGATACACAAAAGATAAACCTAGCTGCGGTAGGATTCTCTTTAGTTTTGTATTGTGGGTTGTGATTCCAGTGTTAGAAAAATGAAACACCCTGCTGACTGCAAAAGGAGGAACTTGCCATTTCTCTTTCTTCCTTATGCTGGCTTTTCATATGTTTCAGTTCATTAGCTGTGTATGGAGTGCTAAGAAGATGATTCTTCCCTGCTCATAGCTTTCGGGTATCTTAACTCCAGTCATTATTAAATCCATTTTGATCTAAGAGCCTTCTCGAGTACTGAATTGCCCTGGTTCTGTTCTCAGTTTCTGCACTTAAAAGTGGTATGGATTAATAAGGTTTTTTTTAGTGGTGGCAACTGTTGGGTTGCCAGCCAAGTACTGGCCATTGGGAGGAGATGGGGAACTGTGAATACTGTAGCTTCAGTGACTCAGTTTCACTTCATGCAAGAATCCTGAGGTTACCTCCTGCATCAGGGTGATGTTCTTTGATTTCAGCATTGCTTAAGATTTTCATGGAGGGGAGTCCTAACTTATCCTTGGCCTAAATACTATTTCCAGAAGCAATGAGTACCTTTCCTCTCTCTTGGTGATGGCTTGCCCTTTGGGATGTAATTATCAAGCAGTACAACTCTAAGAAAGAGCCTCTTGGGGCGCAGAGTGATAAGGCAGCAAGAATGCTGTCTGAAGCTGTCTGCCCATGAGGCTAGGAGTTCAATCCCAGCAGCCGGCTCATGGTTGACTCAGCCTTCCATCCTTCCGAGGTTGGTAAAATGCTTGCTGCTGGGGGGGGTAAATGGTAATGACTGGGGAAGGCACTAGCAAACCCCCCTGTATTGAGTCTGCCATGAAAACGCCAGAGGGCATCACCCCAAGGGTCAGACATGACCTGGTGCTTGCACAGGGGATACCTTTACCTTTACAACTCTAAGAAATGCTACAGTTTTTCAAATCCATTGCTTTCAATGTGTTTAGAAGTCCAGTGGCACAATTAAGACCCACAAAGATTTATTCAAGGCGTGAGCTTTCGAGTGCAAGCACTCTTCCTCAGACTAAGAACTACCATCATGACAGTGGAAATATAAAGTGAATCCTGTTAAATTACTAAACTGTGTCACAACATCCAAATACAGCCATATATTTCTTTGCTAAAACAGTCCATCAAACAGTCTTGTCTGCTCAGGCTATCAGCAACTCTCCAAGGTTTCTGGGTCTTTCCTTTTACTCATTATGATTTTTTAAAACTGGGGATGCTAGGGACCAAACCTGCGACCTTCTACGTGCAAAGCAGGTACTCTATCACTACCAGACCCACCCCCAAGCAGAAGACTAAATTACATGCAATGTTGAGTCTTTTATTACCCAAGCTGCTGTAGCCAACAACAAAGAGATGTAAACAAACAGCCTCCTGAAGCTGCTCCATGTATAAAAGCTTTCCAGCTGGTAGAATAGCTCTGCGTTTACTTGGAATCGCCGTGGCTAGGCATGGAAATGACTAGTTACGGCACTGGTCAATTTTAGGTCATACAAACAAGACATAATTTCTTGTTGGAAAAGAACAGAGTTGCCATCTTTATACCATAGGTTCTGTTTTTGAGCAGATTTCTTGGTCAAAGCATGCTGTATTCTCAAACCAAGAAACCAAAACAAGGAATGTCATTTTCCGCATCCTTATTCAGAAATACCATTGAAGTCAATGAGGAGTAATTTCAGGTAAGCATTTTCTTCATTCTATTGGTCTCATACAAATGGAAAAATAAGACTGGGCAAGGCCTAGAAAGACCAGCAAGAAATTCTGTCTTGTTTGTATGATAACTGCATATAACAAACACTAATCAAGATAGAACTTTGGAAGAAAAGTTAATTTGTTGAATAAATTATATAAGATAAATGGCTCTTATTAGAAATGAGAAAAAGAAGAATGGCATTTGTTCAGCAATTTTCTTGCTGCAAATAAGCTAATTTGGCTCTACTCCTGATGAATGTATCTAGAGTGCTGGGTGGACTTCATATAAAGTCAATTAAAAAGAGAAAGCTAAGAAAAGTTGGGGAGTTTTAAGATTAGGCTTTGATACTGTCCATATGAGTGAAACCATCAATAGCTTGGACACTGTCAACATCTTTGACTTCAGATGGCAACTAGAGACTTGTTTATATTTAAAGATGTGCTTGCTGGGTTTCTCTGTACCTATTTCCCTATATTCTCTTTTGCACTACAGGCATTCACAATACTCACATGCAATATTAGTGTCAGAAATAAAGTATGACACCCTTAAACAAATGCATGTGTGTGCAAGCACACACACACACACACTTCACACACATACAATCCAACAGTTGGCTAGCACTTCAGTATGACTAACTCCTCCCTTTCTAATGAACCCTTTCATACACAGGAACACATACAAAACTGCTTTATACTGAATCAGATTATTGGTCCATCAAGGTCAGTATTATCTACTCAAACTGGGAGCAGCTCTCCAGGGTCTTAGGCTGAGGTCTTTCACGTCATCAGCTGCCTGGTCCTTTCTGATTGGAAATGATGTGGATTGAAGCTTGGACTTTCTACATACAAAGCTGAGTCACAGCACCAACAACAACTCTTTTCCAGCAATTGCCTATCATGCAGCCTATTATTTTTAATCTTATGAGCTTGTTAATTAACATTCTATGACACCACACATGCTGGATGCCTGGCTAAAAAGACCTCATTTTACTGTTCTGGAACCAGAGCTTTTAACAGCCGAGAGCTGTAGAAATTTCAAAGATGGTAGCCCACATTAGAATGTTGTTTATTTGATCCGTTTTGTTTGATCTGGGAGAATCCGCCCTTCCATCTGTTCTACAAATGTCTGCGTTCAGCACTTCAATGTGATGCTACTTTTGTCTCTTTCTGATCTTTGTAAGTGCCCTTAACTATTAACTGGTTCTGCAAACAGATGTACAGATGTTTGAGACCTGAAAGCAAAACATTGACACAAGTAAAATCCTAATATAAAAGGAAGATCAGATATAAAAGTGCTGTAAATGCCCCTTAGATATCTCAAGACAAAAGCAAAGTGATAATAATGTATGGGTTACATGGAAGGATAAGAAGTACCTAAGGGGCTGTTATGAATAACTACAAGTGATTTTTTGTTTTAAGCAAGCATACCCAGACACTGTTCCCTTAGTTTTCCAACTGAAATGAGAGTTTAGTGGAGCCCTGGATGACTTCCTCAGTCTTTTTGTTCAGAAAAGATCAATCCAATGCCACTTATATGTACTTAACTGAGTGACTGCCTGTCCCCTATCACTGATTGGAGAACTTGGATACATTTTGCCATTTTTGCATCTGCTGGACCGTTTATGCACTGGAGGTTTCATGCTGGGCTCTAGACTGGAGATTTAGTCGTGGCAGGTTGCTCCACCTCTTCCTGCACCCACATGGGGGAGCATTTGGCCTGGTCCACATCATCCACTCCCTATCTGTGCTCCTGATAAGGGGGTGGGGCAGTGAAGTTCCCAGTGCATAAACGGTCCTGGTGATCACTACCAGCTGATGTGTCTATCTCACCTTCACCCCCTCCCCCTGTCGGTCATTTTATCAAACCCCTCATTTCCAGCAAAAGTGAGGAGGGAGATTAAACTTGGACTTCATTAATTTTTTACAACCTACCCTTAATCCATTGATCTCAGTAAGGCTTCAATTAGTAGGATTCTCCATCTTGTCCTTGGTCTCCCGATAAGGTCTTTGGGGAACTGATCTTTATACTCTGCAGGTGAGCTATAATTCCAGGAGCTCAACAGGCCCCACCTGGCTATCCCTGGGTTGCCAGGTTCCCCCAGATGTCCCTCCAAAAGTGGGACAATCTGGTCAACTTATCTAAGAAAAGTCTCCAGTCTGATTTTCCCTTCACATATCTGAAGACATGGCTCTGGAAAGCTCATCTGTAACCACTATGCCACAATTCCCAAAGGTCAGTCCTGTCCCACACTCAACGAACATTCCAAACCACAGGTTCTTGACACCCATCTCTCCACACCCATGCCCTCATTTGCCACCACAACCCCCCCCCCGAACACACATATTCAACCCCATGCCCTTACAGACTGTACAACCCCTCCCCTTACTCTTCCCACTCCCAAGCTCTAGCACCCGTTGTATTATTGGATACAACAGGCTTTGCCCCTAGTATATAATATTTTGTTTATGTAATAATATTTAGCCTTTATTTTGCTAAGTTGGGTGGGCACTTTTGTATCCTGTATAACATTATTTGTTTTGTTTTGTTTCTATCTTTTATAAAATGAAAATGAATAAAAATATGTATTAAAAAAGTAGACATTTCCCAGTGTCATTTAAGTTTTGATACATCAACTTCAGACATTAGACACACAAACAATGTATATTGCACATCTGAATGCCATATAAATTGTGCATTAAATCTGCACAATTATGCATGTATAGCAAATGCACTCAACTCTACAAAACCAGCAGCAAAAAGCAGATAACCAAATTGCTACAGAACTATGACTGGAGGTAAACAAGTAATAAAATGAGAACAGTCATTCTTCCCCTGTCTCCAGCAAATGATTTCTAGCTTAAGTGGACCTTTTAATTTATGTTGCCATTCAAAATGATCTCCCAAGAGCAACAAGAAAGCAATCTCCTCCTTCGCCAGGTCAAAACTGTCAAGAAGTTGATCTGTATGAAAAGTGAAGTAAAAGAAAATGGCGGGCTACAGATCTTAGTGCAACCCACAATGTGGAAAAATAAACATGCCTGTTAAAAATTACCCAGATTTCCTCTGTTGGCTTAAGTGCTTATCAAGAGGCATCTGAAACAAGGTGAAATTTGTCATTTCTCTGGACTACAACCAAGAAGAGGCAATTAGTAAGAGAGGTTTTCCCCCATAGGCTTCTTTAGGTCAGAATAGATGCTAATGGGAGAATATGGTTATTAAGTTTAAATCATCCTTTCCAGATAAGTGTTGGGTTTTTTTAAGGGTCATTGAATAGAACATTATCATGCAGCTGCTTCCAAGCTTTTTTTTTCTGATTGAGATTCACTTAAAAGAATATGCTGAACATTTAACAAATTTGCATTGCACATTCTTTTGGGGTCTCTCTTGATTCATTAAAAGAGAAGGTGGAAACCCACAGGAAAACTTACACATGGGCAGAATTGCAGATCAGTGCTAGCAACTTCTCTTCACCTTAACTGAAGGTTATGATCCTGATAATGATGCTGTAAGTGTAATTTTATTATTATGAACATAAGTAGAACTGTCCATCTAGTCCAGCATCCTATCTCACATAGTGGATGGCCAGTTCCTTTGGATGGCCAATAAATAGTGTCAGGAACCAGGCAGAAGACACCGAGCCAAGTCCTTGCAAAGCCAGTCCTCAAGACCACAGGGTTTGTGAAATCCAAAAGGAAGCTTTATTCAAAAGACTAGTACAAAGGCATTTACAAGCAGAGTTTGGTGAACAAACTTCTTGGCAGAGACTAAGGGTCAATAGCCCCCCCCCCCAAGTACTTATACAGTAGACCTAATAGGGAAGGGGTGCAAAGGGGTGCAAAGGCAGGAAACTACACTGGTTCTCAGCAGGCCATCTGGTCCCTGCCTTGACCTGAAATGTTTCAAGTGTTGAGACTCTCCTTCTGCAGGTGCCAACCAGGAAATGGGCAAGATCAACAACTGCCTGTATATATGCATTCTAAATCGTGGAATCCACTTTTGTGATGAGGCCAGGAAGGTTCCCGCTTTTCTGGAATTCCACAAACTAATACAAAACTGAAGGATTCAAGAGGGAATTTGCTCAGAAAGGGACAGTAGACTATACAGCTGAGTATAGTATGTACTATCTGTTGCTTTCTCTCAGATTTCTGTTTGGCTTCAGATTTCTGCCATCCTAAACTTATTGGATGAACCATCCTGTTGATCATATTGATTTACACCGTATAATCCACTTAGAGTGATTAAGATGGGCTATAAATAGTGTAATTAAATAATCAATATCTGAAATGGGAATATATTAGCCTTTGTTTGAATTTCTTGCCTTTTGACCAGTTGACTCCCATGCCAGTAGGAGGCATTGCTTAATGTCGGACTAAGATCTGGGAGACCTAGGGTTGAAACTCCACTCTGCCATGGAAGCTATCTCATAGGGTTGTCACTTCAATAAAATGGAGGACAAAATAATTGTGTAAGCACTTTGGGTCCCTATTGGGGAGAAAAAGTAAAGGTAAAGGTACCCCCTGTGCAAGCACCGGGTCATGTCTGACACTTGGGGTGACGCCCTCTAGCGTTTTCATGGCAGACTCAATATGGGGTGGTTTGCCCGTGCCTTCTCCAGTCATTACCGTTTACCCCCCAGCAAGCTGGGTACTCATTTTACTGATCTCGGAAGGATGGAAGGCTGAGTCAACCTTGAGCCGGCTGCTGGACTTGAACTCCCAGCCGCATGTGCAGAGCTTCAGACTGCATGTCTGCTGCCTTACCACTCTGCACCACAAGAGACTCTTATTGGGGAGAAAAGCAGGGCATAAATAAATAAATTCTGCATTGCAAGTTGTGTCTGAACTTCCATTTCTAGCTGGCCACTTTGAGAAATAGGTTGTTAGACTGGATGGATTTTTGGTCTGATCCAGCAATACTTAATTCCTCACATTTCCTAGAGCAGTTTCCTGTGCAGTATTGAATGAATGCGGTGGTATTGTAGAAACACTAGGCTAAAGCCCTCCTGGATCTACTTGCATGGACATTAGATCATGGCTAGAAATACCACTCTGTCCATCTGCTTTGTGCAAAAACAGATCATTGGACCACAATGGGAGACAAGTGGTCGATAGAGCCCAGTATTGACTAGTAGTGAGTCTAGGCTCTCTGGCAAAGAAAGGTCTTTTCAAGCCCTGCTGTGTACATTCCTTGAATTGGAGGTGAGCATGATGCAAATGACATTACCCATCCTCTCTACATTACCTACATGCATGGACATATCAACAAAGCACTGCAAGAAAGCAATCTTTTATGTGATTATTCATATGAGAGCATTAACATTCATTCTATCTGGTGTTTTAGTGATGAGCCTTTGAGCCTATGTGTGTTGAAAAAATTCTGGATAAAAGCTTGCAATTATAGATGTATGTTGTTCTACCAAAATGCAAAAAGATTAATGTTGAGACCCATTAGCACAGGGAGGAAAGGGGACAGATGAAGAGAACCTGAAGGATCTAAGTCATGCCAAAAGGTGCTTGCTCCAATTTTTGAGTTAATTTTTAAAAGCCGCTCTATTAAAATGGGGATTGAGGAGAATGTAGGGTACAGCAAAATGGAGGAAAGGGTCATCTGTACTAGTTTTCCTGTTGACTGCATTGAATCGCATGACATTAGGAAGGGTCTTTACTTGCTGATCCCTGAAGCACCATAATCTTGACACTTTCCCCCTCTGAAGTTCATGAAAAAGAATCTCACATTGCATCTTTTCCCTTTCTCAGTGAGAAACACTTTCAAAATAAGCCCTCCAACACTCCAAATACCCTCATTCTAACACATGAAACCTTCTTCCTAATTATGCCTTTCTCTGTAGTGGGAGTATTGTTTGTGCTGCTTTCTAACTACTAGTATGGACTATGCTTAAAGGGCATTTCATCTCTAATTATGTTTGCTGAATTTCCCCCCAACCCATATTGGATTATTTACAGCTGCGTGGTTTTAAACGGCGACCTGGAGCTTGGAGCTGGAACACTGCTGCATTTTAATATATGTCTGCATTGCTGTGATGTTCTTCCTAGACTCAAATACAGCCATACATACTAAATTTTGCCTCCAGGCTCCCGCAGAATGAGGCTCTGTCTTTAGTAGGTTTAACTGTTTCTCAAAGATGGCTGATTACAATGTAAAGCAAATAAATAAGGGGTAAGAAGTGTCGACTGTGATCCTTTTTCCCATGTAAACGCACACAAAAAAGTAGTTGGTTTACTTAGCATCATTAACCTGATATGCAACTACCTATGGAATACATGCCTTCAATTTCATAATATGACCAAACTCAGGGTGGCTTTACATATCTGTTGGTTTTCAGTAGGGCTGCAGTATTTAGTAGATTAACTGGTTAGAGTCATAGTTGTAAAAAAGGTAAAGGTATCCCCTGTGCAAGCACCAGGTCATGTCTGACCCTTGGGGTGACGCCCTCTAGCGTTTTCATGGCAGACTCAATACGGGGTGGTTTGCCAGTGCCTTCCCCAGTCATTACCGTTTACCCCCCAGCGAGCTGGGTACTCATTTTACCGACCTCGGAAGGATGGAAGGCTGAGTCAACCTTGAACCTACTGCTAGGATTGAACTCCCAGCCTCATGGGCAGAGCTTCAAACAGCATGTCACTGGCTTAGCACTCTGTGCCACAAGAGGCTCTTATTCATAGTTGTAAAAAGTACTTTAATTGGTTACAGATATTCTTCTGATTAATTGGGCAGTGTTTTCCTACATGTTGAATTATTTCCTATGAAAGCATGCTCAGCAAACATGAGTAGTAAATGCTTTTTTAGAAGAAATAGCCTTCTTATTCTCTTAAAGAGAAAGGAAAGCCTCTTCCAAAACATTGTCGGCTGTAATACATGAGCAAATACCATTCAAACTCAAGTAAAATATGGGACTCTTGATTCATTCATACCTGTATCTATTTATTTAGAAGCCCCCTCGATGCCCATACATCTAGGTAGATGACCTCACCCAAGGCTGGTGGGTGGTTTGAACATGGACTGGACTGTGGGTTGGTAGGGAACTAATGGGACTGTGCTGCCAATATTGTATCATTTTATATTGTTTTATGGGTTTTTATCTGTAAATCACCTTGAGCCGACATGGCCGGAAGTGGTGGTCAATAAATCTTTAACACTTTGCTCTATTATATATTTGTGAAAAGCCCTCCTGGGTGGAGAGTGTCCGGATGGTGTCTGGGTGGTGTCCAGCCCTGCTCATCCACAGGATTGGGACAAAAAGTTACCTCAATTGCTGTTTGCTTATTGGGAGGTTCCCCAAGAATCAACCGGATTTTCCCCCTTTGAGCTTATGTTTGGGAAAAAGGTTCGAGGTTCCCCTGGATTTAGTAAAAGAGAACTGGGAGGAGAAAGTCTCCAAGACTAAGCAATCAGTGGTGAAGTATGTGCTTTCTTTCAGGGAGAGGTTGAAAGAAATTATGACATTGGCAGGGGAGCACCTTGCTAAAACTCAAACCAATCAAAGTAACTGGTATGATAAAAACACCAGGTCCAGAACTTACGATATTGGGGGAAAGGTTATGGTATTCTTGCCCCTTCGGGCTGATAAATTAAACTGCATGGGATGGACCCCATCTTGTTGCTGTTGTTATGTGCGAAGTCGTGTCCGACCCATCGCGACCCCATGGACAATGATCCTCCAGGCCTTCCTGTCCTCTACCATTCCCCGGAGTCCATTTAAGTTTGCAGGACCCCATCTAGTAGTGGATAAGGTAGACAACGTTACCTATGTGGTTGATACAGGGAGGTGGTACACATTAACATGCTAAAACATGCTAAAACCTTTCTGTGAAAGAAAAGAAGTGTTATCAGTCATTAGCAGGACTGTGGAAGGAGAAGGTCCAGAGGAGGACCCACTGGATGTAAAAGCTCACTTTGCTGAACCGAACAGATGGGAGGAGGTAGAATGGCCAACCAGTTCAACACTCCTGGAGACGGCAGGACTCCAGGAAGTATTAAGGAAGCATGAGGATATTCTTCTTCTAACCCTATGCAGATACTATTGACTAGTTTGTATTTATAGGCTTCCCTGTTGCTGCCAGCAAATTCTGAAGTCACTTGAATTCTACAGGTTTCCTTTTGACTTTTCATTTGACATTGATTTTGGGCAGGAGGGGTGAGTGAGGATGTTTAGTGAATTCTTGATTGTCATGTGGATCCATATTGAGAACTGACAGTATAATGCATTGCTGCACTCAGTGTCATTGTTATTCTAGCTTGCCCCTTCCATCATTGAAAAGCCTTGATAATGCAGTCAGAAAAGGAATGACAGCACATAGGATTATATGCTAATGACAAATGCTTTATGGGTGTTCATGGAAAACATGCAAATAATGCTCCATGGGAATGATGCTGTAGTGAATATTGAATTTGGTAAACAAAACAGAAGGGGAAAAAACCCTTTTCTGTTTTCTTAACTTGAAAAAATCACAAAAATATCACAAAAGATAGCATAATTAAATGCCTACTCTAACAATGCTTTTTCTTAATGTAAAAAAAGTTGTGCCTCTCAAAACTAAGGATAATATAAGTGGCTGAAGAGGTTATATCAGACTAAAACTAGGGCAGATAAAAGATACAGTTACAGTTACTTACTTCAGGGGAGCCACAGTTTGGCCACCCCTGGATCGGGGAGATTAAATTCTAGTCCTGCCATGGAAGTTGCTAGGTAACCCTGGGATATTTGCTGTCTCTCAGTAGCTGGCTCAGCCCAATTTACCTCATGGAAATGTTGTGGAAATGGAGGAGAGAATGATAAGCTCTTCTGGGTCTCCATTGGGGAGAAAAGTGGGGTATAAGTATCTGCAGTAAATAAATGCATAAACAGATTATGACAAATTGATAGAAGCAGGATTCCATAGATTACTGGAGGCTGATGAATCAAGGATGCCCAGACAGATTGTTCCAAAATCAGGGCATGGTGTTTCTGTTTCTGTTTCTGTTTCTGTTTCTGTTTCTGTTTCTGTTTCTATTTTTAATAATAAGGGCGCTGGCAAGGGAGCAACTGCTTCGGGCCTGCCAATTGGCCCTGCGATTGTCAGTCCGGAGGAAGGGGCCAATCAGGCCCCTTCCTCATCACGGACAAAGCCCGCCCTAACTCCTCCCCCCCAGGCCTTAGCGAATTATTTAGTCCGCGGCACCCGCGGCGCCGCGAGCATGTTAAGGATATTATCAAATTGGATGGGACAAAGTAGCATCATATGCTCATATTCTGGATTCAAACTCTTTGTTTAGTGTATTTTTTTTCATTTACAGAATCACAGAATCACAGAATCATAGAGCTGTAAGGGGCCATACAGGCCATCTAGTCCAACCCCCTGCTCAACGCAGGATCAGCCCAAAGCATCCTAAAACAAACACTGCAAATTTATGCGCTGGCTTTCCAGAGAACATTTTTGAGTGCAATTGAGCAGTCTGTCAGGAACCACATCAATCAATCAATCAATCAATCAATATTGCCTAATTAGACACTATCTACACATTGCAGAGTCCTTTGTTTGTTTATTTTGAAATTATTTTATGCTGCCTCTCCATGAACTAGCTTGAGGTGTCCCAAACATCTTGCCTCCCCAGGATCACTTTCCAGCCCAGTTGAGGTCCTATGCCCCCACCTTCAACTGACACCCTAGCTACCATTCCTTAGATACTCTACCATGCATGCAATGTGATATTTACATCAAAGTCAACAGCAGCTTTCAGGGACAGAAGAGGCTAAAGCTTCTTCTTGCTTCCTTTAGTCACAAAGAGAAAAATGCTGGTGGATGCAGATGTGAGGCACAAAGCTCCCATCACACAACTGAGGCAAAGTCCTAGCATTGGTCCTTTACAGGTATGAATATTTAATAAGGTGTAGCTGAAGCCTTAATCAAAGGGATCTCTGTGAAAGGGTTACAGGAAGCAGAGAGAAGAGTGAGGGAAGATCAGCCATTCCTATATCCTGGCTTTAAAAATAATGGCTAGTCAGTCTGAAGGACCCATCTCTTTTTGCTGGTGTGAACTGTCCTATGAGACTATTGCTTAAGAAACATGAACAAACAGCACTAGGCTAGAAGAACCAATGATAGAATCAGGCAATCTTATGTGCTTTCACAAGTCTGTAGATTATGTGGGTGGGGGATATTAGGTGAGAAAAACAATTCTCTCCTCCTATTTCAACCAAGTGATAAATGGTTTTGTGCTTGCCTTGAGTACATGCAGACTATGCAATGCCTTTAAACTTTAATAAAGAAGAATGGTTCAATAAATATGATGATATATAAGTCCCAATGCCGAGAAAGAAAATAGAATAAAAAGATAAACCCATCATAGAGGATAGACTGTTTTTTTATTGTTTTTTTGCCAAATCTACACTTTTGTTTAAGGAATAAACTTTATCTCTCTGAGTCAGGATCATAACCTTCCTCTCATAAATCACTGAGTAACTGCCTGCTTGGCTGCATCTGCCTTGAATGAATGAAACAAAATCCCCTGTGAGTGATTTCAAAATTTCACCTGAGTTCTGAGACAGCTGAAGAGCATATCAATGTATATCCAAGCTCATGGATTTGAAGGACAAGAGAACCTATCATACAGAAATTCAAGGCAAGACCACCCCAAGATTCCTCAGGTTCATTGATATACTGAGCATCATCCAACCAACTCAAGAAAAAAAATAGTTCCTCACAAGGCAATATATCTTGAAGCCCAATCTGCAAGCTGACGCCACTTTCTCAATCTATGCAACAGGCCTGCTCTTTACGACAGATGGATTCTGTTAGCAGTAACCCAAACGTATGAACCTGCTCAACAGTGAAGACCATAGGAAGCCCTGCTCTGCTCTGTGTGGCATGTGAAGGGACTATACAATGATAGAACCTTTGTTTTGTATGCAAAAAGTTCCAGGTTCAATCACCATCATCTCCATTTAAAAGGATCAGATACTAGGTGATGTGTGACCTGAGACCCTGAAGAGCCTCTGCTACTTAAAGCTGACAGTACTGACCTTGATAGGCTTATGGTCTGATTCTGTAGAGCAGGGGTAGTCAAGCTGTGGTCCTCCAGATGTCAATGGACTACAATTCCCATGAGCCCCTGCCAGCGTTTGCTGGCAGGGGCTCATGGGAATTGTAGTCCATGGACATCTGGAGGACCACAGGTTGACTACCCCTGCCGTAGAGGGCAAGCTTCACATGTGTGCCCCTATATGAGGGTATAAAATGGGTGAAAATCAGAAAGTGGGTCTCTTCAAGTTGTAGGATGTCTTGTTCACAATGGTTTATTTGGTGCCAGATCTCTTCAGGTTTGCGCACTCAGCAATTTTTTGATTTTATTCTTGTTTTTAGCTTTCGTATTGGTTTTATGTTTCATTATTATCGTTTTATGGTGTGCAGTGTTTGAATACTGTGAACAGCCTCCAGCTTTTTTAAAAAACAGAGAGGCCAATTCGCTTGCATCCATTATCGATGTCTCCGTGGTTATGCTCTTAGCCAATCAGGGACTGATGGTGAAGTCTCCAGTGTGACTTATCTATTTGCAAGATTATCCACCTGTATGAGATTGATATATGTCAATTGTAAGAATAAAGGGAAAAAGAAGGGATCAGCCCTAGTTGGCTGTTATTTATCATAGATTTGCCCTTTTGTCACAAATCGTTTAGTATTCTCTTCACTGAATGATAATTCACCATTTGAAAAACCCCACGCATTTGCCCATCGTGTTCAAGCAGAATTCAACAAAGGAAGAGCAATGCGTTTATCCTTGATTACTTCTGCCTCTGTTCCCTTCATAGTGGAAGATAGACAAGTGCTCCCCTCTGTTTCTCAAATACGGTGGGAAGGACAAGGTGGGGTATTTCTTTAAAAAGTAGATTCTTCTGTGACTGCTGAAAACATTTCAAGTATTTATAAGCCTTTATAAGCTGTGGAATCGATTGAAACAAAAGATAGGCTTGAAAAGCTTTCTCAAGAAAAGGTCTCTCTGGAAAGCTAGCTGTCAAGCTGTTTACTTTCTTAGACTAAGTCTTAGACTAACATCATTTTGAACAATAATTTTATTCCTGCAAAGAAGATACGGCAGAGTCAGGTATGCAAACTGCACATAGTGTTGTTGCAGGCTTGCAGTTTGTTTACCACAAATGAATGAGATGCGTGGTTTTTGCCTAATTAGGCACAAAATCAGGGTTAGAGAAAAATAGTGTTCATGCTTTGCAATGGCTGTGGGGGTCCCTGGAACGAGCAATTTACTTGCAGGGGTGGGGATTTGTATAAGTGCTTGGTACATTTTTGGCTGCATTCACACATCACAATAAATAATTGTTGGCAACGTTTAAATATGCAAATGTGTGAGGCACCTTTTAGTTTTATTAAGAAGAGAGACAGCTTTAAGGAAATAAATAATTTTATTAAGAAGATAAGCAAACGTTGTGAGTAAGAGGAGATAGTTCTAGCAGTCTAACTGACTAACGTTCTGGTACAGGCAATGTGGGAAGAAGTGTGCTCAAAGGAGCAGGAAGTCACCAATTGAACCAATCAGCATAGAGGAGATTATTTGGGAAATACCAGGAAGTTTCTAATCTAAATATGCTAACTACACATCTCCTCTGGTGCCTCCTGTAGGATTTTCCTCAAGTGCTGTTGAATCATGCACACTACAGAGTTTGCATTTTCCATCATTAATGATATCAAAATGTAGATGGTCTAATAACTTTGATATCAAAGGATGGGTTGTTGCTAGTTTGTTAAACACCATTTGTATTAACTGTGATTTCTTGCAAAGTCTGAATTCACCCAAAGCCTAAAGCTTTACAACATTGGTGTATGAGGACTGCTGGAAAGACAGAAACTCAAATTTGAGACTATTTGAGTGCTGGGACCATTGAGGACTGTGCATCTTTTAACACGATCCTAGTACCTTTGGGCCCTCTGTTCTGTCAGCCACCATTCATGGAGGAGGGGGTAATTCACCAATTGCTCAGGCCCTGCCCTAGATCTCCACTGCAAAAGTCCATGTGCAGGACAAAGAAAGTCTCATATGTGCCCTAGGAGGAAGCCAGGCAATGCCCTTGTCTACATTAGGCAACTGCTTTATATTCTTTGTTTTTTCCCATACATGGAGTAGTATGCTAAGAAGATGGCCGTTGGAGAAGAAGCAGAGTAAGCCTCAAAACTAAGATCTGAGGGCCATTCCGCACAACTTAAATGTAGCCCAAGTCTTACCTTTTGTAAACGCTATTAATCTAACGTTCTGCATGACCTTGTAAACAAACCGCAAAACTCCCACAAAACTCCAGCAACAATCAAAATTTTATAGCGCTTAGGGGAAAATCCAGAAAAGTGGATCCCCCTGAAAAAAATGCTACACTTCTGAGCACAAGCCACAACACATCAGCGAAAGACATGTGCATTCTCAAAATAGCGGTAGAAAGAATGTCCCTCCTTAGCTCTCGCGCCCAAGCTTCCGGAGATGCGATTGCCATTTCCCCCCCGCCTTAAACCGGCAAAAGCAATGAATAAGCAAGGCTTCTTCGGCTGAAGCCCCTCCACAGAAGTGCTTAACAGTAAAACAAAGCTCCCTTCTGCAATTGTCTTTAAAGTTTCCAAGCACAATACAGCCCCCTGTTCAACACTGCCCATAATTTTAGACAGAAATTGCACCCATCGGGGGGGGGGGATTTTTTTTTTTACTTGAAGAGCATGTAAACAACTAAGCGCAAGCTCCTACGCCAGCGAAAAAGGTCTTTCTGAGACATTGAATGACAAATATTCGTTGCTACTGGTGTTTTCGGGTTTTTAAAAACAGTTTTTCAAAGGAAAGCAGCTTTCGGGAGCATGGACACAACCATTGGCTCTTCTGTTTGATTGACGGCCAGGGGCTGGAAGAAACACGGAAAAAATATTGCCTCCTTTGTTGCGATTCCGGCGAAACCGGAAACCTGCAGGGAATGAATAGACCGCTACTGGGGCTTCAATATTTCGCTAGAATTGAAGGTGTGCGGAATGGTGAAATTCCACTATTAAATATAGAATTTTTGCATACTGCAAACATTTAGCAACACTGGTCTTTGTGCAGAATGACCCTGAGTATTCTAAGCACATACTAATAGACACATTAGGGGAACCAGGGAAGGGAACTACAGAAACAAAATAGTTTTTAGTTAACTAAGAATTTAGCAGGATTTTCTAGTAGCCCTGTTTCCCTTGTGAGGTGAATCAAACTGCCCAAGATTCATAGCAGGAAATGGAAAAAAATGTCCTTTTCTTGCTTGTCCTTATTTCTAGGAAGAGCAGTCATAGGCCAGTCAGAAAGTGGGCGGGACTTTACACAAATCTTCTTTCCAAAAAGTTCCATGCTAATGAGCTATCTTGTCCATTCAGCACCCATGAGGGAAACAGGAAAAGAACAGTAATTACCCCTGGGTATAAAGGAATAAGGCAGTTCGGAAAGAGGATAGAAGCTATTTACAGCTGTAACACAGTTTTGCTGGGCCTCTTCATTTATAAGGTTACACTTGACTGCAGAAAGCTGTTAGAAGAAAGTAGGCTTTAGTTTTCCGCAAAAACTAGATGCTAAGACACCACAGTGTCCTAGGAAAGGATTTCTCTCAGCCCACTGGAGGTACAATCCAATCTCTACCCCTTTACGTTTTTTTTTCACCTGTCTTCTCTCAAAAGACAGATTCTGAGACTTTGGTTTTCCTATACAGTTTCTTTTTCAAGTTTTCAACTTACAGGGTTTTAGCCTAGTAGGGATGCCAGCCTATAGGTGGGACCTGAGGATCCCTCATAACTACAGCTCATCCCCAGACTACAGAGATCCTTTCTCTTGGAGAAAATGAAAAATTGTTTTTTATACCGCATTTTCATTACCTGAAGGAATCTCAAAGGGGCTTGCAATCTCCTTCCTTTCCTCTCCCCATAACAGACATTTTTTGAAGCAGGTGGGGCTGAGAGAATTGTGTCTGACTCAAGTTGGTTGCATGTGGTGGAGTGGTGAATCAAACCCAGTTCTCTAGATCAGAGCATATCACTGTTAACCAGTGGAGAGGAATGGGAAGAGGAATGGGAAGGCGACCGTAAGCCGCTTTGAGCCTCCTTCGGGTAGGGAAAAGCGGCATATAAGAACCAACTCTTCTTCTTCACACCACTCTGCTGTGGATGCTTTGGAAGATGGACTATAGCATTGTGTCTCAATGATGTCCCAGTCCTCTACGGACTCCATCTCCAAATCTGCAGGAATTTTCCAGCCTGGATCTGGCAACCCTACTCCCCATGCCCCACTAGTATCCAGGGGAAACCTGGCAACTTTATGACCTAGTAAAAAGGCCTGGTAAAGAAATCATGCAAAATATTTTTAAAAAATCTCATTGGCTAATTAGAATTAGGCCAACAGTGGGCTTGGATTATAAAGCAAAGGTTTTTATTCCAGGTCTTGGTGGTAAAACTATTGCTACAAGAAATCAGACTATAGGCCGTGTAATGACTACCAGCTAGGAGGGCTATGTAAAGCATTAGGCTGCTTTTTTATTTGTTTTCTCTCCATTATTTTTTGCACATGTGCTCTTTCTCTTCAGATGTTCTAATCATGGCCCAAGATTCTGACCTACCGGAAGAAAGGACTGCAAACATCAAGGCCTGGGAGGCTTGGGATCAAGATCTATCTCCAGAAATAGCCAGACCACTTATTTATTTAATTTATTTATTCTGAGATTTACACCCCACCTCTCCCGGAGATACCAGCTTGAGGCAGTTCACAATAAGACCATAAAACAGCAAACATATCAAAGGTTAGATAGTAACCAACCCCATTAAAGTACAGCTAATATCAACCCCAAAACACAGAAAAAAACAAGATGGCAGAAAAATAGAAAATACAAAAATGCAACCTTCACCCAACTCCATCCCTCCAGCCACATTCACATACCATCGTTGTTCTAGGTAGCTATACGGCTGCAATCTTCCATAGCTACAAATCCATTGGGCGGGACTCCAAGATCGTAACTCAATCCATTCTTTGTTCCCCATTGGGAGCTCTTTCCAGTCCACTAGATACTGCAGCTTGCCATGGTGCCAGCAAGAGTCCAGAATTTGGTTAACTTCATAGTATCCTTATCCACAAACAAAGGGATGGGCGCAGCAGAAGTGCCAGTCATCAGGAGGCGGGGCTTTCTTAAGCAAGCTGGAATGGAAAACATGTTTATAAGTCTTAGGGAGAGTGAGCTCTACCATTACAGCATTGATAATCTGAGAAACTTTGAAAGGTCCCACATATTTTGGCCCTAATTTGTGCAACTGCTGTTGACAATGCAAGTTCTTGGTGGATAAACCCCCCAAATCCCCCACTTTCCATTCTAGGGAAAACAGAACAAGTCAGTCAGGCTCTACCCAAGAGGCATCTTTGGAGCAGCCGCAAAGGAACTCCAGCCCGGACACTTCGCCTGAAAGATGCAGAGGGCACAGAAGAGTGGTGTTTGCTGAATGGCGAAGGAGCCAAAGACTGCAGGCATGCTGTCAGAGCAGATGGGGCCCAGCTGGGATAGCTCCTGGGGAGGATGAGTGAGTCCTCCCCCAGGTGCAGCCAATTAGCTGGGCTGCTTTTAGGCAAGACAGCAGTGGCTCCTCAGCTTGGATGCAAGCTATGCAGAACCCTCCTCTCTGGCTCGGGTGCCTTGTTTCTGCGAACTCCTGTGACTATTATCGGCTTCCCTGACTTCTGGCAAACAGATTTTGACTACACACTTGGTAATTGGATTGGGTATCTATTTCTCTGGACTCTGACCTTGATTTTCCCTCAACTACTCTTTGTCTCACCCCTAACTCTGCTTGCCTTGATACATAATGACTTGGACTGGACTTTTGACCTTGCTCTGGTGTGGACTCCTGCTAGGCTCTGCAGCTCAGGCACCATCCACCCAGATAATACTGGGTGCAGCCAGATAGGGCAGCATACTCACTGAGTCCAGCAGCTTGTCCGCTTTGGTTAGTGAGAGCCATCTGAAGCTGCCAACCTTCATCTCATGTGATGGCCCCAGAGCTTCCAGTTTGCAAACTATATCAATTCCGGCAGAGCGATAGGACTTTGTTCGCTAACAAGTTCACAGCTCAAATCCAATTCTTTAACATTCTGATGCCCTTCCTTGAGGGCTGTAAGAGACCTAATTACTCTAAATAATTGTGCTGGGCGAGAACTAGCGGATGCAATTTCTGTGGCAAACAAGTCTCGTTTTGCCACTTTCACCGCATTCTCATACACCTTTATAAGTGTGAAATGAGATGCCCATGCTGCCTTGTCATGAGTCTGTTTGAAGTGAGGGCAGAGAGAGCAGTAATCTCATCAATGGCAGCCAACAAACAGGACTGCAAGTCCTCCACCATGGCCACCAATGAGATGCTGGAGGTCATCAGGTCCTGCAAAGCATTCAGGAATCTCTCAGATTCCATAATTCTCCACAGGCAGACTAAAATATGACTGTCACCCATCTGAGGTAAGGGTGTTGTTCTCAGCTGAGCCTTCAGGGCATGGTGGTCTGACTATGGAATTATATTATTCACCAACAGATCTACCTCTATACCTGCGCCAATTATTAAATTGAGGGTAAGGCCAGCCTAATGGGTGGGCCCGACAACAAATTCTGAGAACCCTACCATCACCATGGCCAACACTAGATCCTGCCCAAGTCCTGGGATGGCACATTTGCATGGACATTGAATTCCCCCAAGATCAACACCTTGGGGTACTGCAATGCCCAGGCAGCTGCCACCTCCAGCAGGATCAGCAGAGTGCAGAGGGTGTTCAGTACACCACCCAGATGGCTACGTTCTCGACTCATTCCCACCCTAGGTCGACAAATTAAATCCCTGGTATCAGTGGTGCAGGGAGAGCCCTGAAGGAAAAAATATCCCTGACCAGGATTGGCTCCCCCCTGTCATGTAGCCAGTGCTGGTACAGGACCGAGTATCCGAGTGGGGCCAGTTATTTCAAGGTGACTATCTCACCTTCCTGAACCCATATCTTGGTCACACAAGCCAGGTCAGCCTCATGCCTTGTGAAGTAATCCCGCAAGTTCAAGGTCTTGTTCTTAATTGAGCTGGCATTGCAACGGATCAGCAACTGCTCCCCCCTAGTCCTCACTCTCCCACATCTGGGGATGGGAAGGAGGTTTGAAGGGCAGCGCATGTATTGACTGGACCACAGCCTGTGGAAACCCCATGGACATCCTTGGACCTCTGTACTCTGTTGCCCTCCTATTATTGAATTTCCCCCTACTGCTATATCTGACTCAGGCCAAAACCACTGGGATCCATGTCCTGGAAAGGGTCCCATCCCTAGCAACTGCACTTCTGTCCATCCTGTTCATAAGGTCAGCTCAATGCTGCCAGATGGCACAGGAAAAATAGGCTGGAGGCAGCAGTTAGGCAGCCCTAAACCTACCACTGTGCCAGCTGGCTAATTCACCCCCCCACCCTCTAACCCTCCCTACCCGAGCCCTCCCGGCCCAGCCCTCCCCAGCCCACCCACACTAATCTAACAGCTAACCCAGTAAGACTGCTCACCAGAGTGGGTGAGGATCTTGCTAATACTAGCGGCTCTCCTTGATCCACCACTGGCAGCAGCCACAATCTGCCCCCCAAAAAGAAAAAAAGATTCCCAGGAGGAGCAAGAGGACATAAAAGGACACATCCATCTATTTTCTCTGAAAAGTTAGCTCTTCCCTCATTCTCTGACACCAATGAATTATTTATAAGGATACATTGTTTTCATACCAAGCCCTGGTGCACTAGAAAACATCCCAATCCTGAAAGACTACTCACCTCCATAATTTAGCACTGTTTCTTCCAGAGATACTCATCTCCCTGCTGGATTATTTAAACCCTTGAGACTGCTGATGGAGCTAGTTTGCTTATATCAACCATTAGGTGCTTAGTGATCTGCCTGTGATCCTATTCCTCTATGAATTCTTTTAGATTCACAACAAACTTTGCTAGACTACATCGTGGGCATCAGCCCAAAAGAGAGATCCAGAGTAATTTTATCCAACTGTTGGAAGGGAAAGGAACAGGGGAAAGCAGTTGCTAAATAAAGAGATAAATAAACACCAGATGGAGAAAACCACTTGGTAGTTTTTCATTCCTTGTATGATTGTCTGGAAAGTGTTCTGCTCATGTGTAGAATTGAACCTATAAACCTTGTTCAGTGAATGCACATACATCCTGCCTGTGAGCATTCATTGGTTTTAAGGAAAAGCCAATGCATATTCACTTTACAAATGAGACCTGACACCAGGAACACACATTCTACTATGCATAGAATCATAGAATTGGAAGATACCTCCAGGGTCATCTAGTCAAACCCCCTGCACAGTGCAGGAACTCACAACTACCTGCCCACTCACAGTGACCCCAATTTCATGCCCAAGTGATCCCCCCAACAAAAGTCTCCAGAATGCAGCCTGGCCAGGAGGAAATTCACCTACCACCCCACAGTGGTGATCAGCAATTCCCTGAATATGGAAGGAAGAGCAACAAGAGACAAACACTGGCACATCTCATCCTGCCCACCCACTCACAATCTGCCTAAGTTCATAAAATCAGCATTTCTGTGAGATGACTATCTAATCTCTGCTGAAAAACTCCCAAAGAATGAGAACTCACCATCTCCCGAAGAAGCCTGTTCCACCGAGGAGCTGCTCTAACTGTGAGGAACTTCTTCTAGATGTTTAGCCGAAATTTTTTTTGAATTAATTTCAACCCATTGGTTTTAGTCTGACCCTCTGGGGCAACAAAAAACAACTCTGCTCCATCTTCTATATGACAGCATTTCAAGTGTTTAAAGATGTTTATCATATCACCTCTTAGTCATCTTCTCTCCATGCTAAACAGATCAAGCTTCCTTAACTTTCCCTCATATGACTTAGTCTCCAAACCCCTCACCATCTTTGTAGCCCTCCTCTGGACATGTTAAAGTTTCTATAAATCTTTCTTAAGTTGTGGTTTCCAAAACCGAACACAGTAGTCAAAGTGAGGTCTTACTAGAGCAGATGAAGTGGTAATATCACCTTTTGTGATCTGAATACTATACTTCTTTTAATACAGCCCAAAATCCTGTTAGCCTTTTTAGCCACTGAGTCACACTGCTGACTCATGTTCAGTGTATGGTCTACTAAGACCCCCAGATCCTTTTCACACATACTACAGCCAAGACACGTCTCTCCCATCGTACAGTGATGCACATGGTTTTCCCCACCTAAGTGAAGAACATTACATTTATCACTATTGAAATTCATTTTAGCCCAGTTTCTAAGCCTGTCAAGATCATCCTGTATCCAGATTCTGTCTTTCGGTGTGTTTGCTACCCCTCCCAGTTTAGTGTCATCTTCAAATTTAATAAGCACTCCCACCATTCCTTCATCCAACTCATTTATTAATATTTTGAACAACACAGGACCCAGGACAGATCTCTGAGGCAATCTACTTGCCACTCCTCTCCAAGAAGATGACGAACCATTGACAAGCACCCTTTGGATGCAATCTGTCAAGCAGTTCTCAATCCACCTAGGATCTATGCTGCATTTTACCAACTTGTGAATGAGAATTTCATGTGGAAGCTTAGCCTTACTGAAAACAAGTTAAACTATGTTCAACAAAATGTTGAATCAGTCACATCCTGAAACACACACAAAGAATAAAATTATCTGTATATGTATTTTTGCAGGGGGTTATGAGGGTCCAAGAATATCATACTTGCATGATGTCCCTTGAAGCTGTATAGTTGCTCAGCAATTAACAGGTAAGAACTCACCTTAAACTCCTCATTAAGTTTCACACACCATTTGATTGACATTACCATGTTTATGTGAATGATGCAAAAGGCATGTAAACTGTGTGCAATCAAAATAAGCCATTGCCTACAGCCTACAATTCAATAATGAATTTCTAATGTGTGAGAAGGAGATAATGATTGTCCACTAGTGCATTATAGTTACAGCATCCTATGTCCATCAAGGTGACTGACAGATTCCTTTTAAAAAGGTATGCATGAAAGAAAACCTGCTCAGGCATTGTGGAGATGCAGAAGTAAATATGATGGATAATGCTGTCATTCAAGAGTTGGGTGCTCAGCAATAGTCACTTTTTTACACACAGAATATCACTGACTGATTACTCTGTGGGGAGAAACATCACTGGAAAAATAAGAGAGGAAGACAGAACAGCAGCAAGTGTGGTATGCTTTTGTGGGGGGAAATCAAGGTGTTTGTTTTTTATAGAATTTAACTACAGAGTGTTAAAATCCAAACTCTGCAATGTTGATTTTCTTTCTAAATAGAACTCTGAAAATACTACCATAACCAGAAGGCCATGTGCCTTCTTGGATATACTGTATACTTGTCTTTTTGGAACTCACATTACACTGAGTGGAGCGTGTCCACATAACACTCCTGGTAAATAGTTTCCATGCAGAAAGACAACCTGGCACTATTGTGTCTGCCACTGACAACCATTCTGCTGCATGTCTTGAAGAATGTAAACCCACATAGTCCTAATCCAGTTTTTCTAGGATATAAAAAAGAAGGGAAAGGAACAATTATGGCACAATCCCCCTATTCTTTATTTGTATATTGGCTTCTTCTTTGTCTCACCTTACTGATGTGCAGTGAAGATCACTGTGTCCAATGAGATGTTGCACCTTTGAAATTTACCCAAAACTTGAGACTTTCATGAACTTCAAACACAGCTCTTCAACATCCCATTATTTCCCAAGTTTTTGGTACACATGCTAAACCTAACAAGAGCATGAACAGTGTGAATGCTAAAGGCCAGCAGGGGAAGGGATGAAAAGGCTTTAAGAAAGACCAAGGAACATTGCCTTAGAACAGCTTCTCAATAAGCCTGTGTAACTCTGCTGTTAATAGCAGCTTGTTATGCTACAAGTTGCAGGTAATGACACTTTTCACATTATATTTCCCACCAGTTAAGGTTCCACTAAAAGCATGGTTACAGAGGCTAGCTAGAAAGTTGGCAACAAGACATGGGAAGAATCATACTGTTGAAGAGCAGATAAATAGCGGTGAAGACTAATCTGCAGCTGCCGTTGATGAAGCGGAGGAGCCAGGCGGCAAAGAGGATGCTCTGCTGGAGGGAGGCCAGCGTTGGCCAACCCAGGAGGTGATGCATGGTGCTCACAGTGCCAGGTAGCTTGGATTGGGACCAAGGGAGGTCTACACCTCTTCTTGGCACCCCAGGGTTTACTGTGCCGGATGGCCTGGGGTGTTTCCTCTTGGCACCCCAGGTAAGATACTTTCCCTTGGTGGAAATCCAGCGGCAAGGGGTCCACATTCTCGATCGGAGAACTGGGTGGGTCCCAGGGACCACTGGATGCTTTGTTTGGATGAGATCCCAGCAGCAAGGGGACCTATGTTCCCAGTGGGGGAATGGGTAGGCCCCAAGAGGCCGCTGGGATCTGAGTTCAGGCGACCTTCAAGAAAGGCTCCCTCTCCCATGCTGTGTCAACACTCCTGCAGAGTTTACAATAAATCTGTTGTCTTATTTAAACCAACAAAATGTGTATGCGTCATCTTTGAGCCCAAGGTGCCCTCCTGCAAGTCAATTGCCAGGATAGTCACATTTTGGTAACATTTCATTTCTGTTCTCCTATCTTCCAGACATTTTTTTTTACTTCTTTATCCATGTGTCAAAACAGATGCAGAAAAAGTGGGGTGGGTGGGAAATGTTCCATTGTAAATTCCAGTATAATATCTGTTGCAAACTGCTCAAATCTCAAAGCAATTAGTGGATGAGTAAGTATGAGAATGCAAAAGGAACACACAAAAAGAGGAAACAATAGTCTAAATCCTTCCTGGGATTCTTTAATTGAGCACTAACTGTAGTTAAATGGCATCAGCTAAATTTTCATTTTATGTAAATAAGCAGGGAAACTTTACAAGAGTCTCTAAGGAGTAATGGAATGAGGCCATCTCTTGGCTGATTTTCTTTTCAAAATGGCAACGAGATGATGAGATGGCTGAACACAAAAGGGAAGGAATAATTCTTTTGCAGAGGAAAGCAAAGAAAGAGGCAGATACCAGTTGCTGAGATTGAAAAGACCACAGCTCTATTAAGGGAAAATGTAATACACTCATCAGATTAGACCAAGGCAGAGGAGACAGTTCTAACCATCCCAATAATGTGCCTAAGAAACCTGACATGTCCAAGGCCAGCTGTGACACAAAGCAACTTGATTCAGAGTGATACCTCTTGAATTGCAGCTGATTTTCCTGTGGGGAGAAGCAGGTGTGGAATAAGTTTCTTACCTGAATCACCTCTGAAATTGTGTGATACCATTGCTGCCATGAACAGCACTGACATTCTAATGTTGGCAATAGCTAAAAATAGGCTTTCTATAGACTGAATCCACACTTCTCATCTGAGGTCTAGCAAGACTAACACGGCTTTACGCTATATATCTGGCATGATTATGCCTGTTTTTTTTCAGTTGTTAGGCAGATCTATCAACTATCTCCTGTGGAGACTTTACCAAAGAGGTAAGGCCCACTTATTACTACTGTGTTTCAAATTATTAAACATATATTAATATATTAACATATATTAACATATATTCCTCTTCCAATGTTTGACACACCATCAAGTGTCAACAGTACCCTAGAACAGCAAAGGTAAGAAGTAGAGATTCAACTCATTTCCACCCATCTCCAACATTATTCAGTGCTTGCTTAAGTGTAAGCTCAGTTTAATTATCATGGCTAGTAACCATTTAGACCAGGGGTAGTCAAACTGCGGACCTCCAGTTGTCCATGGATTACAATTCACATGGGGCTCATGGGAATTGTAGTCCATGGATGTCTGGAGGGCTGCAGTTTGACCACCCCTGATTTAGACTATCCATCATGAATTTGTCTGATCAAAAAAGGGAATATATTTGAATTTAAACATGAGAGTCTGAGAGAATTGCTGATCCCAGAGTTGAGATGAGCAACAGATATATGCTGCTTATGAATCAGTCCACTGTTAATGGGGACTGTGGGGGAATGGACCTGCTCTGGGCTGTAGGCACTACTCCACCCTGCCTTCCAATGTTTTCCCTACACCTGGAGAGGCTTTTTTCCCTCTCTTGGGTAAGTTGCTGCCACCACCTGACATTTGTATGGTAGTATCCACTGGATGGGTCAGGACTCCCAGCTACCATTTCTGGATCTGATGTATTGCCTCTATGTCTTCTGCTGCCCAGTGCCTGGTCTCCACAGGGACAGTTTACTGCCTTGTGTACCCCTGGAGGAACAGATGCTTGCCAACTGCCAGCCTTCCCCCTGGCATTCCTTTACAATAAGTATGTCCAAGACAGTGGAGGACTATGTGGTACAGAGAACCATTACCAGCATGAAAAGTTATAATTAAAAAATGTTTGCAAGCATACCTTTAGCACAGCCCCAGACTGAGCAAGGGATTTTTAAAAAATGGTTAAAAAAAACAATTTCTCTAACCCTCTCTCTGAACATGCCCCACAATGTGTTAAAATATAAGACAGGCTGATTAGCTTAAGACGTTGCAGATCTCTGCAAGGTTTCCATTAGCCTGATGCTTCCTTCAACAGTCCAGGCCAACACATGGCTAATGGTTGTCGGCTTCAGACCTCAGTTTAGAGTTCTGTTTGCTCTGATGGACTCAACACTGAAAAATAGACCTTCCTCCTTGCTCCCCTTAGTTTTATCATCTCTCTTTTCCCCATCCACTGAGCAGGTCAGGTTGGGTCAGAGAGCCTTTTCCTGAAGTCTCCAGAAATTTATTTCCTGAGGTCTCTCAGATATCTAAGTACTCCCAAGCTCTGTTCCCTGCCTGGGAAAGAAGGGAGGGGGAAGCTTGACCTATTAGCATTTGTATGAAGGTGGGCTGAGGTAAGTCTGGAAAGCAACTGAAGTGACTTTCCTCCTCTCGGCCTCTTTTCTGCCCTTTTAGAACTCAGAGTGAAGGTTTTGCTCATTTCAGACCTCCAAAGGAAAAAAAAAAGTACCAATAAAATGTTGCCTTGAAATGATTTTTCTGCTAGTAAAATGCAAAAGAGGATTTCTGTTTGGTTGTCCCGGGTGTTAGGAAACTGCGGCTAGGGAGCTACATGGACTGTAAATGTTATTAGTCCACCAGGGCCTATAAAAGGACTGTACATTTCCATCTTATTAGTTCTGTGCTCTTCTCTTCCATCTATGGAAAGCTGGGCAGTAACATTAGCTAATGGTATTTATATAAGCTACCTGATGGCAATTTGTAGCACAGTCATCCTTAGAGACACAATATTATTTGAAGGGAGGAAGCAGAAAATGAGAGTGAGGAAATATTACAGGAATGGATTGGTTCTTCGAATGGCTGCCCTTCTCTCATATCAATATATATATCAATATATATATCAATATATATATATCAATATATATCAATATATATATCTATATATCTATATCTATATCTATATCTATATCTATAACTATATCTATATCTATATATATATCTATATCTATCTATCTATCTATCTATCTATCTATCTATCTATCTATCTATCTATCTATCTATCTATCTATCTATCTATCTATCTATCTATCTATCTATCTATCTATCTATCTATAAAATTATGGAAAATTTGGCAGCCATTGTGGGTACTTAAATCCAGTAGGGTTGCCAGCTACTCAACTCTTCTTTCCTGCTACTACTCAGAGCAGTCATGGGATAATTTATTTAAACAATCATTGGGCAAATGGCATGATGTCACTAGTGAGGAAAACCGGAAAGCCATTTCATAGCTCTCTAGTACAGGGGTAGTCAAACTGCGGCCCTCCAGATGTCCATGGACTACAATTCCCAGGAGCCCCTGCCAGCGAATGCTGGCAAGGGCTCCTGGGAATCGTAGTCCATGGACATCTGGAGGGCCGTAGTTTGACTACCCCTGCTCTAGTACTTGCCAGATATCCTTTGGTAAAACCATAGTTTCCAACAATTTCTAGAAAAGTATGTTGTCACTTCCTGATTTTTCCCAGACGTGCCAACATGGCACCCACTCCCCCATCCCTTCCCTCCTCCTGATCTTCTACTATTTGCCTAAGCCTGGAGACATGAACTGCCAAGATGAATCTTTCTGAAAACCTAAGAAAAGTCTCAGGTTTTTCAGGAAAAACTGAGATATATTTTAAAAGCATTAAAGGATTCAAACCCTCCAAATAACAGAAGCAGTGCCTGTAGCTTTAAGAAACAAATGCACTCTGGAGTGCCCTTCATGGGAGTTGCTAAGGGACAATAACAATGCCACCAGCATTCCAGCCTTGGCTTCTATCACTAAAAGGCAGAGAGGCAGGGGAGGGAATGGAGTGCTTTCCGGGACTGTTTTGGCCTTTTAGGCAGATTGCTATTGTGCAAGTTGTATGTCTTATGTGCAAGCCTAGCAGCTGGCTGTTGTTTAACAGCAGCCACCCCACAACAAGATAATTTCAGACCAAGATCTGAGATATCCAGGTTTGAATAACTTCTCTGCCATGAAAGCAGACGGGGTGACCTTAGCAGGGCATAATGCTATAGAATCCACCCTCTAAAATCCATTTTCTCCAATGGAACTGATCTCTGTAATCTGAAGGGTAACTGTAGTTCCAGGAGATCTCTAGGAGCACTTGGAGGATGACAACCCTACTATGGATGAGAACCCTACTTTTTTTTTGAACAGCATAATCCCACTTGTTGAGGAGGAGACATTTCAAGGTGTTTATCTTCTTCTACCATAGTTTCTCATGGATCCTACCTACATATAAGGCTGCGGCAGAAAATCTGCAGTACACTGAAATGAAATGGTATGTGGAACAATGTAATTTGGAGATTCTCTATCATTTTTCCTAGCCTTCCCCTTTGGGTTAAAAAAAAAACGAGTATGTACTAAAAAACTAGGGGTGACTGGTGCTACTTTGACCACTTCTGTGGAGGGAAAATAAATAGAATAAACCCAGGATATTAATCTCCTTGGAGAAAGGATTGATCCTTTCCCCTCCTTTAGCTTTATGTGAATTGTAATTCATTCTTCTAGTTTTAGAGCTTGGAAACTCTTTGGGTGATGTTATTGGTGGAACAACATGGAGTAAACACTCTAAGAAGCAAGTGTTATTTTGGAAAATACCATGTACATTAATGATGCTGAAAAGAAAGAGATGGTAATATTAAAGTCAAGCTCTATTGTTGTATTGCTGTCTCTGTACCCTGTTTACTCTTTCCAAGATTTGATGTTTCTAGTCCTAGAAAATATCTTGCTTGGGTTTTTGCAGTCAGCTCTTAATTTGTAAACCAATCTCTCTGCAAAGTCAGATTGCATTTTCCCCCCTCCCTAAGCCAGGCTGAAACAAGTATATTAATTGAGTCATATTTTTTTCTGTGACAGGAAACCTTAAAATTTTCTCATGAAGACTGGACTAGGGAGAAAAGAGGAATATGCTTTTCTTTTTATCATTCTTTTTCAATAGCATCAACCAAGGTTTAAAGTCAAAGATCACACGGATATATTTACTAGAAGAAAACATTATATTCAAGACACATTTGGAGACTGGGAAAAGAACAACAACTACTACCTTTAGGGAACCTTTTCAAATTGATTTGCTTGCCAAGGAAAAGGGAGCCCAGAGGTTAGAACAAAGAAAAGGAAATATAACCATGCACCCTTGCTTGCCATGGAAACTTGCTACACCAGCAAAACTCATCAGCCCTGAAACCTAGGCTTGAAGGATGTTAACACCCCTGACCAAAGGTGGGTACTGATTAGCATACAGGCTTCTTAGTAGGATGGTCCAATTGGCAAACAGTCCTGTATAAGCTTGCGATTCAAGGGCTTAAGCAGCTAGGGAATTCTGCTGTTGCTTCTGGCTATTAAGGCATGTGATTCATTTCTTCCCTATGACTTCCATGTTTTGTTGGTGGCACCATCTTTTCCTTAGTAGAAGAAAAGTGCTTAAGAAACTCGACCCAGGTGCTTTTCTTGGCTGGAACAAAGTGGCACATTCTTAATTTTTTTATTGTCTCCCCCCTAAATGGAAGGATCCAAACAGACCTATCTAATACAAGTCTAGTGCTTTTTACATTTCCAGCTCCCCCCCCCCCCCCACGCCATAGCGCTTGCTGCTTCAGGCTTGAATGTTCCTTCAGCAGCTAAAGTATACAACCCTAATAGAGAGCTCAGCTGATGCTAGCAAGTGAGAGGGATCTTCTATGCTTCTTTTCAACCATTTCTGCTCCAGAGGCATTGTGCCAGGATGCAGGCTGGAGTTTTAGCTGGGGCAAGTTGTCCAGCCTCTTCTTGCTCCCACACAGGGGAGCATTTGGCCTTGTGCACCTCATCTGTCCAAGATTTGTGCTTTTGCATGGGAACCTGGGCAGCAAATTTCCCAGTGCAGAAATGGTCTTCCTGTTAGATCCCAGCCCAGCACCCTAACCATTTCATCACACTGACTTTTATCCTACCATGCCATTAAGCAAAATGGGAAGTCTTTCTCTAAACTGAAAAGCCTGCATTCTAACATCACTGCCACTTCCATCTGTAGTGAAAGCTTAGCCAGGAAGAATTTCTTCCAGCCTGAGGTAGGATACCATCTATGGACTCTTATATGCTATGTAGTTTTCTGTCGTTTTGATCTGTAAACAAAGTTATATCCATGCTGATTGAATTCAATGGGTTTGGAACAGCAAATGCTGGCAGGGGCTCATGGGAATTGTAGTCCATGAAAATCTGGAGGACCACAGGTTGACTACCCCTGGTTTAGAAGACTGTAGTTGTTTAGGATTGTACTGCTGGCCTCTAGAGAATACCAATAAAGTATTTTTTGAGTATTTTTTCAGCTGAGGCATACACCTAGACAGCACCAAACAAAACTCAGCTTCTTAACACAGCCAAAATATAAATTGCCAGGCATTCATTTGGTTCCAAATAACTGTCTCTTGACTAACA
Organism: Paroedura picta; assembly: GCF_049243985.1. Taxonomy (NCBI): domain Eukaryota; kingdom Metazoa; phylum Chordata; class Lepidosauria; order Squamata; family Gekkonidae; genus Paroedura; species Paroedura picta. The sequence goes on along the minus strand of NC_135381.1, from coordinate 24,313,173 downwards.
AAGAATATATGCCCCCCCCCAAAACCAAGTGAACATGTAAATGATACAAGTTGAGCTCATCTACGCAAAACTGCTTTCCTAGGTGTTCAAGTATGCACCCAAGGTGGAATTGGAAATGGCTCACTGAGGTGTTTAACACCTTAATTTTCATTAATGAAATCTAATTGCTGAGGCCAATTAGCGGGACAGATAATCTGCAGTTCATTTATCATTTTCTCACAGTTTATTTCTGATTAAACTCAAGCATTTGCTTTGTAATGGCTCTTAGCTGAGCTGGAGGCAAGAAGTGACCTTTTCCTAAGATTATTGGCTAAACCTGCAGAGACTTAGTGTACCACCATAACAAATGTCACCTCTCTGGGCCCCACTGTCTGATGGTTTGGACTTTTAATCCTGCTCTTTAAAATACAAGGCATATTTCCTGCCGAGGCAACTGAGCTACTTTGGGGAGTTCATTGTTAAACTAGGGATGCTCAAGTCATTGCTCTCAGTCTGAATCTGGATACTGAAGCAACTTCATCTGCCCATTCCAAATATTAACTATGATTTGGAGAAAACTTACTATAAGGAAAAGGAATAAGTTTCCTGAATTTCATACAAATTTTGCTGTATTCCTGTCTTGTGTGTTTTGGGAAGACCAGGGACTTTTGGATGTCTTCTCAGAATTATGGCCTTCTAAATTCACTGAATTCACTGAGTTTAGAAGGATGAAATTTTGCTTTAGGACCAGTCTCCACAGCTTATGAATACTTGCTCCATAGCTATATCAGCTTTACTGTTGGGAAATGCTAGCTATGTCATAAAGGGGGACCCATGTTAGCTCTTCCAAAGAATGTATGTGTACTCTGCATTCTAACACTGAAAAGGTCTTCTGTTGTCACCTGAAGGTTCACATTTATCTGTAGTCTTTTTCCCAGCTGGAAACAGCTCTCTGTGTGATGTCTCCTGACGTGTGAAGCTGTAAACAGGAACTCTTTTCACCATAGAGTTAGTGAGATAGACAGGGACACTGATCGCTCACCTTTGATCTCACCGACCTGTGCCTAGAGGGTAATTTCCTGTTTCCCCAGTCTCTCTTCTCCTCCATTTCTCAAACCTGCAACATGATGGAATGGAGATGCCTCAAGCATCTCTCTCCATCCAGCTAATTAGATTAGAATAGGAACCTTATCCTTACCTCTAAGTATGTAGTATTATGTTCTTTATTAAATAGTTCTTATATTAGTTAAGTACCACGTTTGTGAACGTGTCTTTGTTTGTTGTTTTCTGACCACATGCATTCTGCGTCACGCTGTGTTACTTGCCATACTAAGGCACTCTGCTAACTTTCTGGATATTAATACTTTACCCATGCTTAATATCCTTCATTCCCAAGAACCCGCCATGAACTGGTATGCCGAGAGTGGCGGGCAATAAAATGAACAACAACAACAACAACCTCATTTGAGGATATGAAGGACTTTAATATGAAAAATTTGGAAGGAAAAATGTTCTTATATTAAGAAGTGTTTATTTAAATTGTATTTTGTTTTGTTAATTAATTTCAGAAACTGTTTCCCATTCACAGAGTAGGGAGAAAGAAAGAAAGAAAGAAAGAAAGAAAGAAAGAAAGAAAGAAAGAAAGAAAGAAAGAAAGAAAGAAAGAAAGAAAGAAAGAAAGAAAGAAAGAAAGAAAGAAACTTTACCTGAATTAATTTTTTTGAGTTAGGGTTGGCTACAAGAGATTGGACTGTAGATTATTTATTTATTTATTTATTTATTTATTCATTCATTCATTCATTCATTCATTCATTCATTCATTCATTTTCGTATTTCTATACCGACGCTCTCATGGTCTCATGGTGGTTCACAACAGTAGATAAAATACAATAACCCCCCTAAAAACACCCCTTACATTAATCAGATGGTGATCTATTTCTATTAAGAATTCTAATTTCCCACTCTTCCCCCCCCCCCATTTAGTCTATGGGTCAAAGTTCTCTCTCATCTGGAGTGAGAGACCAGATCTAATCACACATTGGGGGATCCTCCGATGAAACACTGAGACCCCGCCCTGGTCTCAACCATACACCTGGAGGAAGAGCTCCATCTTGCAGGCTCTGTGGAAAGCTGACAACTCCTACAGGGCCCTTAGCTCTTCCGGGAGCTCATTCCACCAGTTTGGGGCCAGGACCGGGATCATGTGGCTGGCTTTGTTGTAAAGGGGGGTTTACATTTTCCCTGGGGATATCTTCAGATCAGGTGAAGAGGTATGATCTGAAGTTCTGTGCTCCCCAGATGCACGTGGGTCCAACTTCTCACAAGCAAAGAGGAGGGATGTCTTAACATTCCAAGGTCAAAGCATGCACTGCCCCTGTATTGTTCCTCCCTATCATGCAAGTGTACTTTTTGTTTCTTTTCAGCAATAATTATTAACAGCTAGCTATATCTATTTTATGTGAGACAGAATATTTCATGCTAGTAAGTCTTACATGTAAGTAGTCAATTAATGTAAACCATCCAGTGAATGTTCACACCACAGGGTATTTCTGACTGTGTATACATCAGAGACAACCAAAGGGAGGGGAATGGAATGTTTTCATATCATTAAAAGAGAATATCCAATGTCTCTCTATATAAATTGTAAATGCACTGTGTTTTGAATTGGAGATGCTGCATTCTGTCACAAGTGAAATGAATTCTTTTGTTCCTTTCACATGTTGCATGGAAACCATTTTACATTAAAAGTCCAAAGCAATATGGATCCAAAGAGCAATCTATAAGAGAAGCATGCTTTTATCTTGCTTCTATGTTTGGGAAAAAAACATTTATTCTATTTCTGCATAGATTCAGTTCTAGAGAGGCCTAGATGTGGGATAATAGGCACAGGTTTTTTTTAGTCTTCCCACCAATGCTATTCAAAGATAAGCACCATAAAATTATTCAAATGTTGATTGACTGATCATCTGTCTCTAACAGAAATCAATGTTGTAAGAAGAAAAATACTCCCCAAAACTCCCTCCTTTTCTTTTATGTTTTCGGATGCTTGACACAATGAAATATAGAAAAACAAAATCCGCAGATCTTTCTCTAGGGCTGGAAAGAAAGGAAACACTGACATGTTTATTGAGGATCATAAATCAGTCTGGGAAAGTTGCTACTTAAAGTTGCTACTTAAAAGTTAAGGCCTTGTATTTAAAAAAAAGACTGCCTTAGGTTTCTTTTTATGAGGTGTTATCTACAGCTGAAAAGATGGATTATCTTACAATTGGATTGTTTTAATCATCACCTGATGAGTTTGCTGGGATAGGTAAATCACATGAAATGAACAGTCCCATATGTTCTGCTTACCTTAAGGATTACCTTTTAATCATGTGTTTAGAAATCAACTCCATTCATGCTGCCCCTGGGAAACATACACATGTTCTGTTAAGTTGGTTGGGGCCTAGTTAAAGAATTTTTAGTAAATCAATCCTCTGTGCTTATACTGACTTCTTGATTAAATTTAAATAGATTTGCATCATATCTGAAGATGCCTTAGAACTAGTTGGACTGCGTAGCTCAGTATTGTCTGTTCTGACTAGTTTGTTGAAGGTCTTTACCGACACCTTCCCATGTGATCCTCAGCCAGTGAATCATAGCCCTCCCACAATTACCTGCAGGCCATGTGTGTACTCCAAGGGCTGGCTATGGTTTCTAGTAGCCATGTCAGTGGCCTGTCCATGGTAGGCAACCTTTGGTTCCCACCCCGTCACCTGTGCTTGATTTGATAATCAGTGGAATCAAAAGGAGGATGGGTGAGTGAAAAATAAGGTTTCCAGAGTGAGACCGAGCTTGGAAACCAGTATAACTGGGGGTTGGGGGCATTGGAGTGAAATAAGTGAAAAACCATACAGTTTCTAGTGTTTCCTAAAGCTATGTCATTTCTGGGTTTTACCCAGAAGTAGGAATGTTCACCCCCCCCAAAAAAAAAATCATGTATTTTTCAGATTTGGCTTGATTCACGTATACCCTAATCGCCTGGTTCCCATTTTCGATATAGGCATTTGGATTCAGGTGATTTGTGCACAGCCGAATTGATTCGGTCATTAAAGTCAACTGGGACTGGTGTGTGTGAGGTTGAGGTAGCAGTACCAAATTTACACCCCTCCAAAGTAGCCATGTTTGCCTGCAGAGCTAGTCTGTATAGTCAGGAGATGAGCAGCAATTCCAGGCCCCACCTGGAGGTTGGCTGTCCCTGGTCTGAACATATTCCTTGAAGTCTGAAATTGGGGCCTCAAAAGTGTGTAATGTTCCCACAGCTACCTACCACCCCCTGATCTATTTTAGGTCAAGAAAACATTGCAGAGAGGAGGTAAGGGTGCCAGATTGGTGTAGATTCATCTTCTTGAATTCCACACTACCAAGGTGTGTATAAACCTGACAGGTCAAGACTGCTGTGCACAGAGAGCCCAACACCCATGCCCTCATTTGTCTCCATGCCACCACAACTTCCTACACAACACACATTCAACCCCATATCCTTACAGATTGGACAGCTCCTCCCCTTCCTCTTCCCACTGCCAAGCTCTAGCACCTGTTGTATTCCTGGGTACAATGGGTTTTGCCTTTAATACAAACATAAGCAGCAGGTCCAAACAGTGGGGGGGGGGCACAGAAATGAACAAAACAGATCCAGGAGTACAACAAAGAAGGCCAATCAAACAAGGTGAACTCTTCTTCAGTGATGATCCAAATAGTCCAGATGATCAAGTACAGTGTCTCCCAGAAGAAATGCAGCAAAATCAGGCTGTCTCCGAGCAGTAGTGATCCAAAGTTTCAGCCAGTCATATGTCTCCTCTCTATCAGACTCAGCAAAGCAATGGAGTCAGACCCTTGCTTTTATGTCCTCTGGCCATGCACAGAAGGATTCAAAATATGAACCACCTACTGTGATTGGTCAAAGAGCAGTTCCCCCCCAAACATGCTTTCTTATTGTCTAATCACCATCTCTGCCTCCTTCTCCCCAGCTTACTTGGCTGAAGCCTGCAAATAGCTTTGCAAGCTTCCCAATCTCATTGCAATTGCATTTGTTAAGTATATTGCAATGATTTGCTCTAGCTCCCCCTAAGGGGCTTCTGCCATTGATCTGTCAGGTTGCCACTTCCTCCTTCCTCTGTTGCCCTGGAAACCAGGACTGATTCTGCACGTACTTTGTTTTTTTCCGGTGTGGATCCTGCTGAATCCAAATCGATTTGAACTCAGTCTTTCTCTCCTCCCCCCATTGAAACAGAAGAATGTTCTGCATGTGATTAGGGACACTTGGAAAGGGAGGGGGGAGCCAAGCACAGGAGCATCTTTCTTTTCTTTTCTTGAATGAGGGGGGAGGGGGAGAGGATTGGCTTCTACTGAGAGAATATAATGAGTCACTAGTTACTAAGGCAATACAAAAATACAAACCCTTAGAAGAAAGAACGGAAGAATGGGAGGGGGGGAGACTCAAAACGTGTTTGCTCAACTTTATAGTTCAGCAACTTCTGAAAGCTTGTTTGGATTTTTTATTTTTGGGTTGTTCATTCCTTGACAATTTGTTTTTTCCTTTAAATAGACAGGGGAGGAGAGGCAGATGTAGGGGGTGAGGTTTGATCAAGGAGAAGTTCTCCCCAGAAGAACTGACAGCTTGGAGGGGGGGGGAGAAAATTAGAGCTTTCTCTTTAAGAAAAGCTTGGCTGCCTTGGCCAATCAGGGTTTCTCTAACACAGAGTCAGCCGTCGCCAATCAGGGCTTCTGTACATGGAGTTTGCTTCAAATGCGCTGCTGCTAGAGTTACTCTTTGCCACGACAAGGCAGCGATCCTTGAAGGGGAGCTGAAGTGTAGCCATTGTTACAACTGTCTGGAGTTGCTGTAACCCTGAAAGCTTGCACTGTCTCTTTGTTCATTATAGTATCAAACTTGTAACTGTTGCTGGGGTCTCCAAGGTCAACACCGAGTCTCCTATCTGTCTTGGCTGAACTTCTAGACTGGCACCTGGGATGGGGGGTGTTGTGTCTAAGGGGGTATGTGAACTTGCATTGGCGGGAAGAATTGGTCATAAGAACTGTTGTTTGTGTCCTGTTTGCCAGTTTCAGCTATGTGAATCCTGGAAGAGCTGCTTTGAATAAACAAACTTTCCTTTCTACAAGAGAAGTGTTTATTTCAAGTCTGTCATCCTGACATTCCCGCATCTGGATATTTTTGGGAGTACATCCTTCTCATTGTAGGCAGATACTGTATCGTAGCTTTCATCTCTCTCCCTTTATCTTCTAAGCCCATTCTTGTTTCCAACCACTTGTTGAGATCTTCTTCTTCTAGTGTGAGCTGGACTTTTCTCCGCTGTTCTCTTCTAGACCTTGGTCAGACCTCTTCAGTCCACTCGACCTTGGTCAGGCCTCTTCAGTCCACAGGCCTCTGTCTTTGGGTCCGGTCCTATTATTAAAGTCTCCCGCCATTATGTAATTAAGGCCAGTTCCAGTTGTGTGGTCTTTCAGGTGGGCCCACAGGGAAGCCTCCGTCTGTTGCTCTGGCCCTTTTCTTTTGGCTGCTTCTGACCTCTTTTCCACTATTCAAAGTCTTTTCCAGCCAGCTTTTCCGTTTCCTTTCCTTTCCTCTTCTCCTCCTCCTCCTTCTTGTCTGACCTTTCCCTGCACTGCCTGCTTGAGGTATTGTGATATCTGGCTCTGCTACTGCTGTGCCTGTTTGTGTACCTGACAGACCTTGTCCCACCTCCCCTGCTGTGGTAATGTGCTTGCTGGGTTCTGATTCTGCAGGAACCTTGGACCTTCCACAGAAGTGTTCTAATGACACTTTGGTGGCTGTGTTGCAGCAAGGGTTGAGCAGGGGGTTGGACTAGATGGCCTGTATGGCCCCTTCCAACTCTATGATTCTAAGGGTACTTACTGCAGTCTACTGGGGGTTTCCTGACCAAGAACTGACCATCATAACAGTAGGAATATATAAGCAAAAGTTAATCATGTTACATTAGTAAACTGTGTCACAGCATCCAAACACAGCCACATGAACCGAGTAGGGTTGTCTGACGAAGAGTGCTTGCACTCGAAAGCTCACGCCTTGAATAAATCTTGGTTGGCCCTAAAGGTGCTACTGGACTCTGATTTTATTGTGCTACTTCAGACCAACACGGCTACTCATTTGAATCTGACCCAAAACATTCATTGTGGTAATTCATATGTTACCAAGAAGCAGGGGCCTCATTTCTAAGCCCTAGAAGTTACCCATAATGACATTGAAAAGCAAAGAGGGAGACAAAACAGGACTAAAAGCCTTTGATTAATTAGTGCAATTAATAGATTAGGACATTAATTGCTGATTAAAAGGACAACATAAAAAAGGTCTTGACTCAGGCAGCATTTTGTAACAAGATAACTTTTGGGGGAGAAACAATTTGTTCTCCAAGCATGTTAGAGAGAAACTTGTCCTGATTAAAAGACATTCAAAATGATCCAAGTAGCTGCATGGTTTAACATCAGCCTCACCAGCTTTTGAGCAGCATAAAGCCTTTGAAGCCAGCATAACTAACAGGAGCGAGTGAGGGTTTCTTCCAAGGTGCTCTGCATTAGAGCCAGAAACCACTTCTTCTGTGAACCAGAAGCTCAGAATTGACCTTTCACACATGTATTCCCAAAGCAGCTGGTTTCATACTGTGGAGGAATAAACTCCCATACCATTGCAGGGATGTGTGAATCAGCCTTCCATCCCCATCTGGCTGGCTAGCAGCAGGAATGTTGACTCATTTCCAGCAACTTGCTAAATCACTACAGTTGGTAGAGGAAGCTGCCATCTGGAAGCCTCCCTGGTGAATAGAAAAATGCCTTGAACTCCACCTTCTCTTCCTGTTATCGTAAAACATTTTAAAGGGATGATTTCAAGCCAATCCTCAAAACAAGGGACAGGTGTCCTCCTGTAAGATAGCCATTATGACCACTAGGGTAGTGGTTGGGGTAAATTTCAGAACTAGAGGGGTTAGGAATATTGTCAGATTGGGTATCAGTAGGGCCCAAGTTCCAACAAATCTGGATTAAGGATGCCAGTCTGGGGGATCCCCTGGAAGTACAGGTAGTCAGCTTAAAGCGATCAGTTCCCCAGGGGAAAATGGAGGGTGGACTATATTGCATTATTCAACACTGAGGTTCCTCCTTGATCCTAATCCCACCCACTTCTGGCTCCACCCCCAGAGTGTCCAGGTATTTCCCAATCCAGAGCTGGCAACCCAACTCGGGACTTGGGCCTGGTTCATCACTAGTACTGCCACCACCCAGCAGCTAGGACCCAAAGGAAACTATGAGATCAAGCTACAAGATAAAAGCCCTCCAGCAAAAAAGATGATGTTATAGGGATACTATTGAATTACTTATCCCTGATTATTTGATTTTTAAGGAATCCCCAATCTGTTTTTGTTTCTTCCTTGTGCAAACCAAACCCGGGAGTATTTTTTGTGCCATTTTCTGCTTCCCAAATTTCTTCCCTTGAAAATTAACACACTTCCCACATTCTTTTTGCCACAGTTGCATAGAAAAGGTACATAGTACCTAAATGACATAACGTACATAGTATATAAATGACATTATAGCAAACTGTCACAAGCTGGCTGGTCTGGGAGTGGTGGTAAATAAATCAAATAAATAAATAATAAACTGCATACCAATGCTGAAAAGAAGTCTATTTGCAATTGCAGCCATGAATGTTGATGAACCTGAAAGATACAACAGCTTCCTAAAAGTGATGAAAGTGGGGGATATATTCTTGGTCTGGCATCATCTCTCCTATCAGTTGCAAACCTGGCTGGTGGATCTCCTACCCATTGCAGGGATAAGATTACTTGGAAAGAGGAGGAAACTGGCAAAGGAGCATGTGAGTTTCTCAACTGTTTTTTTTTCCTGGTTTTCTCAGATAAAGCTTGGAAGGACCAGAACATTTGTTTCCTCCCCAAAATCCTTGGAAAAACCAAGTCAAAATTGGAAAGAGCTTGGCCTTTGTTATTCCTGACATCTTCCCTTTTCACCATTTAATCAGAATTTGAGGAAGAGACAATGTCATAAGCAAGGGCTATTTTTTTTCATGTGGGATTATACATGTATCTGTTAGACTATGCTAATGCCTGCTGTACTATCTGTCCGACTCATATTCGAATCTCATTTTTGTACGGACAGGAATCAGTACACTCCCTAGTTGGCTTGTGATAGTCATGATCTTAGGGAAAGGGTACATCCTGCATCAGGAGAACATTATCTGTTCCCACACAAAATCTGGAGCCAAGGGAGAGGAAGCATAATTCATCCATGCTTCCTGTCTCACAGCTTCAGTGGGATGCACAAGAGTCCTGAACTTATTGTCATTATGCTGTAGCTCTTCTAAAAGCTCAATTGAACAGGAATCTGGAAAGGTGACACATAAATCCCGCAAACAAAAATCAGGTGCAAAATGGTATCCCATGTAATTAATACATTTTTTTCAAGACAAACTTAAGCTTCCCTAAGTAGAGAAATCCAGTAGATAAATCACTCTAATCCAAGTGTGAACAGATAAGGGGACATGTTTTCTGAAAGCTCACATTTTGTTTGCAGGGGGATCTAAATGTGCACCACATATATTTATTTATTTAGTTGTTTGCTTGTTTATTGCATTTATATACCGCCCTCCCCGGAGACTCAGGGTGGTTTACATAAAATGTATAAACAATACATGAAACAATCCATAACATATAAATAACCGTAATGTTGATACTAATAACTGATAATTATAAGAGTGTAAACAATGCAAACAGTGCAATAATGCAAACAGGTCCAGATAGCACTGATAGAGTTCTGGGAGGGACGGAGCAGGGGCCCTTCAGATGCTGTTCCTTATGTCTGGCCTCAACCAAATGTTTGGCAGAAGAGCTCCTTTTTGCAGGCCCTGCAGAACTGTTTTAGCTCCGTCAGGGCCCTGATCTCCTATGGGAGCTCATTCCAAAAGGTGGGGGGGGGGGGTCAAGGCTGGCAGTGGCTCATGGGAATTGTAGTCCATGAACATCTGGAGGACCACATGTTGACTACCCCTGGGCTAGAGGGTGTCTAGGGGGTAGAACAGGTTAGGTAAGGGAGCAATCAATTTGGAATTGGTTGGATAGGTGGGTAAATTAGTTTGTGCTGGGTAAGTGATTAATTTAATTTGGAATCAATCAGATGGGTGGGGTGGTCAGCTGTGGGTTGGTAGTTGGGTAAGTTGATTGGGGGCTAATACCTCCCCCCATTCCCTCCTTATTCCCTTTTGTCCCTCGGGCATAGAAGGTTCACATTTAGAGTACTTATCTGTCTCCCTTTCCCACCTCCATTTTTCTGTTATTATTTCCCCCCTTTTTTCCTGTGCACACAATGTTCCCTCCTGACATTCCTTACATCAAAGTTTCTAGTAGATTGTCTGATGTCCTCTTTTTTCCTTTCTCACTCCTCCCTCCCCGCTTATTCTGTGCACACAATGATTTCCCGCTTGGTTTTCTTCCTGCTTAATTTATTACTCCTACTCAAATTTCTAGTAGTCCGTCTGTCATCCCTTCCCCCCTTCTGGAAATAAAATGATGTCCATTTGTGTCCTCCCCTGTCCCCCTTGCAAAGTAGAGATATTTATGGCAGATCCCCCCCCCCCCAAGACTTGATACTTCTCTTTTCTTATTATATTTGTTTATGTGTTTGTTCCTTTTCTTTTTCCTTTTCTTCTTTTTTGGAAGCGTTCCCCTCTTTGGCTGTTTGCATACAGTTGGTGGGTGGTGGTCTTGGTGGGACTGCAGGGAGATGGATATGCTGCAGCGAGGCAGCTGGTGGGCATGGCAGTGATATGACTGCGGTGGTAGCAGGCTGTAGTGGAAGGTCCAGCTGCAGCGATAACGGTAGGGCAGGCTTCAGTGGGTGGTGGCCGTGGGCTCAGCTGGTGGGTTTGGCACAGTAACAGTGGGGCAGACTTCAGCAGCGGGTCCAGCACCACTCAGGCAAGGGCTGTGGGCGTGGGTGGTGGGTGTGGCAACGGTGGAGGCCACAGAGATGGCAGACTGTGGCAGACAAAGGGTCTGCCTGCAGACAAAGGGTCATTTTGGATTTCTGAGAAGGATGTCTATTTGTGGAAAGCAACTGCTGAGGAGGGCAAGGTCTTGCTGGTTCAAAAGAAAGGCTAGCCCATCACCTTGCCATGGCTCCAGAATTAGTAACATATGTGTGCTAAGCCAGTTTCCTGCCTCCAGCAGGTTTCCCATCAACCACAGATGGCAACGCAACAAAACACAAGTCAAAGCTGAAAACATTCCAGTGAATTTTGCCATCTGGGTCTTTTCACAGTGCACAAAGCTACAGAAGGTTTTCCCTGCTAATTAGATTACAGCCAGCATGAGGGGATTCTTCTAACGATTTGTAAGGAAATCTGTTAAGGTGTATGTGAATATAACATAATAATCACCTAGGGCAGAAGAAGACTTTGCCAGGACAACAGATGCAAAACATGCAGACACAACACTACAGTAGCAATTATCGCCTCCTCTGCAAAGTAAAAACAATTTAAATAGTTCTGGGATCTTAAATTGTGCAACACAGCTCAGCTCACCAAACCTGCTGATGATCCCTGGCCCCAGAGAACTGAAGATGGCCACAACCAGAGCAATGGCTTGTTTGGCCCTGGCTCCAGTCTAGTGGAATAACCTCCCAAGAGAAAAAATTCCACAGTATCAAAGATACTGACCTTCCTGAACACACTCAGCTAGATGCTGAAAAACAAAGGCCTAATATCAAATGCCTCAACACAACCTACTGGCTCTTTACTGCTCCCCCTCAATCCAAGGAAGGTTTATGTTCCAAGTGAATACAAATTACACCAGAAACTGACTTTTATAATAATTATAATAATTGAAACTAATTGCTTTTATGATTGTGACTATTTATGCATGCTGTAAAACATGCTGAGCCTTCAGGGGAAGGGAGGTATAAAATGTAATGAATGAATGAATGAATGAATGAATGAATGAATGAATGAATGAATAATCTGTATTGTATTAAACTCATTATAGAGAAATCTCTGATGCCTAGAGGTTGAGCTAGTATGATGCTATGGAATGTCTACAAAAATTCCATTTTTCACTGTGGATAAAATGTTATGTGCCCACACACTTCTTTCATGGTTGCTCCTTAGAAGAAGAAGCACTGGATTTTTGTACCCTGCTGTTTACTACCCAAAGGAGTCTCAAAGCAGTTTACAAATACGTTTCCCCTTCATCTCCCCACAATAGACAACCTGTGAGGGATGTGGGGCTGTGAGAGGTTTGAGAGAACTGGGAATGGGCCGCAGTGACCCAGCAGGCCTCAGGGGTCTCAAAGCAGTTTCCAATCATCTTCCTTTCCTCTCCTCATAGCAGACTCCCCGTGAAGGTGGTGGTGTAGAAAGTCTCACATGGAAGCTGGCAACCCTAAGAGGAGGTCTCTCTGTGCACAGCACTCTTGATCTTTGTAAGGTTTTTTATAATGTTTTTTTTTAATTTGCCAAGCCAAGCTTGAAAAAAGTCACTTCACATGACCCTCCAGCCATTTACTTGTTTACTATTTACAGTTTCAGGCTGTGAATATTCTATAATTAGATCTTCCTGCACTTTCCAGACTCACTGGACTGATGCTGGTCTATCCGTCTTCACCCCAGAATACAAGCAGTTGCTGGTAAGAGCTGGCCATAGCCCATAGCTCAGGAGGGACACGCCCGTACCACTCTCTCCCAACTGCAGTCTGCAAACCTCTACCATAGTATCTAGATCACTGCTCATCTCTAGATTATAATGATCATCTCTCCAGGCAAAAATGGCTCCTCAACCAGATAATATTGGGGGATGCAAGTCTGAATCTTGAAACACTTGGATCAAATCATTTATATAGAAGTTGAAAAGTGCAGGGGCTAAGACATAGCCTTGCTTGACCCCTTTGAAGGTCTTAATTGGGCCAGTTTAATGTCCTTGTTTGCTACATCTTACTCTAAGAGCTGTGTTCTGGTATAAAGATCTCTACTCTGGTTTCTCTTCAGTTCTGGCCTTCTAAGGAGCAATCAGGGCTGATCTCCTCTAGGACTGATGGGTTTGTTCTCCTTGCAGTCCAAGAGACTCGCAAGAGTCTTCTCCAGCACCAGAATTCAAAAGCCTCTAGTCTCAGGCAAAATGGGAATAGTAGCAAAGATACACATTCTCCTTCGATGGTTGGAGACTTTACAACCTTTTCTTGCAAACCTTCCATTCCTTCTGTTCCTTTATCTTGCACAAGGGGAAGACATGTACATGTGTGTGTGGAGGGGCTTCCCTGCTCTGTCAGGAGAACAAGCATCTCTTCAGTTTTCAGGCACGACCTGGAACTCTAGGGAGAGGAAGTGTGCTTCACTCCTGCTGCCCCTCTCCCTTCTTCAACACAACATGAAAAACACCCCATTTGTCCTTTATTGTCCTCTGCAAAAGCTCTTCTTAGACGACTGCAGAGATTCTCGGCATCCCAGGCAAAGCAGTTATTTTTACTACTCTTGAAACACAGATGCAGGGGCATCAACCTCTCCAGCAAATTTATTTTATGTTTTCAAAGAGGCTCCCTTTGGGGACTGAAACCTAAAAATGCTTTGACTGAGAAAGCAGGAGTTCAAGCTGAAGGCAGGTTTTTAGCAGCTCTGTGCAGCTTTTCTCTCCTGGTCCCTTTTGACTAGTATAAACAGTCCAGGGGAAATTATGTGCAGGAAAAAAATCTTGCTGTAAGTCATCTCTACTTGCTGTTTGATAAGATCTAGTCCCTCCATTTCAAGTCTTCAGATGCTTACAGGTGTCTTATGTGAGACATGCAAGATATAAATCATGAAGCTGAAACCATTTCTAGAGAGCCAAATAATGCAAACAGAAAACGGTACAGAATTCAGCACTTCGCAAAACATCATGGTCACATATCATGGCCAATACAGGCAGGTAGAGGAGAGGAAATGTAGATTTCTAGGCAGTATCCAAATGGGATACACCAGTGGATCAGAGCCATCAGGCTGGCAGGGTCCTATCCAGCCCAGCACTGCTGCTAATCTGCCAACATGTACCCAGGTGTTTGAGGCAGCAGCAAGTGGGAATCACCAAGATTCTAGGTGCCAGAAACCAAGGCTTTGGGCATTATGAGACAACATTTCAGCATCTGAACTGTGTTGGAACTATATGTGAAAGGCAAATTAAAAACTTGTCTTAGAGATCTGAAATTGATGGATGAAACTTGGGAATGGGTGTGGGGGACAGGAACAGAAAATCCCTACTTCACACTGAGGTCTTTCCCCTCCTTTGCATCCTATTTCCCCCCTAAACCCCATTGGCTGTTTGACTAGTAGCCTGGGGCATTTATCCTGCAAGGCCTTGAGGCTTTCATCTGATCTGGAGAATGAGGGGAATTTCTGCACATTAGTAAAAATTGCATCACACCTGCGGAATGGCGAAGTGCTAAATTAGATTGCACCTCCCAGGCCTCCTCACCTTTTTGCTGTCTCACCTTTGTCTACCTTCTCTTCATGTGTCTTACCCTCCTCATCTGCTGCTGGAAGTGGAGGAAGAGAACAACATGTCTTAGATGCATTGTACTTTTATCTGTCAATCAATTCAGGCAACCAATCCCCTTTTCCCAACAATTTAAAGGTCCTGCAATACCTGCTAATTTTGTTTAATTCATACTTCTCTGTTGCAATGCGTATGCATAAAATCATAGATGCATAGTGCTTTTTGGGTGCCACCTCTTATGGGATCATGAGTCTTTTGATAAATTAAAAATAGATATATAATTCCTGATTTTTTGGGGGGGGGAAGAAAACTTTCAAGAGGCATGCTTTGTTGAATAAAATTTTCTTTTATTTCTGGCATCATCTACACATGTGTCCACCTATTCATTACTCCAGGCACGTTACCATTTTAAAAAAGAAATTCCTGTCCCCAGGAACAAGGGAGAGGGAGGTGGGTGCAAGGGTAGGATGAAGCAGCCGACTTTAGTGAATTTGAGCCTCCATACCTTCCTATCAGAAGAGCCTCTTGTGGCGCAGAGTGGTAAGGCAGCCATCTGAAAGTTTTGCCCATGAGGCTGGGAGTTCAATCCCAGCAGCCGGCTCAAGGTTGACTCAGCCTTCCATCCTTCCGAGGTCGGTAAAATGAGTACCCAGCTTGCTTGCTGGGGGGTAAACGGTAATGACTGGGGAAGGCACTGGCAAACCACCCCGTATTGAGTCTGCCATGAAAACGCTAGAGGGCGTCACCCCAAGAGTCAGACATGACTCGGTGCTTGCACAGGGGATACCTTTACCTTTACCTTTACCTTCCTATCTGCTGGTTGCCTGCTGGTTGCTTTCTGGTAGCTAGCGATTTTTGGCAGTGGTGAAACCACTTTTTGTGTTTTCCAAAGAAACATTTTAAAATGGAGGATGTAGTGAGCTGTCAGCTGGATGTGGGTGATGTCATGTGCATGGGCCGGAATATTCAGCTTGCAATCAACTGGCATGACACTACATTTAACAGGTGTGGAAATGCCCAAGATATCAGCCTGTGAATGTGCATAAAGAGCCATCAAGCCTTAGGCAACTTATAGTTATCCCACAGGATTTTCAAGGCAAGTGATTAAGCACCTAACACAATTCATCATGAATTTTTCTCCATTCATGGTTTGCAAACTTAACTATTGATCTACTGTCTTGAAGTGTGATATTGAGCACCAGTTGAAGTCTCTAAGCAGAATTCAAGGGGAGACCTCTTATTTGAATGTATAAATGGTCTCTATTGAAATGCCCTGAAATTTAATTTCAGTCAAGGCATTTCTATCCTGCTTTTTCTACAAAATCTCCAAGTTATGAATTTTGTATCAATATGGGCAATTGTGGTAAAAGATATCCCCTGTGCAAGCACCGAGTCATGTCTGACCCTTGGGGTGACGCCCTCTAGCGTTTTCATGGCAGACTCAATACGGGGTGGTTTGCCAGTGCCTTCCCCAGTCATTACCGTTTACCCCCAGCAAGCAAGCTGGGTACTCATTTTACCAACTTCGGAAGGATGGAAGGCTGAGTCAACCTTGAGCCTACTGCTAGGATTGAACTCCCAGCCTCATGGGCAAAGCTTTCAGACAGCTGCCTTACCACTCTGTGCCACAAGAGGCTCTGGGCAATTGTGATAGCTACTTTCATTTGTGCAAGTTCCCCATTAGATGTTGTAGTCACCATGTGCAAGGTTTCTACATGATTGCCACAATAAGAGACCCTGGCATGGTACAAAGATCACTTTATTGGAAATGATGAGCTGATTCTACAAACCATTGCTAAAAACTAAGGAAAGATGGCAACAGGGTCTCTTATAACCCCTGTTGCCCACCAACCACTCTTGGTACCAGTTTGAGCATGTAAAAGTCCAAGCCTGGGAAAAGAGGCATAATATTCCTCCAAGAAAATGGAGATAAGGCCTTGTAGAAGAAATAAAAGGGGGAAAAAAAACTGAACGTAAAGGTGAACAACACATTTCACACCTCAGCATCCCCCCTCAAACTATCCACTAGCTTAAAACACTCTAACACCTAACCCAGCATAACAAAAGACTATGGGTAAAAGACATGATCAAAGAGCATCCAGTGTAAGAGAGATAAAAGGCATCCTGCAAGAAATAAAATAATTAATGGAAAAAGATAAAAAGCATCCAGCAAGAAATAGAATAACTAATGGCAAAACCAATGGTTCTTGACATCATGCCGTTCTAAGTAGAGCTTGTACCCTTCTATGCCCATTGCCTTTGGTGGATCTAGAAGACTGTACCTTTCTTTTAAAGTTATATTGCAAATGTGGTGTTGGGCTAAGACCTGGGAGATGTGGGTGCATATATACCTGTGTTGCTATGATGCTTGCTGAGTGACCTTAGGCGAAACATACTCGCTCATCCTCACCTAGCTTATAGGATTGCTATGGATAAACTAGTAGCAAAGCCCATTATAAAAAATGGGCTTTGAAAGGGATGGCTGCTGTTCTGGCCACCGCTGTGGTAATCTGTCCTCTCATTCCAAAGGAGTCATCTCAGAGTCTCTGGCATCCACGCTGTATGCTGGCTCTGCTCAGGCAACGCAGGTGGAAAGCAGAGACTGTCCTTCCACTCCTTCTCCCCCCCCCATTCCTGTTCCTGGGCTTGCCACGCCACTCTTGATCTCTTGCTGCTCTCCTGCTCCCTCATTCCCAGGAAAGGATATTTCTACTTGTTCCTCCCCTCTTCTGTGTGCTCAGGCCGTCCCTAATGTTGGTCCTTACCCTCCACAACGCTGTCTTCATTGGCTTTCACCAGCCCCATTCTCTGCGGCTGCAGCTCACCTCATGCTTGTTCTTTTCTGGCTTGGTGGCTCCCAGGGCTGCTGTGGTGACCTTCTTCACCCATGGGGCTGGTGCTGGGTGAGGGCAGAAGTCTGGGGATGGCCACTCCATTGGTTTTGGGGTTTGGGGTATGCAGGCTTTCCCCAAGGGTGGGATCCTGGGCTCCAGCATGGCGCGGGCTGCACCCCAAAGGGAAGGGAACCCCCACCCTTCACTGTGGCTGCTTCCCTTTGGGCCACAAACCCCTCTCGCCACCTCGCTTTGCGGCCCAAAGAGAAGAGAATTCCACCCCTCGCGGCAGCCACTTCCCTTTGGCCCGCAAAGCACTCTCTGTGAGGTGGCAAAAGCACTTTGCAGGCCAAAGGGAAGGAACTCTCCCCTCCCCCACCCCGGTGAGCAGGCAAGGAGGGAGTACGGGAGCTGGAGAGGGCCTTATTCCATCTCGGACAGCCAGGACACTCTCCACCCCCAGGACTGTTTCACAAATATAAAGAGGAACAATGGATAAGGAAAGGTATAAAGAATCCATGGATGCCATTCTGAGCTTCTTGAACAAAGAGTAAGAAAAACGTACTAGATAGACAGAAATATCTTCCATTTTCTACTCATTTCAATTCCTATTATCTTTCTTACCTTCTACTTTACTTTAAGAAAGGCATCACCCCCTCAGTTTTCTGCAGTTAATCTACTTTGTATTCAGAGTGTTTAGATAGATCTAATACTGGTCATCTATCTTTATTTCCTTTCTCTTCCCCCCTACAAATTTATTTTCATTCATACCACTGTAGCATTAATCAAAACATATGAGATATGTTCTGGGATAATTATTTCCCCATTGATAAAGTAGTTGATTTGCAAGAATGCTTGTTTTCTCAGTATTTTTTTTTAGAATTCTATTTATATAACAAATCCATCTTTAGGATTCAGGAGAATGAAGAAATTGGCTCCTTTAGTTAGTGTAATTAATTGGTGATGTTGAAAAGCCTAGAGAATGATTTACTCAGCCTAGATTTACTCATTTGAAACTTCTGATTTGGTTTAAATTTGTAAATAGATTTTTTTTTAACAAACCCAAAAGTAATTATAAAAGAACAGACTCATCTAAAGTTGATAGAAACTTCACCACTACCATCACACTTTCTCTTCATCACCCAGCCATTCTTCTGCAATCAGAATTTATCTACCTTTCAATTGCAATTTTATCCTGCCTTTTTTCCAAAGAGTTCATGATGGCACACATAGTTATCATATTCAGAATCAGGGCATGAGGGCACCCGCTCTCTTTTCTTCTTTGCTTCAGAATCTTGTATTCAGAGATCTACTACCCCTGGACCCAGTGATTCCACTGAGCTACCATCATTCATGTCCTGTAATAAAACTGTCCTCCAGATATTTGCAAAACTATCTAGGCTAAAGGTTTCCACCACATCTTGGAGTAGTGAATTCCATCCATTTATTATGTATGTTGTGTAGAGATACTTCGCTATAAAGGAAGCAATTTTTTCTGTGCTTGTTCCTGCCCCTGGCCATCAATCAAACAAACAGCCAATGGGCGGTTGTTATCATGCTCCCAAAAAGCCCCATTCCCTTTAAGCACAGTTAAAACACACATACACGTTTCAACTAATATGCCTTGATTCTTCCTAACGTAGAGACCAAACAGGGGGCTGTGTTGTGCTTGGGGACTTAGGGGAGCTTTAAAGCACTTCTGTGGAGGGACTGTAGCCGGAGAAGCCTCGCTGGGTGAATCAAGCCTCGTTGATTCGTTGCTTTCCCCACTCGCTCTGAGGAAAAGCATTTAAACGGGTGTCAAATGGAGGATGGAGCAGAGTTGTTCTCTCTTGCCCCAGAGGGACAGACCAGAACAAATGGGATGAAATGAATTCAAAAGAAATTCCATCTAAATATCCGGAAGAAGTTCCTGACAGTTTCTCAGTGGAACAGGCTTCCTCGGGTGCTGGTTCGTTCTCCATCTTTGGAAATGTTTAAACAGAGGCTAGATAGCCATCTGACAGAGAGGCTGATTCTGTGAAGGCTTAAGGGGGTGGCAGGTTACAGTAGATGAGCGATTGGGATGTGAGTGTCCTGAATAGGTTGGACTATATGACCCATGAGGTCCCAACGGGTCCAATCCTTCTTCACAATCATGTTTGCTGTTCGGATATGGAATCTCCCAGTGGACTTCTTTGTTTTCTTGCCAATGGCACTAGATGGCAGGTTATTGAAGTAATTTAAAATACCTTTCATAAAGAAATTTAAAACTGCTTTCAGTAATAAAACGTGAATCAAAGCACCTGTAATATTAAACCACTAAGTCTCCCGTCATAGAGATGGCAGTATCAGCCGGAACTGCCAGAATGCATTAGGATTAATGAAAAATAAAAGTAAGATGACCGTGTACATGATTGGGCATTTTCACCAGCTGAATTGCAGGTATTGGGGTCATGAGAGATGTAAAAGGGAAAAAATAGTAAATATATCACATTAGAAAGAATGCTTTGAAGTATGACATATCTGAAAATTCTCTTAAACTTATCATCACATTCTCCCTCTCTAGCAAATTGCCACTTTTCAACAGGCAGACCAACACTTTAGGTAGATTCCTAGTACATTAGATCTAATAGTGCTGGGAATGAAATATTTTCATAGTGTTTTAAAAAATGTGTTCTCAATGGAAAGAAAAAAGAAGAAGATACAATATGGCCAGAGGGCTCCTGATGTATAAATGTTATATAGGCAGGCTTGGACAGTTATTTGGAGCCAGAGTAATATTTTCATGGGCACAAGGATTTCTGCCCATGGGGCACAGTTTTCCTGCCTCCTCTTCCCACAGCAGGCCAAAATTCCTTGGAGGATCTCCAGGAATTTTGATTTGGAGGGTCATTTTGAGCTGTCACAGGTGGGACAACTGAGAGAATTGTGTTCTGGTGCTGCTAGTCTTTCTACCTATGGAAATTACAATATGAATTCAGCCCAGTATTTTGTTGGAAGTATTATTATGTATTAAATTCATTTAGACCCCACCTTTCTCCCCGATGGGGACCCAAAGTGATTTATGTCATTGTGCACTCCTCCATTTTATCCTCACAAAAACCCTGTGAGGTAATTTAGGCTGAGAGAGTATGGCTGTCCCAAGGTCACCCAGTTGAACTTCCATGGCACCAGACAACCAGGAATGTGAATTCAAATGGGCCTTAGGAAGTCTGAGCAACAATAAAGCTAGTGGAGGTGACAGCAGTTCATTTGAACTATTCAAAATATTTAAAAACGATGCAGTAAAAGTGCTACACTCAATATGGCAGCAAATTTGGAAAACTCAACAGTGGCCACAGGATTGGAAAAGGTCAGTTTACATTCCAATCCCAAAGAAGGGCAATACCAAAGAATGTTCAAACTACTGCACCATTGCACTCATTTCTCATGCTAGTAAATTTATGCTCAAATTCCTGCAAGCTAGGCTCCAGCAATATGTGGACCAAGAACTTCCAGAAGTACAGGCAGGATTTCGAACAGGCAGAGGAACTGGAGATCAAATTGCCAACATATGCTGGATCATGGAGAAAGCTGGGGAGTTCAAAAAAAAAACATCTACTTCTGCTTCATTGACTATGCTAAAGCCTTTGATTGTGTGGAGCACAACAAAGTGTGGCAAGTTCGTAAAGAGATGGGAATACCAGAGCACCTTATCTGTATCTTGAGGAACTTATATGCAGGTCAAGAAGCAACAGTGAGAACCTGGCATGGAATCTCTGATTGGTTCAAAATTGAGAAAGGAGTTCGGCAAGGCTGTATACTTTCTCCTTGCCTATTTAACTTGTATGCAGAGCACATCAAGTAAAAGTCTTTTAAAATCTGCTTTCCTGAAGTCCAGTCTATATGTCTGACTATGTGAAGGTTTTCTCTTTCCCATGATTGCAAATTCCCAAATCACATGGTTGCTACTACCAAGTGTGCCCACTACTTTGATGGATCATTGATGGATCCCTTTAATAAATTGTATGTGTCCTCTGATTCTTTTTTTTTATCCTGTTACTGTTTACCCAGAGAGAAAATTCTGCTTTTAGTTCATGGTTGATGTCTTAATTCAATTTTCTATAAGACACAAGTGGTCACAGTTTAAAGAACACTGACTTTATCTCCTCCACTTGAAAGCTTCTTGGTTTCATTGTCAGTTAAATTGTCTCGAAACCCATGTGTAATATAGGCTGCAGCAAGTAATTCCAGGAATGCTATGTACTCTGGAGACCAGCTGATCAATTCTGGTAGAGTGAAACTATGTGAATAAATGGAGACATTATGATCACAACATGGTTAGTTAGCAGTGCAGGATACCAAAGCAGATAGCAGGCTTCATAGCTTGTTATTTAGCAAATCTATATGCACCCTGGGCTGGATCATACAAGCTCAATTCTTTTGGGCATACTACACATAGTCATACTAAGCTGATCCTACTTTGAGTAGGGGGTTGGACTAGATGGCCTGTATGACAACTGCCAATTCTGTGATTCTATGGTTCTATTATATGATTATATGTGTACTGGGGAGTGGATTGTGCCTGCTGGTTTGGCCCCCTAGATAACTGAATGAAAATATGGGGATCTTTAGGACACCTGTGACAGCTAGCTTGGTAAAACAGTCAGTCTGATAGCCTAGGCTCTGGGTCCTTTAGGTTCAACTCCTCACTCTGTCATGAAGCTCACAAGATGTTCTTCATTCAGTCTGATCTACCACACAGGGCTAGTGTGTGGATAAAAAGGAGAGAAGAATGATGTATACAGCCCTGAGATGCTTGAAGTAAGGGTAGAATTTTTTAAAAGGTTGAAGTATGCATATGTGCACAGAGCTCTGTACACAGTCAAGAACTCTCCAATAACACAATATCCTAATAATTAATGAAATTACCATGCATACATTTTTATTTTTATTTATTTTGTGATTTATATAGTACCCCTTCTAGCAGGCCAGCTTGGGACACTTTCCAACATTTTAAAATACTGTTTCATTTGCACAAGAACCCTGTGCAGTAGGCCTTAAGTCTTTCAATTCAATAACAACCTGTGTGGGAGGCATTAAATGTTTCTTCTCTACCACAACCCTGTCTAAAGCAGCCCATTCTGCCTCGGGAGCTGATCTGCAGATTAGCTGTAATTCCACAAGCTCTCCAGGTCCCACCTGGAGGTTGGCCGCCCCTGGGTTGGAGATATTCCTGGAGTTTTGGAGGTGGGACTTCAAAATCATACAATGCCTCAGAGTCCAGCCATCAAAGGAGCAATTTTTTCCTGCAGTTGGGAGGGAGTGGTCCAGGTGTGTCGCTCTTGGGCTATGGGCTATGGGCTATGGCCAGCCCTGACTAGCTCCTGTTTGTATTCTGGGGTGCAGACAGACAGACCAGCATCAGTCCTGTGAGTCTGGAAAGTGCAGGAAGATCTAAATAAATATTTACAGCCTGAAACTGTAAATAGCGAACAAATAAATGGCTGGAAAGACATGGGAACTGAAGTGATCTTTTCAACCTTGGCATGGCAAATAAAAAAAACGTATAAAAAACCTTACTAAGGTCAAGAGTGCTGTGCAAAGAGAGACTTCCTCTTAGGGTTGCCAGCTTCCATGTGAAGCTCTCTTCCCTCCCTCATGGGGAGTCTGCTATGGGGAGAGGAAAGGAAGATGATTGGAAAATGCTTTGAGACACCTGAGGCCTCCTGGGTCACTGTGGCCCATTCCTAGTTCTCTCAGACCTCTCACAGCCCAATATCCCTCACAGGTTGTCTATTGTGGGGAGATGAAGGGAAAGGTGTTTGTAAAATGCTTTGAGACTTCTTTGGGTATTAAACAACAGAGTACAAAAATCCAGTTCTTCTTCTAAGGAGCAACCATGAAAGAAACATGTGGGCTCATAACATTTTATCAACAGTGAAAAAATGGAGACAGTAGGAGCAGGGTGGACACATGTGTACTTTGACTACCCCATGTGTATTAGGCCAGGGGGAGATTTCGGTGTCTGTGGCCTAATTCACACAAGAAGGGAAATGATACAGAATTGGGAGGAATTGGTTGCCACGTAATCTCCCCCTAAGAAGAGTCTCCAGTCTTATTTTCCCTTCACATATATGAAGACATGCCTCTGGAAAGCTCACCACTATGCCACAATACCCAAAGGTCAGTCCTCTCCCACACTCCCTGGGGGAGGGCAAATTAGGCCTTCCCCATGGGCCCAAAAGCACACCCGCAGCCTCGAGCAGCGCCCGTTCTATTTACGCTGGTTCTATTTACAACGGGCTTTAAATCTAGTTAGCAATAAAAGCAGATAATAGCACAAACACTGGAATCCATACAACAGATAAATATCTGGAGGCCAGACCAGGAGGTCTGATCCTCCTCCTCCTTCTCCTTCTCCCTATGCCGTTTGTCATTCCCCAAAGAAGCACCTTTCCACCCCCAACCCCTCCTGCCTTGTGGGTTATGTTGATGGTGAAGGAAATGGACAGCTGTGAAAAAGGAGTGGGAGAAAGCACATGCAGTAAGTTTCAGTAGAACTTAGAATGATTTGCAGTGTTTGAGAACAAGTGCATACTTGTCAAGGTGAGGCTTGAAAATTGTGACCAACGTATAGTTTGATCAGAGGATAATTGGCCCATCCCTAACTATGACTGAACTGTTTGCTGTATCCAATTGTTAAAAAACATGGTATCATTGATCGTTACGATGCTGATCTCTCAGAGAGTAGTTTTTATTATCATCTAAGAACTGGAAATTAGCACCCCCTGTTGTGCTTGTGTCATTAATCCTCAATTAACAAAAGGATTAGCACTGCATGACCAGCAAGTGTTAATATCTTTCTCTAGTGAAAAAGCACAAACTAGGTGCTAGTTCTAATCTGTGCAATCATATTTTATGGCATGTTCATTTTGATTTTTTGCAGGCTATAATTCTTATATGCTTTTGGAACTTCATGTTGCAAAACTAGCAAAGAATTTGAGTTACCAACCAAACACTGGTAAGCAGTGTGAGTATTCTGAATGTAGAGAGTGATGTTGCACGATACTGCAATGTCACTTCTTGTTTATACCTAGAAATTACATCTGGTTTATACCTAGAAATTCCTAGAATGTCTTGACATTATTTCCAGAAAGTGATGTTTCTATGATTTAAATCAGTCAATTGATGACTATTTTATGCTGAAGCAGCAAATGAATAACCATAATAAATGTAAATCAGGAACACCAAAGGGGGGAGGGGCATTTTGCCTCACTCTTACCACCTTCTTTTCATCTAGAGTTGGGACTGCAGAGAAGATTACTCCCGGAGCAGAAGGAGATGAAGGCATCAGATACCTCTTCCCATGTACACTGTACCCAAGGAGCTCCTGACAGTTGTGGTTCTGGTTGAGAGACAATCTATTCAGATTGGGTGAAGAAAAACACATCTCCTAATTTACAATAATGAAGATTGCATCGTATCTTCTGCAGAGAGGTAAATAAGACATTGTTTAAAACATGTCTGGAATAGATAGATAGATAGATAGATAGATAGATAGATAGATAGATAGATAGATAGATAGATAGATAGAGGCAGCAGAAGTGAAAAATCAATGCAGTAGATGAAAAAACACATTTCTTCTTTAAGTATTTGGAATGTCTCCAATCAATTTATAGAGGCGTTGGACAGCCATTTAAATTTGGGTCCGAATAGCTTAATCGTAGGGCAGGCCTAGAGTTCCTCGAAGAACTTGACGTTCCTCCCATCCTTTAAAAATAACATTAGTTGCTCAATTAAAACAAGCCTACTGGTAAGCGTTCAATCTTAGTCAAAAAGATGGAGATGAAGCTGAGCAGACATATTGTATTTCCTGCAAAGAAGCTTTTCTTTATCATTGGCACACAATGTGTGGTTTGGTTGCAGGAGTCAGAATTAACATGCTTAAGGTTTTTTTCCACTTAATTTCCCAAGCAGAATTTTACGGTAGGATTTTACTGAAAAACTTCAAAGCAAGGAAAACATAATCCTGACAAATCAATTTAGTTATCTTCAATTGTAAGCGAGCGGTTCCCAATCTTTTATTCCTAGAGCCAAATTATAAGTCTCCATTCCTTCAATTTCCAGTGTTCTGCCTTCATGTCAGAGTTCCACTTCCTGTTTTTATATTGTTTTCACATAAGAAAGGTGATAATGGGTGGGTTCCAAAGAAGTCTTCCCACTTTTAGAAGGTCATCTATTCATGGAAGAGTTATTTCTCACTTTGCATCATAGTGATGTACAAAATCACTGAAAATAAACCCATAGTTATCTTCTGCAGAGGTATGAGAACTGTGCAAACAGAGGTATGAGAATTGTTGTAGGATCTCTCTGTTGTAGCCCTTTGCCTCCTCTGGCAAGAGCCTTTTATAGCACATAGACCTACGCAGGAGAGGGCGGACCTAGCAGACAGCTCCTGAGTCAGCTCCTGAGATAACACTCTCCTTCTCCCAGCTCCTCCAAAGAATTAATTTCATCCCATTGGTTCTGATCCATTCCTCTGAGTCAAGACAGAACAACTCTGCTCTATCCTCTGTATGGAACCCTTTTAAATACTTAAAGATGGTTTTCAGATCTCCTCTCAGTTGTCTCCTCTCCAGGGTAAATAGACCAAGCTACCCCAACTTTTCTTAATATGTCTTGGTCTCCAAACCCCTCACCATCTTTGTTGCCCTCCTCTGGATACGCCCCAGTTTGTCTACAAATGCCAGATGGCTCTCCTGAGAACCATTGTATTTTCCTGCCTTGCGAATCCTTCTTCCCCTCTCCTTTATTCAACTCCAGGTATATTAATCCCTATGGGAGCCATTGATCCTTTGTTTCTGCCAAACAGCTTGTTGAATAAAGATTCCATTTTGGATTCCATCACAATAGTGGTCTCCGGGAAGTGCTTGTTCCAGTGACTTAGGTGTCTTCTGTCTGGTTCCTGATGATATGATGCTCAGAACTGTTCACAGTGTTCCAAATGAGGCTGCATCATAAATCTATACAGGGTTATTACAATATTGCCTATTTTATTTTCAGTTCCTTTCTAAATAATCCCTAACATAAAATTAGCCTTTTGCACTGCTGCAACACACTGGGTTGACACTTTCAGTGAGCTATCCACTCTAACCCCAATGTCATTTCCCCACTCAGTGAGTTCAGACCCCATTAGCCTAGACTTGAAGTTAGGAAGTTTTGACCCAACGTGCTTCACCTTACTCTTACCAACACTGAACTTCATTTGCTCCTGACATCTATACTTGATATTTTTAAATCTACTTTTTGTCTAAATGAAGTGTAAAAATAGTGATTACAGGTTTGTCATACATATTAGCATCTGTTGGCCTTCATCCAAAAGAACCATTTTATTCTATATTTACTTCTGTGAACATGGATATTCTTGCCATTTGCAGATACCTGCACCTGGTCCTTAACACATAATAGCTGATTTACACAAGTCCATAAAATTATGCTACTCATAGAATAACAAGAGTTGGAAGGGACCTCCTGGGTCATCTAGCTCAACCCCACACACAATGCAGGACACTCACAATCTTCTTGCTCATCCACTGTAACCTGCCACCTCCTTGAGCTTTCACAGAATCCCTCTGTCAGATCCAGCCTCTGTTTGCTCCTTTTTTATTGTTCCTCTTGAAGGCTGTTCTATTCTGGATCTCCATTCTGACCTGTTTATGTGAGAAGATACACTAGATAGGTCTCTGATGTGTAAACATCCTCCATGGTCTTTTGAGTGAAGTCCAGCAACTGTCCCCCTGCATTCCTGACACCTCTCTTCTCTACCATGCACAATACTTTGAAGGTTCTTTGCTTACCATCTCTTACTTTGGCTGGGGTTCCTTTTTTGTTCCAGCACCACTTCTTCCCTCCCTGTAGAATCAATTTTCCTGAAATAAAATGGTTCTCACTGTTTGATGTCATATGTCAGTATGTGTTAATGCCAGCGTGCAAATCACTGAGCAGATGGGAAGAACGTGCCAGTTGTTTATTTTGCAAAAAACCAACCAAACAAAAAAATAAATCCCCCTCAATACACCAGATTCCAAATGACAGTTCAAACACCACAGATGATACTTCCTCATCCTGCCTGATGGTGTTTTGTGCTACTTTGTTCTCTGCTTGGATACTTTAAAAAATTGGCTTATAGGTTAGCCAAGATATATTAACAGCTGATTCACAATACATCACATCTTACCTGTAGGAAAGGTGTTTGAACTTGTGCCTGCATGCCAGCTGTTTGGGGAGGTGATCAGGTACACAGATTACTGATAACATAGGATTTGAAATGACATGAGCTGGTTCAAGTTTAACTCTGTTCCATAGCCTATGAAATCATGAAAAAACATAGTTTTTTATGTTGGTCTTGGCAATGCAAAAACAACAATAACAAACTAAAGAATTCCCAAATTATTCTAGCTGTAATTTATTGATTACATTTGCTACTCATCCTTCCTCCAGGGAGTTTAGAATATTTCAAGTGAGTCCCATTCCCTCATTTTATTCTTGCAAAACCCCTGAGAAACAGGTTAAACTGAGAAAAACTGACTGGCTACTGTGAACATTATGGCTAAACAGAAATTTGACCCCCAGTCTCTCTAGCCAAAGTCCTGCATTTTAGACATTTCACTTCAATCAGTTTTAAGCCCACCTGTTTTAATTGCCTGTGAGTTCCTACACTGTATTTTGAAAGCTGTGAAATTCACTAAAAAATAAAGTCTACTAAAGAGGTTTGGGTTGCAAAATTCAAAGAACAATGTCTGTTTGCTTAGAAATTGAGAGTTCAGTGGCAGCTTTAAGATCAACAAAGTTTTATTAAAGGTTTTGTGTGCATGTGCATTTTCTTCAGATACAGTGTCAAGGCCCATTTTCATAATCTCCAGGGAACAACTGACCCTGACCTTTCTGATTCATCTGTTAGGAAGTCACACCTGGTTTCACCAAGTTCAGTTTCAGGTAAGGCTGCATTAGGCTGGCAGCTGCCACGTTCTCTAGCGTGGATGATTTCTAACAAGTATTGTTCTGAAATCAAGGGACAGTATAGTGTAGTGCTGATATTTAATACCACAGTCATTGGGAAGAGATTCCATGGGAGATTTTAGCTTTTCTACTCAAAGAAGAAGGATGGCTTCATTCAACATATTACTGAACAAGACTAGTTTATTTTACCTACATATGCATGTGAGCATGCGAGACAGAAGATCCATGGATGGATGGATGGATGGATGGATGGATGGAAGGAAGGAAGGAAGGAAGGAAGGAAGGAAGGAAGGAAGGAAGGAAGGAAGGAAGGAAGGAAGGAAGGAAGGAAGGAAAGAAGGAAAGAAGGAAATATGAAAGAAACACACACACACAGATGGAGAGACAGAGGCAGCGAGAGAGAAACAGAGACAGAAAGGAGAGAGGAAGGAAGGAAGGAAGGAAGGAAGGAAGGAAGGAAGGAAGGAAGGAAGGAAGGAAGGAAGGAGATAAAGGAATGGAAGAAATACAGGGAGAAGGACAGAAAGTCAGACAGAAGAGAAAGGCATGGATGAGAGAGAGCAAGGAGATATAGGCATGGGTGGATGGCTGAGTAGAAGGATAAGAGGAAGGCAGAAAGAAAGACAGAGAGAGAGAGAGAGGAAGAGAGATAGATAGAGGCTGAGAGAGAGAAAGAGACAGAAAGGAGATAGACAGGAAGAAAGGAAGGAAGACACACTGCAAGCCAAGACACTCTCTAATCCACCCTTTCTAGCGCCCGTTGTATTTACACGTACAACGGGGTCTAAATCTAATTTTTAAATACCTTTGAAATAGTAACAAGTTCCTGGTGGTGGTGATGCTATCACATCTAGTTTGACCCTTAATATTGGCCAACAAAGCCAATCGAGAAAGAAAGAGATGATTCTCTATAGGTAACTCTTTTGCATGCATTCTTACAAATCATTGAAAGGGATGCTCATTTTGCCAAGGCAGTTTTAGCTCCAGCCTACAATTTTGTTAAAGCAAAATGCATATGTTTCCCTTGGCACCAGCATTCTAGCATTAGCCAATGCAAATTAAGCATATGCATGTGCCTCATGACAGGAGCCGTAAGGACAGAGTGAGGAACAATGAGTTCATTTCTGGAGAATGTGTTCAGTTTCCATGTTCACACTTCACAAAGGATGATGTTAGATCTGATAGAGTTCAAATAAAGGCCGCACAAGTCTCAGTGGTTTGAAAAACAACATTTATGAAGTGAGACATAAGTAGGCTGATTGGAGTTAACAGATGATCAGAGACTGCTTGGGAAAAATACAACACATTGATCAAAACTCCAGTGTATTTAACTCATTTACTCCTACAAGTTTGAAAAACACGATTCCATTCTACAGTTTCTTACAGGGGTAAATCAGGGGTAGTCAATCTGTGGTCCTCCAGATGTCCATGGACTACCATTCCCAAGAGCCCCTTCCAGCAAATAGTAGTCCATGGACATCTGGAGGACCACAGGTTGACTATCCCTGCTCTAAAGCACCAAGTAAACACAAATAAGTGCAAAGGAGACATCATAGGTTAATAGCAAGAGCTTTTATAACACCCTTTGTCACTTCAGTTATGATACATTTCAGTAGTGGTGGAGCAATCATAGGTTCGGCTGCAAACTACTGAAAACTGGGATAATTCCATTGTTTACTGAGCTTTGGTAGGTAGTGCTCACTTCCTGCCTCAGGGCAAATGAACATTAGGATGCATATTGCATGACACATTCTGTGTGCCATTCCAATGATTTTTTGTAACTCGTGTAGCAAATATATTTGCCTGAAGATCAAGCTTCACTGTCCTCTCAGGGCTGGCATGACATCACTTTATTGACATCAACAGGCAATTTGCCAGGAGTCCAAATTCAACAACGATGCTTAATTTAAGATGAAGGTCTCCTTGATATCATGTGTCACCAACTGGATTCGAAGTTGAGCTATCATCATGGTCAAAGACACTTTTGCCATTAAGGCGAGCTGCTCTGTTGAGGTGTCAACATCTGGTCCTCCATTTCACATTTCAAGGGAGAAAGCCCATCTATCTCCAGTCCAATCTATATATTTCATTGGGGCATCTCTTAGGTCCTAGTCAGGAAGTTCTGACTAATAGTATCACTTGTGTACAGATCCCACATTGAACATTTTGCCTAATGGTTTCCCAATGGCAAAAACATGTCCAGAAATGTTTAGGATACATGGCTTTAATTACCCCAATAGTACCATACATTGGTTGCACATAAGGCCACTACAAAACTGGTTTATAGTGAAGTTTGATGCCAGTGAAGAGCCTCAGTGAAAGAAATTATCAGCCCCTAGATCCATTCTGAGATCCTTGGTTTGATGGTCTGAGTTGCAGCATCTGCTTAAAGGGATTCCAGTAGGGATATATTTCTGTGACATTCAAGAGTTAACAGATGAATTGGAGAGCTAACTATGAAGGACTGGAAGTGAAGTGTGGCTGGTTTTGGCAGGAATCTAGACTCCACAGCAACTTATTAGAGATCAGGCATGCTTTCACTTCATTTACAGGTATTATCAGAGGATAGCATGTTCTCTTAAGTATGGGCAATGTCACAGCCAAATTTGACCTAAACAAAAAGTGAAGCACGGGATCTGTCACCACCATTCACATAGCCAGCCTTGACAATACCTTAGCAGATGAATTAAGCAGGGATATAGACATGAACCAAGAATGGTCCATAACAGACCACCACCTGTCCCTGATTTTCAGGTAATGGGGGACCCCAGAGATAGATCTCTTTGCAACCACAACCAACATGAAAGGCCAATTGCTTTGTTCCAGGAAGTCCTGGATGAAGATTCAATTGGGGATGATTTCCAGTTGTGGTGGCATCTCTGTTATGCTTTCCCCCCTTTAGGAATGGTTCACAAGGGGATTTCAAAGCTAAAAGCAGACTGTATCTCTTACATCCTGTTAGTCCTATACAAAGCTATCCCTGTGGTGGATAGCTAAAAGAATTCACAAGACTCTCAATCCTCTTCACATAGGGCCAGTATGTCACTCTGATATAAGGTCCTGATGTGTGAGACTGTGGTTAATTCAGCAGTAGACAATTTTTCACAAAGCATAGTAGTGGTTTGATTTGCAAGTTTTTATAAGTATTCCAAGTCAAGGGCAATCGATGGGCTCCATGGATCTTCTTAGAGCCTTTTATGACATCAGAACCCTGGGAACCCACTACTCTGCATCTTGCAGTGATCCACATATACTAAGACATCTCAGTCAGTCGCTGGGTGCTCTTGACACTGCTCCAACTTTGATAAAAGTTTTCAGCAAGTTCCCTTGTTAGTGTTAAATGCACTAAGGCAAAGATGGAAGATGAAGGAACAAATCAATGTTATTTGGCTAGAGGGATGCATACATGGATTTCTTGATAGTGAAGACAGAACATAAACTGTGAAAGCATAATAGATCCATTAGCATGGTCACTGGGGGCCCAACGACTTCAGGAAGGAAATTGTTTTCTGCCTTCCAAGATCAGACAATCTTTGAAACAGAATTGCTTTGCTTCTTCTTTCCAAGAGTTCCAACTCTCCAGGACTAATATTTGAATGAAAGCATGCAATTTAAATCTCATGATGAATGATTTCATTCCAGGAGGGCCTAGAACTGTCTCTGACCTTCGAAATCATGAGCAAGCCAAGATAGCTTTAGCACCATTTGCTCAGATGATTACTTTAGAGAAATATAATGGAAGGAGAAACAGAGAGAGCTCTAAGCAATGACATTCAGGATATATAATTGTTATTCATCTATCACGAGAATGTGGTGTCAGTCTTAAATCATTTCCAAATTAACAAAATACCTCAACAGGGAACCTACCACATTATTTTTCTGAAAAAACTGCCATGACTCTTGCCCTGTAATAAGAAAGAGTTGGATTTCACCAGTCCACTCCATAGCCTTTCTTCAGTGAGAATAGCTTTCCTTTAGTGAAAGAGGGTATTTGGCCAAGGGAAATTTCCTTGCACTATGTGCAGACCCCAACTTAGTTGAGTGGTATAGTAGAATATATATTCAAGATTAACAGCTCTAGTCTAGCAGAAGCCTTTATGACCCAGAGCCCATTTTATCAGACACATAACATGTTACATTTAGAAGGCAGAAATGCACACACATACAGATACACAAGGGTGTGAAGGAGATAAAAGAAACATGAAAACCCAGTAGTAAAAAACACATAAACAATAAAAACTGTGAAGTTGGCATTCATAGTCATGTTTGGTATTCTTAAATCTAAGTTCAGTAAGGATTGGCATGGCTGGTGTGTATGAAAAGTGAAATCAAGTCACAATCAACTTATTATGACCTAGAATTTTCAAGGAAAGGGACTGACAGAGGGGGTTTGCCATTGCCGTTCTCTTAATATTGATCCAGGAATTCCTTGATAGTCTCTCACCCCAAAAGTAACCAGGACCAATCCTGCTCAGCTTCCAAAAGCTGACAAGATTTGGCTAACTTGTATTACCAGAAATGTACACACACATGTCCTAAGACACGTCTATATTTAGCAGTGGGGAATTGCTTTGCGAGAGGTTTGGTAACATAGCGATTGGATCGTTTTGCCAATGTTTATGAGGTGATTACACCCTTTAGAACTCAAGGCCGACAACAAGCAGTTATAGTAAAATAATAACAATCTTTATTGGAAGGAAAATAAAAAATGGGGTAGGCAAAAATATATCTAGCACACTAGCATTCAAGTGGATAGGAAAATAAAGGCAAAGGAGAGTTGCAGTGGGTATATTTACCAGACCTGGAGAGCAGAGAGACAGAGTGCAACATGACCAACCAGTAGCATGAAGGGTGTTCTGAATGGATATGAATCAGAAGATAATTTGACATGGCAAAGCCATTGTTTTTATAGATTTTTTGGGAAAGAGGGTCATGCTGAACTTGTGAAAGGGGCATAATAGAATAGGGGCATGGTGGAATTTTCCATGGGTAAAAAGTTGGGAAATGGCCTAGCCAGATCCAACAATGGGCATTAATCGGTCTATATAAAAGGAACCATAATGGGTCTATCTATGGATGTGAGTGAAGCGATTTCCCCTGACAAATTGGCCTAGGGTGAGTCATGGGTGTAAGACAAAGGAGATTACCTAAGAGCCCTAAGTAAACACAATTCTGCTGGTCACTGAATTAGCAATACAATGGAGGTGGGGGAAATTCAATGCTTGTTTCGGGTTGCAAATGTCAAATGTCACATCAAACCTATGGCAGAGAAAAAGATGGAGTCTGGCCCAGTAGGGTCTTGGCAGGCTTTAACAGTGCCTGGCTTGGACACAAGCCTAGACTACTGAGTGGTACCACTGGTTGTTGGGAACAATAGTGTAGGGTAGGGTCCTGCCATACGTTACATATCTCCCACTTCTGGAGCAAATTAATTCAGTTTGTTTGCTCCAGACCACTGTACACTGGGCATAGTGGTGGTTGCAGAGAACAGGACCTAGATTAGAAATGCAGAGAGAGAAGTGAGGCCATTTATTGCCACTATATAAATAGAGTTCTTCAGAAACTTATTCCAATCAAAAGCAAAAATGACCTTTGGAGGGACATGGGGAGACAGGGGTGGCTGTAGGTCACCAGTTTAACATTCCTCATAACACCCAATCTAATGTGGGCAATATCTAACCCAAAGAACTACTACGAAGTGGGCAATAAATCAATATCCTGAATAACTAGGTTTGAGGTTCTTCATCAAATAAAACAAGCTAAGATTCCTGAACAAGACTATTTGGCAGAAAAACTATGTAGCACAGACTAGCAAATGAGCAGAAGCAAAGGCAATGATTTCTGGAATTGCTAAATCAAACTATGAGTAGGCAATTTCAAAGAAGTAGGTACTACTAAGCAATGTAAGCAAAAGCAAGGCTAAGCAATTTAAGCAAAAATCTGGGAGTGAAGCAAGCAATTTGCTATTCCAAGCTTGCAATGCTAACCCAAACTTATAAATAAATAGGGAAGTGATACATTTCACAGCATGGAAATGTATATTTACAGTGAAAAACATGGGATGGAGAAGGTGGCAAACACCTTTCCAAATGGCAAAAAGCATACATGGTACAGCTATTCCCATTCTTCCCCCCCCCCCCAAATCATTTAGTTTTCTCTGCTCCAGGTGACAAGTGGACAAGGAGGGGGTTGAGAAGCTAAAAGGACTGACACTTCTAAGTCTGGGAGAGGCATGAGCAGGTTTAGTCGCTAGGCAGTTTGGGTATGCAAATGGGGAGATTGTACCAAAATTTGGACAAATAAGTTCAAAATAAATGAACATGGGGCAGCAAAGAACAAAAAGAAAAGCAGTTTGGTAACGCCTATCCTTATGCCAATCGAAGGCTGCAGTTGAGAAACTGGTTCTCTCACTGCCAACAAGAGGAGACCCCCGAAAACAGGGTTCCCAGGATCCTCATGAGATAAATGGGGAGCCACCTTTTACTTGGTAAAAGATAGAAACACAAACTCACAGGACAAGCTGCAAGCCAAGCAGCTTGTCTGAAAAGAGAGAGAGAGTCCCTTTCCCAATTGTGAGGTGGAAACCAAAAGAAAAAGGTGCCATGTAGCCAAGCGCTTGCCAGTCTCCCAGTAGGAGACTGTCAAGATTCAAACAGGATGCTGTATTCGCAAGTGGGAGAGAAACTGTTGTTCATTGATTTGCCTTTTGATCCAACAGTTCTGGGCAAGCAATGCAAGAACCAAGAGAATCTAAAAGATCAGAATGAGCACAATAGGATGCAACATAAGACTGAATGGTCCAGTAGCGTTACTGGACCAACCCCAAAGGCTTTCCCACCATGCATGATTCCCTGCAGAGGCTATTTCTGCAGACAGTTTCACGATTTTGTCCCCATTTGTGAGGCTTCCTACTTTAGCATTCCAATCCCCCATCATAAGAAGCACATCATTTTTGGCGTCTCTTCTAGAAGGTGTTGTAGGACTTCATAAAACTGGTCAACTTCATCCTCTTCAGCAGCAGTGGTTGGGATATAGACCTAGATTACTGTGATGCTGAATGGTTTGCCTTGGATTCGAACTGAGATCATTCTGCCATTTGGGGGATTGTATCCCAATACTGCTTTTCCTACTCTTTTATTGATTATGAAGGCTACTCCATTTCTTTTCTGTGAGATTCTTGCCCACGGCAGTATACCTGATGGTCCTCTGAATTAAATTCCCCCATTCCTGTCCATTTTAGTTCACTGATTCCTAAAATGTCAATGTTCAGTCTTGTAATCTCTTGTTTGACCACGTCCAGCTTGCCTTGTTTCATGGATCCAATGTTCCAGGTTCCTATGGAATAAAGGTCTTTACAGCATCGGAGTGTCTTTTCACCTCCAGTTCCCTCCATAACTGAGCATCCTTTTGGCTTTGGTCCAGTCACTTCATTCATTCTGGATCTACTCGTACTAGCTGTCTCTTCATCCCCAGTAGCATATTGGATACCTTCCGACCTGAGGGGCTCATCTTCCAGCTTCATATCATTTTGCCTTTTAAAGGTAAAGGTAAAGGTATCCCCTGTGCAAGCACCGAGTCAAGTCTGACCCTTGGGGTGACGCCCTCTAGCGTTTTCATGGCAGACTCAGTACGGGGTGGTTTGCCAGTGCCTTCCCCAGTCATGACCGTTTACCCCCCAGCAAGCTGGGTACTCATTTTACCGACCTCAGAAGGATGGAAGGCTGAGTCAACCTTGAGCCGGCTGCTGGGATTGAACTCCCAGCCTTATGGGCAAAGCTTTCAGATGGCTGCCTTACCACTCTGCGCCACAAGAGGCTCTGTTTTGCCTTTTGGTACTGTCCAAAGAGTTTTCATGGCAAAGATACTGGAGTGGTTTGCCATTTCCTTCTCCAGTGGAGCACCTTTTGTCAGAGCTCTCTGCTATGACCTGTCTGTCTTGGGGGGCCCTGCACGGCATAGCTCATAGCTTCACTGAGCTATGCAAGCCCCTTCACCACAATAAGGAACCCTTGAATGGTTGGAGGAAATTACCAAAACCTAAAAGCTCTGAGCTCTACAAAGCCTGCCTGAGATTTCTGCCATGCCCAACACATTAGCTCCAAGTTCCTGCTGCCACAGAGTGTCTAGTGCTGCAGAGAGCTACTCTGCCTGCACTGAAAGCATAGCTAGGGTGATTTTCTGGTCCTGCCTATAGCTGTGAGGGATTTCCTACATTGTCCTACATTAGGTAGTCCCTAAAGTGTTGGGTGTGTGTGAAACACCAACCTGCCCTTCTAAGTCTAGAAACCCTTTCTAGATCTCCTTTTACCTAGGCACTGCAGCTTCTCTTTTACTCTGAATCCCCTCTATTATACCCACATGTGATCCTGACTGGATGGGGGAACCAGAATATCTAAATTCAGACCTTCAAGAACACAAGTTTGGACAAGGATCCTGAAGCACAACAAGGAAAAAGCATTACTCTAATGACCACACAGTGCTTCAAGTTACTTATATTAGGTTTTTCTGATCCAGAGGTCTCATATCACTGGGCAATCACAGAGACCAATGTTGCCCACCTCTATTCAGAACCACAGTGCTGTAATGGTTAAGAGTGTTGGACTAGTATCTGGAAGATCCAGATTTTAATCCCAATGTGTCATAGAAGCCTGGGCCAGTCATACTCTCTCAGCTTAACCTTCATCACAAGAGAGGAGAACCGTGTAAACTGCTTTAGGTTCCCTATTGGGAGAAAGGAGTATTAAATCAATTAAATCAATTAATATATGGCAGTTCCTGTAGTAGTCTCTGAGGTCAGATCATGCACAGTATTTGATGATTCAGTAAGAAATATTCCACATTCTGCTCACTGGGTTCATACCCCAGAGTTCTGTTTACGGGGAGTGATATGACAGAAGTGGATCAAACAGGTAGGTAGGAGCCACCAAGGAAACACATCTGAGTTTTAACGGAGGGAAGAGTGGCTGAGCAGTGGTGGGGATCTGTAAACATTAATGCACATTTGGTGTTGTTCTTATAGAATTAGCCCAATACACACATGATGTATAGAGACAGACATTCCTGTAATCACCAGCTAAGCACCACCTGGAATGATAATTATGTTGGAATAAAATACTGCATTCATCATTCATCATGAGACTATAATTCAGCAAGGTACGGATAGGTCTTTCATTACACATTAATAACTGGAAAAAGAAAACTCCATTTGAATGTTTCCAAATTATCTCTTTGACTCTTAAAGCGTCTAACAAAAGGTAACTTCGTAACACATTAATTTCATTTGTTGTAAATAATACATTTCCTGTTTAAACAATTGTCGAGCTGTGTGTCTTTGGGAACAGCATCCCCTTTTGAAATGAAACATCACAGCTAACCATTTTAATATGGAAATAAAGACTGACAATTGGGAAATAAATGAATTAAATTCCCTGTAATTTATCTCACTTACTGAGCCATGTCTGCTGCATTTCAGAGCATAAAGATTTTGCAAAAATTAATCATTGTTGTGATAAAAATATTTTGGGAGAATGATAAAAATGTCCCCAGTTTTGGTATATGATTCTGGTACAATTAGCAGTTATGAGTTAGAGTCATTTTGAGCTTGTAGAAAACAAATTTTTATATATGTTTATATACCACCCCTTCCCAAGAACTGCTCAGGGCAGTTCACAGCATAAAAACAAACATCAATATAACATTCATAGTATCTCCATAAAACCATAAAGAGGCTATGTTCACCCCATATTTATTATTGTATTTATTGACTGCCACTCTTGGCTCGGGCAGCTCATGGCGGTTTACTTAAAACATTTAAAACCCCAATTTCAAAAGAAATTCTGTCTCAACATCTGGAAGAATTTCCTGACAGCTAGAGCAGTTTTTCAGTGGAACAGGCTTCCTCGGGAGGTGGTGGGTTCTCCATCTTTGGACATTTTTAAACAGAGGCTAGATAGCCATCTGACAGATAGGCTGATTCTGTGAAGGCTCAAGGGGGTGGCAGGTTACAGTGGATGTGCGATGGGGTTGTGGGTGTCCTGCATGGTGCAGGGGGTTGGACTAGATGACCCATGAGGTCCCTTCCAACTTTATTATTCTATGATTCTGTAACCCCAGTTCAATACCAATATTGGTGGCGGACAATCAACAGCCAAATGAATGCTTGCTTTCTTCTGCCTCCTGTGAAGCGTACTGACTGCAAACTTACACTGGATAGAGGCTTAATGAAAGGACCAATCTAGCCACCAAAGATACTCTCTAATCCACCCTTTCTAGTGCCCATTGTATTTAAATGTACAACGGGCTGTAAATCTAGTATATAGAATAATAAAACCCTAAAAACCCTTAGGATGACAAACCCAACTGGCTTGCCAATGACTACAAAATACAACAATAAACCAGCATAATAGATGGCGGCAATAACTAGTCTTAAAGACCCTACTCCTCAACTTATCTATTCCCAGTTATGCTAATAGATGTAAATTGAGGGGGGTGATGGTCAGCCTTCTGCTGAACGCTGTGCAACCATGTTCACAGTAACTAATGCTCATTTCCTTATAGGATTCCTTCCCAACGAGGAAATAATACTCATAAGAAGAGTGCTACATATACAACTTGATACAGTTAGGTGATCTATCTTTGAAGCATTTGCAATGTCAACAGGTATCTAAGGGGAAATACTCATTTTAACAATGGCAAGTTGACCCAGTTTCAATTCCCTACATTTATCCAAACCTTTCCTTCTAGCTTCCAGAAGAATGACTTATTTGTTTCTTTCATAGCAAATATCAAAGCTATTCACACCTAAATATTTAATCTGTGCATGAATTCAATTGCATAGTGCATTATACCTGATGTGGTCTTTAACCTTTTCCTCTAGATGCATTCCGGTTGGTGTAGATTTGTTTCAGTGAATCTTATAACCCACAGCACTGAAAAATCAGGCAAAGAACCATTATTCCTTTATCATTTATAGAATTCTTAATTATTTCACAGTCTTTTCCATTCTTTCATCTCCCCCACCCTTAGTCACTGTCTTTACGATAATGTTATCTGGCATGAGTTCTTGTGAAATTCTGGGTTGAAACCTATATAAAAAAAAGGGCTGGCAGCCAGATTCTTAGCCATTATATAGAAACATCCCACATAATGTCCAGAGCAATGGGTGGTGAGTCTGGATGCCAGGCCCTGGCCACTGCGCTGCTTCTGCCACTGCCTCCTTCACCCATCCGCGCTCTCCTGAGGGCAGGGCTGGGCTCAGAGGGCAAGCAGCAGCACGGCAGACAGGGCTGGGCTCTGGAGCTCCCCAGCTGCCACTACTCACTCTTCGAGGCTGCCTGCACTCTGCTGAGGGTGGGGGTGGCTTCGGAGGACAAGCAGTGGTGGTGGGTGGCGAGGTCCAGAGCCGAGCCGCATTCACTGCTACCGCTTGTCCTCTGAAGCTAACTGTGCTCTCATGAGGGTGTGGACAGTCTTGGCAACAGCAGCACAGTGAACAGGGCTTGTCTCTGAGCCTAGCCAGTCACTGCTGCCACCTGTTTCCGAGGCTGTCAGCACTCTCCTGAAGGCAGGGGTGGCCTCAGAAGACAAGTAGCCACAGTGATTGGTGAAGCTCACAGCCAAGACCTGTTTGCCACTGCTGATTGCTGTTTGAGGCTGCCCACACTCTCTTGATGAGGGTGTCTTCAGAGGACAAGCAGTGGCAGCAGGTGGCAAGGCCACACCCCGTCCTCCAAGGCCACCTGCACTCTCCTGAGGGCACAAGCAGCCTTGGAGGACAAGCGGCTGCAATATGGAGAATGGGGCTCAACTCTGAGCCTTTCCAGCTCCCGCTGCTGCTTGTTCTTCGAGGCCACCCACATTCTCCATCTACTGGCATGCTCCCTGGGGGCAGGACTTCCGTTTGAGGGGCCGCACCTGTAGATGTTTCCACATCAATAACACAAATATACAGAAGCATGCAAGGACTTGTGGTAGTATCTCATTTTCTACTCTCCCATTGTTTCATCTTGGGAAAGAATGCTATGTCTTTTCATGGAACCTCCACATCCCCTCTCTTATTCCTCTTTCCATCTTTCTCCACTAGCTGAGCCATCTTTATTTGCCCCCATTTTCAGTTTTCCCTCCTTTACTACTCCTTACGGCCTAGGAAAGCAATAGCCAGTTATGTGATGCCATCTGCTGGACCCCATTGCACGATAAAGAACTAACAACATACTGTTGGGTACCTAATCTTCCCCTGTAATTTCTCCTCCGCACTGTATTTCCACTTTCATCGCCTTTCACTGCTTACTTCTCTCCTTCCCACCCACCTGCTTTCCCATCTATTTCCCATCATGAGAAAGATTTATTATTTGCTTCATTTATATCAACTTTTCTCTCTCACAGAGACCAAAAGAACTTGCAATACTTCTGTTATCCTCGCAACAACCTTGTAAGGTAGATTAAGCTGGGAGTGTGTCTGGTCCATGGTCTTTCAATAAGCTTCTATGGAAGAGTGGGGATTAGAACTTGAATCTTCCATATCCTAGCCTCAAATTGTCACCGCTATACTACACTGATTTGGGTGCAGAGGCTGCTGTTGAATAATAGCAACCCATCATGCTTGCCAGTGGTTGCTTCTGGACCTGGCCCCATGAATCCTCCCTCAAAGGCCAAAAGAACTTGGAAAGGGCTCTTCCTCCCACTTTTACTGATAAAACTTAGGCTTGAGGGCTGGTGATATTGTTGTGCCTAGCAGGGGCTACTGAGGCCATTACTTTCTTAAAGCTTACAGGTACAGCTACTATTATTTTGATGCAATGTTAACCCCTAGAAATATGTGTCTTGTCTGTTCATGGCTCCAGTCTCCAGATTCAGGTACCCACTTATGCTGGCAATCACACACACACACACACACACACAGAGAGAGAGAGAGATTCTCAAGGAACATATTATAGTGACATTGTCTTTAATGTATTATTTCTTTTGTAAATAAACATAACTTCTTGTAGGAGAATTAAAGCTGTCATTCTGTCCATCCATCATCTATCTGTGTTTTACAGCCACAGAATTAAGTATTTGTCATAATTATATATTGTAAGTTCAGCTGTCATTCATATATATTGTTGTTCAGTTCTGTTTCACATGTTGACAAAAATGGTTTATTGCTCCATTAATTTCATTGTTGCCCCTCTCACTGTGAGTAAATGGATGCTCCGGTTCATAATTCTCAGTTCCCAATAGTATGACTATGAAATACAAGTGGGCTGTCATTTAACGGTCTGTTGCAGGATGGGCTTGGATTTTACAGAGAAGTGAAATGAGAGCATGTGTAAGTCAGTGAAGACAGATGACCATTTACCAAGGGGTAACAGCACAGTGAGACATGTAACATATATTTAACCAGTTGCTTGTAGCATCCAGCAGGAGGATTTTACAGCTCCATGTTTCTAGCGCTCTAGAGTTGCCAATTCTAGCTTGGAAAACTCTTGAAGGTTTGGAGGTAGTGACTGGGAGGGCAGAGTGTGTGTGTGGGGGGAAGGTGTCAGGAATCAGGCTGAGCCTAGCCTGCAGAGTCCGTGATAAAGACACATCCAAGATCCAACAGGCGGTTGTAAATCCAAAGAGAGCTTTATTAGACAGAGTCCACAGAATGCTAAAGCAAGCCAAGATCTTCCTAAGCAAAGATCTTGATAATAACAAAGAACAATAGCAAACCCAGGGCAGATATAGAGCCCATCACATAAGGGAGGGGGCACATAGGCATTCTGGTGGGAGAGTGAGAGGGCAGCAAAGGTGAGTTGATTCCCAAGAGACCAGATGACAGGAGGGAACTCAGTTGGAATGAATGAAATAAAGCTCACCCTGAGACTGAGTTTACAGTAGCAGGCATTATGGTTTTACCTTTCTCAGCTCTAAATTTCAGCCCTGACATCACCATTTTGAGTCTGCTTCTCCTTTGAACACATGACTCATACACAGCCAAACCTTTGGTCTATCTAGATCAATATTCTCTGACTGGCAGTACCTTTGCAGGATATTGGGTAGTGTCTTCCAAATCATGTACTAACCGGTCACTTCACTACTTGGTGAAGCAAATGGATCTCCAAAATCAAAAGGAAAAGCTAGAAAAGTTAAAATGTTACTAAATAAAAGGAAATAGGAAATACAGGTTCCACACTAAAACTATAATGGCAGGCAAGGTCAGACTATAAGTATGCATATAAGCCCTGGAAAAACAGAGGCCTCTGGATATTACATGGGAAATATGGGGACTGTATCATAGCTCTGACCAATGATTGTACTTTAAATTAGGGAGGGGCAACAGCTCAGTAGGAGATAATCTCCTTTGAATGCAGAAGGGCACAGGCTCAATACTCTAAGTATTTGAAAGGTTATCACTTGGAGGAGGGCAGGATGCTGTTTCCATTGGCTGCAGAGGAAAGGACACACAATAATGGGTTTAAACTACAAGTACAACGAAATAGGCTAGATATCAGGGGAAAAGATTTCACAGTCAGAGTAGTTCAGCAGTGGAATAGGCTGCCTAAGGAGGTGGTGAGCTCCCCCTCACTGGCAGTCTTCAAGCAAAGGTTGGATATACACTTTTCTTGGATGCTTTAGGATGCTTAGGGCTGATCCTGCATTGAGCAGGGGGTTGGACTAGATGGCCTGTATGGCCCCTTCCAACTCTATGATTCTATGATTCTAATCACCATCTTCTCTGAGAGACTGGAAAACTTTTGCCAGTCAGAATAGACCGCCTGATTCAGGATAAGCAGCTTCATGTGTTGAATTGCCTTTTGAAGAACATCAATGAGCACACAAGATATATGGTCTGAATAGTTTTTTTAAAGTCTTCTCTCATTTACATTTAATATATTGGATGATAAAATTAGACATTTTATCTGACTGTCTGAATTAGTCTGAAGGATTATTAAGAAACAGAAGATCTCTACAGTCTTACAAACAGCTATTGAAGAGTTCCAGATAAATCAATATGGAAATGAGAAAGAGAGGTGAATTGGCTGGTATTCAAAGCTGCTGTAATGAGATCTTATCACATATACTTGTTGGTAGAGCAAAGAATATTTATAGACGGATTTTTAGAACGAGTCCTGGTGTTACCTAGTATCTGATGCCTCAAAAGTCTTATCCATGGTTCCTCTTAACATTTGTGAAACCGGCCTGGGGGTGGAGCGTGTCCGGGGTCTCCAAGTTGGAATAGAGCCAATCAGGGTGCTGGCTGCACCCTGATTGGCCCGGCCCCTAGAGCTCCAGTTCTCCATCACTGTTCGCTCCCTGCTCACCTGCCGGATGCGCCTGGCTGCTTCGGCCACCGCTTCTCCCATGGCCTCATGCTCTACACATGCAGTGGCGGTGTACCCGCTCCACCTACCCAACCCAGCGAGGCGGGCCTGCCTGTAGCTGTGCGACCAGCCGCCACAACTGCTTAACAAGCAATGGTACATACATACATATCTTTATTACGGTCATAGACCAGCAAAGTCAAAACAATTTCACAGTTACAAAAATAATATGGCTAAAACATGGTTTAACTCATAAAATAGCATTATGTTAAACACACAGACCATGAGTCTGCTGAAATATATATTAAGACTAAATGGGAATACAGGTAATTGTTCGAATTGCTCTCAGGGTCAGTTAAGTTTTAGTCAACTTCCACCGCCTTTTCATGGCTGCAGCACAAAACCTGGCGATACTATATGTGATGGGACAGTTTATGTCTGTGAGCAGCAAGGAGGTATAAGATTGTCCTGGGACTCTGTGTAGCCATGGTGTGATAAATATGGAACGTATGTCATCATAAAACTGACAATACAAAAGGATATGTTCCAATGTTTCTATTTGACCAGGGCCACAGGGGCACTTCCTTTCACCATAAGGAACTTTCTTGTATCTCCCTTCAAGTACAGCTGAGGGAAGGGCATTGCAGCGAGCTAAAGTAAAGGCCCTCCGATGACTAGGCACCTCAAGATTCATTAAATAAGCCAGCAGAGCTGTGACATACCTATTGCCTTCACTAACAATGAAGGCAGAGGTATTCGCTAGATCATGTTGGCGTTCTATATCCACTACTCACTGTTTGATAACCTCTTTAGCTTGGTCATAGGCCATCCGAACAAGAAATTCCGGAGAAAATCCCAAAGCTGCAATTTCCCCCTTCACAGATTGTTTCCATGAAGACTGGAAATCATCCTTCATTATCAAAGAAGCTAAGCCACAGGGGAAAAAAAAGAGATTTTTAAGCCAGTAATTGAGAATGTTTAACCATACACAAGCTAAGTTTAGCTATTGTATGACCTTATACTCTATCAAGTGATTCCTTAACAAGTTGAAGTTAGTCCTTAAATATAAAAACCGTCCCTTGAAGAAGCTGTAATGCGAAACACGTCGGGACTTGTGTGGAATAAGAATAA
The DNA here is from genome assembly GCF_049243985.1 of Paroedura picta. Taxonomy (NCBI): domain Eukaryota; kingdom Metazoa; phylum Chordata; class Lepidosauria; order Squamata; family Gekkonidae; genus Paroedura; species Paroedura picta. The sequence goes on along the minus strand of NC_135381.1, from coordinate 24,268,419 downwards.
AAGAATTACCGAAGAGAGACAACTCTATATAAGTCCAATTTGGGTATTTTGATTCCCCGCTCCCCCACATGCAGCCAGCTGGCTGACCTTCAGCTCAACACAATACTGATAAAGCTGTTCTGACCAAGCAGTAATATCAGGGCTCTCTCAGCCTCACCTATCTCACAGGGTGTCTGGTGTGGGGGGAGTTGATGTTATCTTCTTCCTCACCTCCTTCCCTTAAGCACCATCCTAAGAAGGAAAAAACAACAGGCCTCTGCTCTACCACTCTGCTGCTCAGGTGTGGTGGGAAGGCTTGCAAACCACACCCCTGGATTGGATTTGTAGAGTGGTAGTGTTCTGCAAAAATACCCCTTCAGTTCCTACTACAGGGACTCTCTGGTTAGATATTAGTCCCTGCTTTTTTGCTGTCCCCCCTATTGGAAATAATGGAGGATGAAGGCATCTTCTCTGGGGGCAGGGGGCCAATGTTCTGCTCTGTGAAGAATGAAGGGCAGAGGCTTTGGTTTCACATAGTTCCCTTGTTGCACCAATTTTCTCCATTAAACTGCATTAGATACTGCTTTCCACTGGTGAAAAAGGAGGAAGGGGGACTCCTTAGACCAGGGGTAGTCAACCTGTTGGTCCTCCAGATGTTCATGGACTACAATTCCCATGAGCCCCTGCCAGCAAACGCTGGCAGGGGCTCATGTGAATTGTAGTCCATGGACATCTGGAGGACCACAGGTTGATTACCCCTGCCTTAGACCACTGAGAAAGCTATGTGGGCTACTGTGGAACTTCATGACTATATTAGGTGAGATTTACTGAAAAAGCTGACTGGTACCATCCTCATGCATCTCCCCATTTTTTTTCATGGGAAATCAGGTTTAAATCACATTAAAATGGCCTCAGTGGCATAGAATCCCATTTAAAAAATAATCAAGAGCTGCAGTATAAACTGAGATGAATCCAAACTGACTGAGAACATATGATTTAAAAAACTGAAAAGGTCATATCAGTTTATCCGTATTCATCTAGATGTGTGGGGGTGTTTCCTTCTTACCGGCTAACCAAGTCCTTTACTTTTCTGACAACTGTTCCCAAATACAGGCTGTTGTTGTCATTTTTCTTATCTCAATGTGTGAATTGGACTTGTAGAAAGAGGTCACTGCAGAATTCCTCTTGAGAGTTACAACACGAACCTAGAGTTTTATTGTTTTAAAATACCATTTTTGCCATAAAAAAGGAGAAATCAACTCTGTTGGGTTTTTGTGTGTGTGTGTGTGGAAAGGAGGGTCATTTTTAAAAAAATATTGTTCTGAGAGCAGTTTTCTGTGCTAAAACCATAAAAGGTTAGGTTATGTAAAACTCAGTACTGGGTAATGGAGAGAAAAATACACGGCAGCTCTAGATGCATTATCAGTTGAAACACTGATCTTTCAAAGCCTTTAAATATCTTGGTCTGTTGCTATGGGAAATGTTACTTAACTCAGAGTGCTCGCAGGAAGAAAATGGTTGTAAATGCTCTGTATCCTCTTGATGCAGCTGCCATTTAATTGCCACAAATGCTTAAGGGAACTTGGTGCTGAAATGTTTGTGCCAGTTGTATTGAAACTTCACAGCTACCTCTTCATGTTGAGTTTACCTTAGTTGTGGAATACTTCACTTTAAGATATAGACCAGGGGTAGTCAAACTGTGGCCCTCCAGACGTCCATGGGCTACAATTCCCATGAGCCCCCATGAGCAATCAAGCTTACCTCCAAAGGGGGCTAGAACTATGGGTCAGGAACTATGGGTTCATTAACAGTAGGTAGGTTGGACAAATGAGATGGGCATCTGTTGCCATCTATGCCTGCCTCCCTGTGGAGTCTCTGGGGCAAGGGATCTGCCCTCCCGGCTGGGAGGCGATGGATCCCAGGGCGCCCCTAGGGCCAAACATTGATCAGCCAGATGGCTGTGGTGGGGGTGGGTCTTTCCCCATGCCAGCGGGTTAACCTGCCAGTAAACTGGACAGTAAATGCAGCTAGAAGTTTCTCTCTTTACAATTAAAAAAATCAAAACATGCCCTTTATGAAACTGTCCAATGTGGGGAAGTAAAAATCCGGGAAATCTGAGGGATGCCTTGGGAGTGATGCAATGGTAAAAATTGGAACAAAACCACTCTCACAAAATGTGAGGAGACAGTGAACATAAACAAAACTGGGTGCTGAAGGAAGCAAAATCCACACAGAGTGAAAAAGAGATGCTTTAGGATGTTTAGGGCTGATCCTGCATTGAGCAGGGGGTTGGACTAGATGGCATGTATGGCCCCTTCCAACTCTATGATTCTATGAAAGTCCAATGTATGAGCCCAGTGAAATGTAGAATAAGAAATCCGGAGGGGAATGCACATGATAGTGAAAGAAAGCACTAGTTCAGGGGTAGTCAAACTGTGGCCCTCCAGATGTCCATGGACTACAATTCCCAGGAATTCGCTGGCAGGGGGCTCTTGGGAATTGTAGTCCATGGACATCTGGAGGGCCGCAGTTTGACTACCCCTGCACTAGTTCATTACAGTGGCTACCTTTACAGGACTGGACCTTCTTTGCAGTGATGCTGAGGTTATGGAACTCTTTCTTAAAGTAGGTCCCCTTTCTTAATGTCATTTTGGCATTGACCAATGATGGTATGTGTTTTTTGGACAGCAATTGAGGTGAATGACTGTCTTCCCTTTCAGTGTAGGTGATAGGGCATGTGTGCATGTGTGAGTGTGTGTGTGTGTGTGTGTGCTATGGTTTCATGGCTCCACTAATCTTTTTTTTTGGTACTGTTTTGCTTCTTCTGTTTGGCATTTTTAAAGCATGTATTAAACATTTAATGAATGTTCTTAGTGACTTGGTGGATTTTTAAAAGTGTAAATATTTTATTAACATGAAACACATGACTCACGGGCTGTGTTTTCACGAGTTTTGGGTGAGAATTTGCTTTACATCAAAAACATAGACACTTTATGGCTTTTAAAAATATGTATAAATTCATTCACCTATCTGCCTATTATGAGTAAAGAATATATTCAGGAAACCAGAGCTGCAGCAGAAAACACCTGATACACAAACGGCAGAGGAATAGTAAGTTATAGAGACCCTACAGAGACTGAATCTGGCAGAATCCTGATGCCAGTCATAAGAAACATACTTTTCCAAAAAGTAAACAGATTCTTACTTTTTTGGAAAACTGGCTGCTTTCAGATGAGAAATGACAGTCACTTTTCACTTGTTTATAGGCATTCACAAAGAAATCTAACTTGTTAAACAGCAAGAATGGAATGATCCATTTAAAATATTAAATTATTTTTATGATCATCATCATTTGCATAATTTGTTTCCCCTTTTGCTTTCAATTAAATTAAGCAGCGGGCTCTTCTGACTACTGTGGACTGCCCCTGGAAACAAACTCCTTCAAAATAATGATACATTTGAATATCACAGCTATGTTTCTTGATTCATTTGCAGAACAGCTAGAAGGTGAATACAAACAATTAGTACCATACTGCAGCTTATTTAAGACGGCAAAAGCACAATTTATACCTTTCTCAATCAGTAAATTACCTAACTCCTTGCTAAATCTGTTTCCCTTGTGAGTACTTATTGAATTAAAAAGAATTTTCTAGAACATTTCTTTAGCAAATATATAAATACTGGAGGAAAAAAGTAACACACACATAAAAGATATCCCTACCCTGTAGGTCGGGGGAGGAGCCGGGCCAAAAGCCCAGCTCCTCCAATTATGCACAGGGCAAGCCTGACCTAGACCTTACCTGTGCCTGCAACGGACATCAGCCCAAGAAAGAATCTGTGTTTTCTTAACATAGGTCTTCTGAGGGCCTGGATCAGGCCAGGCCTCGGATGGCGGCAACGTCATGCATAATCAGGGGTTTTCCCCAAAGCTCTTTCGCCACCATCATGAGCATTCCAGCCTGTGCATAATCAGTCATAGTCTCTCTTCTTTCCTACAAAGTATATTAGTTCCTAAATAAACATTTATCTACTTTTTAGACAGTCTGTGCACTGTTGCTGTGTTAAGTACTCTGCCAAGGGTTATCTACTAGTTTTATTACGATTTTCAGAGAATTAATCCTGCGCTTAACAATGTTTGATCATACTGCTAGTCATCATTACAAGTGGAGATTCCTTTTTTCTCTGCTACAAAGACTCCTTGGCTCCAGTGATATTCATTCCCTGTGTATATGTCTTAAAAGATTTCACACGCACTGCAGAAACCACCCAAGCTTCTCATTTAGAAAAACAACCTTTAGGCTATGATTTTTTGGTTTGATTTGAAATTTGTTTGTGATGCTCTGACTATATTATCTTCATTCAGGCTGCTACTGAAAGTTGACTCCGCAGTGTTTCCACTTTACATGTGCAAGCCCTTAGTGACTTCACTGGCATTGCAAATTGATTATGGGGTATGTTAACAGTTTGCTTTCAAGCTGCAGCTGTTGACTTCCATATAATACTGTCACATTTTTAAGAAACTTGCTGTGTCTGTTCCTGATGTTAGGACTTAGAACCAGTGCCATTCCTAGGCAATTGCTGCTGCCACCTATCCGAAGATTCACATAGGGATTGGGCAACTCTCCTTGTCACAGGTGGGTTTCTTTCAGCCATGGGATTGTCACCTAACCAGGCAGCCTCAGGTTGTGGTTAGAAGCTGAATCCTCACTTGGATGGCCAGCCATTAGTGTTCCTGCCACACTGAGGTACCCTTTGGACTCTCCCCCCACACATTTAGAAATGGAATATATATCTTACCTCTGTTCTGGACACTTGTCTAAACTGGGGGTTGTATTTCTCACAGCTTTCTTGCTCCAGTTCCAGGACTTTTTACCATAGTTCTCATGAAGGCCCAACATTTCTTTCAAAAAGCTTGCCTATCAGCCCTATCAGTGGGTGAATACAGAAGACTGTTCACTGGTATTTTGTGTTTGTTACATGTCATTTCAAACTTATGGTGACCTTATGGATTAATGGCCTCCAAAACATCCTATCTTTTACAGCCTTGCTCAGGTCTTTCTAACAGAAGTCTCCTGTTACCGAGTCAGTTACTCTCCATTTGGGTCCTGTATCCTTTTACTTGCATTGTTGGGGTTTTTTTCCAGTGAATCTTATCTTTGCCTAATGTGACCAAAGTACAATTGCTTCAGTTCAGTCATATTAGCTTCAAGTGAGAATTCAGGCTTGATTTGATCTAAACCCCACTTGAAGAAATAAAACTTTCTTCCAACGCCATTTTGATAAGTATGATAAATAAATGATAAATGATAAATATGTATGATAAATAAATAAATAAATAATTTTTTCAAATGGATCAACGTTCTTCTCGTCAGCTTTCTTCATTCTCCAACTATCAAACCAGTGCATATTAATGATGAATACTATAGTATGAATTTGCTTGACTTTGGTCAACAGCAACATGTCCTTACACATCCTGTTTACTGTTCAATGATAAAATACCTAATGGAATTAATTAACCCAGAATGGGGCAGTGGCCAAGGATTAGAAAGGATTATGAAGCATAGATACTGGTAAATCAAATGCTATTAGCCATGGCTGCTAAATGGAACATTTGAGTTAAGAAGCAATACTTAACTGAGTACAAGATGTTGAACTGCAAAGAGAGGTTTAATGTCCTGTGTAGGAGCTTTCCAGAGATATCAGAATATTTTTGAAAACAGTGAACAAGATGGACCTTTGGGACAATTTAACAAAGTAGTTCTTATGTCTACAGTAGAGCTCAGAAGAACAATTTATGTAGAAGCAAGTCTCATTGCTTGTAATACTTCTATTTATGCTCAGGATTACGTCTCTATTTTTAAATATGAAGCAATTTTACAGTAGCAGAGGATAAAAGCCAATGTGCACAATAAATCAACAATGTTTTCTTAAAACAATTCAATATTGCTGAGTCCTGCAACCAGAAAAACATTCTTGTAACTAATAAATTTACCAAATGGGTGGTAAAGAATACATCCATTCGCCATTATATCCTGAAAATATGACATTTGTATTTAGTACAGAAGGTTTTATTATCATCTGCACTCCTGCAGCACTAGAGTAATTGTCTAGATTTATGATTAAATTCAATGATTGTTTTTAAGCTCCATTTTCTGTTGATCATCTATTACTTTCCATCAGATAATGATTATTGTTAGGCATGGGGAAAAAGAGATTTAATCCTTTTATAGATGCTGATTCATTTGGAAGATGCTCTGTGAATCAGATTGTAATGCAGAAGAGGTAGCTAAGTTTTTCCAGGGTGATTTTCTTTCTTTTTTTTTAGAGTTCCCCCATTCAATTTAAGATGTCACTGACTAACAGAGACTTTTCCAAATGCTTTTGAATGCAGAACTACGTCTATATCTTCATTCCCTTCCAAATTTCTTAGATGGCTTGCCTGAGCAAGATCTTCCAAATTCAATGAGAAATTATAGTGCTATTCCATCTTGTATGTAGTATCCATGATCATATGTCCTGATGTATCGTTAATTTTAGGAAGTGCATGTGCTGTTTCCTGATAGAAATTGCCCACTCAAGTTGCTATTAGCCATGATAAGACGTATTAAAAAGACATACCTATGCTATCTCATAGGATTAATAGTAGCTGAAAAGGCTTTGGCCAAATTACAGGGGTTTAAAATGTATTCATAAATCTGATGACATTCCCATATAACATGATCAGCATTAAGTTTAGGGGAAACTTTGTTTACTTGGGATGTAAGGCTGTCTTACACTGACAACTAGATGATCCAACATCTCCTCTCACTATCAGTGGCTCTCCAAGTTTTTAGGAAGGGACCTTTCCTAGTTATCATATTGGAGGCTACCTTATCTAGAAGATGTCATGGAGAAACTGTAAGTCTGTGATAGAGCATTTGCTTTTCTTTAAGAAAGACACAGGCTCCCTGGCATCTCCAGTTAAAAAATATCAAGTAATAGGTAATTTGAGACTTTACCCTAAAACTCAGGAAGGTCTTTGCCAATCGCAGTAGGCAAGACTGACTTGGACTGACCAATGATGTGAATCAGTAGAAGACCTCTTCCTTTGTTAATTGAGCTATGGTTCCAAGTAATGTTTCCCAAGAACCTGTATGAGGATGAGTGCTATTGAAGAGGAAGAAGAAGAGCCCATTTTATTACTCAAAGGAGTTTCAAAGCAGCTTACAATTACCTACCCTTCCTCTCCCCACAACAAACACCCTATAAGGTTGTTGAGGCTGAGTGCAATTTCTGGCCGAAATTATGTGCAGTGTCAAACAGGGGGCTGTATTGTGCTTGGGAACTTTAAAGACAATTTGTTTTACTGTTAAGCACTTCTGAATTGCTTGTGTAGGGACTTCAGCCAGAGAAGCCTCGGTTGTTCGTTGCTTTCACTGGTTTAAGGGGGGGGGGAAATGCTGATCATGTCTCCGGAAGCTTGGGGGCGAGACTTAGGGAGAGACAATCTTTCTACCGCTATTTTGAGAATGCACATGTCTTTCGCTGATGTGTTGCGGCTTGTGCTCAGAAGTGTAGTAGTTTTTTCAGGGGGAATCCACTTTTCTGGATTTCCCCCTAAGCACTATAAAATTCCAATTGTTGCTGGAGTTTGGCAGGATTTTGCGGTTTGTTTACAATGCCATGCAAAACGTTAAATTAATAGCGTTTACAAAAGGTAAGACTTCGGCTACATTTAAGTTGTGCGGAATGGATCTTATTTTTGAGATTTGTTGCTATCTTAGTTTGTCTTCAGTTGGTGTTTTATTCACATTCTGAATTCATGCCAGCAGCACATGAAGCTATCTCAGCATTTATTATTTAAAGAAAATAGGATAAAGAAAACAGTAGTGAGCACAGCTTTGTAAAACTCAGAATGGAATGATGCTTGGTTATTTTGGCAGGATGTTTTTCATCTCTAGCTTAGTTCAATGCAGACAAAAGGAAGTACTTCTTCAGTGCACAGCCCCTGTGGAGTTTGGTGGCATTTTGCTGAAGAGCTCACAGTGTGTGGGTAGATGAGTGGGTGTATCTGTTAACAGTTCTTGTGCTCTTTCTGTAGGTTTCTTGGATGCATCTGGTTGGCTACTGTTGGAAACAGGATGCAAAGCTGGAGAGAACCTTGGTCTGATCCAGGAAGGCTCTTGACCGTCTCAGGTTTAATTAAGCAAGGATGGTGATTTTTCTGATAGAATCCCATAAGCACTTGAACTTCTTTGAAGATAGACTCCCAGATGGGTTTTTAAAAGTATATATATACATTCCTCCAAAATGTCAGCTTTGAGTAGATTAATTTGACTTGCAAAGGGACAAGGCTACATTCCATTTATTCTGGTCTCACAAAGCACTATAAATCTCCATGTGTGCTCTGGAAGAAGGATTACCGTAAATGAGAAAGTTCTGTGAAGAGGTGGAATAGAAAATCAGGAAAGCACATATTTTTTCATCAACAGATTTGACTGGATATTTTTTTTTTTTGAAAAGCCTACATTGTTACTGGTAATAAATTCGCTTCTAAGAAAAAAAAATTAAAACTAATCTCATTATCCAGCATATATTATCTGGGATAACATCTGCGTATTTGCCAACTTGGCTTCTTCTATTGGTGTACTTAAATGTTTGATTCAAATATTCCTCTTTACTTATTTGCTTTAACTCATTTTGTAAATGTATCATTACTCATTGTTCTTCTTTCCTTACACATCTCATACTTAAACAAAAGCTTGTGGGAGGGCCTGCATGTAGCCGAAGTCTTACCTTTTGTAAATGCTATTAATTTAACGTTGCGCATGACATCGTAAACAAACCGCAAAACTCCAATCAAACTCCAGCAACAATCGGAATTTTATAGTGCTTAGAGGGAAATCCCCTCCAGGGACACTGGCCCTTATGCACAGGCCTGCCCCAGCTGGGCTTCTGCTGGCCTCCATGGCAAGACAGGGAATGCAGAAGAATCCGTGTTCCCTTGCTGCAGACCATCTGAGGCCCTGATTTGGGCCATGGCTGGGAGGGGACCAGAATGGCGGTGATGTGCGATTAGCCCTACTGCCCTGTTGCCACCAGACTGGCCTTTTGATCCTGTGCATAATCAATCAGTAACAATCACTCATCTATGTCCTCACCAGATCAGCATCTATGTTAAATCTCTTTGAAAAAGTGCATTCTTTTTATGGGAACAAAATTCAGCATGAAGAAGGTGACACAGAAATAAAAAATTTAAAGGTTAGTTGCTTACAAGAGAGAAGCAAAATTGAAATGAGGATATTTGACTTGAACCAGCAAGAGCATGGAATGTCATATTATTATTAGAGTTTTAACTAAGATGCTTTTATAATATGCTGCCTACCTTGTATTTTATCTTTTATAGTTTATTTAATCATTTTAAGATCTGTTTGGTTATGTAACCCCATGGCCTATTTTATTATTTTGTTGAAATTTTAAACCTTATTTTTATATGTCTTATAAATATTTTATGCCAATAAAAGGTTACTGACTGACTGATATTATTCCAAATATGTGAGATACTAGCCGCAGTGACTGAATTTGTTATAAATGAATCATTTTTTCTCCATATTGAAAAGAGGAGAAGTAACAATCGTAATTCACTTGGCTCACTCAAATTCCTTGGCCCATCCTTGACCACAACGGACAAGACAAAATTCCCAGAAGCTTCCTACCTGATGACTCACAACAGAAAAATTTTCAGCAGGTACATAGAGAAGCAAGTCAGCTGATCCATCAAATTCTGTGATCCCAATTAAAATGGTTGCCACAGATTCAGAATGCTCGTGTCCTGTCACTTAAATGCTAATTTTCTTTCTTATACCTAATGCCTTCAGCCAACAGTGGGAACCTGTTATATTCTCCCCCCATCAACCCCTCCCACACCTCTGATGGAGGGAAAGAATAGATATAAATAGTTCATGATACCAAACTGTAGATAAAACTGTAAAGACCAGGATCATTAATCTACTTACAGTTTAAGCATCCTAACGCATTGCTGAACCTGTTGGTTTGACAACCATTTGAAATTTTTTGAAAAGCAATATTGTCTCATGCTAGCTGGACTATGAGGTGTGACATTTTTTTCTTGTTTAAAAAAAAAATTGCTTGTAACACTTTATTCCACCAAGAGCTAAATATCACAAACAGAGCTAAAGAATGAATTAGGTTTGGAGTCAGCTTTGAAAATGGAAGGAAGCTATTAGACTGAAGGTAACATCTGTGATTGACATGATCCATAATAAATCATAGTTTCAGAATTGTAATAAGGCTGTCGGAGAGAGAATTTGATTGAAAAATGTATTTATGTTGACAGTTTCATAATGCTGCTTGGGTATGTGTTAGGGAGAGATGAGAAAGTCAGCTTCAGAAAGGATTTGTTTTGGGCAAAGAAGGTCGCCGGTATGTTTTCCCCAAATTTTATGAACTCAAACATAAAATGAATTTCAGAACTGCCTTAAGCTGCTTAAAACTGGAGATGAGAACAGACAGGGGTTTTTTTGGTGGATTTTTTTGTGTGGCTAGGATTCAGTGATTTGGTAGAATATTGATTCAGATGAGCACAAGACGTTTACCAAATTATGGATCATATCAAGTAAATGGCTTTTAGAAGTTATATCTAAATTACAATTCCATATTCAGGGGCAGTGAACCTCCAAATATCACTTCCTGGAAGCTGTCAGAACCCCAAGGCCATGATTGATTGCTGTACTTTGAACCTATGTGTAACCATTGTGAAATGTATATTGCACTCCTATCTTCCCTATCTTGCCTGTAGAATTAGGTGCTGTTTTTCAAGGTCACTGTAGCTGCTTGTTATCTGGCTGGCTGGCCTCCCGGGCCTTGCACCTGCATCTCCATGTATTATATCTGGATGAACTGTGAATCTCAACGGGTCTGGGAAAGGTGGGAAGCTGGGGGATAAGAGCTGGGGTTTGACCTGTGCTTGTCAGATTCGTCTATGTACGTCCAGGGAGTTCTGTTTGATGAAACTACCATCTTTGCACAGTAGAGTTTTTCTTTCAAATCGTCAGGGGAAGGTGGTTCTCCATGTCCTCATGCTGGGTTCTTTGGAAGCCTCTGGTTTCTTAACGAGACAGTGAGAGAGCACAAATTGTCTCAGATCAGTGCCAGGGCATCATCTTGTCCCCCTAAGTCAATTTCCTGTATAAAAACTGCATTGGGAGAGGGCATTATTTTCATGATTGTGTTTCTCTGCATTTGTTGCATCTGTGCACTCTTTAAAAATCTGTAATATTTAGTTTGGTCCTAAGTCTCCAAGTGCTGAATGGAAATATCTTGTTTCTAGTGCACAGACAAGCACACACCTGCAGATAGACACTAAGGTGCTGTATAATCCACAGCCTACCATTATAACCTTCAAGTATATTAGAAGCCACTAATAACACACAGTAAGACAACAGCAGAGATCAGCACCTGCAAAGTAACATTGTCAGCATTGTGTACTTGGGAGAGGAGGCACTGGTGGTGGTTGTTGGTGTTTATGGGTGAATAGCTGAAGGTGTTGGCAGAGTTTAAATATCCAAGAATGAAACACTAGGCTGCTTAAAAGAAAATGTTTTATTACAAAGAGGAACAAATTTTGTACAGAAAGGGAGAGATTCCTAACTGTCCAACTGCCCTGTTCCTTTATTCATTCTGTCTCATCCTTCTGGAGGTAAGCAGGGAGGAAATGTGTTTGAAAAGAACAGGAAGTCTCATATTGAGCCAATAAGGACATAGGAGGAGAGTATTTGAAAAATACCAGGAAGACCCTAATCTAACTATGCTAAATACACATGTCCTCCAATGCCCCCTGTAGGACATTCCTCATGTGCTTTTGGATAATGAGTATTACAGATCTCCATTTTCCAACAGAAAGGTCTGTGGAGCTGCTCAAAAATTTCTCATTTGCTTTATATTATGAATTTTCAGCTAGGAGAAAAAAGTCCTTCCTATCCACTTCTATTGAGGTTATTTTGGAAATGTAATTTTTAAAATTTGGTTTTGTCTTCTTCTTGTGAATTATAGAAATGAAATATGTCCTTGAAATAAGAGGGAGCTGGCATGAAAGTATGATTATTATGCCTCTGAATTAAAACTTGCACATGTACAATTTTATCTGTAGGCTTTTCAGTTCTCCCAGTGATTGCACATAATCACTCCTATGGAGTTGTTTTGCATTTGGAGGGCACTGTGGTGTTTTGACATTCCATCTTTTAAAAGAATGTTCAATACCATAAATAGCTCCTAGCTATAGTTAAAAGAAGTTTTGTTTCCAATTTGTATAAGGTCCATTCTGTTATCTCCCCAAGACTTCCTTGTGAAGTACAGGATCAGGTGACATTTCCTGGCAACAATTTTCCAAGTTACAAATACTTCACATCTATGCTAAAAATATATGCGGGAAAAAATCCACATGTGTATCCTAAAATATAATTGCTGCAGCATGAAACATTCAGAATTTTTTTTAAACATCAGAATGAGTTCTTAATCTGCTCCTTCTAATATACTGACCTTGCAGATGAGTGTAAAAGCTTTGGCTTAAAATCCAGGTAAATTATATCTCTCTTCCTTCATAGGCATAATCCCTTATTTCTAAATCTCTACTGATTATCCCTCCCTGTGCTGTCACAGACATCCACCTTATTCATTCTCTCATGAAATTTCTACCCTACTTAACAAAAAAATTATAATTTTCATAGGTATCTTCTATTTAAAAACAAAAAAGTGGTATCGAGCTTCCAGTGCTTGCTTGCTTTCTAAAATACACCACAATATACAAGCTAAAATACAAGCTAAAATACACCACAAAACAAGTTTTTAAAAACATTATCAAATAAAAATGTGCGTTAAAGGAAGGGCTGTGGTTCAGTGATAGAATTTACACTGCAAAAGCACTTGTACTAGGGTTGTGCACAATAGGCCTGATTCGGACCAATTTGGATTCAGAATCGATCGATTTCGATTGATTCGGATTCAGAATCGATCAATTTGGATTGATTCCAATTCGGCCTCACCTATGCTCATATCCGCCTATGCTTTGCTCTGAGCGCTTTGCGATTTTTGAAAAGAAAAAAAATTCCCATCCCTGGGAAGGAGGGAGAGGGAGTCGGGTGCAAGGGCGGGACATTGCAGACCTGACTATAGTGTGTTTCATCCTCCATTGTGCTGGTTGCCTGCTGGTTGTCCACTGGTGGATTGTGCTTTTTAGGTTGGTGAATCCGTTTTTTTGCAATTCCTGAAGGTGCATTTCTGAACATGCCCTTAGGAGTAGACTTGCCATTTCTTCCTGGGGGTAATTTTATCTGAACATAATTTAACATAGTACCATTGCAAAGCCTTTGGGTTGTATGCTCCAGGTAGGGAAATATCTGGAGGCTTTGGGGGTGGAATCAGGCATGGGCAGTATTTGGGGCAGGAAGGGTCTTCAACGGAGTATAATGCTATGGAGTCCTCCCTCCAAAACAGCCCTTTTCTCCAGGGGAACTAATCTCTGTCACTTGGAGATGAGCTATAATTCCAGCTGGGGACTGGCGTCCCAACCAGGTCCACTTAGCCCATAGCTCAGGTTTTTCCTTTTCCTTGCTCCTGAGGAACCCTTCTCCAGCTCTATAATCATGTTGATAGACTAAACAAGAGTGGCACAGCAGATAGAGTATCAGACTAGTATCCTGGAGACCTACAGCTGAATGTCTACTCTGCTGTGGAAGCTTGCTGAATAATCTTAGGCCAGTTTCATATGATTAGTCTAACAGCGTGGTTGTGAGGATAAAATTGTGAATAACATAAGCTACTTTGAATCCCCCATTGGAGACAAAAGTGGCATTGAAATGAAGTGAATAAAATAATACATCTCAACAGATTTTTGTTTGTTCATAATATTTAAACACAACTTTCTTTTTTGTTTTTGTTTTTATTCCTAAAGTGATTGGTATTGCTCTCATGTATTTATTATTTGGATGAGTTTCCTATTTCTCTATATTTCGTACATTTCCTTTTTGGGGTGTTGTCACCACAAAGAGTACAAATTAGATCAGAAGGTCCCCTGGGTTTGCTCTTGTATTCTTCTCACAGGACCCAAGAACTAGTGGCAAAGGCTACTGAGAAAAGAGAAAATTCCATATTGATCTTTCTTTTATCTTCTGCGTGAAAAAGGAAATACTGTCATAGTTGAATCTCTTCTTGTAATGGCTAGACAGGGACTTAAGGTTATATTTTCTTTCTATCTAGCATGTATTTTCAAGCCTACCAGAATCCCTTTTCCCAGCTTCTAATAATGGGATAACGGTTTTATATTTAGCTTAAAATCTCTAGCTGGCTAACACAAACTCATTTTGTAGCCTTGTCAATTGGCAGACATTGGTTTTAGATGAGTCCTTCTTGGATTTAATTAATTGGACTGTATAATCATTTAAAATTCTTTTGAAAAACTGATTACTCAAACATATGGATTTCTGAAAAGTTGTCACGCTCCTGTTTTGTCCCAATATTCACAGCCTTCCAGACAATGTCCTGGAGGAAGAGAAATTTTTGAATGGGGTGGGGGAGAAATCTCAAAAACTGCTGTCACAGTTCCAAAGACACACTTCGTTAAAATGAAAAACTATGCAATCAACAGAACAGTGGCCAAACCCTGCTAGGATATGGATGCAGAAAAGCATATCCTTTTAACCCTTCCCTCATTTTCTTGTCACTGTGAACCTGATTTATTTCACCCATTTGCATTTCTAGTTATAATCATTAATTTACTTGTTTCATTACAGTTTTACACATTTTTATGCTGTTGTTATGTTAAATGTTACTTATAAGCTGTTAGGGCAAACTGGAAAAATGGGTAAGATTTCATCAGACTGGAGAGAGGTGAGTAGCGGGGTACCTCAGGGCTCGGTGCTCAGCCCGGTACTTTTTAACATATTTATTAATGATCTAGATGAGGGGGTGGAGGGATTACTCATCAAGTTTGCAGATGACACCAAATTGGGAGGACTGGCAAATACTCCGGAAGATAGAGACAGAGTTCAACGAGATCTGAACACAATGGAACAATGGGCAAATGAGAACAAGATGCAATTTAATAAAGATAAGTATAAAGTTCTGCATCTGGGTCAGAAAAATGAAAAGCATGCCTACTGGATGGGGGATACGCTTCTAGGTAACACTGTGTGTGAACGAGACCTTGGGGTACTTGTGGACTGTAAACTAAACATGAGCAGACAGTGTGATGCAGCGGTAAAAAAGGCGAATGCCATTTTGGGCTGTATCAACAGGGGTATCACATCAAAATCACAAGATGTCATAGTCCCATTGTATATGGCACTGGTCAGACCACACCTGGAGTACTGTGTGCAGTTCTGGAGGCCTCACTTCAAGAAGGACGTAGATAAAATTGAAAGGGTACAGAGGAGAGTGACGAAGATGATCTGGAGCCAAGGGACCAAGCCCTATGAAGATAGGTTGGACTAGATGGCCCTATGAAGATAGGTTGGACGAGAGCAGGGGGTTGGACTAGATGGCCTGTATGGCCCCTTCCAACTCTATGATTCTATGATTCTAATGAGGAGAATTTGGTGGGATGACACAAAATACAGCCTTGTGGCATTTATTTAAATATTCATGTCCAGGTTTTCTTTCTCCAAAGGGGCTAAGAGGATGAATAAGTGAGGAAACAGCAAGCAAAAAAGTGTCTCTCTGTCAGTCCTGGGCTTATTCCTCACACTGTGGATAATGCACTTTCAATGTGCTTTTGCAGCTGGATTTTCCTGTGCGAACCAGGAAAATCAATTTCATTATCCAATGTGTGCCCTGGACATGTTGGATAATTGGTCCAAAGATGGTGGCTGTGATATGCACCAGTGGCTAATTTGCACAATGGAGAAATGAAATTGATCTGAGAAGTTGCAATAACCTTATTCCTAGGAACCTACCTAAGGAAGCAAAATAAACTAATTCTTAAATGTTGGATGCAGTAGAAGCAGAACATGTTAGAGCAGTGGTCCCCAACCTGTGGCCCGCGGCCCGGTGCCAGGCCGCAAAGGCCATGGCGCCGGGCCACGGCTCCCTCTCCCTGCCCCCCCCCGCCCACAGTAAGCTTGCGGCCCGGGAAGCTTCTTACTGCGGGATGCGCGGGCGTGGCCCGATGCGTGGGCGCGGCCCGTGGGTGTGGTCCGTGCGGGCGCAGCCCGATGCCCTGCTGGTCCCCAGCCTCAGAAAGGTTGGGGACCACTGTGTTAGGACATGTGATCCCACAGCATGTCAGTGCCAGCCATTTTCTGATGACTGAGTTTGGGGAACTACCAAACCATTGGTACAAAGTATATGTGCAGAGGGCAAAGCCAGCAGGATTTTTGGTTTTGGTGTAAAACTAATACAGGTCAGATCTAAGATAGCGATGAGGATCTGAGAACTGGAAGTAGAGGCAGGTGAGAGTGCTGGCAGACAGCAAACACTATTCTGAAAGGAGGCAGGAGCTGAGCCAAGCTAGTCTAGAGAGGCATTGCATGGACAGAGAACCACTTGAAAGTTCATGCCTTGAATAAATCTTTGTTGGTCTTAAAGGTGCTACTGGGCTCTGATTTTTTTTTAATCTCTTTTTTTTTATGATTATAAACTTGGGTGTTTGGCCTGGCTTTAAAGAGTTAATTTAGGGAATCCTCAAGGTTTGGATTTTGGTCACCTATTCAGCTGCCCACAGTTAAAAAGTAGAGAAACAAATGAATGAAAGCATGTGTGAAAGATGGCTTGCATGAAAAGCAGTAGCGGATAAAGAAATGCAACAAGATTCTAATTAATAGGAAGTAATTAACTTTATGAAACTTGACTACTATGCTCACTTTTTTCTTTTCTTTTTCTGTGTTATCTGATTCTATAAAGAAATGCTGTCACCTCAAGTGAAGATAAAAGAAAAATCTAATTAAGGAGAGACTACTGTCTCTTAGATCATTATCGTTCTTTCCTAGGAAATCTGTTCAGGAGTAAGGTACAAGAGCACTGCTTCCCTTTGCAAGGTAACATGTCTCATGGTTTCCTAAATTCCACAAGACTGTGACTTCCTTGAGCTGAGTTTTTGTAAGAGAAAGTTTAATTTGGGTTAGATCTTTGTTGGCATAATATGCATCAAACTCCAGTATAATTCAGATTTGCATAGGGATTTCAATTGTCTTGGAAACCTTAAGAAACAAAGGAATTGTAGCTGACATATTGTAGTGGTTATAGCATTGGCCTAGGGCTTGGAAAACCATGGGTTCAGACTCTCAGTAGCTATACATTACTGGGAGGACAAAATGGGGGAGCAGAAGACCATCCATGGCAACATGACTTCCATGGAAGAAAAGGGTAGTACATATCAGGATGTTTTCATTGTGTAATAACCAAA
The DNA here is from genome assembly GCF_049243985.1 of Paroedura picta. NCBI lineage: Eukaryota > Metazoa > Chordata > Lepidosauria > Squamata > Gekkonidae > Paroedura > Paroedura picta. The sequence goes on along the minus strand of NC_135381.1, from coordinate 24,251,045 downwards.
GAGTAATGACTCATTTCTGTTTTAAAGCTTAGTTTTTTGATGACACGTGGTATTTTTGTGCACTGGTGATGTTCATAGAAATAAAAAATATAATGAAAAAATTCACAAGAATCAAATTATTGCCGATTATGTGGAAACATATTTTATCCTTCTGTCCTGGGTGTGTCTAAACCTGCACCATAATCCTAGGGCCAGTGGGGTCACCAGAAGGGCAGAATGTGTGGTGGAGCAAGTACATTGTGTGTACTTGGGACAGAGAATCAGATGGAGAACCCACACCTCCCGTGGAAGCCTGTTCCACTGAGAAACCACCCTAACTGTCAGGAATTTCTTCTGGATATTTAGACGGAATTTCTTTTGCATTAATTTTATCTCATTGGTTCTGGTCTGTCCCTCCAGGGCAAGAGAAGCAAAAGTTTATTAAGTTCACATATGTAATTGCATGGATGCTGTTGTTCTTAATTTAGGTGTAAATTCATCATGTATATACAGAACATGTCATGAAATAAAACAAGGATAGGGTGTCCCAACTCTGAAATGACTGGGAATCACTGCAGTGATTTGATCTATATTATGTAGATCTATTATGTAGATTTGATCTATATAAGATAAGAAATAGTGATAGATTAGGTATTTGTCATTGTCTGGCTTCAGACCTGGCCATGGGGTGGAGACTGCACTGGTCAACTTGACAGATGATATCCAGCACCAGCTGGATCGAGGTGGCTCAGCCAAAGCTGGCTGTGCCCTAATCGGCCCTATTCCAACTTGGACAGCCTGACACGTTCCACCACCCCAGGCTGTTTCATAAATATATAGTGGAACCATGGATAAGGATGAATCGTATACATTGAATATGCAAATTCTATATCAATTGCTCTGAAAAACTATGCGCCATGCATTCATTCACAGTCCAAAAGTCTCTACAAAACCAATCAAAAAATGATTGACAACAACTGAAACCGATTTGAACAGAAACAACAAAGGGAATATTCACAGAGATATGCTGAAAGTGAGCATAATTTTTTTTTTTTTACTTTAAAAAGCTTGGACTTATTTATTGCCTTGGAATCTTGGAGAGATAGGACCTTGACTTATAAGAAAATATTATACATCTGAATGAATAAAAAAATTATAATGATTTAAAAGAGCATTCCTCCAATGGAACTAGAGATATCCTGCCTATCCTGAAAGGAAAACAGTCACACTTATTTCTTTTAATGCATATTCTGTATTATTAATGGTTTACTAAAATCACATTTCTCTGTCCCTTTCAGCAATCTTAAGGCAGTAAGATGCTGCTTTTGCGTAAGTAGCAAAAACAAAAAAAATTGAAGTATTTTTTTCATGTCTATATCTTTTTTGTGTGTTTCACCTAAAGTCCTGTAGAAGCAAAACTCTTTTTCCTCCTTGGAAGTGTCAAACTCCTCTAAACAGTTTGCTTGTTTGTTGACCAGATTGTTGACCATTAAGAGGCATCCTTAAAAACTTTCCACTGGAATTTATCTGAGAAACAAATGACTCAAACACAGTTTCCTAAACAGAAACTTGTCAGGAATGATCTTTTCTGCCATATATTAAGTAGTTAACAAGGATTGTAGATTTAGGAATGCTTGTCAGTGTTTATTCTTTTTGTTGCCTGGTCTGTTTCCTTTCATATCATTCTCCCCATCTATCTTTCACAAGTTCATAGGAGGGCAGGCTAGTGTCCTTGGTAACACCATGTTGATTTTGGGTTTCATGTTCTCCCACCAAACTCTGTATTCCACCTGGAGCGGGTGAAGAGCTTTGGTTGTTCTGTAGATCAAGCTTTTGGATGTTGACTGGCAAACAGTGAAAGACCGAATCGGACAACAAGTTGGATGACAAATGCAGATCAACCAGCTTTTCACCCCAGTGGCAATCCTTCTCATTGACTTTGTGTTGCAATAAATTCTGGCTCATGTGCCCTGGTCACCCGGAAGCTGCGCTTTCTTCCGCGTTTCGCTAACGCGCCTTTTTCAGCAGCATGCACCGAATCTGGGGCTGGTTGCAGCCGGTGCCATGCGTTATCAGTGATTTTAGTTGCCGCCATTCCACCCCAAATGCGTGCTATCCCCCCGTGCATAATGGGCCTATGAGAAGCTTTGGGCATTGGTATATAGGCACCTGAAGCATATCACCTTTGGTTCTCTTTGACCTGGCCTTCCCAGGTGGTCCACTGCTGTTTGCTTTCCTTCATTAGAATCTCTATGAAGATTTAATGGTCTTTATTTCTGAGCAGATATATTTAGGATTGCATAGAAAATGCAAGACCATATTTTTATAGTGGCAGAAAATAGAGATTATGGCTGATTCATGGCTACCATAAAAAGTGGTAGCCTGGTGTCATCTCCTGTTTCAATTGGTTGTAGATAATACAAAACATTTTAAGTGATGACACTGTGTCTTTTCTTTCCTTGACTCTATAAGGGGCAACAAGCGAAGCTAAGTAGGGGCAGGGACACTCAGATACATGCTAGAATCCTGCTACACATTTTTCATGTCTAGCCATTACCTGAGAGAAAGGCAGAAGAGGAGGAAGAGACACTAGGTTGAATTATTCATCTCTTGTAACATCTAGGCTATCAAAGGACACAGAAACTCCTTAGAAAATCACTTATTTAGATACCATTATCCCACTTTCCCCCCTTGATAAGGATCCAACACGGCTTACAGAATATCTAATTTAAATAAAGGAAAATCAGTCAATCACAATAAAAAATAGGAATAGAATGTGCTATCATTTTAAAGAAGGAAGCCAGTTAAAAAAACTAACCATATTAACCACAGAATAATAAAAAATATTATTGTCCTGAATATACATACTGTTTTACTGCCTTTCAGCAGTAAACTCTAACATGATTAACTAGGATAGGATCCAGTAGTACTTCAGAGACCAACAAGACTTGCAGGGTATAAGCTTTTGAGAAGCTCATGGAAGTTTATCCCCTTGGCTGTTTGCATGTATTTGAATTTTGGTCTGAATGACCGTAAATAAATAAATATATATAATACACCCTGGGTTGTTGATGTAGAACAACACAGCTATCTTCTGAAACTATCGAGCATGATGGTAAAGGATTAACTCAGCTGGGCTGTCTATTCAACCATATGTTCTAGCATTTTGTTTGCTTCAGACAAACTCTCATACTTCATAGTTTGGGAATGCGATGGGCTCTGAAATAAGCTACTTGGGCACCTATTTAGAGAGTTTACAAACAGAGACCAAGGAGCTTGTTGTTCAAGCAGAAGAATACTCCACAGATGCCATGATTCCTCAGAACTGATTTATTATTTAACATTTATCTAAAGACAAAATAGGTTCGTATACCCTCAAGGTGTAGAGCTTTCTATGAGGGAATCTATTTCAAACTAAATAAATGTTACTGTGTGTTTCCCTGAGGCCAAGCCAGATACATTTTAGATCTGTTTTATTTGAAAAGCACCAAAGTGTCCCCCCATTTGTTGTTTCAGGTCTGTCAAGTTGGAGGTTTGGCGCATTGTTGACAAAGAGCTTCAAACGGCATTTTTCTCCGTGGTCTGCATTAGCAAAATGCCACAGTTTGTTTCTTGACTTCCGCAATGACCTAAATGTGAAGGTTATTTGTGACTTTGACTTTATCAGTCTCGGAATGCATTTGGGAGTTTTTTTTTTTATGGTAGCAGAAAATTCAACAGATAAATTTACCAACTTTGTCAGAAATAGAACTACATAAACTCTGTAAATTGGAGCAAAACATTGCAAGAATCATCACAGAGAATAATTCTCTCAATGATTATTAACCATGATGGAGCCTCTATTTTGGAAGCAGGAAATTGTGTTCTAATACTTCCAGCCTCCTGGTGATCCCTGGCCCCAAGGAAGCCTGCTTGACCTCAACCAGGGCCAGAGCTTTCTCCATCCTGACCCCTACCTGGTGAAACAAGGTCCCAGAGGAAATCAGGGCCCTGATGAAATTTGAACAGTTTTGCAGGGCCTGCAAAAGGGAGCTCTTTTACAAGGCATTTGGCTAATGTCGATCTGAACCACCACTTCCCACTGGCCCACCAAGCCTCCCTCTGACAGGGTTTCCTTATAAGATATAGGAGCCTTTTATCTATCTCCATATTTAACAGCTTATCCCAGAGAAGATCTCTAGGGATAGAATCAAAGGTCCCCTTAAGGTCCAGAAAAGTTGCAAAGAGCTTTGGATCCTCTTTCTTACTATATTTGTTGACAAGGTGGGCAAGGATGGTGCAATGATCAAGGGAGGATTTTCCTTGACAGAATCCAACCTGCTCAGGGCCTTAAATCTTTTTCTCAGTCAACCGCAAGGTGAGTTTATTTGACAGGAGTCTAGCCTATAGCTTTCCAACAATTGGTTGGGAGCGAGCGGTCACCCTTTTTAAATATTGGAACAAGGATTGCATTTGTCCATGAGTCAGGCAGTAAGCCTGTTTTGTTAATTACAGTAAAGAGAGCAGCCAAAAGAGGAGCCCACCAGACTGGGAATGCTTTGAGCAACTCAGGAGAGTCCTGAGTGCTCTTCTAGGTTTTGAAGAAGAAGAGTTGGTTCTTATATGCCACTTTTCTCTACCCGAAGGAGGCTCAAAGCGGCTTACAGTCGCCTTCCCATTCCTCTCCCCACAACAGACACCCTGTGGGGTGGGTGAGGCTGAGAGAGCCCTGATATTACTGCTCGGTCAGAATAGTTTTATCAATGCCGTGGCAAGCCCAAGGTCACCCAGCTGGCTGCATGTGGGGGAGTGCAGAATCGAACCCGGCATGCCAGATTAGAAGTCCGCACTCCTAACCACTACACCAAACTGGCTCTGGCTGAACAGCCAATTACTTTTGTTGATCAATACAAGTCCTGACCATCATGCTCCCATCATGCCTCCAGCATGTGCCAAACACAACCCCCCGTCTCAGAAAGGTATAAAACCCTTGCTTTGCCAAGTCAAAGTGTGCTTCTGATCCGGGATCCATTCAGTTTACCCATCACACTGCTGGCTGATTGTGTCGTCTCTCCACTCTCCAGGACTGGTAATATCTTCCTTGATTCACTGCAACTCTTTTCCCTCCTTGCCCTTGGCCAAAGCATCAGCAGCATGGTATACTGATTAAGAGTGGCAGCCTCTAATTTGAAGAACCGAGTTGGTTTCCCCAATCTTCGATATGCAGCCAGCTGGGTGACCTTTGGCTAGTCACAGTTCTTTTATGGCTGTTCTTGCAGAACAGTTCTTTCAGGGCTCCCTCAGCCCCACCTAATTCACAGTTTGTTTTGTTTGTTGTGAGGGGAGAAGGGATGGGTGTTTGTAAACCATTTTGGGACTCCTTCGGTTAGTGAAAAGTGGGATATAACAAAATAGCTCTTCTTATTTTCATCCAAAGTCTTAACTCTGTGTATAAAGTTAAAAATACACTCCATCTTTAAGGCTGAGAATGACCCTGCTTAAATGCGTAGCTGAACTGTGTCCCATCACGGGACTTCCTTTGCCATCTCCAAAATTAGATGGTACTTTAGTACCCCGATCAAATTTGCTGTTCAAACAAAGCAGTGTATGAATATTCAACTGGATTTATAAATCTATTTTCAAGTTTCTTTTTTTTAAATGCACATTAAAAAAAAACAATGGATCTTTCTGTTTTCCAGGAGTAGACAGGCATTTGCTGCCAGTGGGATAATGTCAGGGCTTTATATAATGCAAATGGGATTTTCGAGGAAGAGTTAATGTCAGCATAAGCCATGAATTAATTTGAGAGGGGAAGAGGAGAGTGTTATTAATTTAATCTAGTGCTCATTAGGGTTTCAGTGACTGCTCTTTTTTTGTATTTTTTCCTTAGGCTTAAAGAAAATTGACCCTTCACATCTTTTGCTAACTCTCATTTTCTATGTCAATTGTAGATGCAGGGAAAAACAATCATAGCTTATGAACAGCCAATTCCTTAAAGGGACTTTTGTTTAAGTTTCATTTACATGTGTGTATGAGAAATAGAAGAATTCTTATTCCAAGTTATGTCAGTGCCTAACTTTTAAAAGCATCCAATATATATTTGGGCCAATAAGGAACATGTTCGGGAAATAAACTAGGGGTTTGCACATGTTTGGGACTAGTTTCTTATGTAGCAAGTGACATAAGCAATTGATCTAATTGCACATTAAACCAAAAGCAGCATTTTGGTTTAACTGAACATTACTCCCCACTCAAAAAAACATCACTAATATCAATTGAGACTGGTGTAAACCAAATGTAATTATTTAGCAAACACTTTTGTAGTGTAAAATTTGTATACACTTTTAATATGTCAACAAAACCAGTGTTCCAACATGTAGCTGCTACTAGATGCCACAAAAGCGAACATGCCACTTGGAATCTGGAAAGGTAAAATCATAATATTCATAGCATTCCTAAAATGTAGAAAGTGCTAGCTTTTATGCCTTATCCCACTTCCAGGAAATGCTATACCATTAGACCAGATCCATCTATTTATTTTCAGCAGAGTTTTGTTCAATTAGTTAGAGTAAGAAAGTCCAACATACCAAGACTTGATGTCCAACATTTTTTTTAACATGTAACCACAAAATTATGGAATTCTCCCCCCCCCCAACTGGTAGCTACTGCACACTGGACATAGGGTTGCTTATAGTGTGTAATTACCACTAAAGCCTGCTGCCTGTCACTGGTAAAGATGTTGGTGGGAGGAAAAGGATGAGAGCAGGTGCCAGCATGCTGTGACATCATTTATGGCTGAAAAGTAGAAATGATGTCACCATGTTGCAGTGACATTCTGGGAATCTATTGGTGAGACTCCTATAGTGTCACTATCCCTTCTGCTTTTCTCTGCAAATGATATTGGGACCTCACAACTAGGGATGTTCATTTAAATTTATCTGAGCAGAATATATATCTGAAATATACCACACACAGAGATATATACATTAAGGTCTCTGGATAGTATCCAGGATTCTCTGGGATATCAGTAAATGGTTAAAAATATCCTGGAAATAATCTGGATTAATTGGGAGTATTGGGACCCAGAGTTTGAAGGTTTCCAGCGCTATTTGTCCAGGAACTCTGTATCTTCCTGCATTTGGTATCAGCTTTCCAGGTTGATTTATGCCCTTTTAAATTGTTTTTGTTGACTTTGCTGAATTGTGTTGTTTGCCTGAGTTGCTTCATGTCTGGTTTGCTTTTCTGCAGTGGCTTCTCAGGTTTGACATTACTGCAGATTCTCATGATGTGCATTGGTTGAGTTCTTTGCTTTTACATTTGCTAGGCTTGCAACAATTTTCCTAGTTAGTTTGACTGAGAAATTCTTGGGCTGTACATTCCTGGGTTGAGTCTCGGGTTTTACTCCTTCATAGGAATCAGTTGAGGATGGCTGAAGGCATAACTTCAAGGATCCGCAGAATTCAGCATCTTGGTCCAATGCACTTGAAATTTGAAGGTTTAGACAGATGTCATGAGCTCTGCTGCAATTCTGGCACCAGTAGCTTTAAAAGCAGCCCCTCTAGCCCTCTCATTGTCAGTTGCCCTAACTGGACAGATTCCTTTCAAAGGGCACAGTAAGTTGGAGATGCTCCGTAGAGGCTCATATTCTCTAACATTCTCTACACAATATAGTGAGAATCACACCACTTTGAAAACAAGTTGAACTAAAACCTTTGTGTTGCCTGTACACAGCCTCCAAGGTCAAGCCTCAAAACATAGGTTATGCTATAGGGCCACAACTGAACCAACGCTCCCCCCCCCCCCATTAGAAGGGATTTTGTGCTTGAGGCAGCAGGAATATTGGTTAACAGTATCTTGTCAGACGTTAAATTGATAGAGCACTGGAGAAGCAGCTACTTTTAGAAATTGGAGCTGGAGGAAAACTACTATATAACACAAAAGCAGAACTTTTTATGTGTGTGCTAGATTTTTTGCCGTTGAATTGTCACTTACTTACAGTACAAACTGGGGCAAATTTCGAGATTGTACAGATTACTCTGGGCTGTCAGGTTGACAGACTGGAAACAACTACTTCTTTAGAAGAAAGCGTTTAATTTCCAAGCAGATCGATACCTTAAGACGTTCAAAGCCAAAACTGGCTTGCACTTTCAAAATACAGTACTTTTACTCCAGACTTTCCCGCTCAAAGATGTTCTCACTCCCAGAGAGGGTGCCCCCTCCCAAGTCCAGGTGCTGTCCAGGAAAACAGCAAAGATGATTACCCAAACCTTCCCGACCTTGGTTCCGCTAGCTACAGCTATTTACACAGATATGACTGTCTGGTAATGTTGCAAAGAAGAACAAAGTACTTCAGAAAGACAGCCTACAGAAGACCAAAGAAGTCAAGCTGGTTATACAAAATTCAAGATGGTTACACTATGGTTCACAAATTTCATGGCAGCAATGATGTGATTCTGACATGGCCTATCTAGGTTAGGGCAGAATGCTAGTATTTATTCCAAACCCACAATTGACTATTATTGTCTATCAAAAGAGATAGTCATATTGGTGGCTGTGGCTTAGTGGAACAACATCTGCTTGGCATGTAGAAGGTCCCAAGTTCCATCTCCAATTGAAAGGACCAGGCAGTTGATGATGTGAAAGACTTCTGCCTGAGACCCGGGAGAGACAGTTTGTAATGTGCCTCATCACCCACCATGATGGGTGGCACCGTGGGGAGGTGGCACTGTGGGGTGCCACTTATCAGGTGGCGGAGCCAGCTTTAACAAGCTCACATAGAAGAACAGGTGGGCCTTCTTAAAGGTGGGTGTAAAATCCACCTGAACAGCTACCTCATTGATGATCTCTGTAATGAGGAACGGCTCCACAAAATGATAGTTCAGCTTTTTACTGGGAATCTGTTCTTTACGTGCTTTGTGGAGATAAATACCCTATCCCCCACATTGTAGACTGGCACTTGAGCAGGTCTCTTGTCAGCCCATTCTTTGTTGTCTGCTTTTGCGTTATTTAGCAAATCAGAAACTCCGCCCCCCCGAAGTTTCTTGGACCTTAGTCGCCTAGTCCATCGCCCCAGGAGGAAGGTTGTGTTGCTTAGTTGGCAGGGGCACCAGAGCAGTAAACACAGCCATTAACAACCTTGAAGGGGGATATCCCCATACTCAGATGAGGGGCATTGTTGTATGCATATTTGGCCAGGGGCAACAAAGAGGCCCAGTCATCTTCATGATAGTTAAGAAAACACCATGGATATTGCTCTAACACTTCGTTCATGTTCTCGATTGGGCCATTTGTGGCTGGGTGGTAAGGCAAACAAAGAGACCAGTGACCCCTGCCATTTGCAGCAGAGCCCCCACAAAATTAGCAATGAACTAGTGTCCTCTATTGCTCACTATCTTATCCAAAAAGGAGTGCAGTCTAAGCACATGTTGCACGAAAATCTCAGCTAATTTTGGGCGTTAGGCAATGAGGAGCAAGTAACAAAGTGTGCTTGTTTAGAAAAGAGGTCCACTAACACCCAGATTACTGTCTTGCTATTGCTAGGGGGAAGGTCAGTGATGAAATCCATGGAGATTACTTCCCAGGGCTGGCTGGAGGTCTCCAGAGGTTTCAACATCCCTGGGAGTTTCCACACCACCATTTAGGTCATAGTGCACATTGGGCAACCCTTTATGTAGTACACCACATCTTCTCGAAGGTTAGGCCACCAAAATTGGCAGAGCACTAGTAGATAAGTTTTTGTGAATCCAAAGTTCCCTGCTAACTAGGTGTCATGGCAGATCACCAACATTTCTCTACAAAGGGAGGTGGTGATGTAGACCTTGTCACCCTTATACCACAACCCATTCTGTTCCTCCAGGAAACCCTTCACAGCTGCCAAGTCTGGGTCAGAGACCAGCGCTTGGTGGAAATCGTCAGGGGTTTTACACTTCAAGTCAGTGGGGAGGGGGGACCCACCCACCTTTGTTAAATTGGCAGTTTGGTGGCATCACGATCAGGTTTTTTGTGTTTCTAGACATATTGAGGAAAGGGACAGAAAGCTCAAGGCTACGTTATTTCTTGGCAGCCATGCATTTTCAATGCCCTGTTTTGTCTTTAACATCTCCTCTGGAAGCATCCCTGTTGAACTATGTCTGTGTATTCTACATTCTTAGTCAGCTGGGGGCAGCAGAGAGTGTAGCATAGCACAGGACAACTCTGAGTTGCTAAGAGAAACTAAAAGTAAATTTAAAAAGTGAAAACAGTTTCAGAAAATCGGGCATGGTTAAAATAGAAGGAAACAATTAAGATAAGTTAAAAGACAGCCAGGTCAAGAACAAAAAAAAAAAGAACAAAATTGGGAAAGGGGGGAATCAACAACCAATGACAATAATTCAAATGTCATTAAGCCACAGAGAAAGTGAGAAATGGGTGCAGAATGTATTGAACAAGCAGGGAGGTAATGAAGAAACGTTCAGATTTGACAAGATTAGTTGAAGTTAACTGCTGCCTTGCTGAAGGAGTGGGGAGCTTTGGGTGGTTTGCAGTATCTGAAAGCCTTATCCCCAATTCCTTGGCAGATATGAAAAATAAACTTTCATTATTACGTACCCTCACATGGGCAGTCTTATATATGAGAGAGAACAGATTCCTACCGAGGCAACTAATAGGCTAACTCTTCTGAATTTTGACATTAGAACCGTGTCCTAGGCTTTCAGAATCCCTGCTTTCCATGCCCTCTGAGTGCTGTTGAGAAGACACAACATACTATTCCGGGAAGCCCCGCTCTGCGCTCCCTGTTTGCTCTGCATTGCCATCCCTTCGGCCGTCGCCACCGGCTGCTCTGGGTGTTGCTGCCATGCCGTTCGTACATGGCTTGCCGTGCACCTTTCTCCTCTGCATCTTCCATCGAACCCCCACCCGCCGTAACGGCGGCCATGCATAATGGGTCAAGGAGAAACAAATCTGTCTGTGTCAGAAATCAAAGGCTCTCCCCTCACCATATGCTGCTTGCCCCATCTGTCTCCATACAACTGTGAAGAATTCCTACAAGGGAATTGTGGGTAACTATCTTATCCCAAGGCCAAGGAGCAAAACTCAAAATTCCATTACACTGCCATTACCTTACAGTCACATTATCAAAAATAAAATAAATTGTGAGGAATATGGAAATATGAGTTGAACAAGGTTAGTGAGATAAAAAAAAAATCTATGTCCTTGTTGAGTCCTGGGTATGTCATAGTTTTGAGTGTTGTAATAACTTGCATTTCTGCAATCTCCCTTTCTAGCCTGTTCTTGAAGTTCCTTTGCAATAAAACAGCTGCTTTCAGGTCCCTTATTGAATGTCCTGGAAGGTTGAAGTGTTCCCCTACAGGTCTTTCAATCTTGTGGCTTTTGATGTCAGACTTGTGTCCATTAATTCTTTGGCATAGGGTTTGACCTGTTTGCCCTATGTAGAGAACAGAGGGACATTGTTGGCACTTGATGGCATATACTAAGTTGGAAGATGAGCTGGTGTATAAGCCTTTGATGGTATAAGTGATGTTATTAGGTTCAGTAATTGTGGCATTGGAGTGTATATGGTTGCAAAGTTGGCATCTGGGTTTGTTGCAAGCTCTAGTACCAGTGTCCATGTTCCCATTTGATGCTGCATTGTTGTGGGTGAGGAGTTGTTTGAGATTGGGGGGCTGTCTGTGGGAAAGAAAAGGTTTACCCCCCAGCACTTGGGAAAGAGAACTGTCATTATCCAGTAGGGGTTGTAAGTCACTGATGATGCGTTGTACTGTCTTGAGCTGAGAGCTATATGTAACCACTAGTGGTGTTCTGTTGTTTTCTCTTTTGGGTCTGTCTTCTAACAGGTTTTCTCTTTGTATCCTTCTGGCTTTGTTAATCTGTTCCTTGATCTCACTGGCTGGGTACTTAAGTTCTAAAATGGTTTGTTGTAGATCATTTAGGTTGGAATCTCTACCTGTGAGATTGGAGCAGATGCAGTTGTAACATAGGGCCTGGCTGTATAGAATGGATTGTTTGATATGTTTAGGATGGTAGCTAGAGGCATGCAGGTATGTTTTTCGGTGAGTAGGCTTTCGGTATAAGGTGGTCTCTAGGCATCCATGTTTTTATTTTTACAGTAGTGTCCAGAAAATGCATTTCTTGTGTAGATTGGTTCATTGTCAGATTGATAATGGTGTAGTGATTAAGAGCAGCAGCTTCTCATCTGGCAAGCTGGATTAGATTCTCCACTGCACCTCATGCACCCAGCTAGGTGACCTTGGGCATGTCACAGCCCTGATAGAGCAGTTCTCATAGAGCAGTCTCTCAGACGTCTCTCAGCTCCACCTACGTTTCAGGGAGTCTGCTATGGGGAGAGGAAGGGACGGTGATTGTAAGCTGCTCTGAGACTCCTTCTGTTAGTGAAAAGTGGGGTATAAATCCAACTCTTCTGAGATAGAGAGAGAGGTAGCTATAACTGAACCATGCTAGATTAAGTTGGTGGGGGTGAAAAAGAAGATTATATTAATCTAATTGACTATAATTTTAGGATTAGAGAGAATTTTCAGAGAAAGGATATGTATCTGGGTAATGAAATATGACAGTATTGCAACACTGCAAGTCAGTGCTATAGAACACAACAGGTCTTTTTGTTACTTGCTGTAATTCTCAGCCAAATTGTCTTTGAAAGAGGCCCACTGGAATCGCTTCTTCCACCACAATGCAAACTATATTCAAATTCAATGCAAATGTTCCTTGGAGTGGGAATCTCAGCTGGATCCAGTCATGAATGGAAGGGGCTGTTCTGTCCTCCTTCTGAGGACACCATGAAACTGGAGACAGAAGGGGAGGAGATATTCTCACCAGACCTGAATCCATGCATAACAGATGGGTGTTTTATGGTGATTGGCCAACAGATTGGCTTTTATGGTGTTGATTGAGGGAAAACGTGACTGCTTCTAAGTAAGCAAGCCTAGGGTATAGGCCTTTGCACTATATATTTTTTAAAAATGCTCTCCTCCCCATCTTACTGAAAGATCCATAGTTTATGAAGAGAGTGGTACATAAAACCACAGCATCTCCAATTAAAATTGGTAACAAAGTAGAGAAAGATCTGACTCAGTTTATGGCAGATTCATTCTATAAGTCAAGGCCCAGAATGCATCTCTTCCCCCATTACCAGTGATACACTGCCAGCACATCATCATTTTAAATGTGGGCTGCTGAACATTCTGAGCAAAGAGCAGATATAAATACACATGTTGACTCAGATAAATTATACTGTAAGGCCTCTTTCCAAAGCCCCTTTCTGCACGGAAGGAGGTTGTGGAGTTCCGTTGCCCTGGTGATAGCTGGTTCTGCCAGGTATGCATCATTCACATTTCAAATATCGGTGTACACCTTAATACACAGGGTAGGCTAAAATTAGATATGTGTCATTGGTAAAATCATTCCAAACTGGATATCTAAAGTTAATATTGACATGTAAGCAGCTGTGTGTAAGCAGAAGTCTTACTGTTTGAGCACATTTGGATTCAGGGTATTTACTTTTAAAACAAAGGTGCATGGAGAATAGAACAAAAAGTATGAAATAGACAAATAAGGCAGGGAGCTGTGTAAATATACACAGCTATTTATTTGGTTGTTGTATACATGGACCTTATACATGCAGGAAACAAGGACTGCCAAATTCTAGGTGTGGATGGCCTGCCTACTGCCACTTGGGCATGAAGACCGCCTGCATGAAAGCACCTGCTGGGATTCAGTGCCTAGGAAAGATGGCAGTTTCCAGGTCCTTCACAGTAGAGAAGCAGAAAACTCATCCATGGCTAGGTCCATTCACATCTGCTCTTGTCAATAACAAAATACCAAAAACTGATGCCAGCAGGCTAAAAATCAAAGGGATCTACACAACCCTGATGGGGTGTAAGTGGACATGCTGCCACAGGAATGACTAGTGACAGGAATTAAATTACAGAGCAGTACACAAATCAATTCACAGGACAGAAATATACAATATAAAATGTTATGCATACAGCATGGCAAAGTATAACACAAGTATGACAAGACAAAACATGACAAAAACATAACATGATTTTAACAGTTAGTTCCTCCTCTCTGGACTGTCCACAAAAGGTTGTATAAAAACATTCGCTGGGTGACCACAGCAACAAAGTTGTAATTTGAGAAGAAAGGAGGTTATTAATGATCTATCCTGCCATGATTACAGCCATATTTTTTTCAAAGCACCTGTCCCTTGCTTATTCTACTCTCACTAGGCAACTCACTGTTAGTAAGAGTACACAGTGAGTGACAACCAGGTAAAATCATAGTATCTAAGAGTTGGAAGGAATCTCCCGGGTCATCTAATCCAACCTCTATCCTTTTTTGGTTGATTTTGATTGATTTTGCTATTCCTCCTAGTTTAGTATCGTCTGCAAAATTTAATAAGTATTCCCTCTAAACCCTCATCCAAATCATTTATAAATATGTTGAACAACACAGGTCCCAAAACAGATCCCTGGGGCACTCCACTTGTCACTCTTCTCCAAGAGGATGCTGAACCGTTAACAAGTAACCTTTGATTATGATCTATCAACCCGTTATCGATCCACCTGACAGAATAAGGATCCATACCACATTTTACCATCTTGTCAACAAGAATATCATGTGGAACCTTATCAAACACTTTACTGAAATCCAGACAAACAATGTCCACAGCATTCCCCTGATCCAGTAAAGTAGTCACTTTCTCGAAAAAAGAGATAAGGTTGGTCTGACATGATAGGGCATCACTTTAGAAGCCCATAGAACAGTGAAATTGATTTATTTTGATTTGTTAGTTCTGGATTACTTGTGTGGGTCAAGGATGGGAATTTTGGGTTCCCATTGGAGCTCTCAGCAAGTTTGGGCTTCTTTATTTTCCCTCAATGTGGCTCAACAGGGTAAGTATTAGATTTGCACTCAAAAATCATATCAGAGTGTCTGTTCTAAGCAGGCTTTACAGAAAGATAAATGGTGGAATTCAAAGACTGGCTGAATTTCTTTGAGATGTTGGGGAATTCAAATGAGTGGCTACACTTAGGAACATAAGTTACCCCTTTAAAAAAGTCCAAACAAAGCCTGTTCTGAGTTCATCCTAGTCAGCAGAGCTTGGAGAAGGCTAGGCAGATGGTTATTATACTCTTGGGATAAAAGCAGTTTAATTGGAGGACTGCCTATGGTGTACCCAATCAGAATAGAGAAGAATTTAACAATACTCATTGGCCATATAAGAGATGTCCAATTAAAAACTAAACTAGACAGCCAAGCCCTATAAATAGCAGGATACACTTTCACCATGCTCGGCAGTTAAATGAGCATTATAGTACTTACATACAGCAGAGGCCTCTCTGTTTCACAAATATTCATGTGGAGATCAGTACATAGCTTGGCTACATAACTTAGCCAAGATAATTTCCAATATGTGTGGCTTCAGGGGTATATTGGGAACAACTCTACTGTTTTGTCCAGGGCTCATGAATAACCTCACCATCACTCACCACCTTTCAACAGAATTGATAGACTCAGTGCCATACATTTTGGCTATACCTTTCTGTGAGTTGCTGACATCAAAAGAGTTCCAAACTTCCACTGCTGTGTGGCAAAGGTATAATGTATCATCCAACAAATGGTCTGGGTGATAATGAAAGATCTTATTTGATTATTGATGGGCAGTGAGCCCAACAGCCAAAGTATGCCTTCCAAAGTATTAATGCACATTAACAATCTGTTAGGAAATTGTCACACACAGTTTGTGATGTTTACTTGTCCCCAAATATTTGTTTAATGCCAACCATTTAGCTCCACTCAGCATACATAATGCGTTTTTGCAATTTGTTGAGATCAGTATTAGGAAAGTTGCCTTTCACCTCGGTGCAAAGCTCATCAGAAATCCGAAATTGCTCTGCCTTTCTTGTAACGGCAAAAGGAGAGCTTGCACCATTGAATATTAGGATTAAAATCTTATATTTCTGCTTTGCTTATCAGCATTCCAAACAGGGCATTTTTGCCAGCCCTGAAAAAATATCTTTTTTTGGATGAATTTTCAGCATTGTGAAAGAGGTTGATTACGGCTTGCCTACATTTGTTCTCACTCTCAATTAGTTTCACTTGCTCTTAGTGACAATGTTGCCCTGTAGGCAAATCTGATGGACTACATAGCACTCTGATGTCAACCAGTTCTTTATATGATCTCGGATTGGCTTGAATTGGCCATCTGACTAATGGAAGAAACATTGGCTAGAGTAGCTCTCACTTCCAATAGCACACACTGGATTTAGATGGTTATATTAAAGATAGCCAAATGGGACTGGTGACGTAATGCTGCAATGTCAGCCTAATTAACCTTGATTGGCTAGGATTGCTCACATGATCCGGGAAGCAAGAGAACACCCAGGAAAGAAATGACAGGTGAAGCAATTGACACAGCAACAAGGGTTGTAAACATAATTAAGAAAAAAGAAGCACATCTAGGGGTTCTTGGGGTTCTACTTTGCCAAAATAGCAATCTTAGACTAAAAAAAAAAAAATCAAGACTAGAAAATATGTATTGGAGCTCTCATCCAAAACCTTTTTCTCCTTTGTTCCTAACTAATTTCAAAGTAATTTTAATTATCTAAAAGATAACAATGAGAGCATGTTATATATTCATGAGATGAGATGACTTATTTGCAAGATTTTGATAATTGTCCTAATAAAGAAAGCAATCTGCTTTCATCTAGCCCACACTGCAGATATGGGACAGTCTATACTGAATGAATACTAGAAGAGACTCCTGGGCCTTTCCCCATCAGTTTTAAATTACAAACTGAATCAAGCCCAGGATGTGAAGTTCTACCTTGTAATTTGGGAAAGTTTCAGTTAATGTATCCTGGCTATTGACCCCTTTTATGGCTATCTGCAGTTCTGCAGCATCATTAGCAGTAAAGTCAACAAGTATCATAAACCAGTCATAACAGTTAAGTGCCTAGAGAAAGTACATGAGCTCTAGACAATGTCCTTGATTGGATTTGATTAAAAACTGCACATCTGTCTCCAGCAAGAGTTATAAAGACAGTAAGAGACAAGGCACCACCCTAAATGATTTCACCAGCCTTGATTGCAAATCTTTTCATGTTATTCTTTCACCATTGGACCCCCCACTCACCCAACAGCAACAATAACAACGAGACCACTGAATTTGCAGAACCCTCTTAAAAAAATAAAAAACATAGTTTATGTAGGTTATTAATGTCAAAGAAGTATGGGGATGATAGAGCAAGAAAAGTGGGAAGGGAATGTTGTGCTGGGCTGGCTAGTGATTAGCCGTAGGTAAGCATATTTGAGCATCCCCCAGTTTGGTTCACACCACAGATACGATGTGAGCTCACTGGATGAGGGGTAATTTCAGTTTCTCATCAGGTTGCTTTTGTGTCTGCCACATATGATGGTGAAATTTAATATCCCCACATGGCACGGCCAATTATATAGACACAGGGTGGACTTGAACATGGGGTCATATCACAGATAGAACACTACCACCATGAAACGGCCTCTCCCTGGCTACTACACACTCCACTTCTGTGGACAGAGGAACCAGGAGTATTGCTTAAGGTAAGGACTATATCTGGTAGGCTGGACAGTCTGAGGCAATGTGATGTTTCGGGTCCCCTGGTTCACAACCATTCAAGGTCTTAAAATAAGTACGAGCACATTAAATTGTATCCAGAGATGAATAGACCTTTCAACAGATGGGTGATATGAGATCCAGTTCAGCATTTTAAACTATTGGCAGAGTTACAAAGAGGAAACTGCTTAAAATAATAAAATTGTTTCATTTAGAAGAGATACAACTTTGCATATAAAGAGAGTAAGTAAGCAGGGAGGAAATGTACTCAAAGGAGCAGAAAATATCCAAAGATATTGGAGTTTCAGACAGCTCTGCCTGAGCCATCCAGCCACTGCTTCCAAACAACTGGCAAATGTTACTGGGGGCAGTCCAGCTAGCTGTCCATCAGGAGATAGAGCTGGGTGTCATCCGCATATTGGTGACAGCCCAGGCTGAAACTCCATGCCACCTGGGCTAGAGGGTGCATGTAGAAGTTGAAAAGTATGGAGGAGAGTATTGCTTCATGTGGCACCCCACAATTAAGTGCCACAGGATCCGACAATTCTTCCCCCACAGCTACCCTCTGCATCTGATTCTAGAGATAGGAGACTAGCCATTTCAGCATGGTCCCCCTAATACTGGTCACAGTGAAGCGGTGAGCCAACAACACATGGTTGACCACATCAAATGCAGCCAACGGATCTAAAAGAACGAGTATGGCCAAACTGCGCGGCTCCAGCTGGCACTGGATTTCATCTGTCATTATAAAGTGTATCTGAGTGGGATCTGTAGATTATGTCTCCAACCAATATGTAAATTTTTGACTTTTTGGAGACCCCCTCCTATGGCATATGCCTAGGCTCACCACTCTTCGCTATCATATCATTCTGTGCTGAGAGTGTATCTCATGTGTGGTAAAGGTAAAGGTATCAGCTGTGCAAGCACTGAGTCATGTCTGACCCTTGGGGTGATGCCCTCTAGCGTTTTCATGGCAGACTCAATATGGGGTGATTTGCCAGTGCCTTCTCCAGTCATTACCGTTTAATTTGTTGCTTGAGTGGAGCATGGTCAGCTTAGTCATCAACTGCAGGTAAATGCCAGAGTTATTGAAATGAGAAAAAGTGTGCATGTGTGTGTGAAAGAGAAGGGGACTACAATGTATCTTTTGCTATCTAATTGGCTCAAGTAGAGTATTATGCCAATTATGCAAACCATTAAACAACATTCATGTCCAATCAGAGGGGTGATCTGCCAGGAGTGTTGGAATATAGATCTGTGGTCTGTGCATGCTTCAAAATGATATGAAGAATATCCTACAGGGGGCATCAGAGGAAATATGCATTTAGCACAGTTGGATTAGGAATTAGTCTCCTGATTGACTCAATTAGAGACTTCCTGCTTCTTTGAGCATACTTCCTCCCTGCTTGCCTCCAGAACAGACAGAGCATGCAGAACAACAGTTAGTTAAACAGTAAGACAAGACTCTCCCTCTCTTTTCTATACCAAATTGCTTCTCTTCACAATGAGATTATTGTATTCATTTAAGCAATCTGTTGCTGAATGCCTTTTTGCATATCTAAACTCTGCCAACAAGGAGAGCCATTTGTCCTGGGCCTTAAGTGCAAATGGGGCATCAAAGAGGGGAAATATGTCCATATTGTGGTTCCCTGATTTGTTCATGTGTTTGGTGCTTTACCTTGTTTTCATGTGTAAAGTAACGGTAAAGGTATCCCCTGTGCAAGCACCGGGTCATGTCTGACCCTTGGGGTGTCGCCCTCCAGTGTTTTCATGGCAGACTCAATATGGGGTGGTTTGCCAGTGCCTTCCCCAGTCATTACTGTTTACCTCCCAGCAAGCTGGGTACTCATTTTACCGACCTCGGAAGGATGGAAGGCTGAGTCAACCTTGAGCCAGCTGCTGGGATTGAACTCCCAGCCTCATGGGCAGAGCTTTCAGACTGCATGTCTGCTGCCTTACCACTCTGTGGCACAAGAGGCTAATTCATGTCCGTTAGAATAGCTTTTTTTCTAACGCACATGAGATACACTCTCAGCACAGAATTATCTGATAGCGAAGAGTGGTGAGCCTAGGCATATGCCATAGGAGGTGGTCTTCAAAAAGTCAAAAATTTACATATTGGTTGGAGACATAATCTGCAGATCCCACTCAGCTACACTTTATAATGAGTTTAGATTTTGTATAGCCAGTGTATTCTTTTAATTCTGACCACTGAGGAAGACCCATTAGGGTCGAAACGCATTTGGTCTTATGTGCAGTTGGTTCTGTATAGTTTTCATGTAGTTTTTATTCTGTTTTTAAATTGTGCACCAGAATAAATAATGACCGTTTTTATATTATTTTATTGTACAGCTCAACTTCTGAGTTCCCACTTGTAAAGGTTGGGTTGTGTTCCTTTTTTGGTTTTAAATTTTCCATTCACCAAAATACATTTTCACTTGGTGAAAAATTATGCGAATCATCTGAGTGCAAGGAAAGTTTTATGATAGACATACTGTTCAGATGTCACTTCCTGTCTCATACTTCTAGTTAATTTGATGGAACCATTAAGGGGAAAAGCTGACAAATTATTATCTGCTGGAATTGCAGAATACTAATGTTGTTTGGCCAAATGACTCCCAATATCTTTTTGAAGATCAAAGTCAGAACAGAAGAATATTAAAAATTTAAACTGCACCTATGCATGCTGAGTCAGTCTGATGACTCAACAGAACCCCCAATTGTGTCTCAAGCAGTGAGCTATCTCCCAGTGCTGAAAGGAACAGATTCTTTCCTCAATAGATTGTCCTGTTAATTTGCCATAAGGAGGAAAAGCTTTAATTGTCTGTGACAAGGAACATAGCGTAACATCAAAAGGTAGAAAGGAAATCTATAGTTCAAGCTTTACACACAAGCAATTGCCTATAGTGAGACAGAAGTGAAAAAAGGAAAGCTTTAAAAAGTTCTCCACTTCAACAAAGTAAGAAGCAGTTCTGCACGTTATGAGGAAAGAAGTGGAAGGATGCAGGTGTCATACTTTGAAATGGCTCCAGTCTCCAAAGTACAAAGGACACACCCTGCATGGAGCACACTAGCATTTCAAGGAGCAGTCCATTCCACAAATTCCTTGCCAATGTACTATTTTCCTGCATACAATGACTTTTGCGAAAAGTAGTCAATTCTCTACTGGTAACCTGAAGGAATGCATTCTGGAACCCCAACACAGAAGTTTCATGCTGTGTTCTATGGTACTGAGATGTGGACCATCTGTGGACTACAACAAAGGTTTATCTGCTCACCAGTTCTCTGGCAGCACAATGAAGACAAACACTTTGGGTTCATCATCATAACCCCAATTTCCTGTTGGTTTGTTGATACATTGATATACTGTCTTTCTTCCAATGCATTAAAGATGGATTATGGGGAATAAACAGGTACAATCTCCAGTGCACTCAGTATAACATCTCTGCATGCAGATGTGCTCTAAGTACATGTTCAGTTTCTGAATATATAGATTTGCCCCAAAATTGCCCAGACCCTCTAATTTGAATCTATTTATAAATTAATTTGTAAATTATTTGTAACTATGCACATGTTTTTTTATCCAAGTATGAATGCTTTTTTTTAATTTAGAGGATTTTGTGAAAAAAGAACCCATCCAAATTATGTGATAGATGCTTATTTAAGATTACACTCATTCATGGAGGATAGTTTTATAAGTGATAATTAGGCATGATAACTAAGAACAGCATCCAGTGCTAGAAGGTGACATCAGGGCAAAGTCTCAGCCTCTGTGTCCAGCTGTTAGCCTTCCAGAGTAACTGGTTGGCCGGCATGTGACACAGGATGCTGGGCTAGATAGAGAACTGGGTTGATCCAGCAGGAATTTTCTCAGGTACTATTAGCTTTTAAAAGAATCAACAAAGCTTAACACTTCTCAAAGTCAGATTTCAAAATTTGATTCCCAGAAGCTGACTAAAACAATTACCTGTATTTCCAATTAGTTTTCATTTATATTTTAGCAGATTCATTTTCTAAGCTGTTTAACATAATGTTATTTTATGAGTAAATCCATGTTTTAGCTATACTAATTTTTGTAACTGTGAAATTGCTAATTTTGACTTTGCTGGTCTATGACCGTAATAAAGATATGTATGTATGTATGTATAGTCTTATCCCCTACCCAATCAGCAAAGCCCTTCTGGGGCCATTGTGAAACCCCAGAGTTTCATGAAACACTGGTTGAGAAAGCCTGGCCTAAAGAGTAAGTTGAGAGGAACCTCCCACTCCCAGTCCTTCTTCAAGTTACACCAAAATATTAGAACCATTCAATAAGCATGAGGTACACAGAATGCACTACTGCAGATCCTCAGAGTAAATTGAGTAATATGGCTGGTAATAAAGTATTTTGGAGATGTACAGTATTTGCTGGCGTATAAGACTACTTTTTCCCCCTGAAAATCATGCCTCCAAGTGGGGGGGGGGGTCGTCCTATACGCCGGGTGCACTTCAGTTGGGATAGACATAGCTGCCCATAGTGGCCCATAGTACTGTATTTTGAGTGGAAATGTTGGGGGGGGGGTGTCGTCTTATACGCCCAATCGTCTTATACGCCGGCAAATACGGGTAATTGTAATATTCATATTTCATAACAAGAATTCATGCTTCAAGAATTCTCCACTACTCCATGTTTTATTTGTGAATTCTGTATAGAATGCTGTGTATGAATAGTTCAATTTTTCCCTATAGGACATTTGCATCACTCTCCCCATGTTATCAGTGTACACATGCCTATTAATAAAACACTGCACGCTAATAATATTGATGTAAATGCATATATGATATTCTGATAAGGCCACCTGTATCCATGCCACGGTAGCACCTTCAAGGCCAAACTACTAAAATGCACTGTACTTTGCCCTCCCCTTAAAATCCATTTACAAACTCTTGTTGGTACAGCCATGTCAATTATTATCCAGTGCTAGATGGAGAAGTCATATTACTCTCATTCTTCAGACAGCCCATTGGCTGTCCATTGAATGTTCATTGTTTATTGAATGTCCCATCGTGCAGATTTTATTGACTTGTTCTGCGTAATTTGCCTTGAGTCCCAACAAGAAATAACATAAAAGATAAATATAAGGACATCAAGACTGATAGTACAGTTATGTGCAGTTTTAGCTATGTGTGTCTGCAAAGTAATGTGGGTAAAGAAAAAAACCCTACAAATGAACTCGGAATTGCAAAATAAAAATGTATATAAATTTGCAATGAATTTCTGAAATTTACACTGAAATTGTGGAGATGTGAAATGAAATAGAGAACAACATTTGAGGGGAAATCCATTCATTCTTAGGTTCGCAATTTCCTGATTATGGTATAAAAAGAACCTCAGCTCAATGAAACTTTTTTGTTGCAAGATTAGTATTCTACTTGCAGGCAGGAAAAGTTGGGACTAACTTGCTGTTTCTATTTTTAACAGTAATCAAGATCACAACACTGGTTATGTTGCTCCAAACATTTTATCATTAAATAGCTGATCCATAATACCATTGTTCTTATTTGGATAGATCATTAGTTTATGCAATTAAGCATACATATTTTTCTTTCTGTGAAATTAATACTGCAGTTTACTGACTACACTTTGCACAATATTTAAATTCCAATTAATATTAAATGACACATCTTATGCTTCAGCTCTTTTTATGTCAATGTGCATTAATTAGAAGGACAGATTAGTGCTGTTTGTTTGGCACAATCCAGATGTTATTATTTTATTGTATTGTATTGACTCCAAATCTGTGAAATTAATGTACAATAATTTTTTTTAAACATACCATTTCATTTAGCTCATCCATGGTTGAATCTATGGTTTTCAGCTCTGGGTTAGAGAATACCTGGAGACTTTGGGAGTGAAACCAGGAGTGGGTGGGAAGAGACTTCAATCTAATATAATGTGATGGAGCCCACCCTCCAAAGGAGTCATTTTCTCAAGGGGAACTGATCTCTGTGAGCTGTAAAACTGGGGGATCCCCACCTGGGGACTGGCATACCTAACTGAATCCATGAACTCAGTTCTGTCTGGAATATTAACAGCACATTAAAGGTGGAGGATGGTGGTTTTTAAAACATAGTGTTTCATTTAGCTCATCCACCAGGTTTGATTCCCACCCCTCCAAATCTGGATGACTGTGGCCTAATCACAGTCCTGACAGTGCTGTTCTCCCAGAGCAGTCCTGTTAGAGATCTCTGAGCCCTGCCTCCCTCAGAGGGAATCTGTTGTGGGGGGAGGAAGGAAAGCCAATTGTAAGCCACTTTGAGACTCCTTCAGGTAGTGAATTGTGAGATATAGAAAACAACTCTTCTTCATCTATGAAAGTCAATATTATGTATATCCTAAATGCTATTGAATATTCTAAGAAAAAAAAAGGTTTAAAATACTGTTTTTATGTTTTTGAAAGCTGAAAAACTTTTGATGATGTTTCTTCAAAAGTTAAGTCTTAAAATATTAAAAATGTAGGGCAAACTTTTAAAGGTGATTTCAAAGTATATATATAAAACAGGACACAAGAATTATAATAAATGGATCCTAATCAGAGAAAACTGAAATTCAAAAAGTAGCTTGATAAAGATGTCCAATTTCACTCTTTGTTTATTATGTTTTTGAAAATAATTGCTTACAGTCACCTTCCCTTTCCTCTCCCCACAACAGACACTCTGTGAGGTAGATGGGGCTGAGAGAGCCCTGATATCACTGCTCAATCAGAACAGCTCTATCAGTGCTGTGGCGAGCCCAAGGTCACCCAGCTGGTTGCATGTGGGGGAGCACGGAATCAAACCCGGCTCAACAGATTAGAAGTCCACACTCCTAACCACTATACCAAACTGGTCTCCAATCTGGAGCCAATGCAGCTGGGAGAGTATTGGTGTCATATGTGTTCTTTATTGGTTCCCCATGAAGACCCTAACTGCTGCATTTTGAACCAGTTGAAGCTACTGAAGCAGTTTCAAGGAAAGCCCTGCATACAGCGAGTTGCAGAAGCCAAGTCTAGAGGTGACCATTGCATGTATCACCCTGGCCAGGTCCACTGCCAAGAGATAGGGCTCTCAAGTTGCTGTGTCTGGTATAGTTATAAAAATGAAAGGTAAGCAATGTTTGTAATCTGGGTCTCCATTGAAAGGGAGGCATACAGAATCATGCCCAGGCTCCTCACAGAGGGCACTGTTGTTAGCTGGGCTCCATGAAAAGCCAGGAACTGTGTCATTTGTCTCTTTGCATGGCAGCCCAGAGGACCTGTGTCTTGGCTGGATTCAGTCCACCACAGCCTCCATAAGAACAAGATAAAGGTAAGGTAAAGGTATCCCCTGTGCAAGCACTGAGTCATGTCTGACCCTTGGGGTGATGCCCTCTAGCGTTTCCATGGCAGACTCAATACGGGGTGGTTTACCAGTGCCTTCCCCAGTCATTACCATCTACCCCCAGCAAGCTGGGTACTCATTTTACCAACCTCGGAAGGATGGAAGGCTGAGTCAACCTTGAGCCGGCTGCTGGGATTGAACTCTCAGCCTCATGGGCAGAGCTTTCAGACTGCATGTCTGCTGCCTTACCACTCTGCGCCACAAGAGGCTCTAAGAACAAGATAAGTATTGTCAAATATAAACTCTATGTATATTATATACTATAAAACTAGTACTTAGAAATAGGAAATCGGATTATTTCTAAATAGTAGTTTTGTAGTATGTGCAATATTTCTTTCTTCTTTGTATCACTTTAAATAAAATATACATTTTAAAAAAGAGGATGGAACATGTACTCTTCTTCTTCCCTTCTTTCTCATTGGGACCCAAGACAGATTGCAAGCATGCTAAATAACTTTCAGGCAATCAGTCAGTGAATATAACATCAGGCAATTGTAAGCAGATTACAATGTACAATAGCATCCAAATCTAAGAATCCTAGGAGGAAAAATAATGCAGTTGGGCTGAGATATAAAAAGTAGGGGAAAAACACAGCAGAATAATGCATGCAAACGTATAAGTCAATGAGACAATCAAATGCACAAAAAATTCATCCCTAATACCAAGTCACCTCTTGAATCATACTCTGCTCCTTCTACAAGAATGCCCTCCTGAACCATTTAAGTTTTGCACAATTTTGAACAAACATTTCCCATTTACATAGACTTGTGGTGCAGAGTGGTAAGGCAGCAACATGCTGTCTGAAGCTGTCTGCCTATGAGGTTGGGAGTTCGATCCCTGCAGCTGGCTCAAGGTTAACTCAGCCTTCCATCCTTCCGAGGTCGGTAAAATGAGTACCCAGCCTGCTGGGGGGGGGGGGGAACGGTAACGACTGGGGAAGGCACTGGCAAACCACCCCACATTGAGTCTGCCATGAAAACGCTAGAGGGCGTCACCCCAAGGGTCAGACATGACTCAGTGCTTGCACAGGGGATACCTTTACCTTTACCTTTACCATGCTTGCAAGCATGTAGGTAGTGGTAGTGGAAACAGGGCTATTGTGCTTATGCCCACTTTCCTTCTACAAATGTTGATTCCAACTATACTTATTCATTCATTTTTCGATTTCTTGACCGCACCCTCCCTGCCAAGTGAGCTCGGGGCAGTTCACAACAATCTTAACATTAAAACTAATCCACAACATAACATATACAATAAAATTATTATAAATGTATCATTTTTTAAAAAAAAATCTGTCATTCTGCCATTATATTCAGATCACTGTTGTATTGCTGGCGATTTTTCAGTCATTTTTTATGGTAATGGGTGGGTGAGTGGGGGATCATGCAATGGGGGGAAAGATCAAGACAGGGTGAAAGAAAAAGGAGGGAGGTCTGATGTAATTCTAACATAAAATGTCATCTGTTCTAAAATCTGCCTGATGTAATCTCTTCCTGGGTCACTGAAGGCATCTACAACCCTCTCTTATGAGTTTGGCCCCTCTTGTTAATTTTTATGCTGAACACACCAAGAGATTGATAGCCTCTGGCACTCTTTAATAAGAAATAGGCTCAAGACATCTAAATGTAATTTGCTAAAGACTCAGAGAGAATTCTGATCTTTTACTTAGTTACTTCACAAGATACTCGGGAAAGACTCAGTTTTATGAGACATGTTTCATTACCGCATGAGATATTGCATAACGATGGGGAAAATATCACAGTCTTTAAAAATATTTCTTTTGGAGCTCTGTTCTGCAAATTAACAACTTTTACTTACTTACTATGAGCTTCTTGGCTTTTAATTTAACAGTACTGGTTATGAATCGTAAATATCTACATATAACATTTTTGTAGGTTTTAATCCAGTTCACAGTTCCAGATGTTTATGATCTGTTACCAGAGTGGATGTTAATGAAGAACTATGTACTTAAAAGACAAATGAGCAGAGTTTTAGTCAATGGCGAGTGGGGAACATTTTCTTTTATTCAGGGCTCATATTAAAAATTAATCCATATTTCATTTCTTTTTCTATTCGTTTACATTCTTCTTATCAATTAGAAGGATCCCAACTTTTTGGCCTTTTTGGCCTTTTTTACAGATTAATATTGTGCGTAGCATGGGTTTTATATACAATGAGTTTAAACCAGCACAGCATGTCTGTGAGCTCAAGGATTCTTCAGAGCAACTACCTTGGCAATTTTAAATGCCCTTCGGTTTCTGCATATTCTAAAGGTCTACTTTGCTCTTCACATAAGTCCCTCTGAGTTTGCAGTAAAAGCATGCAGTAAAAGCATGCAATAATCATACTGCAGTAAAAGCATGCAATAATCATACTGCAGTAAAAGCATGCAATAATCATACTGCAGTAAAAGCATGCAATAATCATACTGCAGTAAAAGCATGCAGTATGTATAACATTGATTTATTGGTGCAGAAATAAGATTGACAAAAATGTACTTTTTAAAAGGGGAAAACCAATATGAAACAACAATAAAGAAATTGCACAAAACTAAATGATTGCAGGCCTGTTTTGCCCAAGTGAGAAGCAAAATTACAATAAAATTGTTGAGGGTCAAAAAAAGCAGGGCTGAAAAATTCAAAATACCCTGTTCTTTAAACATGATTAGAATGGCTCAGGTTGTGACCACATGGGGGTAGTATTCCAGTAATATAAGCATTGACCCCTAAATTAACAAATTAAGGAGCGCAGAGGTTTAACTAGCTGTGTACCTTAAATTGCAATGATGTTTGTTGGTGGTGTGTGGGTCATAAAAATTTGGGATTTTATGCATATGCAGGCAAAGAGTCTAAGATAAAGGGGCTTTCAAGTTTATTAACTCATCTAATGTTTTAAAATATACTGGGTGAAGTCTGCAGATTATTTATAGTGTTACTAGTAATTAAGCCCGCTGTAAAAAAAAAATTCAGTGGGCTCGAGCCATTCCCAGCCGCCCTGGCAGTACTGCCCGGGTGGCTGGGAAGGGCTGGGCCCCCCGAACTCCCCCCCCCAGGCTGAAGCTGTTCCCAGGCGGCTGGCGATCGGCCGGGGAGCTCGGTTGCCAGCTCGGAGAGGCAGCGATCGCGCTCCCCCGTACCTGGGAAGGCTTTTTCCTCCCCCCAGGTGAAAGGCCTTTCCAGGTGGTGGGGAGCGCGATCGCCGGCTCGGAGCATTTTGAAAAGGCTATAAAATAATGGCAAACCCTATGGTGGATTCAGGAATACTGTATTATGCAGTTTGGCCCTAAGAGAAGGCAATGAGTTTTGTGACAGAGTCGGGATTTGAAGTTGAGTCTCTCCAATCCTAGCTTGAAGGCTCTGAAATTGTGCGATGACTTGGATGTGTGAAAAGCATTTCACAGATGTGCCATCACAGATGTAGAACTATTGACCTCATATCATTTCATATGCAATTAATCAATCAGGCTGATACAGTCTTCTCTTATTGGTAGAGCAAAAAGGGGAGGGCAGTATATAAATAGTATGAATGAATGAATGAATGAATGAATGAATGAATGAATGAATGAATGAATGAATGAATGAATGAAAAATAGAGCTCTCACTTTGCCTGCAGTAAGACCCAGGTATAGTTCTTGTCATCTCCAGTTAAAGAATTTGTGGGTCCAGTATCCAAAGAGAGACAAAAGGATGACAGTGCAGTCCACAAGCGTGTACGGGACAACAGACACCACCTTGGCAGTGCAGCAGGTCCCCACTCTAATCTCCTGACTCCCCCCTGGGTTAAAAATCACCCAGCTTTTATAGGCTGCAGAACTTGTTGGTAATTTAAGGCACGTGGATAAATTGAAATGCTTCATAAGATCGTTCTTTTTCACTAGTTGTCTAATGTTAATCATGGTTTAAGGACGTCCAGACAATATTTCTTCTACAGGATAGTATGAGAAACAGCATGGCACCCTGCAAGTCATTCTGGCCTGTGAAGGGAACATTGCTGTACTCACAATATAAAAGTGACTTGCACATCTGGATGCATTCCCTAACAAAAATAACTCAACCAATAATAAATCATTAAATTGGATGCCCCTTGGCTCAAGGACACATAAAGAGAATAAACTGCTTGACAAATGAGATTGCCCTTGTATCCAAAATGAGGGGACATAAATTAGTGTTCTGTTATGCCAAGGCATCATCTAAATAAAATCTTCAGTCCTGGCATCCAATTTACATTGGCAAGCACACAAGAGTGCATTAGGAAATTCCACTTTAGGAATGGGTCATGGCTTAGGTTCTGACATCATGGATTCCAATGTTAACAAATAATCGTACTTTTAGCTGTTGATTTAAGATTTTATTGAGACCACATGTTAGTGTTCTAGTCTGATAAATTATGTGGTTTCTCAAGGTGGTTTAGAATACAAATCTGACTTAAAAAAATATGGGCAACCAATCAGGTCCATATATGACTGACCTCCATATGACTGATCAGTTTTGCAAGATCAGAGTACTTGATTCTATAGGATGTTCTCTGTAAAGCACAAGGGATTACTAATTGATGACTTACTCTGTGTACCACTATAACAGTTTTCTAAAGGAAGGAATTGCTGTGCTGTGGTACCACCAGTGAAGATGCTCAGACCTTGCAGCTACCAAATCCCTACCAAATCCCTACCAAATCCCTAATTTCTAAATGACTGTTCCCAGTTTTCTACAATATGTTTACTGGTCACGAGCCTTGTTTAAGGGCTTTTTATTTTACAATAATTTATAGATATGATAAAGTAAACCAGGTGCAGTACTTAAGGATATAAAAATAGCTGAGGTCACAAGTTTAGTAGTAGTAGTAATAATAGTAGTAGTAGTAGCAGCAGTTACTATTACAGAAATCGGGAAGCGCTGAGGGCGAGAGGGTGGGGGAGAGGGAGCGATTCCCGGGGGCCTGGCAAGCACACCTGGTGGCTCTGCAAGGCCCCGGGTGTGCTTTCCAGGCCTTTGGAAAGCGCTCCCTCTATAACACTATAACATTATAACACTATAACACTGGAACACATGATCAGTGAATAGACTGATGACAGGAGAGCATAGGCTTTGGTTGTGCATAGGGCTGATATTTAAGCATTTGCCCTTGCAATGGCATCACAATTCGAAATAACCCCAGAATTCAAAGCATCACAACACTGTCTGGATGGTTTCCTTCAGCGAAATGAAATGTCTCTCAGAAAATCAACTAAACTGTTTAATTTGGAAGATGCTGAAGTTATTAAGCGAACACTTGCATTCAAGTCCTTTGTTGATGGCATCAACTTTTCTAAATATCAGCTTTGCAACATGATTTCTATGGATGAAACTGCAGTGTTTATGGGTCAAGAAGCCCAAACGGCAATTGAACAGGGGGGCGCCTCCTAAGTCTACGTTCCCTCCACTGGTCATGAAACTTCACGTGTCACCCGTATTTTGGCAATTCATCCGGATGGAAAGAAAGCCATATCTCATATCATCACTAAGGGCAAAAAAGATATGGAAGGGCGGCTCAGAAATCAATCAATCAATCAATCAATCAATCAATCAATCAATCAATCAATCAATCAATCAATCAAATAAATAAATAAATAAATAAATAAATAAATAAATGTTGAACATGTTTCCAGCATTTATGTTTTTGAAACCGAAAAAGCCTGGTACACACAAGCAGTTATAAGGAAGTGGCTTGATTTAATGCTGCCACTTGTTTTGCGAGGTGGCCAAAGAGCTCTGCTAGTCTGGGATTCAGCCAGCACTCCATAGGAAATCATTCTCCTCTCTAAAACTATGACCTGGGGAGGTAGGTGGGTGGGTGACCACCACATGGGACCAAAGATTGACACTAGACAAGACCCAGAAACCATGTCCACAATGAGGTGATATCTTCAAGGGCCTCCACAGTGGATTTCATATGTATAGCACCCCAGGAAATAGCTAAAGAGTTAATGAACTCAAATGAACTCAAGGTTCATGAACATGGGGTGGGGGGTCTGTGCAAGTTCAGGGTTTGGGGTTCGTGACATCCCCCCAACCCCCCACAAATACAACAAACTTCCATTTTCCGGGGTCATGCCCACCTCTAACATATAGTTCTACCCTATAGTTCTAGTGTGCATGCAGAATTAAGGAGTTCAGAAAGTCAGTCATACACATATATTTTTGAAAATTACTTGCTCACATGTCTGCATTTTAGTAATTTCTGCCATTAATTAAATAAGAAATAAAATTAAAGAAGAAACAAACTGTAAACCATCCTTGCTTGGTCACTGGGAGCCAATTCCCACTCACTCCAGGTGACCAGGCAATTTGGTATTGATACACTGATAAGCAACCTTGGATATATTCTCCTATTTTCATCTGGGATGCTATCATAAATTCTGCATTTCCATGGAACACTCTCATTTCTCAGTGGACCAGGACTTTTCCAAATGAGAAATAAAGGACACTTTAAAATTTAATTGTTCTACAGGTCACGTCATCTACTGTAGGAATCAAAAATTTAAACTGGCACTAAAAGGGGTGGGGAAAGGAAACATCAGAGACAATAATGTAAATTTGAAGTGATCACATTTACTTTCCACTCAGAATGATCTTATCTATTCAGATAAGGACAGAGAAATAAATGACAAAGAGGAACATTGTGAGCAGGACGGTTGTCTTTGCCTTCACAAAATCTCCAAGTACCCATAAACTATTTGGCATGTCTCTCACCTTTATGTAGTACATCAGTGACAATGACAGAATTCTGCACTTGGGAAGGGAGGGGGAGAGAAGTTAGAGAGAATGTGAAAGGGATTATTATTTGTAAATGTAAATATTTGGAGCTGAAATCTGTCTGGGCTGAGGTTATGTCTTACTCGGCCTCTTTAAGCTTTCCTCTTGTTCTCTTGGAATGCAGGAATCAAGATAATCACCTTTGGTCAATGACCCATGGATTCAGTTGACTTGAGGTCATACCCTGGCACCTGGCATGGGGACAATCATCTCAGGGTCTTGGTTATAGATTCTTTAATGGTTTCACAGGGTTCCTCTCCCTCATCCCTGGCCTGAGGGAAGTTTGCCTGGCCTTGAAAAGGGCCAGAACCCTTTTGATCCTGGCCCGCACCTGGTGTAATTAGCTTCTGGGAGAGCTAAAGCCTTGATGGAGCTTTCACAGTTCTGCAGGCCTGTAAATCAGAGCTCTTTTGCCAGGTCCTTGGTGTCAAATCTGGGCCCCTCCATGAAGCCAGGTCATCAGGCTCCCCCTATGTCCTGAGACACCAGTCTGAAGCCTGTGGAAAAGGGGAAGGATTGCTGTCACTGCCATAGGTGGGTTAATTGGTTTATCTTAAGGCATTTTAGGGGGATTTTATTGTGGGTTTTATCTGGATTGTAACCTGTTACAAGCCACTGGGTGGAAATGGTGGGCTATAAATAAAATGAATGAATAAATAAATACACATGTTCCAACTGTAAGGACCTTGTAATGTTTTGTGCCTTATGATGGGGCCCAGAGTATAAACATTCCTTCCCCACAACCACATATCAGAACACATGAGCCCAATCTAATCAACCCATTTCCACATGTTTGACTCCCTGTATGGGGAGGGAGAGTGAGCATGAGGACACTGCCCCAACCTCTTGATTATGGGGAGGATGCTGTATTTCCATATTGGTTCTGTGTTGGTGCTCACTCCCCATTCTTCAGATTCCAAAACTGCCCCATGAGCTTAATGGGACTGGGAACCTTTGCTATACAGCATGCATACCCTGCAATTGGCAGCACCAGCTGTAAATGGTACAGTGGAATGAACGATATTGCAGTGTTCAGAAAAGGGGACAAGAGTGAGTGGTTTGGAATGGTGCCTGTATGTCTAGAGTGTGGGAGTGGTTTGGGTTTGTGCCATTCTTGTCCTATGGCCGTTCAAAACTGGGAACAACTGATATTACAACTTTCAGAGAATGCCGGGGTGGGAAAGAGAGTAAAAGAAAGACCACTTCACTTTTTAAATAGTTTCATTTTTTCTCTCAGCTTTAGTATCACAAATTAGTTTGACCTAACATGTTTAATTGCAGAAAAAGAACACTACATTTGTGTGGGAGAACAAAATGTACTATTTAAATAGATGAGTGGGCTAGAAATGTTAGTACAATGGAATTCTGTCCATAAAATATCTCCTATGTTGGGCATGGAAGCAGGGTGGCTTTCACGATTGTCCTGAGGAAACCAGAACAGTGGTCAGTTGTGTGGATCCCTGGAGTTTCACATTGAATGAAAGTACTTCTTGGAATTCAGATATTCTCTGCATGCATGTTTCTTGTGTTTTTTGCACTTATCTCAGGGATGTTGCTCCATGGTAGGTTGTTGATTGCATAGTTTTGCCAAGAGCATTCTCATTGACTGGCTGACATATTTGTATTTTGTCTTATCCCTGCATCATTGTAGGACCCAAGATGAGTAACAACATAGGTTAAAATACATGACCAGCCTCCACTCACAGATGCTGGTAAAAATATCCTCTCAGGATGCCCTAAAAGCTTTTTCAGTTTTACAGCAACCTTAGAATACAAGCAAGGTGAGACCTCTTTCTTGCTCTGGGAAGTCAATGAAGATGAAGAGGAGGAGGAGTTGGTTCTTATATGCCACTTTTCTCTACCTGAAGGAGTCTCAAAGCAGCTTATAATCACCTTCCCTTTCCTCTCCCCACAACAGACACCCTGTGAGGTAGGTGAGGCTGAGAGAGCCCTGATAGTACTGCTTGGTCAGAACAGCTTTATCAGTGCTGTGGCAAGCCCAAGGTCACCCAGATGGCTGCATGTGGAGGAGGAGAGGGAATCGAACCTGACTTGCCAGATTAGAAGTTGCTAACCACAACACCAAGCTGGCTGCCAGGGGCTACTGCCAAATAGGCACTTGCACAGGCAGTAGCCAAGAGTATTATAGCAAAAGAAGGAATAAAGAACAGAAGAGGGCCAAATTAATTGTCACTCAATGTCTGCATTACTTCATGTATCTAAAGGAGCCATTGTGGGTCAAATATCACAAAAGTTTCACATACATTTTAATGGAGTCATTTCACTTACATGAGTCATCAAGGGCCGCTCCAACCCAGCACCAGTATCATTGTCATAACTGTGATGAGCTGTGAAAGGGAGTGCCCTGAGCCCAATTTAGTAAATTGAATTTACACATAACCCAGGAGCAGATGAGGTCAATGGATAGCATGGGCAGCCCTTATTTACACAGGAAGAGACTATGCTTTCCCTGTGGGGGCTCAGTTGGGCAAAAGCCTCTGGATCCTTTTGAATTCACAATCTGATGAATGCATAGATTTGGGGGGTTGAATGAGTTGAACTAAATCAAAAATGTTCATATTGCCTCAAATGCACTGGCTTCTAGTCAAGCTAGCTTACATATTTAGATGTCAAATTCCAATGGGGTAGCCACATTTAATCTGAGCCTGGAGGCACCTTAAAAATAGATGTATCATGAAAGAACTTCTAAGGGTGAGATAGTGCTTTCTTCATCAGATGAATGAAGAAGTCAGACCCCAGTCTGCAGGCGCACATTAAACATACACTTGCACACAAAAACACACAGACTCTTCACAAGTAGAAAAAATTATGTGATGAGAGGCGGACCAGAGCTTACATATACCACACATTATGCAGGTTATGTACTAAAAGAAGAAGAGAGCTGCCTTTTTATGCTCTGAAAAAGTTCCAAAGTGGCTTACAAATACCTTTCCCTTCTTCTCCCCACAAGAGATACCCTGTGAGGTAGGTGGGGCTGAGAGAGTACTAAGATAACTACCCTTCAAGAACAGTTCTAAGAGAACTGTGACTTATTCAAGATCCCCCAACTGGCTTCATGTGGAGGAGTGTGGAATCAAAGCCAGTTCTCCAGCCTAGAGAGGGTCACTTTTAACCACCAACCTGGTTTTAATTTGCTTGAAGACTTGACTTTGTCATGGTCATATTGCTCAGATGTCTGCTGAGGTCTACAGCCTGGCAGGTGGCCCAGCACTGACCAAATATGTTTGGTCCATCCTTGGAGCCTCAGTGGGATGATTCCATTTTCTGAGGGGATAGGGTGTGGGAGCAGAACATCAACTCCAACAGGGTCCCCTTATATCTATGAGTTTATTTGCAAGATGAAATAGGAGGGGGAATAATGTAGTGACAATGCACTTAGTGGAAGCCATTTTAGCAAAAACCCTCCCTTATCTGGAATTGGCTGTGCCACTGTACATATTCACTGCACTGGGGGTGGGGGTGAATGTTGAATCACCTAGGTGAAAGTTGAATCACTTAGGGGATGGGGGTGAATATTGAATCACCTAGGG
The DNA here is from genome assembly GCF_049243985.1 of Paroedura picta. Taxonomy (NCBI): domain Eukaryota; kingdom Metazoa; phylum Chordata; class Lepidosauria; order Squamata; family Gekkonidae; genus Paroedura; species Paroedura picta. Next base: position 24,215,733 of record NC_135381.1, on the reverse strand, counting down.
CAGAAGTTTTGCTGAGTCTACCCTTCCTTCTCAGGTGGGTCTCAGGTTGAAAGATACAAGGATTCAAGTTTACCTAATTCTTCTTTGCTCCCTGTTGGCTGGCTCCTAGCACTCCCTTGTATCTCTGAGCAGCTGCTCCAAAGAGATGAGATAAACTGCTGTTTTCATTCTTTGGCTGAAGGAACTTAAACAGCTCCCTGTAGCTCCTGTTCCACAAAACAGGTATTTTCCCACAGAGGCTAAGTTCCTGAATGTTTGCTTTCATTGCCCCTGCCGGAAGGGACTCCATTGCCCCTGCCGGAACATTCTACTACAAGCCACGGTTCCATCTAAGACCACTGACAACCATCAATTCATGGGTGTGTAATCATATAATCCAGCTGAGTGGTAGTAGGCCAGTTAAGAACAGGGATGCATTCCAGCATCAGGTGACCAAATTTTAACATTGGTAAAGTGGGAGACCATTGACCGGGGGGTTGGTTCTTGATTGATCAACATAAGTACAATTTGCCAGGTGCCCCCAGATGTCCCTCCAAAAGTGGGACAATCTGGTCACCTTATGCCAGCAACAACTTCCCACATTCATGGTCCAAGTGCCTGCTGGTCAAGAAAGCATAAATCAAGCAAATGTGCATTGGGTGTGCTAACTGTCCACAAGATCCTTAATCCTGTCTGTCTCACAACCCTTAACAAGTAATTATGAGAGAATGTCAGGTTGTCATCAAAGCTGTTCATAACTTTAGCAAGGCAAGTGTTTTCCCACAAAATTCAGCTACGCATACATGCACACACACCCTGGATTTATACTCAAGCACAAAATAGGTCCTTGTATTCTTTCAATTTGTCTCCCCCCCCCATTTTTCTGATGTCTGAAATACTGAAATATCTATTTTTATTTGTTGTTCAAGCCTGTGTTTGCATTTTATGTCTCAATTATCCTCTACCACATCCAGGGCTGTTTTTTTTTAATGCAGATATTTCATGCTACCCACTCTCCCCTTTATTATCTTGTATTGTCTAAGAAGCTTGACAATGTTGTCAACAATTACATAACAGATAATTCTATTTCCTACAATGGCACTTGGAAAAGCTTACCTGTGAAGTGTGCTTGTTGAATATTATGATTAATTTGCCTGTCAGAAGTATTTTCCACTGTAGCATTTCATCCCTAAAATGTACTCCCCACCACTCCTGTATTTCCCAAGTCATTTTGTTTCCTTTAATCTTACTGGATGCTTTCAACATTTTTTTAAAAAGCTGAAGAATGATTTTTAAGTTAATGGTATGATGCATTGTGATATGATGTCCCAACTTCCTTAAAGCAATCATCTAAAAGTAACGGCCTACGGAATACATCTCAGTAGTCCTCCATTCCACAGCTTATCTTTATTTTCAGCTTCTGAATTGCTTCAAATGTCAGCAGAAACAAGATATATACTGTGCAAGGTGCCACTGCCTCTTTTTGAACTGTGTGCATTCACATCCTATTTAAGCCCAACTTTGTGTGTGTGTGTGTTGGGGGGGGTACCCCCAATTAATTATTGGAGCTTGAAACTTCAAGGAGAGAAGTTATTTAGTGGAATTGTTCATAGCATTTCTTTTATTTGCTGCCTTTGTCAATCAGTTTTCCACAGATGGCAGACAAAGAAAAAAAACACACAAATTACAGTCAGAAATAAGCAACACTGCGCAAAATAAAAGCCAAATGTATCAAATTCAATCCATTGAACATTAACAGTGGTGGCACTAAAATTACTTCAAATGCCTGAATTATAAGGTCTAATTCTAACATTAAGGAAGATAAAGTGTGGCAGGCTTCTCTTGAGAGGGCAGTCAACAACTGAGGACTTTTCATCTGTGATCATGAATTGTGGGCAGGAGAAGGAGTACAACCATGATAGAAGCCATGTTCAGTTTTGAGCTGTTATTTCAGCTGATCATAGCACAAGTGGGATGATAGGAAAGGAGAACAATTGTGGTGACTGATGAAGCTCTTCATGACTGGCAAGACAAAGAAACTGTGAATTGTATCCAATCACCTTTTCCATGGATGAAAGTAGGTAGAAAAGAACTCCTTTGTCCACCTAAAAATGCTACGCTGGGGAGCTTGGGGCCTGCATAACCAATGACCATGTGAGGCAAAGATGGTGTAGTAAGGAGGAGAATTTGTTGTCTTATGATCCAGCCATGACTGGATCGGGAAGGATGTGTTGTGCCCCATTCTCTTCCCTGGTCCCAATCAGGAAGGAGGCAAGGTCTCAGAAAAACAGCATAGTTTATTTGGCCAAGAAGCTATACTGGATGGTTCTTCTGTCTACCAAGAGCAGAGAGAAAATGCTGTACAGGACACTGTTAGTTAGTTGTATTTATACAAAAAGTTTATCTGAGTTAAACATTGACAACAGTATACATCAGACATCAGTCATGACATAAGCTAGACTTCTTGCTACTTCTTCTCATGAACCCCCATTTTCTGTACCTCGTGTGGCCTCCCAGCCTTCACAGGATCCACTTGCATCCTTCCCCATCCCTTCCCTCTGAGGCTCTCTGGAGTCTACTTGAAAGCCTTTCTGCGGAGCCAGGCTCTTATCTGGTTGACTTAGACATAGTGTTGCTCACAGAGCTGAGTCTAAACATCTGGCTGGTGGGAGAGAAGCCAGTCCGGTTTTCACACTCCTTCGGTCCACTGTGAAGCCCTGATTGACAACTGAGTCTGTGAACTGAACTTAAATCTGCAGTTAGAAGAAAACTAATGCTTTGTGCTTTTGACAGGTTGCTCTGTAATTGCTGTTTCTGTAATAATTGTGTTTTAACTATCAATTGATTCTGTAACAATCATGTTGGCACAAGTTAGGAGAGACCTGTTTTGTGGATTTTCCTGAAGTGTGTGTGTACATGAGAGGGGTGTTGCTATTGTTTGCCTTTGCCTCCCCAACTGCCTTTAAAGGATAATCTCTGGAACCTTGCCATTTCCTCCAGGCCTCCCCTAGAGGCCCCCTGGCCTGTAGCCAGTATGCTTTAACCTGGAATATGTATGCTACTTTCCCAGCAGAGTATTGCCTTCCACCTCTATTCATAGTTTGTTTTTCCTCACTAGCAGCCCTCGAGGATTGCTGGCGAGCCCAAGGACACCCAGCTGGCTGCATGTGGGGGAGTGCAGAATCCAACCTGGCTCACCAGATTAGAAGTCTGCACTCCTAACTACTACACCAAACTGGCTTCACCAAACAGGAACACCTGTAGGAATCATTCCCCTAGGCCTGACTTACCAACTAGGGGGTGAGAAGGAGCCCTAAAGGGAGTGGAGCATCATGAACCCCCGTTTTCTGTGCCTCAAGTGGTCTCCCAGCTTCCACAAGAGCCACTTGCATCCTTCCCGCTCCCTTCCCTCTGAGGATCCCTGGACTCCTACTTCAAGGCCTTTCTGCAGAGCCAGGCTCTTATCTAGTTGCCTTAGAAATGGCTTTGCTCACAAAGCTGAGTCTAAACAACATCTGGCTGGCCAGAGAGAAGCCGGTCTGGTTTTTGCAACCCCTAGATCAAAGGTCACCTCCCGTGTGAACCCCTTTCCCCGCCAGATCTTGCCCTTTCTGGATTTTTCTACCTCACCCCCTATATAAAGATGTTCTGTGTCTTTGTCAATATTCCCTGTGCCTCCCATGCTTTGTCTTGCATTATCTTATGGAACCTTTCAATAAAGACTAGCCTCTTAGCACCTCCTGTGTCTGGACCCAAGGGGGTCATTTCTGATTGAGTGGATCAGCCATGTTTCATTACACTTCTCTAGTGATCTGTTTTCTGCTAACAAAGGTATTTCCATTATCTTTCTTTATCCTATACAATATAGCACTATTAATATTCTTTCTGACAACACCACCTACCGTACCAGGTTGTATCACCCATCTAATTGCATTCCATTGTAACATTGGGGCTCTCTGCTTTCTGTGACAGACTGCTTATCTGTAACAGGTTATCTGAGAAGGCTTTCTGTTCAGAGGCTTGTATTTATAAATATCCTCTGCCTAGGGGGCCTCTACTCAATTACTGAATATTATTTTTTAACACAGCATTCACAAGTCCTCTGCTTTCAGGGTCTGAATTCTATCAAACACAAAATCACAAATGTCTCCTATTAGTATTACAAATATTTAACAAGCATTTGTTTGATTCAATTCCTTCATTTTCAGACCCTTCAGACACATGGAGAGAAGTGGGAGGAAAGAATATGCTGGGGCAGAATTGGAAGGACAGTAATATTCTTCAGTAGATTCTTAGCCTTAAAAAAATCCACACAATGTGGTTTACCTTTCTTAAATCAGTAAGTAGTAAATTTTGGGTTGGTTGAGGATCCAGGCTAAATTTCCCATCAACAGAAGGCAATTCTGTTTACAGAACAGAGGTGGCTTCCTTACTGGGATGGGATTTTATGTTATCCAATTGTTGGTGTGGCTGCATATAAAGCAAGGGAACCACCTCACAGCAGGTTTCCCTGCTCCGATCCCATCAAAGAGCTACTCCAGGCAACCAGTACTTTTGCTTTTTTTAAAAAAAAGGCATTAGAATATTGTTATATCGATATACTATTGTGAGTGTAGATATAACATGTTCTTTGGATTCTTTGGATTCTCTATTTTCTTTCTTTTTAAAGGAAAGTAGCTCACAAGTCTATCCCTTTCCACTGTGTAACTATGTCAGCAAGGGGATAGAGGCTTACTTTTTCTTTTAAACAAGAGCCAAGAATTCAGAGAACCTACTATTCTTATTGTTACAATAATATATTGATATAATGATAGGTTAGTGATGATTTTCTTTTAAACTCAGTAGTAGTAGTAGTAGTAGTAGTAGTAGTAGTAGTAGTAGTAGTAGTAAATGGCTGATATGGGAACAGGTTACAAAGTCAGTATAAGAAAAAAAAACACCACGGCATAGCTGACAAAACCAACCGAAAAATTCAAAGGTTCCGGTATTGAATACTTTGTTTCACTTCCACTTTGCCACAGCACATTTCATCAGCATAAACAAAAAATGTAGCTCCCAAGTGGTGTAGTAACGTGCATTGCATGGATCCAGTCTGTTGTAACCATTTCCTGTGGCCGCTTGTATTTATTTGCTGATAAGGGAGTAGGATCAGGGAAAATGGCTGCCATGAGCTTCAGAACATCCAAATTTCCTATGTATCCAAGCTTTACTGTGATCATTTTCCGAACTTTATAACAAAGTGGGTTTGAGAAAAGTCTGTGAAAAGCCAGGAATGCCCCTGGAGCTATACAGATGCCCCTCATATTGTGGGGGAAGCAAGAAAATAACTTGTTTCTCAAGGGTATATTGTGATTAAATGCCACATCTCATTCAAGTCTGGTATACAGTTGAGTGTATTTTTTTTTAAGTGTAACATCCCTAATGTTTTCTTCCCATAATACATACAAAACAACAATTCAGGAGCAACTGTATTAAGGTGAATGTCATTCCAACTTCATTAAACAGGTAAAAGAAAATAAACACCATTTATTCTGGAAATGTAATTGGATGTTTTTTTTTCCTTTTTGCTTCCCCCCCCTTTTTAAAAAAATTCTCATTATACTAGGCAGAGCATCACCTTTTCCCCATCTAAAGTTAAGTACACAATTCATAATATGAAATTGTTTCAGGTACAATGGACTAGGAACTATTTAAACCAATTTTTAAAAGCATAATCAGGAAGCTATTAAAACAACCCTTGCTGTGTGGCTAGTTTGGATGATGGTTTTAATCTCTAAGGATTTTATGAATATCAAGGTCTCAAACATCCTTTATAAAAATTAGGTAAACTAAGAGGGGAGTTTGTGAGGGCGGGTAAAATATGCCAGAAGTAGTTCTCAGCAATAAAAATGAAACTGTGAATTCATTGAAGAAACTGCACTTGGGGGAATGTTGAATGCAACATGGCTCATATCCAGACAGTTCTCTCAGCAAAATTTTAAGCATTCCTCAGGCCTAAGGAGAGTTCCGCCAACTGAAGTGGTTCTTCCACAGGAGGCAGAATCACTGGCCAAGTGGCATGGATGCATACTGACTACAGCCTTTCTCATTGAAAGACAGAATTGTTATACACCCCATATTTCAGTGTTACAGTTAGGTACCCATTTCCATACCAACTACAGACCCAGGGACAAGGGAATGCTTTTCAAAACTTTATGGACTGCCTATTTAAATTTTTTGTAGGGATAGAGTTGAAATTTGCAAGCTTGATAAATCTCTTTTTGATCTCCCCCCCCCCCGTGGGAATTAACTGCCCTTTATTTTTCAAGAAACTTTCCCCCCTGCATCATGAAATGTATGCGTTTTCCAGAATTTTTGTGGACCAGTCTATCAAAATTATACATTATGCATATGCACCATTATGATTTTTCTATATGTAGGAAATGAATGTTGTATCAATTTTTATTTAGAAAAAGAGTAAGAATGCATAAAAGAAAAAAAGAACATCGAGGATCATGTATTAGCAATGAATGGGTTGCAATAGTTAGAAATAATGCACATGGAAACAAAAAGAAAAGGAAAAAAGTCAAATGCATCTATCATTCATCCTACCATTATCTGATGAAGTGTGCATGCACACAAAAGCTTATACCATGAATAAAACATTTGTTGGTCTTAAAGGTGCCACTGGACTTAAGTCTTGTTCATTCTATAATTTGTACTACAAAATAAAAGTTATCTGGCTCAGCTGATTGCAGTCTGGTCCTCTGCAAATGTACTTAGCGATGAAGATTATTAGGTTCATTCTTGTTTGCTTCCAATCCATTGTGTGGAATAGGATTGCCAGATGCATCATAGAAAATTGTGGGGGATGGGAGGTACTCACTGGAAGAAAGAGAAAAGCCCAGGCCACTTCAATGTTTCCCAGCCTGGAGCTGGCAACCCTAATCTGAGGTGCCTGCTGATGCCTGGGCATAGGCTTGGGGGTGCAGCTTCCCACACACACACCCTGTTTTGTTGGCTGTTAAGATAATGTCTGTATGACCACTGAATTTGCATTTTGTCACAGCTGACAGTTTAGGCATAGGATGGAACCTGTTTGGGGTGGGGGAGTTTGGTCTGCGCATCAGGCTCCCCAGGTTGGCAGGTCTGCAAGCAGGCAGGTCTGCAAGCAGGGCGGACCCAGCTGGAGAGGCTTGGGGCTTAAAGTGCCAGGTTGCCCAGGGTGGGACCAAGAAGTACGTGTGCACCTCTCCTTGTCACTCCAGGCTTACAGTGCCAGGTGTCCTGGGATGATGCCAAAGGAAGTGGTTGCTTTCTGTTGGCACCCCAGGTGGACATTTCCCTATGGTGGGAATCCAGTGGCAAGGGGACCCATGTTCCTGGGGGGGGAACTGGGTGGGCCCCAGGGTGCCACTGGTTCTTCCTGTGCGCACGATCCCAGCAGCAAGGAGACCTGTGTTTCCAGTGGGGATCTGGATGGGCTCCAGGACACTGCTGGGGTCCAGGTTCTTGTGGTCTTCTGACCTCCCCTTGCTGTGCCAACACTCCTGTGGAGTATTAATAAAGCTGTGACCTTGTTTAAGCCAACAGAAATGTGTGCATGTCTTCCTTGAGCCCAAAATGCCCTCCTGCAATTCAAAAATCTGGTTCATGCAAGGAAATCGGTACCAAAAAAAAGGGAGGTACAATAAAGTCAGCTAGAATACAGAAATGGAGCTGTGTCTGGAATTCACCTGCTTGATTATAACCAATTTCCTATGGCCCCATTTGAAGAATACTAAACTCCAACTATGATATGGAGTTTTCGTGGAATTATAACTGATCTCTGGATCTCAGAGAGAACACTGGAGAACAGTGGTCCCCAACATTTTTATCACCAGGGACCGGTCAAAGCTTGACAATTTTACTGAGGCTGGGGAGGGGTAGTCTTTTGCTGAGGGATGTCACCACCACCACCTGAGCCCCTGCTCCACTTGCTTTCCTGCTGGCGCCCCTGACATCCCACCGCCCACTGGGAGGTGCTGCCAGCAGCAGCTGCGCAGTTTCATGCTGAGAGGGAGCCCCAGCCATGGTGGCCTCAGGAGAGCACCAAAGGTGAGCCAGCGGCAGAGTTGCAGGGCAGCCCCCAAGGAAGCAGCTGGGGAGGAGGACAAGGAGGAGCGATGGCCCGGTACCGACTGATCCACATACCAGTACTGGTCTCCGGACCGGGGGTTGGGAACTATTGCTGGAGAACATGGAAGCTTTGGACCAACAAGCAATGGAGATCCTTCCCAAATCTCTGGGGAGCTCCAGTGGCAGAGCTGACAACCCTACCTACTTCTATACACATTTCCACCATGTGGTATGGGATTCACAAGAAGTTAACTGGCTGTAAGGAGACCTTTCATCATCTTTCCTTCACTGATATGATAAATGGTTGTATTGTCCATCATTAGTCCTGTTTAAAATTGCAAACCCTGCTTCTGTGATTAAGCATTTGGGACTTCTTCTGAAGAATGTTCTCTCCAGCTCTCTAGCTGTACATCACTAAATCATTCATTTAGAAAGGTCACAGGTACTTTTGGTCCAGGTTTTTGACAACAAGAATTTTAACATAAGGAGAATGGCAATTGATGACATCTCAGCATGGAGTGTTCTAAAGGTACAAAGATCTGATACATTGTTACAGTTTTAAAAGGGATTGCAAATTTAAAAGGAGATTAGATATATTCATGGAGAATGTCCATCAGTGGCAACTAGCCATGGTGACTGAATGGATCATCTACACTCAGAGGCACAAAGCCTTTTAATTCCAGAGCCAAGAGGCAACATCAAGGGAAGGCCTCTGCTGTTGGCTGTCTAGATGAATTGTTTGGCTACTCTGTGAAACAGGATGCTGGACTAGATGGGCTACTGGTCTGATCCAGCAGGGCTCTTCATATGTTCTTATGTTCGATGCCAAAAGGCTTGGCCTTGCACATCAAAGAGTGATCCATTTTGCAATTAGAACATGGAAACTATTAAGTCTGCGGGTTCAGTGATCACAGACTCCAAGTCTTCAGAACAGCTCTTTTTATTTAGCTACTCCAGCAACAGACTACAACTACTAAACAGAGAAAAACAGGAAAACTCATGCACTTTTATACCTTTAAGGCAGCAGAGCAATCCGATCGGTCCTAGCGGAGCAATCCAATTGGCCCTAAGCAGAGCAATCGGATTGGCTCTAAGAAGAGCGATCAGGTTCCTTTGATTGTTTAGTTCCTTGGCTGGCAGAAACCCTCATTTGCATCAGTGGCCAAATAATGCCCACAAACATAACAGAAACATTCCATACACAGAAGCAGTTATGATAAGATCATCATTATTATGGATCTCGATCATATTAAAGTTCCTGAAAGGCGTTATTAACACCAGAGGCACGCCTATATGATTGTATCTACCTACTGTGAAAGTACAAGTGTGCTGACAGAAAGAAACACAAGTGCATTTATTATAGATGTTCTTTGCCTTTATTCACTAGCTTTCTTTATCTGTTTTTCTTTTCTCACTCCATGATCATGTTCTGTGCTTCATTTGTGTAAGCAAAATTCAATATCCTTGATCTTGCTGCCTCTTTTATTCCCATTGTTGGTTGCCCCCTGTGGCATCTGCATGATGCCTGGATTTTAATGACACATTTAGAATGTAAATTGATAAGGTAAGCTTGAGAGAAGGTGGAAAAAGCCAAGGCAAATTTAAAGGAGGAAGGAAAAAGACCCATGGTTTCTGCTGATGGTCCCCACAGTGTGCTTGGGAATTTGATGGTATGGGTTAACAACAAGGGATGGGCAATTTGGTTAGGATAAATCAAACAGACTTGGTTTGGATTTGGTTGTCTCTGTTGTTTCGGCAATTCAGTCTGGATAAGTCAAACTGATAAGTCAATACTGATTTGGGGACTTTTTGACCATATCTGAGCCAAATCAAATATCCCATAAATTTAACTCAGCCGAATCACAGATGCCTGAATTCATTAATGCTTGATTTGGCTGATTTTGTATTGAGAAAGCCCTCATCCAACAGCTGACAATCAGCTGTTTCCTGGGTTTTTTTAATTCATCTTGAGCAGGCCTTTTAGGCTGCAGAGAGCTCTCCATAACCTGGCAAAGTATCACCAAAGAGCTGGCCCTGTCATAGAAGCTGCTTGGGGGCTCTTTAAATGCCTCCACCTCCCACTCAGAGCCTTCCAAGCCAGTAGAGGCTTGATCTCTGCTGCCTGGGAAGGATCCATGATGGCAGAGCCACCCTCCCTGATCCTTTAAGAGCCAGCAGTCAGCTGGCATTGTGAGGATGAATGAGGTTGGACATGTCCACTCCATGATCCCTCTCCCTGAGTCTTCTGGAGCTGGAAGCCAGTTGGTATCAGAGAGAGTAAGTACATGATGGACATGTCCACCCTTTGCTGACCCTCCCTGTGCCTTCTGAAGCTGGCTTCTGGCTTGGATCAAGCCAATCCAAGCTGCCCACATACCCCCCCCCCAGCCCAAGCTGATCCAGGGAGAGTAGTCTTTCCTTGGATCAGCTGGCTGTCAAGCAGTTTGAATGGCTCCCTTCACAGCCTAACAAACTTCTGATCTCTCTGAAAGACTTCTCTCAGTGAGATCAGCTGTTTGGCAGGCTCAGAGGCATTTAGATCCATTTAAATGCCTTAGAGCCTGAATGGATTTGGTTACATTCGAAGCAGCTGAATTATAATTGCCATACTGAATCATTGATTTGGGTGATTTGAATTTGGCTGAATCAATTGGGGATGAATCACAATTTTATTTGGTGCATGTTCCTATTAACAACTTGGGTATCTTCTCTTGTTTTGGGAGTGTGTAAAGGTTTTCCCAATATATACCCCTAAAAATTTCCTAGATACCTATTTGTATTGTATTTACAGTATTACCATCATGAGCTTTCTCCTATCAGCTGATTTTATAGTTGTGTTCCACCAATTGGGACTCTGTGGTCAATATGTTTACCAACCATGAGTTAAAAGAATCTATTAAGACTGTCATCTAAGAATCTATTCTATATTTATTTACTTTCCTGACTAAGCTGGGTGGCAAACAGATACATGGAATTTTCTATGGTGACTCTTTGACTTTGAATCACTTTTTTCACAATGGTCTAAATGTTAGGCACTAGTTATATCAAATTTTTAGAGCCTCTTGTGGCGCAGAGTGGTAAGGCAGCAGACATGCAATCTGAAAGCTCTGCCCATGAGGCTGGGAGTTCAATCCCAGCAGCCAGCTCAAGGTTGATTCAGCCTTCTATCCTTCTGAGGTCGGTAAAATGAGTACGCAGCTTGCTGGGGGGTAAACAGTAATGACTGGGGAAGGCACTGGCAAACCACCCCGTATTGAGTCTGCCATGAAAACGCTGGAGGGCGTCACCCCAAGGGTCAGACATGACTCGGTGATTACACAGGGGATACCTTTACCTTTACCTTTTATATCACACTTTATTAGTTGGGTCATTCTGCTAATTGTGCAGTTCCTCTTATGCAGTGTTTCTTAGACTGTTCTCACTGAGATTGTTTTATTGTGCCTAAAGTACCCTCAATCAAGTACCTTTTCTGTGACTGGTTTTATTAGTTTGGTAAATATATACTGTATATACACGTACATAAGCTGAGTTTTTCAGCACTCATTTTCACATTGAAAAGCCCTCCTCGACTTAGATGCAGGTATATTAAATATAATAACAATAACAATAACAATAATAATATTGAAATAACAGCCTTCTCTGGCTGTGGAATGCAGCCAGCCAGTTGTTACATTGCCTTCTGCAAATGCCTTTGCCAAGCTGAGCTTGCCCTGGCAGCTTGTAGGACATCAATGGTTTGACTGAGGGACTGATTTTTTCTCTTCCTAATAAGTTCTTCCAAACTATTCTTTTGGTTTCTGGGGGTGGGGTGGGTTTGGGGGTTCTTGGGGATTTGCTGTTTCTTTCTCCTAGTGTTTCTTTCCTCTTTCATCTGAGGGGCAGCATTGTTTGCCTTTTTCTTCTTGGGGGTTGTGTTTCTTTTAAAAGTTGATTTTTACAGTTCCATCTTTTAGTGTTCAGTTTTACAGTTCTTTATTTCAGTGTTTTGTTCTGGGGCAGTTAGAGTTGTCCATTCTCCCAGTTTGGTAGCTCTTGTACTTGTCATAGTAGGTTGCCAACTTTGGGTGTTGTTGTTCTGCTCTGGTTTGCTGGCCCACTTTTGCACTTACAGAGCTAGTTTATTGTTTTTCTTTGAAATAAATATTCAAAAACACTTAACCTACTGACACCTCAATTGATGTAAATTTACCAGTAGCTGCTGCATTTCCCACCGTTGGCTTATATGCAAGTCAATAAGTTTGCCCAGATTTTGTGATAAAATTAGGTGCCTCAGTTTATATGCGGGTCAGCTTATATACGAGTATATATGGTATACAGTTTTGAGATATGTCTCTCAAGCATTCGCTGGCAGGGGCTCCTGGGAATTGTAGTCCATGAACATCTGGAGGGCCGCAGTTTGAGTACCCCTGCTCTAGTTCATATTTGGATGGGAGACCAGGGTCACTATGCAGAGCCAGGCAACGGCAAACCACCTCTGTCCCTTTCTTGCCCCCCAAACCCTACGGGGTCACCATAAGTTAGCAGCAAATTGAGGGCACTTTCTGCCATACCTCACATCTTCTATGCTCTCACTTTAGAGGTTCACCAGACACCTTAATTTATTTTCTTTTAGGCTCTAGACTAAAACACATTATTTCATGCAGGCTTTTAATTAGGAGTCTTTTAACAGTTTGTCAGGATTCTGTTTAAGTTCTATGGATAATTCTGATGCTGCTTATGTTCAAAGGATTTTTGGTCTAATGTCATGTGTTTTAATACTGTTATAATGCCATGTGTTTTAATAATATTCCCTGAGCAGGACTCTGAAGAGGTAGCATAGCAATAAATAAATGATGAGATTGAATATTTCATGTATTGAGATCATTTGTAGAAGAATCCTGCTGAAAATGTAGTAAAAATGTATATAATACATTGTTTGATTTTTCTGGAGAGATATCTGATTAACTGCTGGTTTTTATATTCCCAAAAGGGAGAGCAAGTTGCTTCCTCTATCTCAGTGGCCTTGAAACCTGTTTGACACCCATGACCATATAAGCCTATCAAATTTGCAGCAGATCCTATATTCCATTTTAAGATTTTAAAAAAGTTTTTTATAATGAATATCCAGGCTGATTAAGAGAATGCAAAAGCTCCTTCACTATTTATGATATTTTTGTTGGTCCCAATAAAAATATGTTACTGCTGTTATTATGGGAGTGACTGCTGAACATAGTCAACCTTCTGCTCATTCCTGAACTGTACAAGTAAGATGTCTAGCCATCGTCTAGTTTACTAAAAGATCCCATGAATATTGGTTTGTTGTAGAAGGGCTCTGCAACAGTGGTAGAGCATCTGCTTGACATGCAGATGGTCCTAGGTTTAATCCCTGGCATCTCCTGAACTGTACAAGTAAGATGTCTAGCCATCGTCTAGTTTACTAAAAGATCCCATGAATATTGGTTTGTTGTAGAAGGGCTCTGCAACAGTGGTAGAGCATCTGCTTGACATGCAGGTTTAATCCCTGGCATCTCCAGTCAGAAGATCTGGTTGTAGGGGATCAGAAAGACTTTGGCATGAGCCCCTAGAGAACTGCTGCTGGTCTGAATAGACAATACTGACTTGGATGGACAGTGGGTTTGATTCAGAATAAAGAAGCTTCATGCATTCATGACAGAAGACTTTCAAGGAGAATGCTTCAAGATAGAAGAACTTCAAGGACAGTTTCAAGAAGAACAGCTTCAAGGCAATGCTGCCAGGTTACCTTACATATATTCCTGTAAATATGGGACAGCTGAGAACATTGATAATGAAAGCCATTAGTGAGGTCATATATTTTAGGTGGGATATTTTGACATAATCAGCAAATAAAAAATATATCAGCACAACAAACAAATTGGTATGTTATAGTAGTAGTGCCCTTATGCATAACCTTCCCAGGAAGTGAGCAAAAAGAATTATGAAATGGATCAGAATTCACCATTAAAATTCAAGGCAAAATGGGCAAATTAATCATGGAATGCAAGCTAATAAATGATTTTATATTTGTATTGCTTTAACCAAGTCTTCTGGACATTACAAATTGTTCTCCTCTTTGAAAGCTTTTATGTATTCTTTCGTTGCCTGAGCTGGATAGACTACTTCATTAGGCTGATGAGTTTCAAAACAGTTGGGGGCACCTTCCAAGTTTGAAGGCCATTGTAGCACAACAAAAATCCTTTTTGTAATTGCAATAGGGGAGCAGCTTACCTGCTCTGTCAGCAAACAGCTTGCTATTAAGTACAAAGGATACAGAAACTGAAATAGTCAGGTATGGTACACAAGACAAAATCTGACTGAGGAGCCCTTGGCAAGCTGGTGTCTAGTGGTCTTTCCTCCCAGGCATGGTCAGGACACAGTTAGACAAGGTGGGAAAAGAGAAGCATAATAGATCATTCCCCTCCAAAAAAGGTGGGAAAAGAGAAATGCATCCCCCAGATGAAACTCTTAGCATTTCCTTAGCATAAAAAGGACAATGCTTAGTCTCCTATTTCTTGCATCTCTCTGACCTGGACTTACAAAGTGCTTATACACTGGAAAGATTCATTGAATTAAGAAGAATTAGTTTTTATACCCCCGCCCCCATTTCACTACATGAAGGAGTCTCAGAGTGGCTTACAATCATCAGTAGTATGACCAGAGGTGTGAGGAGTTCGATCCCAGCAGCCGGCTCAAGGTTGACTCAGCTTCCCATCCTTCCGAGGTTGGTAAAATGAGTACCCAGCTTGCTGGGGGGTAAACGGTAATGACTGGGGAAGGCACTGGCAAACCACCCCGTATTGAGTCTGCCATGAAAATGCTGGAGGGCGTCACCCCAAGGGTCAGACATGACCCAGTGCTTGCACAGGGGATACCTTTACCTTTACCTTTTTATTGGATATCTGTTAGAAAATAACTGACTAGGATACAAAATGTGTCCCACTTTGGCAGGAGTTACCCCAGTAGTAGTCAAATGTCCCCAACACAGCTTGCTTGGTTACCAAGGGAAAATAGGGGAAATCAGTGTCCCCACGGATATCCATCAATATCATGACATCACTTCTAGTGCAAGCCTGTAGTGTGTGGCAACACTTCCAGGTGGTGCTTTAGCATTTGCCTGAAACTCTATGGTAAAACTCTATGAAAATGGGTAGGTGAAGATTTCCCTAACATGGAGGTAACTAACATTATCTGGCATATCACAAAGTCTCTGTTAAAGGGATAGGGTATTTTTCTCAATGCCAGCAGGCAGGTTTATGCTCTCAGAGGTGCTACAATGAAAAGATTGCAGTTAGAAAGTGGATTAAATAGGTGTTCCAAAGCTTCCTCCTCATTGGGTCACTCAAGGATTCTATTCACATGTGAATTGTGGCACAACACCCTTGTACAACTGGGTCAAGGAACAGACTTTCCATGAAAGCTGTCATGCCACAAATTAAAAGATTTTTAGTATTTTTTTTAAGTCTTAGGTGAGGTGAAATAATGTTCCAGGAGGAGTGGTGCACCCTGTAGCTACAAACCTATTTTTAGCTAAAGCAAGACTAGAGACAAATGTGAGGGTCTCAGCCTGGGTAAAACAGCTGCTGTGTTTCTCAGTGGGGTTCTGCACATTCCTAGTAGAATCTATGACTTATCTGGGCTGCAATCTAACAGAATGTTTAAGGTGACCAGATTTTAACATTGGTAAAGCGGGACACCATTGACCGGTGGTGGTGGTGGTGGTGGGGTTCTTGATTTAAAAATTTGGTCTATACGGAGCAACAAAAAGTTTCATAGAACGCAAAAATAGTATTGTAATATATATATATATATATATATATATATATATATATATATATATATATATATATATATATATATATATATATATATATATATATATATATATATATATATATATATATATATATATATATATATATATATATATATATATATATATATATATATTTAATTTCAACATAAGTACAATTTGCCAGGAGCCCCCAGATGTCCCTCCAAAAGTAGGACAATCTGGTCACCTTAAGAAAGTTGCCTCTATTGGTCCTCAGTATAACCCTTCTGGCCTCCTTTCTGGTTGTTAGCATTTCATCCTGATGAGATTATTTCTTCTGTAAATCTTTTTCAGGAAAAGCAGTGAAGTCATTTTCTTACTGACAGCAGGGTTTCCTGTTAATGCTACGCACATGCAAATGAAGTCCTTATTATTTTTAAGTGGAGAAGTCGGGTTTTTGTAAATTGGGTCCAAGAGAAAATTGGAGGCTCTCTATGTGTGAGCCTTTGTTAAAAAGAATAATTTTAAATATGTATTAGGGTTACATTATCCTACTCCCCCAGCAACAGACACAAAGATGATAAAATACCGTTCTGACTGCAGAGCCAGCAATCTTGTTCTTTAACTAAAATGGTACTCACACCAGAAAGAGGAGATATGATGAGTATTTAGAAAAAAACTGCATGTTGTAGTTCTCGTTAAGTATGTCCTTAAAGGAGTCCCATTTGGTCTCAAATGCAGGTCCTAGGGTTGCCATCTCTAGTATGCAAAATTCCTAGAAATTTGGGGTTGGAGCCTGGTGTTAGCATCCACATCATTCCGGGGAAAAGGGGGAGTTTGCTTGCAAACCAACTTTGGGGCATTGTTGTCTGCATCTTGTGAACAAAGACTTGCTGGGCCAGAAATAAACTGACATGTCATTTTCACCCAGGAAAGGACCCAGTCATGTATATCTGCAGCAAATTAAATGTTCATTCTGTAACTAGAGAAGGCCCTGGAATATGCAGATCAACATTACTGTTATCATGAGGGGCCTTTCTAACTTTTCCCTCACCCTGTGTTAATAAAGTTTATTGATGGGATAATGGGAGTTTGCTCTAAAATGCCTAAAATGCTTTCCTCACACCTCTGGTCATTGCTCTCCTTCCTCCCCATCTCAGCCATCTCCCTTTCTTAATTATCAGAACATTAAACACCTTGACATTCTTGTTAGCGACTGTTTTGTCTTCACTTGGGAAACCCATTAGGGTCCATTCTGAAGCAACCATCAGTGTCCTCTCTGACCTCTCTGTCAGGAATCAGGGAGAGGTTAGCCAGTAAAGTCCCATCGAATGAAGCATCCAAGATTTCCAGGTGAAATCAAAAGAAAAGCTTTATTGAATAGGCATTACTACAAGCTAAAATCAGCCAAGAACCTCCTAAGCAAACTTCTTGGCAGAGATGCTTAACAAAAGACACACTGATACCTTTATAGTACAGATACAATAAGGGAAGGGTCATTGGGATTCTGGTGGGAGAGTGGAGGGAACAAAAGGTGCTAAGGTTCTCAGGCTGAGCCAGATGGCCCTGCTTTGATCTACAATATAACCAACATGTTATGTCTCCCTAGCCTGCAAGGACACTCAGGCTTTAAAGATCAGGAAGTGTCCTGCTGAGAATGCAGGGGGGGGGGCGCCCAGGGGAGTTGGGCATGAGATGGAAAGCAGAAGAGCCATGACATCTTTATAGCGACAGGTTCAAAGGGCATCTAAAATGCAGGAATGCAAGGCAAACCTAGGAGCCGTGAATTGGGGTTCATGAATCGGGATTCTGTTGATTCGGCCCAAGACAGCATTTGCCTTTTTTACCACTGCATCACCCTGTCTGCTCATATTTAGCTTACAATCCACAAGTATCCTAAGATCTCATTCACACAGACTGCTACCCAGAAGTGTATCTCTCAGCCAGTATACATGCTTCTCTTTTTTGTGAGCCAGATACATTTCTTTTTGGTAAATAAATATTTAATGGCATGTGTTCGGTGAATCTCCCATTTCCAAGTCACAACTGACATGGTTACCCCAGGAAGGGGTTTGGCAAGGCAAGTGAGAAGCAGAGGTGATTTCCTATTGCATTCCTCTGCAGAGTCTTCCTTGGTGGTCTCCCACCCAAGTATCAAGTCTACATCCAAACAGGAGCTGTGACTGCTGCCAAGAAAAGCCCTTCCTTTGGAAGACAGAAGTTCAGTGGAATGCATTGCTTTCTCCCCTAAACAAGTACATAGAGGCTATGCACCTGCTTTGTGCATCATCACAACCAAAATGGGAAGCAAACATCAAAGTAGCATGCCTGCCACTAAGCAGCCATACAGGCATCCATCCTTGAATCCATTCTGGTCAACCAGGTCTTAATTTTAGCTGAGAAAACAGCAGAATTTGAGTGGGCAGCTGCCAAAAGAGGTGATTGGCTTGGCTCCTGCAATTAGAACTGCAAGAAAGCGATGGTGAACCAGAAGGCAAGATATGCCACAAAAATGCCATCGTAAGTCGAGCAGCATGAAAAGGAGCAGCGTTTGTTCTCCCTCGGTGTATGTATGTATCTGGAATGAATAAATTGCCATAGCAATGTCCCTCTTCCAAGGAACTCAGCACGAACCCATCATTTAAGAACTTTAACTGCCCTTTCCAATGGGTCCATTCTCCCCCTCCTCCAACACTCCTATGGATTCTGCCAGCAGCTCCCTTTCCGTTTTGTAATGGATTGTGAAAACAGAAGCTCCCTAGATAGCCATATCACACTTTTGTCCATTACTGTTTTATTGAATTGGAAATTACATTTCCCAGGTTGGGGGGTGAGGGAGTCAGTGTTCCCTGCAACAAAGGGAGTCTCATATGATCCTTAACATTAATTATTCATGGCATGCCATGGTGCTTCCTCAAGTAAATCTCCAAAATGATATTCCAAAATGATATTCCATTTTAAACACCTTCAAAAGGTTTCACTGAAAGAGTTCATTAACTCCTTATCAGAAGGAGGAGTGGATCGCACTGCGGCAGCCAATATGCAAACCCACAGGGCTCTCTGCAGTGAACAAAAAGGGGCAAGCCCTCCCCCCCCCCACTTTTTATCCCTTCTTGAGTTCACTTTTATTTTCAGAAGAATGGAGAATCTAATGAACCAGTCCCAAGATCTCAGGTGCTTTGGGGCTTGAACCAGGAAGGAACATTAAAGACCGGGCCTGGGAGCAAATGTGGTGAGTTATCAAGGTGTGAGTCTGCTCAAATCTCAAGCATAGCAGGAAATAATGTTTTGTAAACTTAGCAGGCAATACGAGGTACGAATGGGAAATGTGCATTCATCCCTGCTGATTCACATCCAGTTCCCTGGTTTGCTTTGTCCTTGCATGAACCAAGTTCACTTCTCTTTCCCTTTAAATGGCTCAAAATCCCATGAATCCCATGAATTGAAGCCCAAATTTATTCGGGTTTCCGTGATTCAGGATGTCCATTCTTATGGGGAATTGTGATTTGGCTTAGGGGAACTCTAAAATAACCCAAATTAGCATTGATTTGGGGGATTCAGATAAATGGGATCAAATTGCACATACCTAGTTATGACCTGAACCTCTGGGAGTTGTTTTTAAAGCAACAGTGCCCATGTACCAGAGGGGCAGATCTTAGTAGGGTACACATATTTATTTTATTTAGAAGAAGAAGACTTGGTTCTTATATGCCACTTTCCCCCAACTGAAGGAGGCTCAAAGCGACTTACAATCGCCTTCCCATTCCTCTTCCCACAACAGACACCCTGTGGGATGGGTGAGGCTGAGAGAGCCCTGATATCACTGCCTGGTCAGAACAGTTTTATCAGTGCCATGGCAAGCCCAGGGTCGCACAGCTGGTTGCATGTGGGGGAGTGCAGAATCAAACCTGGCATGCCAGATTAGAAGTCCGCACTCCTAACCACTACACCAAACTGGCTTACTGTAGAGACTATTAGCTAATAAAAAAAACTAATAAAAACTAATAAAAAAACTAATAAAAAGCTAGCTCAAGTGAGAGAGCCATCAAGCTCCAGAGCAAGCTAGCACACAGAGAGAAGCAAGCCTCATGTCTGTCATTACTTCAATTTAACAAAAACACCCTGCCTTGCTGCCCTCTTAAGAGTCACCACATAACTCCCCTACCCCGGTTCCACACTTCATGAAGCCATATTCCCCAGGGGAATGGATCACTGCTGTCTGAAGGTCAGTTGTAATTCTGGATGATCTCCAGGCACTAACTGGCGGTTGCCAACCTCAGCCCCATCAGATTATCTGTCCTTTTCTTCGTGACACAGAGCTGACAGCCTTGCACAGTTTCTTGTTGCTCTGGGACCCGCTGAGGGAACTGCCCACCCCTGCAGCTGGCAGCAACCTCTGTGTGGTAACGCTGATCTGTGTGGCTTTTGGCCAAGATGACTTATGGTGGAGGGTCCTGGAGAAAAGGAATTTTTTTCCCAGCAGAGCTATCATAAGAAATAAATATCAAATAAACTAATTAATTAAATATCAAATTAACTTTACCATTCTGGGATGTGTCTATTAGGAAGGTGGCCACACTAAGCCTTACAGGGTGATTACACAACCCTTCAAAGATGGCCCTAGATAAATGACTTCTCCCCTTCTTCCCAGTAGATCAGTAGAGTATTATATTACAGTAGCAATTGTTGATTAAAAACAAAGAAACGCCAGGAGTAGGGATAATGTAGGCCACAGCTACAAAAAACTCCCAACTGCACTGTACTGTAGTTAGGAAGTAATACAGTCAAGCAGCGTAGTCTAACAGTCTTGAAACAGTGATATAGAGTAGAATTGATCGCTACAAAATTGGTTTATGTTTATTACAGGGAAAGAGTATGTGAACCAAATCAGTCAGTGTTCAAACATCTCTAATCCTTATCACCTTGAAATGGACTCTCTAGTTTTCATTCATGGCTTTGAGCAATATTTTATAACCCTGAGCATGTTACTATCTTTTCACCAGACTCATAAGGTAGGCCAATATTATTGCCAATACACTGTGGATAGGGGTCGGATAGATGAAGGTTAATGTCTTGCTTCAATCCTATGCATTTGCAGTCATAGTTAGGACTTGAAATGGGAATATCCTAGCTAATCCTTGCCTGTTCTGCTACAATAACTCTTTTCCTTATGATAGAGTCTGGTTATTTTAAATAGCTCCTGCTGAAGCAGAACTGCTTAATTTGGGGTTGTTAACTATATAATGAAAATGCATGAACAGGTGCACAGTCAGGGGTGGGTGGAGGGAGCTGACCACCAAATGAAGCCCATTTGCAATGTTATTGGAAGCTGAAGGTCTCATTTAAAAGTAGTAGATTTATTACATGTCCCTCTTAAAAAAATCAAAACTGCATATTGAAGGCCGATGAAGTAGGCACGAGAACTGTTCTTTGCTGTCATAGGTCTTGTCTAATCAACCCTGGTTTCCCATTAATGAATCCTATACATTTCAGTACTGACCTACCTCAATAGGGGTTACTGCATTGGTGAAAGCTGTATCAGAAATGATTGAATCCTAAGGAAAGCAACATTAAAGCATGTACTACTGCGGAGGGATTTTTTAAAATCCACTCATGCGCCTATGTTCAATCACACACCGATTCTACTTGTCCTACTGTCCAATAAAAATGAATTATCTGAAGAGTATATTTTTGTATAAAATGACTATGCTTCTTGCTGTTATGTACAACTGTTTTGATGGCTACATTTCACTGTGGGGTCAATTGGCCTTTATCTATTAGATTCCCCCTCTTCTTTGGCTATAATCTAAGGAAAACAGATTTTTGATACTTTCATCCTTTAAGTTCCTTCTCTCAGGCTCTTAAGGCTGCCATTCTGCCTCTTTTTGACAAGGTACAGTTTGTTCTCCCGGTACTACTCATTGGTGCAAAGGTATACATAAGAGTGAATTTTTCACACTCCATCTACATAACAAGAAATGTCCTGGGGCAAGGTTGTACTGAAGAACTGTCAAAAAATTGGAGGGAAAAAATCAAAAAAATAAATGTTGACCTTGAATGTTGGCTTCAAAATATGATAACGCTTTTGGTGTTTTCCATGGGGCACTCTACTCACATGAAGGGGTTGAAAGATCTTGCCTGTGATGAAAGGCTGAAGTGTTTGGAGCTTTTTAGTTTAGAGAAAAGGATGAATAAAGGAAAACATGACAGATATATATTAAAGTTTGCATGATATAGAGAAAGCGGGAATAACTTTTATTGCCCCTCTTTCCCCAAAATACAAGATAACTGAGGTACCCAAGGAAACGAATGGATAATGGATTCAATAGATTTGGGATTGAAAAGAAAGTTCTTTTTTTACACCATGCAAAATTAATGTGTGGGTGTGTCACAGCCCGGAGAGGGCCAGGCAACCCAATCCTTATGCAACACACCCTTATGCGGTGAGACCAACTACATGTCTGCTAGACCCCTGCCCATCATGGCTACTAAAAACATATAGGAATAATGGGTCCCCTCCGGGAGATAATCAACCTCTCTCTCACAACGAGAGAATTTCCAGAGGTACTAAACGAGGTAGTGGTATGGCCGCTAATAAAAAATAAACATCTCTAGACCCGTGAGAGCTCAACAACTTTCGACCCGTCTCATACCTAGTGCTTCTGGGGAAAATGGTGGAAAGGGTGGTCTCAGATAAAATATCAGTCTTCCTGGAAGAAGCTTCAGTCCTAGACCCATCAGTTAGGTTTCCAGCCTGGCCATGGGGTAGAAACAGTGCTTAGTTGCCTGACAAATGACCTCAGTCACCAGCTGGACTGAGGCAGATGGGCACTTGTTTGTATTACTAGATCTTTCAGCAGCATTCAACATCGTTTACCATAATAAGAAGAGGAAGTCTGCACTCCTACACCAAGCTTTTAGCTCACCACCTCACCAATGCTGGAATACAGGAGACAGGAGACAACCCTTCAATTGTTGATGTCCTTTCTTTGGGGTCACAGAAAGAGAGAAGCAATAGGAGAGAGATTATCAAGCTGACACCAGTTTATATGCAGGGTCTACAAGGAGTGGTCCTTTTTCCAATCTTATTTAACATCTTCATGCACCCTCTTGCCCAACTGGTACGGAAATTCAGACCGGGATGTCATGAATATGCAGATGACGCCCAGCTCTTCCTCCTGATGGATGACTGCCTGGGGAGCATTAGCCAGCTGACTGGAAACAGTGATGAAGTGGCTTGAGAGTCATCTGAAGCTCAATCCTTCAAAGACTGCGGTCCTATGGCTAGGCAGGAAGGGACCATGCAAGGAAGCTCATCTGCCAACCTGGATGGTGTGCAGCTATCAGTGGCTCACTCCTCCAGGAATCTGGACGTGATATACACTGAATTCTAGGGGATTGATTGGCTGTTTTGACTAAGGATTATCATTGGCTGTATTTGGTTGTGACACAGAGGTAACAGAACTGATTTTTGCTATATATTCCCTTTCATGTAAGAAGATCACAGTCTGACGAAGGGTGTTTGCACTCGAAAGCTCACGCCTTGAATAAATCTTTGTTGGTCTTAAAGGTGCTACTGGACTCTGATTTTATTGTACATCCAAAAACATTTCACTTGTTCAACGGTCATGATTCCATATTAGTTTGATCCAGTCATCCCTGAGGAAACATTAACGGTGAACACTGAATACTTTGGGAAGGCAGCAATACATCCTGAGGTGCATGTACTTTGCCAGATTCCTGCACTCCAAATTCCTAGGGGCATACAGGGATTGAGAGAAAGCAGAGGTAAACCAAGGAGCCAAGAGGTGTCACAAAGAAGACTTTGAAAGTCTGTTGGCTGATAGAAAGGGTGTTTGTTAAAAAAAAATGTGTATGTCTGAAACTGCAGCAAGTAATTATCATATAGGCTGCTCAGCATTTGGAGGAAAAAAGATGCTTTACAAAATGCTAAAACAATTGTGACTTGCCTAGAAGAATATGAAGACATATGACATATGGGAATATAGAGGATGCAATATGCTTTGACAGACCTCAATGCTTGACAGTTAAATACACCAACTGTTTGACAGAAATTGCAAGGGTGATGGGGAGGGGGATACCCAAGAAATTTCTACTGTCTTCCTTGTGGGACTCATGTTGAAACGTTGTACTGAATGCCATTTTTTTTAAATGTAAGCATTTGAGCAGAAGAAATCATTGGAGCAGAGATTCTGCTCAAGGCACAGTCACTTCATCGGTACCTGTGCTACATGCATATTCATCCTCCTACAGGCTGCTTTGCCTCTTTACATTCACGACTTGATCAATGCAGCATCTCCCAGTAACTCCCACTCCAAGCAGTCCTTAGACCCTGCTGCCCCTGCAAAAAGTAAATCATCTAGAAAATGGGACACTGCATGAAAGTGCTTCCTCTCCCTAACTGCCCATTTCAGTAAGGTGCTAAATTCCTCAAATGCAGTGCAAGCTATAGAACACCCCATTGGTTTTGCCTTGTTGACATACCAGTTACCCTGGAATTTAAACCCCAGCAGACAAAAAAGCTTGGGGTGTACTGGGAAAAGGCAAAATGCTGACTGAATGTCACGTTTTGCCATGAGGGCTCTCTTCCCACATGATCGCACTACAGTCACCACCTGATCAAATGAGGTGTACTTAACTGAGAGAGACCACAGGCTATATGATCATTCACCAATGAACCTGCAGGGTAGGACAGATGGCGGATGAGCCAGAATCACTCCCAATGGGGACACCCATAAATTCCCCAGTGGGGGGCCGTTGTAAGGGTCCACTATGCACCCTGCTGTCAGTTCCTTTCCCAGTTTTAACTGTACTGTATCTGGAATGTCTTTTGCAGATTTTTGTAGTCAGTGGCAACCTCCTCCCCTGTGTAAAGGTAAAAGTATCCCCGGTGCAAGCACAGAGTCATGTCCGGCCCTTGGGGTGACACCCTCTAACGTTTTCATAGCAGACTCAATATGGGGTGGTTTGCCAGTGCCTTCCCCGGTCATTACCGTTTACCCCCCAGCAAGCTGGGTACTCATTTTACCAACCTTGGAAGGATGGAAGGCTGAGTCAACCTTGAGCCGGCTGCTGGGATCAAACTCCCAGCCTCATGGGCAGAGCTTTGAGACTGCATATCTGCTGCCTTACCACTCTGCACCACAAGAGGCTCTTTTTACGATCCCCTGGGTATGGGATCTTAAATCCCTTAGAAAAAACATTCAACAGATAAGCTGCTGCTTCTCTGTGGGGGTACCTGGCTAACATTATCCACAAGACACTTATCCATCCTGGAGTTGGGGCGAGGCATGGCAGCTCGGCTGGGGTACTCTTATGCAGTCTTGCTGTAGGCAGAAGGCCCTCCTGAACCCAACCCCCCATCCTTCTGAGAGGGAGCCCTTTGAAAGGGCTGTTGGGCACCATCCACCTTCATGCAGCTATGCCCTGTGCGTCTCCCACTACAGACCTAGCAGACATGTGAGTATTTGCACTGGGTGTGCTTGTGCTCCTTTCTAGTGTAGTCCCAGCACGGCAGGGGAGCACTTTTTCAAAATGTGCCCTTCCTCTCCTTCTCCTTACACTGCCGGATGCTGAGTCCCACTTTGACCAGCCAGGAGTCATGATGCTTAAGATCCCGTCATGCATCAGCATAATAAGAAGCCAGCTCCCTGAACTCTTTATCATAGTCCAGGGCTGCTTCACTCTTTCTCTCTCCCCCCCCCAAACTCCTTGGCCTGTAACATGTGGGAGAGGCAGCGGGAAAGAAAGCCTCTCTCCAGGTAGGCTGCATTGGTAAGTGCCAAGAATTTAGTGACGCCCCGCAGCCAATTTGACAAGGCCCGCTCACACCGCGGGGTCTCATCATGCTTCTTATCTTTGCTCTTCCCTTTGTTACCCCCTTTCCCCATATTTATAAAAGAAAAGAGGTCTACATAAAACCTGTCTTTCCCTTAGCTTCCTAGGTAGATGAATCCCAGGGGGGTCATCCATGTCCCTGGATTTTCCCGAGGGCCCATTCAGGGACCCTGAAACTTCCCCCGCCTCCACCAGCCGCCTTGCTTCTGCCCTCCTGCTATGTAACCAGGCTGGGTGGAAGCCCCTTTCAGCCAACAGTGGCCATCTTTGTGGGCATCCCCATTGTCCTCCCCTGATGAAGACTCACTAGAGGAGTGAGTCAAGCCAAGGAATCCTTAGGAATAAGGCCTTCCTCCCATTTCCTAAATGACTCTTTTTTATTCCTCAAATCATTTGACAACTGGTTATGGAGCCACCTTGACTTCCTTAGATTTGAGGAATCAAAAAAGAGTCATTTAGGAAATGAAAGGAAGGCCTTATTCCCAAGGATGAGTATAAACAAATAACCAATAATTGCAGGGAGGCTGTTAGAAAAGCAAAAGCTCAATATGAGCTTAGGCTAGCAATAAATGCTCAACATAGCAAAAAAGGGTTCTTTAGTTATATTTCAAGGAAGAAAAAGAATAGGGACACTCTAGGACCACTGCGAGGACAAGAAAGTTTAATCTGCATATCCTGCAGGAACAACAAGGTGGATGGAAAGGAAGAATGTTGTTTCCATCTTCACTTTCAAAAAGGGAGATGCTGATATCAGCTTCTTCCAAATCGGAACCATGTGGGCCTCGAATCCTTTGAGAATTGGAAGGGAAATGGAGGTGGGGGTGGAGGAATATAAACACCTCAGAACCTTATCTTTAGGTCTTGAATCTGTAGAGGACATGTCCAGCTCCAAAGCCTTAGCCATGCACAACATGATCTGACCTAGCTTTAGGCTTGAAGCACTGGCAGATCCTACATGCCTCGACGTTATGTGCCTCACCAAGGCAGAGAAGGCAAAGATCATGGTCATCCGATTGTGGGATCTTTACTCCACAATGGGACGATTTCTTAAAATGGCCTTTGAAGCCATTTCAAAGAACCAGGAGCAAGCTAGCAAGCGACTATTCTTCACGGCAGCAAAAAAGGAACTGAGGGAAGAGGGGGTGCTTCATCTATGTCATGAGTGCGTTCTGGCAGGAAGCTGCATGCATGCATGCACACCATGTTGGAAATTTAGTGCCCCCTATAGAGCTAGAGCTAGAAAGATTTCTGCAGCTGGCCTGCGCACATGCACAGTCCCAATGTGGGGCTGCACAGCAAGACAGACATCTCCAGTCCCCACCTATGTGTTACCCTCTACTTTATTTAATTTAGAAAATGTATATGCTACTTTCCACTTCCATTTTCTTATTCTGCTTCATTTCTATTTCCTCACGGCACCAGAAACTGTCCCATTTTTATTGACAAATAGAGATGGAATTGGAGATTAAACAAAAATAAAATCAGAGAGGAAACCCATCTATAAATTTGAGAGTATGAAGGTATTGCAATCAATTATAGAGACTTCATGCAAATGCCATCAACTGGAATGGCATTTGCAGTATTCAAGCTGAAGACCCCACATTTAAATCTGTTTGGAAATATTGAGTTTGCATGCAATTTTTTAAAGAAAGCTTGGTGTTAGTACCCTGAGAAAATAAACACTATGATATTGCTGCAATTATTTACAGATACTTCTATTTGGTTACATTCCAATGCCATAATAAGTTTTTCAATTTCTTCCTGGCTTATCAGCTTGTCAGCTTCTAAAGAGCAGGAAGAGATACACACATTGGGGAACAGGGCTGAGTGCTATTTAAGTAGCAATTTAGAGAACACAGAGTTTCTGTTAAAAGCCAGCATTTGCTTTCATGAAAGTAGTTTCAGGTGGTTATCTGCAGAAGAAGAGCAAGATTCGAACCCAATTGTGCCTTAAATACAAATAAGATTTCCAAGGTGTAAGGTACCTGATGACTTTGACTATCAAAAGCTTACACCCTGGAAATCTGTTTGGTCTTTGAGGGTACTGGACTCAAATCTTGCTCTTTGGTAACTGCAGATTCAGTCCAAACAGAAAGTGCTAGCTGATTTTTATTTTAGGTTTTGTATCTCAGTTGAGTGAACTAGCTTCCTAGCCATCTCTTGAATGGATGGCAGGTTTGTCCAAGGTCTAGCCAAGAAAAAAGGGCATGGTTGCGTTTTAAGCCATATGCAAAAGATCTACCATACATTCATTTGCCACATAGAAGTGGATCATGAGAACTGCATAACAGAATTGACACATTTAGGAGAAAGAACAGCCATGGAAGTCCTCTGCAACCAAAAGAGCAAAATATCTTAGGACACATTAAAGCCTCAAACCAGTTTGGTGTAGTGGTTAGGAGTGCGGACTTCTAATCTGGCATGCCGGGTTTGATTCTGCACTCCCCCACATGCAGCCAGCTGGGTGACCTTGGGCTTGCCATGGCACTGATAAAACTGTTCTGACTGAGTAGTGATATCAGGGCTCCCTCAGCCTCACCCACCTCACAGGGTCTCTGTTATGGGGAGAGGAAAGGGAAGGCGACTGTAAGCCGCTTTGAGCCTCCTTCGGGCATATAAGAACCAACTCTTCTTCTTCCTCTTCCTCCTCAAACATTTATCACGACTCATACTTTCATGAGCCTTGCTTGTAGGCCTTCTGGTACATTTGTCTGGCCACTATGTAATATAGGATGCACAGGCATTGTGCAGAGGTCTCTGCTGTTTGGTTGGTGTGTGGCAGGAGCCATACCTTTGATTTCCTGTTCCCCCATTTCAGCACTGGCTTCATTGTGTCTAAACTTTTGTGCTGTAGAAGTATTTTTCATGCTTTACCAGACCCCTTAAGTCATGTGAGAAGCACTCATATCAGAAGGAGTTAAAGATGAACCTGTGGTTGCTTTCAGCTGCTGGCCCTTCTCCCAGTCTGCTGCATATGTGAGGGGGAAGAAACACTTGAAAAAGTCAGTTATGTGAGTAGGCTCCACAACCAACAAACTTCACACAGTTTAGACAGCTCAGTTAACAAAGCACTTGCTTTGAGATCACAACTTTATGAATTTAAGGTTGGCTGTGGATTTATATATATTTTTCTCCATGCAGGAGTTTTATTTGTTGTTTTGCTTTTGAAAAGCTCATGTTTCAAAAATGCAACATTTTAAACTTTTGGACATTTTATTAACTTTTGAAAAGTAAAAAAATAAGAACTCCTGAGTGGAGAAAAAAATGAAGATCCACAGCCAGCCTTGAACTCTTAACATTGTAATCTCAAGGCAAGTGCTTTATTTACTGAGGTATCTAAGCTATGAAGTTTGCTGCTTGTGGAGCCTGTTCAGAACATTCACGGAGCGGCAAGCTGGGGTCAGGCCTGTTAAAGATAGGATAGCCTGTCTCTTCCCTTGGGATAATATCTCAGTTCACACCAGGTGCAGGATATTCCACCTTCTTCTTTTAATGTAGCAGAGTCTGAAATTTCTTCATAGTGGATGAGTATATCACCTGGCATGTAAACTGAGGGAATGTGCTTTAGATGGCTACCATATATACTCGAGTATAAGCCAAGTTAGCCTACAGGAAAGCATGTTTTGGGGGGAAATATTTCCTGGCCAAGCATAGAAGGTTTTTCCTTTTAGCCAGGAAATTATAGCTGCCTTCTGTTGCCAGCATCTTTGCCTGTGCTGCTCTGTCTGGTAGAGCAGACACTTACAGTCTGACTCCCAGAGAGAGTGTGCTGCTGCTGGATGGCTGCTGCACTGAACACTGGAGGACCATCGCTGGAGAAGACATCAATGGTTTGACTGAGGGACTCTGATCTTTTTTCCCTCTTCCATTCACTTTTCTTCTTCCTCTTCTTGAATCACTTTTTCCAAACTATTATTTTGTTTTTTGTGGGTGGGGTAGGTTTTGGGGAAGCTTTGAGATTCACTGTTTCTCCTAGTGTTTCTACATTTACCTGAGGGACAGCATAGTTGGCTTCTCTTCATGGGCTTGTGTTCCGTTTAAAAGTTGATTTTTACAGTTCTTTATTTCAGTGTTTTGTTCTGGGTTGTTGTAGTTAGAGTTGTCCATTCTCCCAGTTTGGTAGCTGTTGTACTTGTTGTAGTAGGCTGCCAACTTCAGGTACTGTTGTTCTGCTCTGGCTTCCTGGCCTGGGGGGCACTGTTTGGTTCTCCTACCAGAGCTGTTCTCACAGTCCATTTCTGCCAGAGCTCTCTCAGGGTGTCTGGCACGAGGAGAGGAAGGAAAGGCGATTGTAAGCTGCTTTGAGACTCCTTTGGTTAGGGAAAAGCAGGCTCCCTAACCAAAGGATCAGATAAGATCTGCATAGATAAATTATTAACATATAAAAATCATTTTACAATGAGACAGGTGGCAAACTTTTACACCCATGTGGACCATTTCCATTCAAATTATCCCAAATGAGATGGAGGGTGGAATTGAATCCTAAAATTATAATTAGTCTACCTTGCTTTAAAAAAAACAATTTTATAGTATTTTAAACTACTCAAACTATTTTATTCAGTATAATTATTCTTTGATAATTTTCTTAGACCTTGTTAATTTGTTTCTGACCTAATTGCTTCAAACTCCTGAACTGGATCTATGATTGACCATAATAATAAATCAAATCAAACCAAAATGATGGGTTGGCTCTCTTTACACGGAGGTCCTTTTATTCATCCCACTATCACACTAGTCTGGGATAGATGAGTGCAAAGGGATCTTGATTTGCTCTCTTTAAGCGACACAACCTGAGGCATAGTGTGTTGACGTAATGGACTTTATTTTCTGCTTCTTTCTGCTTCATTTAACTTGAGTTACTTCAAAACAACAACTTGCCTACACCTTTATGTAACTATTTTCTATTATTCAAAGAGTTAGTATATTAATTCCTAGCCATAAAATGTAATTCATTCTATTTAAGTTTTTACAATTGGACCATACCATTGATCATAACAGCAGCTAAAGTAATGGTGGGAAATACTTGAAGATTTTGAGGGGTGAAGCCTGGTGATGGAGGAGTTTAGGGTGGGCCAGTATCTCAGTGGGTATAATGCCATAGACCAGGGGTAGTCAACCTGTGGTCCTCCAGATGTCCATGGACTACAATTCCCATGAGCCCCTGCCAGCAAATGCTGGCAGGGGCTCATGGGAATTGTAGTCCATGGACATCTGGAGGACCACAGGTTGACTACCCCTGCCATAGACATCTCCCTTTAAAGCAGCTATTTTCTCCAGGTGAACTAATGTTTGCTGACTGGAGATGAATGTTGAAATCTCCAGGTCCCACCTAGAAGTTTGCAACCCTTGTCTCAAGTGAAGAGAGACCAAGTGATAAATGCTTTTCAGTGAATCAGCCCCGTCCTTTCGTGAACAGTCAGTACCAACCATAAGCCAACCCAACAACTGTCCTTTGACCTCATATCCTTTAATTGTGTGCTTGTATTGAAATCTTGGAGAACGCACTAGCATCTTTCATAGGTAACCTTTAAATCTTTGACAAAGCTGGGAAATTTATTGCTTTCTGCAAAGGCTTCTAAACTGTCAAGCGATTTTTCTACCAGGATTGGACTCCTTAAATATGTGTTGTCTTAGAAGCTTTCTGCTGACCAAGTCAGGATTTTGTTATGTTCAAAAAGCTTTGCCAGCTGTTCCTGTTCTCCATCTGTTTTCTCCACAAAATGGCTTTATCTTCCATTTTGTCTCACAAGTCACCCTGCTCCACATTGTGAAATGATACCTACAATTCCCAGTGGGTTTTCCTCTAAGCTTCAAGTGAAATTTACAGAGCAAATTTCCCCATATGTGTTTTACTTGAGTCTCTCATACAGTTTATATCACGAGGTAGAAATACTGTATGTCTCTGTGCAACTGTACACATTTAATTGCTCTCAAAGGATTGGGGTCAGATTAGTTGGGGGGGGTGCGGAACTGCTGTTTTAAAGCCTATCTTAACACCGCCTGTGGCGCCATGGGCGCCACGGACTAAATAAAAGGGTAAGGGGTTCTGGGGTGGGATGTGTCCGGGATGAGGAAGGGTCCGGATTGGACCCTTCCTCCGGACAGACAATCGGAGGGACCAATCGTGCCTGCCGATTGGTCCCTCCGATTCCCAGCCCCAGCAACTGCGAGCCACACGCAGCACGGCTCGCAGTTGCTCCTTTGCTGCTGGCCTGAGGCGTCGGAGGCGCAAAGCTGGGGAGGAGGATGAGGAGGAGCCCCGGACCGGTACTGACTGATCTACGGACCAGTACCGGTCCCTGGACTAGGGGTTGGGGAACACTGTTTTATAGTAGATTGTTGAATCTTGAAAATAAAAAAGATAACAATTTATTTGGGTTGGTTGGTGCTTTTCAGGTCTGAATCTTGGCTATTCCAATTTTGCTTTCAAAAGTGTGAGAGCAGAAAGGCATGGCTGCAATTCATAAATGTTATTTCATTTTCTTTTGTTAGAACTGTGAGATAAAAACCAAACCATGTTTTTGGTTAATAAATCAATACTCAGGTTCTCTGTACAATTCCTTAAAAATGTATTGCACTAAAATCCAAGGAGCATGCTTTCAAATAAATGTTTTTAGACTCCTAAATGTCTAGGATTCCAGATAGCTGGAATAAAGTCAGATTAATTCTTGTTGAACACAAGCAAGCCAGAAGAGGCAAGGAACAGACCACCCAGAAACAATCTATGTGAATGTGTGGAAATGAAATCTAATGCATTTCCAGCAGTCATTGGGAATAATGAAGTCACACCAGCCTACTGGGATGTTTCTGTGACAGAATCATTTTCTGCTTCAATTAGCTTTGCAGTAGGGATGTTATCGAATTCTGTGAATGCACCATTTCCAGTTGAAAATGTGGGTCCTCCTTGCTTGGGATTATCTGCAATAATTTTTTATCCCCAACCATAATAATGAAATTTGATACAAATGCTGCCATAAAAAGCTACATATGTTTGAGGATAAAAAACAAGCAAATTTGGGAAGTAATAATTATCTGGAACAAACAAAATGAAAACACAAAAATAATGTTTGTTTTTTTTTTGTAATATCCATTATTTCACCCAGGTGAGGGCCACTGTTACAAAATAAAGTTTTACATTGGGAACTTTTAGTCCTCCTCTCTCTCTAGAATCGCATAATGTTTTCATTTTAATACTTGATATTCGTCCCTGCCAGATATATTCTGCTAATTGCTTTCGCCAAAATTCAATACTTTGTCTGAACTTATAATAGGTATATTTTGGAAAAGAAACATAATTCGGGGTAAGATATTGGCTTTAATTACTGAGATTCTCCCTAGCAGAGATAAATTTAGATGTTTCCACCTATTTATATCTTCCTTTATTTTTTTTCAAACCTTCTCATAATTATTTCGAAAAAGTGTTAAATTAGAGTTCGTTATTATAACTCTAAAGTATTTTACTTTACTGACGATCTGAAAACCTGATTTTTCCTCCAAGAGTTTTTGGTCTTTTAACAGGATATTTTTTACAATTATTTTAGATTTTCCCTTGTTAACTTTTAAGTTTGATACTCTACCAAATTCTTCTAGTTTTGCATTTAAGTATTGAATGCTATCTTCTGGATCTTATAAAATAATTAATAAATCATCTGCATATGCCTTAACCCTGTATTCCTCTTTTCTAAGCCTAAGCCCTCCTATCTTTTTTTCTTCTCTTATATCATTAATCAGTATTTCCGACACCAGAATAAAAAGTAGTGGTAAAAGAGGACATCCCTGCCTTGTTCCTCTGCTTATTTTATTGGTTGGATTTATTTTTCCATTAATTATTAAACAATCACGCCTTTTTAGGCTTGCCTTTTTAAAACACTTCACCAAAAGATGTGTTACAAGGGCTTCTATTTTTGCTCAGAAGAGCGGGGTTACTGCAGAGCAGTGAAAGGGAAGAGGTAAATATTTACCATCCCTACCCACTTCAAGCGTGTGAACCGCGGGTGGAGGAGCCATTCACCGATCCTGACCATAGACTCCATTCGGAGAAAAGGTTTGGAAGGTTGCTCATTTCAAAAAATATTATAAACTTTTATATTACTTCTTGAATTTGAAGCTTACTTACATTGAATGGAATGCGTGTGAGAGTCAGGAGCCTTCTAGCTGTGTGGGCGTCTGTGTGATAATAAAGCCAAATTGCCAATAAGTAAAAGAAACAGAACTGTGCAGAAAAGGAATTGGCAGTGTGAAGTCATTAGCAGGAACTGTTTAAAAACTTGTGCAGAGTCTGAGAGACGGTGTTGAAAAAGATAAAGATATTGAACCATGGAAATGTAACCAAACTCAGCTGAAAGCAACTAATGGTACTGCAACACCAGATAAGATACATATGCAAGAATTAATAGAAAAAATTGGCCAAATAACTGAGACAATTGTGGATACAAATAGGAAAGTGGGAAAGATAGACCAAGACCTTGGCAATATTAAGAAGGAAACAGTAAAGATATGGAGCAGGGCATTAAGCAGATTGTAGAAGACTTTAATGTTATAAATGACAAACTAAACCAACTGGAAGAACGTATTGAGGATTTGGAAGAAGAAAGAGAGAAGGTTGACAACGAAAGACTGATGCTAGAAATTAAACAGAAGGAAAAATTCTTAAGAATTAGAGCCCTGGAAGAGACAGAGAATGAAGATATTAATGGCAAGATTAACCTTGGCCCAGCCTTTGGCCCAGAAGTTAAATAAAGAAGAACAAGATTTTGACATTGAGACTGATGAGGTTTTTTGAGTGAACTCTACAGTGGCAAAAAAGAAAAATTTACCAAGGGATATTTTGGTTAGGTTCACTCGAAACTCAATGAGAGATGCTGTTCTTCATGCTCATTATGAGTCTAAGATAAAAATAGAGGTTAAAGAAATTATCTTAATGAAAGAAATGCCTATGCTGGAACTGCAGAGAAGGAAATAATATAACTTTGTACCTGAGGCCCTTAAAAAAACTTGGTATTTATTTTCACTGGGAAGTTCCAGAGGGAATATCTTTTATGTTTAAGGGAGTTAAGAAGAATGTGAGAACTATCCAAATGGCTAGAGACTTTATGTCTAAGTATGAAAAGGACTTGAAGTATGATAAAGAAATTTATATACACAGGAAAGATCAAAAATGTATGGTAAGAATATTAATATTTTACCTTAGAATGTGAATGGGTTGAATGAACCATGTAAAAGTAAAACGGTTTTCAGTATTTTTTTTTAAAAAGGAATGTCATATTCTTTGTTTACAGGAGACACATATTGTTAAAGAGGAAAAAAAATTGATTTACAAACAATTAGGCAAGGAATTTATAGCAACTTGCCAAGGTGCTAAGAAAAATGGAATTGTGATGTATGTTAAATCGAATTTGAAACCAAAAATAGTGATGGCTGACAATAGGGGTAGATTTTTATTGATTGAAATTATACTTAATGAAAGAAAGGTTTTGTTGGTAGTTTATTAGGGGGTTGAGGGGGAGGGGCAAGATAAGGATAAGAATACGGGCATACTCAAGGCCATCTACGGGGAATTAGATAAGTTAAGGTGCCCTAGCAGGGATCTATTGGAACCAGTGGGGGGCAAGGTCGTGAGAACCCCCTCGAGGCGGGATCTGACTAGGCCCTAGCCTGCTGGTGAAATAGGACTGCTGGCTTGCAGAGATAAGGTTAGGGAGGGAGGTTAGGGTGGGTTTAGTGGGTGGAATTGGGTTGGGGGGGCTAGGGTGGGATATTCAGTGCAACCTAGGAGTATTAGTGCTAGGGTTCTAGGGCAGCTAGTTAGCTGAGGGTTTGTTCCCCTGGGAGTATGATTGGAGGGGTACCACCACGAGGGGGGGCCCAAGTTGGGGCCGGGATCTCGTCCATAATGGGTCAAGGGCGATATGGCTGGGGGAGGAGGTTAGACAAGAGAAGGTCAGAGAGCACTTGTGTTAGTCCTTGGGCCAAGCCGTGGTTACACGGCAGACGCCCGAGGCGTGCTCGCTGCCCTTCTAACCTCCGTCCCATCCCCAGATATACGGGGGAGGAGGCAAGGGTGGACCCGGTCTTGGTCCTGTGCAATGCAAGGTCAATCAACAACAAGGCCTCAACTCTGCAACAATTTTTCGCGGAGTCTGGGGCCGACCTTGCGTGTGTGACTGAGACCTGGGCGAGGGGTGGCGAAACAGTCGCCTTAAAGGAACTTGCCCCCCCAGGGTTTGCGGTCCTGCACCAATCCCGGGTCCATAGGAGGGGAGGGGGGGTGGCAATCTTGGTCCGGGAGGATTTCTCCTACAGGGCTCTCCCGGCCCCAGACATCAGGGGAGTGGAGTGCGTCGGTATTGGGTTGGACTCAGTCGAGAGTTTGGCCATCTGGTTGGTATACCGTCCGCCCAACGCCCAACCAGATGTCCTGCCGAGCCTGCTGGAGGCGGTGGCCGCCTGGGCCTTGCAGTACCCCAGGCTTATAATCTTGGGGGACTTCAATGTCCATGCGGACGCGCTGCCCCCAGGACTTGGCTCGGACCTAGTGTCGGCCATGGCGACGCTGGGGCTCTCGCAATTTGTTGCTGGGCCCACCCATCAGGCCGGCCACACCCTCGACCTGATCTTTGGGGCAGGGATAGAGGTGGTTCTGGATACAGCTTTGGCCGTACCATGGTCAGACCATTATGCCCTGCGGGCTCGGATCAAGACCCCACCCCCTCCCCAGTTGGGCGGCGGGCGCATTTTTGCCCGCCCAAGGAGACTCATGGATCCAATTGGTTTCCAGAATGCTCTGCGGGACCCGAAACCTCCCGGCATCTCGTTAGCGGCCATGGTGGAGGACTGGCAGTCCCGCCTGTCAGCTGCCATAGACGAGATTGCTCCTAGACGTCTTCTCTGCCCTCGACTCAAACGGGCACCCTGGTATACTGGGGAGCTCCGGGAGAAGAAGAGGGAATTGAGACGACTAGAGCGAGTGTGGCGGAAGGCCCGTGACAAGGCTACAAGAACATCTCATCGTACGTTTATGAGGGCGTATGAGATGGCAGTGAAAGCGGCTAAACGTGAATTCTTTGCCGCGGAAATTGCATCCGCTAGCTCTCGCCCAGCTCAACTATTTAGGGTTGTTAGATCTCTTACCGCCCTGGAAGATGGGCGCCAAAATAGTAGGAATTTGACCATCAGCTGTGAGGCATTTGCGAGCCATTTCGCGGATAAAGTCTTGTCGCTCCGCCACTCCCTTCCAGCTACAGTTAATACAGTTAATGAACTAGAGGCCCGTTGGCCGCCTTTGGAGGTAACGTTTGATGGCTTCAGGCGGCTCTCTTTATCCGAAGTGGACGGGTTGCTGGGGAGGATGAGGGCAACCACCTGCCCCCTTGATCCCTGTCCGTCTTGGCTCCTTAAGGGGAGGGATGGACGGATAGGTGAGCAGCTCAGGGATATTGTTAACTGCTCTCTCCAGTTGGGGGAGTTTCCTGAGGTGCTGAAGGAGGCGATGGTGTGCCCTCTCCTCAAGAAGCCATCCCTGGACCCACATGACCCTGCAAGCTACCGCCCAGTAGCGCATCTAGCGTTCCTGGGTAAGGTGGTGGAAAGGGCTGCGGTGGACCAGCTCCTAGCGTTCCTGGAAGATACTTCGGCACTCGATCCATACCAGTCTGGCTTCCGCCCTGGTCATGGGGTGGAGACTGTGTTGGTCTCCTTGTTGGATGACCTTCGTCGCCAGCTTGACCGAGGTGGCTCTGCTGTGCTAGTTCTTTTAGATCTGTCGGCCGCGTTTGACGTGGTCGATCACGAGCTGCTAGCGAGCCGCCTTGCCGGTACGGGGATAAGGGGTACAGCGTTACGCTGGATACGCTCCTTCCTCCAAAACCGGACACAGAGGGTAGCCGTGGGAGAGGAAGTATCGGGCCCTTACCGGCTCCCTTGTGGGGTCCCACAGGGCTCGGTGCTCTCTCCTACATTATTTAACATCTTTATGCACCCTCTGGCTCAACTGGTACGGAGCTATGGGCTGGGTTGCCACCAGTACGCTGATGACACCCAGCTCTTTCTCCTCATGGATGGCCACCCGGACTCCCCCCCAGATCCATTTGCCAGATGTTTGGAAGCCGTAGCTGGATGGCTCGAGCAGAGTCGTCTGAAACTCAACCCCTCCAAGACGGAGGTTCTGTGGTTGGGCCGTAGGGGGGCAGATCAGGAAGCGCGCTTACCCTTTCTGGCCGGGACGCAACTTAATATCGCATCTCAGGCCAGGAATTTAGGGGTGACCATCGATGCCTCACTAACACTCGAGGCACAGGTTAAACAGGTAGCTAGCCAGGCATTTTTCCATCTTCGCCAGGCTCGGCTACTAGCGCCCTATCTGTCCTCTGAACACCTGGCCACAGTGATCCATGCGACGGTCACCTCTAGACTAGATTTCTGTAACTCGCTCTACACCGGCCTGCCTCTGGGCTTGATCCGGAAACTGCAACTCGTCCAAAATGCGGCTGCTAGAGTCCTCACAGCTACACCATGGAGGGCTCACATCCAGCCAGTTCTGAGGCAGCTGCATTGGTTACCGGTCACCTTCCGGATCAGGTTCAAGGTTTTGGTTTTGACCTTCAAGGCCATCCGTGGTCTAGGCCCAGCATATATGAGGGACCGCCTTTTGCCCTATATCCCCCGCAGGGCTTTACGCTCTGCGGGGGCTAACCTACTGGTCGTTCCCGGCCCCAAGGAAGCCCGCCTGGCCTCGACTAGGGCCAGGGCCTTTTCGGTCCTGGCCCCAACCTGGTGGAATGAGCTCCCGGAAGAGCTGAGGGCCCTGCGGGAATTACCAGCATTCCGCAGGGCCTGTAAGACGGAGCTCTTCCGCCAGGCTTATAACTGAGGCCGGGCGGAAAGAAGATCAGCCCCCCCCTCACAAACTGGTGGTAGAGAGCGTCACCCCCCACCGTAGATGAGGATGCGGAGAGCAAATGAGTAGGCTACGCCATCGCTGTTACAATTATTGTAAATCATTGGTTTTTATTGTCATTTTATGGTTTTAGGGGACGGGTTTATGTAAGCCGCCTCGAGCCTTCGGGGGGAGGCGGGGTATAAATATAAATATAATAATAATAATAATAATAATAATAATAATTTATGCTCCAAATGCAAAAAAATATTATAGAAGACTTAACATATAAGGAGCTAATCATGATGGGAGATATGAATGCAGTGGAAGACCCATTAATAGACAGAAAAAAAAGGAAGAGGGAAAGAATTTAGATAAAACTTTTTGTAAATTATCACAGACATTTTTTGAGCTAGTGGAAAATTTAGGTTTATTAGATATATGAAGAAACAGAAATAAAAATTCTTATGAGTATACATTTTTCTCCACCAGACATAAATCTTGGTCTAGAATTGATTCCATATGGGTTTCAAAACAAATTAAACTTATGGCATCTAAAGTGGAAATCCTGCCAGGTGAGAGAGCCCTAATTGCTCAGTCAGAACAGCTTCATCAGTGCTGTGGCGAGCCCAAGGTCACCTAGCTGGCTGCATTTGGAGGAGCACGGAATCAAACCTGGCTCGCCAGATTAGAAGTCCATGTTCCTAACCACTACACCAAGCTGGCTTAAAGCCAAAAGTTTTTCTCTTAGAATAGCTGCCAAGATCGAGGCAATTGTCATAACAATTGCAGGAGTTGTCTCACTTAACAAAATCTTTATCCAATGTTTCTCATCTACACAAAGGAGACTTGATTTTTTCAGATGGTCAATTAGAAAGAATCAGTGATGAACAAATTTTGAACATCATTAACTCTTTGAATTAAAATTTCTTTATTGGAAATGTAAGCATCTACATTGAAGGCATAGTCAGAACTGACTCACAAAATATAGGGAAGGCGATATAGGGGGTTGAGGGGGCTCCCCCTGCCCTGGGAACTCGAACCAGACACAGTTCAAAAGAACTCATTAAATGGAAATAACAGTCCAGCCATTAAGGGACAGGAAGACATAGGAAATAAGGTGCCAAACAGAGAGCAAATAGAGTGCAATAAGGGAGAGGAGGTGAGGAATGTTAGCGAGGTTGGTATGCGTAAAATACAACAGCAGGAAATCAAGCTTGGGGTGTCAAACAAAAGCATCTGGGTTATATCAGGGCATTACACGTCAGGCTACATGGACACACTGCATCACAGCCAAGATAATCATGGTAGAAACACATGTGGGTTTCTGACACCTATCTGACACCTATCTGGATCCTGTGTATCTGAGAGACTGCATCTCTGTTTATACCCCCCAAACAGCACCTTCCTCTGCTAACACCATTCAATTGGTGGTCCCTCGCCACAAAGATGTACAGCTGGAGTCAACCAGGTCCAGGACATTCTCTGTCCTGTACCTGCCTCATGAAATGAGCTCCTGGAACATATCCAGGCCCTGCTGGAGCTAGCACAGTTCTGCAGAGCCTGCAAGACAAAACTCTTCTTTTGGGCCTTTGGTTGGGGTCAAAGTTCACATCTATCTACCCCTCTACCTATTACTTATCTATGTCAGAAGCCCCAGATCACAACCTGGCCTCTGGGAAAAC
The DNA here is from genome assembly GCF_049243985.1 of Paroedura picta. Taxonomy (NCBI): domain Eukaryota; kingdom Metazoa; phylum Chordata; class Lepidosauria; order Squamata; family Gekkonidae; genus Paroedura; species Paroedura picta. Next base: position 24,175,472 of record NC_135381.1, on the reverse strand, counting down.
AATAGATATTTTGTATATACAAAGCTGACTTTGTTAATGATTTTAAAAACTAAAAACTAATTTTAAACTTAAACTTATCATATTTCAATTATTATATGTCCACACATAATGCTATACACCACCCTGAACCCGCCCGCTTAGAGGGTGGTATAAAAATCAAATAAATAAGAGCTATTTGCCATGGATAGAGACTGGATGTTTGTACTTCTACTGCTCTTTTCTAAAATGTAGATTTTACAGTGGAAGCATCAACACAGAAGCACACACACAAAGCAGAATTATATGTATCAAGAGACAAGCCTCGGCTGATGTGTTTTTTTAACGAGCAAAGAGAAGGCAAAGCACACCCCAGGTGCCCTCTGCCTCAGTCTCTTTCTTTCATAAGTATTGTTTACCACACCACCACGTTTGCTCCTTCATAGCAACCCTATTCAGAAAGGCATTCAACAAGTCACATACCTGGAAGATGAATAGCAAAGATGTGATGGCAACAAACTATTCTGGATGTTGATGCCTCATACAAAGGCGAGGTCAAAGAAATAAAGACGACCCTTTTCTTGTTAAGGGAGATTTGAAGAAAGAATATTGGGAAGTAATAAGGGAGAATAAACCAGATTTTATCGATAGGGAAGGCTTCGATCTTTTAAAGCTTGATAAATAGGTGCAGAAGGGGGGTCTGATCAATGTAGATGAATAATGATGCTTTAAGGGGAGCATGCAGAGTGTACAAATATCTTCATGTCACAAATCTTTACAGGGAAGAATGTTTTGAGGATGCAGTGATTATAAAATATATATGTTTGTTATGAATATGCTGCTAGTGGGAGCTCCAACTAGATTGATTTTTAAAAACCCAGTTTGTAGGCAAGAAAAGCAGAATCACATTGTCTTTAATTAGATTCACCTTAGATCAGGGTAGTCAAACTGCGGCCCTCCAGATGTCCATGGACTACAATTCCCAGGAGCCCCTGCCAGCATTCGCTGGCAGGGGCTCCTGGGAATTGTAGTCCATGGACATCTGGAGGGTCACAGTTTGACTACCCCTGCCTTAGATTCTCCCCGAAATGCTAAGATTCTTATATATTACTATATCCTCACGTCAGTTGAACAAAAAAACAAAACAAAAAACAAGGACTCTGAAGCAGATGATGTGCAGTGAAAGTCCAATTCCACACCAAGGCGTAAAACAAGTGCTACCTCCTGCTTGCAAACACGCGATAGTAAACCACGTATTTTGCACACTTCCTGATGGGAGATCCCTCCCATGTTATCTCGCCATCTCCTTGTGGCCTTTTGCCTCCCAATGAGGCAGCGGAGAAGCAGGAAGCATGGACAACCCGAAGTTTCTCCCCAACTCCTCCGGTTGTCAATTAACCAAGACACCAATCCCTTCACAGTGGTAGTTTTGGGAATTCAAACCTGTCCCCACCCCTCCCCTGAGTCCCGAAATTCATTAAAAAAAAATACCCCACGTTGCCTTAGGGACACACCACAGCATTAAATCTTTTTTTGTTTAAACTTATATTTCCATGTTGCTACAGGATCACGCCACAACAATAAAGCATTTATTTAGATCTCTTTTTGGGAATAAATCCCAAACACAGAAATAACCCCCCCCCCCAAACTCCCATCCCACCACAAAATTAAAAGGTAAAGGTAAAGGTATCCCCTGTGCAAGCACCGAGTCATGTCTGACCCTTGGGGTGACGCCCTCTAGCGTTTTCTCAATACAGGGTGGTTTGCCAGTGCCTTCCCCAGTCATGACCATTTACCCCCCAGCAAGCTGGGTACTCATTTTACTGACCTCGGAAGGATGGAAGGCTGAGTCAACCTTGAGCCGGCTGCTGGGATTGAACTCCCAGCCTCATGGGCAGAGCTTTCAGACGGCTGCCTTACCACTCTGCGCCACAAGAGGCTCTCAAAATTAGGCAACAGCAAAACAAATCAAATAACCAAAAAACGTTTAAAACCCCAACAATAAGAATTTCAAATTTTAAAGCATCAACACACACAGCACCCCCCCAAAAAAAAACAACAACAACAACAACAAAGGCATTGTGCAAAGGCAGGGAAACAGGAAGGGGCTCTCTCTCCCAGGTCTGGAAGCAGATGCCACTCTCCATCCAGGAGAGGATGGGAATAGACAGGAATTGCTGCTCATCTTCACTCAGAGAGCAGTTCCCCCATTCCCAACACTGCATGCCAGAGCTGCAGGGGCCATCTATGACTGGCAGCCTAAGCACTGCTTGTTTGTCATACTCCAGGTGAGAACTGGAGAACCACTGAGGTCCACTCAGAGCTCACCTGGGTTCCCCTGGAGAGAAGAGGGGGGGCCCTGCATAGGTCTGCGGGGGAAGCTCTTTGCACTACTAGGAACACTAGTGGTGCAGGGATGACAACCACCAGGGGAGACCTGGAAATCCCCCCCAAAACTCCTCAGAAGTGGGGAAAGTCCAAGGTGCCGACATGCAAACCCCCAGGAAAGCCTCAGAGAGCAAATGGAGGAGCTCTCTCCCAAGTCTGGCATGCAGATGCCACTCTCCGGCAAGAGATTTTCACTGCTGGGCAGGGTAGGTGCTTTATTTTGCTCTCTCTCTCTCTCTCTCTCTCTCTCTCTCTCTCTCTCTCCCTCCCTCCCTCTCCTCCCCACTATAAGCTGGTTCCTTTCTTGGTGCAAATGACAAAGAAAAGCAAACAGACAGAACTGGGCAGGGTGCCCGGAGGAGCCGAGGGCAGAGCCTGGACGAACCTGAGAGCTGAATGGAATGATGAGGGGGATTTTCCCCCTCCGCCCCAGAACTCCCATAATACTGTACTGATGCTCTGAATTCAGTGAGGATAACCATGGAGAGAATATCCTGTAAAGACTCCATGACATTTGGCTGGTGTTCTGTCTGTTTCTGCTGCCTATTACCAGACTTAGGAGAAGGGACTCTGGGATGGGTGGCTCATGGTTGGGAAAGTTCGGGATGACGTGGGCCACTGCATTGAGATCTTGGAAGCCTTAGGGTGGTTGCTGTATCCAGCTCCTGCAGGAAGACTTGCTTTTCAATTGCAAAATGCCTGCCTCAATTTACAAGCAAAAGGCATTGAGCAATTGACTAATCCATCCCCCCTCCACTTAGCAGTTAGCAGTTTTAGCACTTACCTTTTAAAATTCCTTTTTTGCAAGCACCTCCTGCTGTGCGGAGCTTAAACAAAAGGCATTATGCTATTGACATTTACAAGCCCTTTGCCCTTTTCACCCCTGGGCAAAGGGCCGAAATTGGAGAGGGAAGCAGCAGGAGTCAGCGGAAGCCCCCCCCCCCCCCGCTGCCTCTGGCTTTGCTGAATGGAATTGATTTGGCTGCTTGCAGGGAACCCCACGGTCATCGATTCGGGCCGTTTTGATGCCCAAATTGATCGAATCGCTATCGATTCGATCGATTCGGGCATTTCTCAGCCCGAATCGCACAACCCTACTTGAAACAGGAAGGAAAACAGAAGGTTAGCTCTTATGCAACCACCATAATTGCTTTCCCAAGTTATAATGCCCATATTTTAAATATCATTTCTGTGTCAACAGCAAATAAATTGCATAAGAAAAAAAATAATTTTTAACAGCAGTGAAAATGAAGTAAGCTGAAACCAATTAACATGATAACACAATAAACCAAATAGAGATGAAAATGCCCTTCTTTGCAGTGCAATCCTAATTATACCCTTCGAAGTCCATTGAAATTAATGAGCTGAGAAAGGTATAACTTTCTTTAGGTTTGCTGTGTTAATCATCATCATTTGTGATGAGCTTGTTTCATTGATATCAATGGAACTTCTTTCTCTGGATCAAGGCCTTGGCCATATTGCACTTCCATAGGAATATGCTGCTGTTTCTTCTTACATTTCTATGGCACAGTAACTGCCTGTCATGTGACCTTCCATGAGGATAGGAGGACATACTGACCTGAATTCAGTGATGAGATTCATTCCAAATGTTAAGGCTTACTCTGTAGCTCATGGAGAGTCACATTCATATTTACCATCATCATGTTTTTAGTGCAGGTCTATAGTAGTCCCCTCTATTCCCCCCTCTCCTTGAAAAATCTTAGATCACAATACTGGTATGGTATTTGGACCTGAGTTTTTGCAGATTACCTGAAGTTTTGTGGTCCAATAGACCCAAGAAAATGCCAATACAAAACAAAACAGGCCTGATCCAAGAATTGGCTTAGCTTCTCAAGAAGCACAGTTTAAACTGCAATGCAGAAGAAACTGGCCTCAAGATATGCATGTGGTAGAGAGGTCTTGATGAGCCTCTTGTGGCACAGAGTGGTAAGGCGGCAGAAATGCAGTCTGAAAGCTCTGCCCATGAGGTTGGGAGTTCAATCCCAGCAGTTGGCTCAAGGTTGACTCAGCCTTTCATCCTTCCGAGGTTGGTAAAATGAGTACCCAGCTTGCTGGGGGGTAAATGGTAATGACTGGGGAAGGCACTGGCAAACCACGCCGTATTGAATCTGCCATGAAAATGCTAGAGGGCGTCACCCCAAGGGTCAGACATGACCCAGTGCTTGCACAGGGAATACCTTTACCTTTAGAGAGGTCTCTCTCCAACATATTGGGAACTCTCAGCTCCAACCCTACCTGATACTCTTTTGAAGCTTGGTTTAAAGGTGGTGTGGAGCAGGCAGAGTGGAGCTCTCAGCTTTTGCTCCCCCAGCTAATCAGTATAACTGAGCATCACTGAATAAAAGCTGAAAAAAATCCAATAGCTGAACCTAATCTGATTCTCTCATCTGTAATAGGTATTTATTGCATATACCCAAAGGCCTTTACAAAGTATAATTAAAACAATAAAATATAAAAATAGACCTATAATTCTTCAGTTAATACATAAAACACTGGGAATAATACAATATATAACAATAAGATATATAGAATTGATATATCAAGAGGAGGGCTCTTTTTAAAATATTTTAGCTCAAATCTTCCTGGCAGCCAGCATGAAAAGTGCCAACCTTGGTGAAACATGAGGATCAGTATCTGATAACAGACAATTTTGTCAGAATTAGAAGTAAGATGTGATTGGGTATTATCTTGACATGGATTTGTCCGTAGGTTCTAAATACAGGGGGCAAACATAATGACATAATGACATAATGGGGACATTTCTGTAAGGTATTTTTCTGATATTTTCCCAACTTGGTTTGTATTGAATGCACACCTTTAATTACTAATTGCTCTGTGAACACCCCACCAAATGCTCACTTTCAATAATCTAAAATATAACTACTGCTTTGAAATATATAGCCTTATGTATTAACAGAGTGCTTGTTGGACACTTAGGCAGCACTTTAGCATGAGGCACAGTAGCTCAGGTGACAAAATTGGATAACAAGAGTGCTTGGAGGGGGGGGGGAATTTGGCTATGGAGGAAGGAAAAGAAAATTTCTACTGATCCATTGTAATTGGCTTGCTGTTTTCCAGGTTGCTTCCATGTGATGGTGTGGTACTCTCTCTTCTCCTGCAGCCAGCTTGATCTCTTTCTGATGGCCACTTGGCTACTGGAATCAGAACACAGATAAGGACAGGGTTGTTAGAAGGGATAAGCCCTTTACATTATCTCTAGCACAAGGCCTGAAGCTCAGGGAAACTTGCAGTTTAACTGTTCTCAGTTGTCCCTTTGTCTGACCCTTTTTCAAGATGGGGGGCAATCTGCTACCAGTGAAATGGCCTTGCCCAGTTTCCTGGAATAAGGGGCAGGGGAAAACACGGAAAGCCACATATGGACTGATTATGCACGAAGAAGAAGGCCCATCTCAGGGGCTGGCCGGCACCAGGAGAAATCCCTGATTATGCATGAAGCAGATGGAGTCCCGGCAGTGGCCAAGCATAGGGATGATTCAGGCCCCCAGATACCCGCCAGCAAGGAAATGCAGAACATCGGGAAGGCCGGCCAGTGGCCAGGGCTTTCTCCCACCAGTCTCTTCTCCAATGGTCTGTCCAGCAGGCCTTTAGGAAACAGACCGTGGTCAGGGCATGCCACCAACAACTGGCCACCCACCTCCTGTCCAGGGAGGCACTCTGCCATGGCTGTGGCTGGTTGTGGCTTGGAGTTGCCTCTGCAGCCACTGTCACAGATAGCTGGCTGCCATGTGACAGCCATCCATGATGGCCCTGATGCCGCTGGTGAGCAGGTTGCTGGATGTGTATAGCTGTGCTGCTATTGCTGATTCCACCCCACACTCTATCCTGCCATCCCTGGCCTCTCCGTCCAGCCCCTGCTGCAGGCTCCTGTGGCTGCTGGGTCTGTTGACCACTCTCCCGTCTTTTCCATGCTGGTTGTATGGAACGGTTCCGGGCATGGGCTGGTTGCTCAGTGCATGTGCTGTTCCACCAAGGGCAACTCCTTGCCTATTTCCAGTGTGCCGACCTGACTGACTGACCATGGCCGGGAAAGGCCACACTATGCTCCCAGGCCGTTTGCTCCGCCTGGCACATCCCTTGCCAGCTCTGTTGTGGTCTCCCATGGGTACTCCAGCGTAGCCACTGTGCCGTTAGCACACGGGATGCAGTGCTGATTTCTGTGCAGCAGCATCTGTCCAGTGCCCACCTGCTGTAGCCGCTGCCATGCATGATCGGTCATGGCATGTCGAAGAGCCACATGTAGCATGAGTATCATTTCCTTAAAGAAAGCACTGTTCTTGCTAACATTCCAAATTCATTTGCATTTGATTGATTAATGAATGAATTAAAGCTAAATGATGAATCTAAAAAATCTTTAATTGGTTGTCAGGTCTAATTTTTTAAAAAGGTCCAGGTTCAACCCATGCTCAGGTTGCTGTCTCTGTAGGAAACAGTCATAACCTTTTTGACTATTAAAATATTAATGGTTGTACAGGGTGCTTATAAAAGATTAATTTAATGCGTGCAAGAATTTGGACATGACTTCAGGCATGTTGCCTACAAAGGTTTACCCTTCTCTGCCTTGCCAAGATATGAAGAGAAATCTGGTTGGTCAGCTTAGTTTAACTGCCTTTGTAAAGTGTCAGAAATTGAGAGCCATTTTGGTGTAGTGGTTAGGAGTGAGGACTTCTACTCTTGCAAGCCGGGTTTGATTCTGCACTCTTTCATGTGCAACTACCTGGGTGACCTGATTGTGTGTTCTTACATTCCCAGTTTCTCTTTTCTATTGCAGGTGTGCCAGTAATTTTCACCTAATAGGTAGATCTAGCATCGTCTGACATATCTGACAATCCAAATTGATTGTTTACACACTGAAGAAGCTGTTGACAATCTTCAATTTGTTTCATAATTAAAAGACAAATGAAGGAATTGAGTGGTGAAGTGGAGTATCCTCAGATGTGGTAGGGACTAATTCTCAGTTTCTCAATGCTAATTTATTTTAAATTATGTGATATATTTATGTGATTTTTATTAGATGGATACTGGGTTATTGATTTGGTTTTGATTTGCTCTTTGCTATTGCCTTTGAGGACTGAGATCTTCTCTTGGCTCCATTTTGCATATGAAGTTGATTCCTCCTCACATTTGGTAAATGTGACCCATACCAGTCGGTTTTCCATCCTGACCATTGGGTGGAGACTGCACTTGTTGTTCTAACAGATGATATCTGGTACCAGCTGGATCAAGATGGGTCAGCTATCCTCATTCTTTTAGATCTGTTGGCTGCATTTAATGTGGTTGACCACAGGTTGCTGGCCCATCTCCTCACTCTGACTGGGATTAGGAGGTCATCATTGAAATGGCTTAATGGCAGAAAGTGAAGAGGAACTAAAGAGCCTGTTGATGCGGGTGGAGGAGGAGAGTGCAAAAGTTGGCTTGAAACTCAACATCAAGAAAACAAAGATCATGGCATCCAGCCCTCTCAATTCCTGGCAAATAGATGGGGAAGAAATGGAGGTAGTGACAATTTTATTTTCCTGGGCTCCAAGATCACTGCAGATGGGGACTGCAGAAAAGAAATTAAAAGATGCTTGCTCCTGGGGAGGAAAGCTATGGCAAATCTAGACAGCATCCTAAAAAGCAGAGACATCACCCTGCCAACAAAAGTGCATCTAGTCAAGTCTATGGTATTCCCAGTTGCAATGTATGGCTGTGAAAGTTGGACCATAAGGCAGGCCGAGCATCAAAGAATTGAGGCTTTTGAACTCTGGTGCTGGAGAAGACTCTTGCAAGTCCCTTGGACTGCAAGGCAAACAAACCAGTCAGTTTTAGAGGAGATCAGCCCAGACTGCTCCTTAGAAGGCCAGATCCTGAAGATGAAACTCAAATATTTTGGCCACCTCATAAGAAGGAAAAACTCCCTGGAGAAGAGGCTAATGTTGGGAGCGATTGAGTGCAAAAGAAGGGGACAACAGAGAATGAGGTGGCTGGATGGAGTCACTGAAGCAGTAGGTGCAAACTTAAATGGACTCTGGGGAATGGTAGAGGACAGGAAGGCCTGGAGGATCATTGTCCATGGGGTCATGATGGGTTGATGACCCTGTAATCTGTGCAGAGTCTCTGTGCAAAGACTCTTCTCCTTTGCAAAATGCACAGAGGAATCAGGCCACTTTAAACCATTTTTTTTCCTTCATGGGAAACTCTTTTGGAGAGAGAAATGAGTCTTTAAAAGCAGTCTGTAATAATCTGATTTTGTAATCCCAGCAGTTTTTCTTAAGGGCTGCTGAGACATTGCCTTGGTATTTGTAATAACTCCACATAGTTCAATGATACAGTATCTTCTCAAAGGAAGTATATATTAAGGCTCTCCTATTCTAGTGTGGCAGGAAAGGGACCATCAGTTAGGAGTCTCTGGGCAAGATGTGATCTTCCCATTAAGTATGCCATCATATCTCATCCCCCTTTACTCTGTCTTTGTGCAAGTGCACATGGTCCCATATGTAACATGCTACCTCCCTATTTGTCTGGGTTTAGGATTTGCATAGAGTCATTGACCTCTCCTTCCAACATCATTTCAGCCAAGGATGGAGTGATTTGCCAGAGGCCTTTGCACTGTTGCTTGGGGATCTGTGATGCTCTTTGTTTTCTGGGTAGGACAGATAACAAAGTAAATAGACAGCAAAACACACTTTTCTTGCCTGGCTGGGCTAGGAAGCAAGAATGACCCCGAAAAGGACCTTACCCCCTTACCTGCCTACAGGCTCAGGGTAAAGGAGCAATTTTTTTTCACAGTCAGAGTAGTTCAGCAGTGGAATAGGCTGCCTAAGGAGGTGGTGAGCTACCCCTCACTGGCAGTCTTCAAGCAAAGGTTGGATACACACCTTTCTTGGATGCTTTAGGGTGTTTTGGTCCGATTCTGCGTTGAGCAGGGGGTTGGACTGCATGGCCTGCATGGCCCCTTCCAACTCTATGGTTCTATGATTCTATGATTCTATGAGAGGGCCAGGGGGGAATGCCAGGGAGAGGGGAGGGCACCCTAGGATCACAGCTCCAGACTAAAGAGATCAGTTCCGCTAGAGAAAATAGATGCTTTGAAGGGAGAACTCTCTAGTACTGTAATTGGGGATGCCACTCTACAGGTGGGACCGGGGGATCCTCTAGAATTACAGCATGCATCCTTGCACCAGTGTCCTCCTGGTTATTCTAGGGCAGGGGTGGTCAAACAGTGGTTCTCCAGATGTCCATGGACTACAATTCCCATGAGCCCCTGCCACCAATTAAGGAATGGTGGCCTCTAAACTGGAGAGCTCTTTCCGCCCCACTTCCCTCACAGGGTGTCTGTTATAGGGAGAGGAAGGCCTTCCCCCCCCCCAGAAACCAACCCAACTCCCACTTGCACCACTCCTCAAACCTTCCCCATCCAAACTCACCTGCAACACAGCCATCGTGGCCAGGCCCTGGACCCCTTTCTCCAACAAAACGCTGCCATGGCCTCCATGATGGGCACCTTGGCAACTGCATGCTGCCCTGCCCTGTCCTGCTGTCCCCTCTCTGCAAAAGCCCTCCCCCACCCTCTGCCACCCAACCCCCTCAAAGCCCGCAACCATTCCCATCCAACCTTCCCTAGTACACTTTCTTCACATCCATGTCACCGCTACCACACCCCCATTTGCCACCCCCCACCACAATCCCCCACAAAACCCCCCTTCATCCTCATGACCTTGTATGCAGAACAACCCTTCTTTTCCTCTTCCCATCACCAAGCTCTAGCACCCTTTGTAATCCTGGATACAACGTGTTTTATCTCTAGTTTATATGATAAGTTATATATACTCTATGTGTGGAATATATGTTGCATAGATAATCTTGATTTACTAAAACTGCTAAACCATTAAAGTTGAAAGAAGTACATCAGTTCAAGGAAACAGAAGGTGGAATGAAAACAATGAATCATAGGTTTGATTCTATAAACGAGGTAATGTCATCTTTAAGTGACTCAGATGTAAAAAGGAAAATGGGTATGCTAATATTACCTTTAAAACAAGTCTTAATTTTAAGAAGTGACCTGTTACAAATACTCCTTGTTACAGTGTGACATTTAAAGACAACTGTCCTTTACACAAAGTTCCGATGTACTGTGATTCTTTTCCTAAAAGAGTGTTTTATCATAGCTCACATGAGCATGAACTCGAAGGACCCTCTAAACTGATTAGTGCTAAAAAAAAGGTTACAGCTTTCAAGATACGTATGCCTTTCCCCAAGGTAGAATTGCTTCTGATATATTTTATACTAAAATGCCACTTTTACTGAGTGATATTTCTTTGGCATTACACTTCTTTCATTCCACTCCTCCTGCAAGCAATGATTTTTATAGTAGTGATACGGTTAGAGAATCATGGTCTTTAGTCCATTTAAGAATAAGGATGCCACTGAATTTCTCAGCTCTGTTGTTTTGACTTGAAAATTCCTGTTTCACTTCTCCTTTACACGAATTTTCAAGCTATGTGCATGTGTGTCTGTGTCTCCTTGCTGATTATTCCCCAATATTATTTATAATGGCATTCTCCCATGAAATGGTTATATAAGGTTCTGAAAATCTTATAAATGAAACAATGAATTGGGAACACTGGCCACAAAAATATGCAGAATGAAATGGTTCTACCAACATTAAGATAACAGAAAGGGTGTATTTATACATTCTTGAGACACTAAACATGTCTTGATTGAAGGCTTCACGCCTTCCGATTGGCCCCTCACCCGGACCGGTCCCACCCACTCTCCGCCAACTAAGGGCTTAGCCTTTTATGTAAACAGTGAATGCTGTTTACAGATGAAGAAAAGTATCACTAATCACGTGCAGAGTGCTTTTTCCTTACAACTGTGTTCTCGCCAGGTGGAATATTCCCTCTAATCCAATGCAGACAGCCTTCCATACAAGCCAGCATGCCCCAAGTCTAACTTACACAGAAACACCAGGGGAAAAGGAGCTTCTTTGAGGATATTTGGTTCATATTCTTACTGTGATCCCTTTTTCTGGAATAAGAGGGAATTTGGCTTCCAATTTTGGTTCAGAAAGAAGAGATTTTCCATCATGAGTCAGCTGAGAAACATGTGATGCAGCATGTTTCAAACGTCCTGTTGCCTCAGTCACTGGCCAAAAACACCCAACATGAATTGGAACCGCCTATACTGGAAGAAGAAGTGATCTGGGCTCTGAAACAGCTCCCAAATAATAAGGCTTCTGGCATAGATAGCATTCCAGTGGAACTAGATCTGTTCCACCAGCAGCAATCACAGCATTATGCCAAAAAGTCTCGGAAACTGGCACATGGCCAATAGACTGGAAAAGTGTAGGAGTGCTAACACAGATCTTGCATAATTGCACAGTGGGGAAAACCCAGGTGCAGACAAGCCGGATCTGTGCAGGACTCTTATCCCAAGCCAAGGCCTTTATCTCAGGCCAGAAATTCCACCCCTATAGCAAAATATCTCCTCCTGAGGACCCCATGAGCTTGCAACTCATTATGTACACTGATCAGATAAGGTGAAATGTCAAATCATATGGGCATGTGTGGTTACGTCTTCTTTCTCTGCTTAATGCTTACGTGTACCTTAAGGATAATAAAAGGATGTGCCTTACAAGGCACCACAGCTCTGCTCACAGACCACAACCATGTGTGTGTGTGTCATTACTTCATTTTTATCCCATTATAAAAGGAAGGGGATGTTTGCATCTGTTCAAACTATCAAACTCTAGACCTGATCTCCCACGCGAGTAAAATCTTATTGAAGATAATCTAGAACCATCTCAAATCAGCCATTGATGCTCAGCTACTGGATGTCCAGGCTGGTTTTTGACATGGTCATGGCACCCAAGACCACACTGCAAATTTGTGCTGGATTCTTGAAAAAACCCATGAATACTTTTCTGAATTGGAATGTGATCTGAAGACCCTGCTAAAGAGACTAAAAGAAGAAAGTGAAAAGATGGGACTATACCTAAATATCAAAAAGGCCAAGATCATGACAACTACTGGCAGTAGCACCAAAGTCACGATTGACAACGAGAACATTGAATGTATTGATGACTTCATCTTTCTTGGCTCTATGGTCAATCAAAGTAGTGGATGCAGCCGTGAAATCAAATGGCGAATAACACTTGGCCAGAACGCAATGTTAGGCATGAACCAAATATGGAAGAGTAAGGATATCAGCCTTAATACAAAGTGCCGGTTGGCCAACACCATTGTCTTCCCCATATCAATCTATGGATGCGAAAGCTGGACCCTGAAGAAGGAATACAGGAGGAGAATAGATGCTTTGAAATTATGATATTGGAGACGAATTCTGCGAATACTATAGACAGCCAAAGTTGCCAACAAGATAGTTTTAGAGAGGAGCAAACCAACTATGTCATTAGATGGCAAGACATTACAGCTAAAGTTCACTTACTTTGGACACATCATGCTATAAGATTCATTAGAAAAATCATTAATGCTCAGCATGGTCAGCAGCAAAAGGAAACGTGGTCGCCAAAGGATCCACTGGCTCAGCACGATCAAAGCCAATACAGGAATGACTGTGAACCAATTGAAAGAAGCGGTCATTGACAGAGACGAATGGAGAAATCTTTCCTATAGAATAGCCGAGGGTCGGACACGACTGAATGGATAACATCATCACCAACTTGCTAAACCTCCCAAGAAGAACTGCACAACCTGTACTTGGGAGCCACTAAAATTCGAAGGAAGGAATTGCCTTTTTCTTTAGCTCTGCAAAGTGTCATGAACACTTGGTATTTTGTACCCAACCTAAAACATACTACAAAGAGCTCTAAAATCAGGACGTCAGGTGTTCATTTTTGATTTTGCTGTGCTTTGTGTTTGAAGGGGAAGAATCCAACTTTGAATTTGTTTGCTATAAACATTAATGTGGCTTCAGTTGGCAGGTAAATCACTGATAAACTCCCCACATTTTCTTTCTGATGTATTGTTGTGTTCAGGCTCTAATTGCAATATCATTCTAATCCACATGTTTTTCAGAGCTTTACAAATTAGTGCTTGGGGCTGTGATCTTATTTCTATGCCAGGCTGATTATATGGGGTTGTTTTGCTGCAATATGCATTTGCAAAATTCAAATGGGACTCAATGCATATCAAAAGTCCAATAGAGTCCATTGTTCACCAGCACTGTTTTATTCTGTAATATAATTTCCTTGACTTTTTAAAGCACATTATCTATTTTTTATTGCTTTTCCTCCCACTTTTTGCAATCCTGCTGTGAGCTACCTCTTTGTGGCCTTAAAGTACAGTGAGTGAGATGAATCTATAAAGGGTATGATTTCTAAAACAAAAGCAGCTGGTTCCTGCTGTTAGATACTTTGAATGCATTTTGCAGAATTTATGCACTGAATGTGGCAGAAGCAAATCCTTCCGAAATGGCCTGAAACAGTCTTAAGAGGTAATATAGATCTGTTGAGATCATAAGGGTTGCCCTGTTGGATCAGAATGAAGGTCCACCTCGAGATGCAAGCCAGTTCTAACTATGGCCAGTTAGATATCCTTGAGAAATACATAAGCTGAATGTCATGGAGATTGCGGTCCCTCCTTCTCGAGAGCCTGTGTATGGAGTGGTAAAGAGTGGCAGACTACCCACTTGGTTCCCCATTTCTCCACAGGAAGTCTGTCAGTTGACTTTAGGCATCTCACGGTTCTCTCAGAACTCTCTCAGTCACACCTACCTCACAGGGACCGTTCCCACACAGAGAATGTTATGTCATGCTGCTGCCTGGGTTTTTATCCGGGGCTAGTTGCCCCAATGTCTCCCACTACCACACGGGAGCTTTTGACATGTTTCAGCCCCCAGTCTTGCCTCAGATTTGTGCTCCTGGATAAATCAGCCAATGGACAAGAAGTCAAAACGTCCTGCTCAAAACTTGTCGATAAGTCTATGTCAAGAAGAAGAAGGAGGAGGAGGAGGAGGAGGAAGAAGGAAGAAGAAGAAGGAAGAAGAAGGAAGAAGAAGGAAGAAGAAGAAGTTCTTATATGCCGCTTTTCCCTACCCGAAGGAGGCTCAAAGCGGCTTACAGTCTCCTTCCCATTCCTCAATCCTCAGAACAGTCCTGTGACTCACTTGAAACTGCCCCACAAACATAAATGAATATTGAGACCTGGGACATCCCAGTCCTAGTCCAACACTCTGAGCAATAATCATATTGGCAATGATGCATAATGCAAGGATGTGTCAAAATGCATTTGATTAAAAAAAAAATCAAAGGTAGCCACAGGAAGCAATCTATCCAATCACATGATAGGTTCTTGGCTAATGCCGTTGCCTTTGCTTCCACTCTAAGATAAGCGAGAGAATGTGGTGGGTATGAATGTTCCCCGATATCCAGTGATTTTTCAATATTCTTTAGTTACCTGGAAAGCTTGAGTTGGAGCTTGAAAAAAATTGATGTCTTTTGTTTTGTGAGGGAAGATGACAAAGGGCACACTTGATCTTTGTCACAACATTTCCCGGTTCCACTAGTCCGTCAGTGAATCAGACTGAGTGATGGCTTGGAGGAGGCTGTTTCATTGTGGATCATTCAGCAGGATAGTTCCTTGCGTATATTTACAATCCAGGAGATTCAAACTCGTGAAGGATTTAGCCTTGTAATTGAATGCCAGGGCTAACATTTACTGTTACATCTGGTCTGCTGGCACAAATATTTCATCAACTCCTAATGCGAGATGGGAAGAAAAAAAACTTGAAAACTGTTGAAAGTCACCTTCTTTCTAGAGGGTACAATGAATTCCGGAGGCAAGTTTCGCTTCAAATATCACTGATGTATTGTTTCTGGATAGGGCTAATGATGGATGTGCTGCTGTAATTGTCAACATGATAGGGACGGATCTTTGGTCAATGTCACAGGTTGCCTAGGACAGATCTGTCCCTTGGAAAAAAATGATCAATCTAGGCAGTTCAGTTTCTGTAACAATCCTCTGCTGAGTTTCTAATTCCCGTCATTTGTAAATATTGAAACAAATAGCTCTTCCTGTTTAAAAAGCTAGGGGTTCAGGAGTGACCAAGACAGGACGGGAAAATGCTTCTCAACCAAAGTATGTGTGTAATGGAGGGTAAATATTACCAAAAAAAATGAACATAAGGATATTCTCATGAGTTGTGAATGACTGAATGTTGACATGTGAAGTGGCATAGAATGGAGAAAGCTGTAAGCTACAAAGACTCATAGGTAATGGAGAATAATTTGGATAACACCCTCAAAACTTCCCCTCCAGAATATTCTAAGCTCTTTATCTATTTATTTATTTACTAGGGGCAAAGCCCATTGTATCCAGGAATACAACAGGTGGTGGGAAGAGTAAGGGGAGGAGTTGTTCAGTCTGTAAGGGCATGGGGTTGAATGTGTGTGTTGTGTGGGAAGTTGTGGTGGCGTGGTGACAAATGAGGGCATGGGTGTGGAGAGATGGGTGTCAAGAACCTGTGGTTTGGAATGTTCACTGAGTGTGGGAGAGGACTGACCTTTGGGAAATATGGTATAGTGGTTACAGATGAGCTTTCCAGAGCCATATCTTCAGATATGTGAAGGGAAAATCAGACTGGAGACTCTTCTTAGGGGGAGATTACATGGCAACCAATTCCTCCCAGTTCTGCATCATTTCCCTTCTTGTGTGAATTAGGCCACAGACACCGAAATGTCTCCCTGCCCTAATACACACGGGGTAGTCACAGTACACAGATGTACACCCTGCTCCTTCTGTCTCCATTTGTTCACTGTTAGGTGTAGCCTGTCAGGGGCAGGGGCAAATCGGGATGCCACGCCCACTCTCCGCCCACTTAGCCCTTAGGGAAATATTAAATAGGAAAAGATATTTATGTTGGGATTTGTATCCCACCCTTCTCAGCAGATTGGCTCTGGGGGGGCTTCCATCTTTTTAAAATCACATACATATCTATGTGATACAGTTTAGCTATGTTAACATTAAATTAAGACATTAAAACTTAAAACCATTAAAACCTTTGAAATCAATCATATCATCTGATTCACAAATATACATCATTGCCTTTGATTTTCAGTTTCAGTGGTGTATATTCATATATACTCATTCTAAAAGAGGGTACAGGACAGTATCAGACTTGGATAAAATCCTGTACTCAGCCATGAAACTCACTGGATTATCCCAGACAACTAATTTTCTCCTAGACTAACCAGCTTCACCAAGTTACTCTAAGCTCCTCAAAAGAAGGATGTGATAAAATCATAAAAAATAAACCAGTGGCTGTCACCACGTTCAATGGCAGTTAGTTCCATAAATTAAGCAAAGATTGTGAAAAGAAGTACTTTCATATGTTGCGACTGATTGTACTGCCAATCAAGAAAAAATATAGCGTGATGCAATGATCCTCTTGTTATAACTGTGCAAATATTAATCCTGCTATATTTAGATCTGTCTTGGAGCACTTTGTAGTTTGAAGCGGAACCCTTTATATATTCATATTCTTTTGTCTCTGACCTTTTGCAGAGCGGAATGGAATAATTCACTCCACCAGTTCAATAAATTAATATATAGCAATGTGCAGTGAATGACATGAGTATTCAATCTGTGCTTCTGTTTTAATCAACAGAATTGGAAGCCGATATGTTTTGATAAATATATATTCTAATTGCCATGGCAAATCGGCCTTATACAAATATCAAGGTGGTTCACGTTACTTCTGAAATGGAGGCATTGATTTCTGCCAGTTCACCTCTCCTACTCCAGACCCCCCCTTTACCCTCAATGCCATTTAGGGTTGTCAACTCTGTCTTGGGAAATTCTTGGCTATCTGGGGGTGATGTCTGGGGAGGGCAGACTTTGGGAAGAGGAGAGAGCTCTGTGGGAATTGTTGGGATTCTTAGTTAGCAGAGTGCAGGTAATAACAATGGAGCTTCTTTATACTTTTATACTATGAGGAGTTCTTTATTATAGAAGCATATAATAATAAAATTATATATAAATTTAATAATAATAATAGAGCCTCTTGTGGCGCAGAGTGGTAAGGCAGCAAACATGCTGTCTGAAGCTGTCTGTCCATGAGGTTGGGAGTTCGATCCCAGCAGCTGGCTCAAAGTTGACTCAGCCTTCCATCCTTCCGAGGTCGGTAAAATGAGTACCCAGCTTGTTTGCTGGCGGGCAAACGGTAATGACTGGGGAAGGCACTGGCAAACCACCCCATATTGAGTCTGCCATGAAAACGCTAGAGGGCATCACCCCAAGGGTCAGACGTGACTCGGTGCTTGCACAGGGGATTACTATTACTATTACTATTACTATTACTATTACTATTACTATTACTATTACTATTACTATTACTATTACTATTACTATTACTATTACTATTACTATTACTATTACTATTACTATTACTATTAAGATTTATTTCCCGCCTCTCCCGACAGGCTCGTGGCAGGTCACAACAACTAACCCCATTAAAATTCCCATTAAAACATCAATCTACTAACATGACGGCTAAAAATCCCATCCCTCCCCCAACTGTCAAAGAGGTGAAGAGGAAAGGATAGGGGATACCTTTACCTTTATAATAATAAACATAGTGAACTTCATTCTAGACAGAATAGTGTAGAGATCAGATTCTAATCTACTCTAACTAGCTAGGGTGGACAAAGATGCTAGAGGTGCCAAGATGGAAAAGTCTGGCAATGTGTGTAAGAGGTGTCAAGCTGGAAAGAAGATTCTCAAAGATCCATGATGCACAGGACGGAATGCCCATGATGCCAGGGAAAATCACCAATTATGCATGACGTTGCCGCTGTTTGAGGCCTGGCCCAACCCAGGCCCACAGAAGACCCGCATTAATGAAATACTGATTCTTCTGGAGGCATGCTACTCCCCTACCATTGTGCAGTGGGGGCCCCATGCCCCTGATCCCTGCTGCCACCACCTCAAAGCATTCCCAGCGCTTCTGGCCCCGTGTTGCTTGAGCAGGGCCATTGCGCTGGGACAGCCAACATACACTGGGGCAGCTCCGCCCACGTGCATATACAGGAGATAGCTGGGCTTTGTGTCCTGCTGCAATGGCACAGCGGCAGCCCGGCATAGCTGCTGCTGTGCATAATAGGTCTAGGTGTAGCAGTCTACACATCATCAACTGAATAGCAAGCAGAGAAAAGACAGAAAAGGTGTTCTGCATCCTAGCTTCTTTGTCTCTCTAACTCTATGAGGTTAAGAGACTGTGCAAAGTCTATAACTTCCAACACCCCCTCTCGGTGTCTGTTGTCTTAGGTTATAAGGTCTTAAGTCTTCAAAACAAACTCTAGGAAGTGGCTGGATGAGCAAGTCTGCCATCATTTCTTCTGTTGGACAGTAGGTCACCTTGAAAACTTTCTCACTGTGATACTTTTTATCAATGTGCTTGGTATGCTTGTTCGCATCTTCTTGTTGGATAGATGAACACAGCTTTAGCTGTCTTTGTGAATTTGTATGGGTTGTGGTGCATCTATGCCTAGATCTGTCAGTAGCTCGCATAGCCACTGCATTTCTTGACAAGCTTGTGCAGCTGATATATATTCTGCTTCAGCTATTATATCTTATGGTTCCTTCTCCATACAAAAATATGTGACTGCTGATGAATTTTATTTCTTCTATTACTCTACCCCAGTCAGTGTTTGTTTGTTTGTTTGTTTATTTTTGATACTTTTACCGCTCATTCTTTATGGCTGTAGGTGGTTTACATGGAACATTGCATAAATTTACATAGAGCATTATAACAATCGGTAACATTATACAATTTTCAATAGGACATCACAATCTATCAAGAATTACAACACAACATGAATAACAACAATTCTGGGGAGATCAAATTGTTCAGTCATGGAAGGGTGTCTGAGGGAAGGGGACCAGCAGATGTTCCGAGTCAGTTGGCCTCAAGCGAATGCCTGGTGGAGGAGCTCCCATTTGCAGGTCCTGTGGAACTGTGGAAGTTCAGGCAGGGCTCTGATCTCCTCAGGGAGTTCGTTCCACCAAGTGGGGGCCAGGACCAAGAAGGCTCTGGCACTTGCTGAGGTCAGACACACTTCTCTGGGGCCAGGGATCCACAGCCAGTTGGAGGTGGCGAGCATAAGACCCTTTTGGGGGTATAGGCAAGGAAGCGGTCTCTCAAATACACTGCTCTCAAACCATGTATGGCCTTAAAGGTGATTACCAAAACCTTAAGCTTAATCCAGAATTCAACTGCGAGCAAGCCAAGTTGTTGGAGTACCAGCCGGATGTGGGATCTCCATGGTGTTTTGATGAGAATCCTGGCTGCAGCATTCTGTACCAGTTGTATTGTCCAGATCAAGGATAAGGGTAGGCCTGCATAGAGTGAATTGCAGAAGTCCTGTCTAGAGGTGACTGTCACATGGGCAGCTTAAGGAAGGAAGGAGGAGGGAGGGGGAGGGAGGGAGGGAGAAAGGTGTGTTGGTATGTGGAGAAGTGCCCCAAGGCTGCCCGGGGCCCTATGGGGCCTTTAGGCAGCTTTTAGCACACCCCTGAACTGCAGCAGGCAATGGAGAGTTCTGTACAGGCCACTGCAGGTCCCATTGGGGATTGGTGGATGGCCATTTTCAGGACTCCTGTTGGCACTTCAGTGTAGGACGGGCCATGAAATATCCTCTGCAGGCTACTGCAGCCCTGTCAAGCTGGTGGGCAGCCTTTTCTGGGCCTCCTGCCCCCATCCCCAGGATCTTGGGTAGGCGGGCAACCATAGAAGATGTGCTAGACTCCCTAGGGTTGGACTGCAATACAGCCTTAGTCTCCTTCCCACCACTTTATGACAAGCTTACCTTTGGGAGGTGGGCCTGCAGAGTTGGCTGGCTCTTCTTCCAACTGGAAGGAAGAGGGGGAGGCTCACCATTGGCCCTCTGTGGTCAGGTGAATGCTCCCTATTGGGGTCCTACACTCACAGATCTTCAATCGGGTAGGCAGTGAGTCATCCTCATGCACTTTGGCTTCTATCTTGGTTAAATGTAATTTTAATATTTCATTGCAATCTGTCTCCAATATAGTCATACTAACAAGTGGAGTATAAATATTTTTAAATGAATAAAAACACTGTTTTATGCAACCTAGTGAACAGGTGATGCTACTGGTGTTAACTGCATCTTGGTCTAGTAGATAAAAGCTGCAACTTCTAATCTGGTGAACTGAGTTTGATTTCCTACTCTTCCACATCCAGCCAGCTGGGTGACCTGGGGCTAGTCACAGCCCTGTTGGAGCTGTTCTCACAAAGCAGTGTCTCTCAGAGCTCTCTCAGCCTCACCTACCTCACAGGGGATCTGTTGTGGGGAGAGGAAGAGACTTGTAAGACGCTTCGAGACTTCTTTGAGTAGTTAAAAATGGGGTATAAAAACCAACACTTCTTCTTCAGACAAGCGCTATATTTCTGCTGATTGGTAAATACCCTTGACAGTTATAGTCACTAGTTGGATTCATTAGAAAAACTAACTGAAGACAGTGCCAGAACAAATCATTTCCTATCTTCTCCTTGCTCGGGCAACTTGCCATTTGTCCTGAATCTCTTCTCAGAGAATCTGAAGAAGCTCACAATGTACTACCAGACAGGGGGTTCAGAGATGAAGGGGCATCAAGTAATATTACTTCTCTTTCTCACTTCTATTGAAGGGGAAAAGAAAATATTTTACTTGATTCCACCAGTCCTGTGGCTCATTCTACATATCTGGCTATCCCAGTGCTCAGAGAAGCAGCTGGCTACGCAAGGAAGGTGAAAGGGAGGAAATATTTTCTCCACCAGCATTTTCCCCAAACTCTTCCAGTGGATCCAACCCACTCCTGGGCCTTCCAGGTAACCACGTGCGTCAAAAATTTGGTGATTTTTTGCATATTACCATTATGACTTGGGGTAAATATAAATGGATTAACAAAAAAGGCACTTTCAACTTGTCCGTTAGTTCAACAGTTCATTAGTTCATATGCTAGAGCTCATCCTTAATCATCGTTCCCAAACGTAACTCAGTTTCAAACATGCCCTGGATATAATGGCCCATTAGTTGGCCTGCAAGGGAAGCTTCATGGGGCTGGAGTGGCATGTGATGAACTAATCAACAGTTCCCTCAGGAAGTTCCAAGTTGTTGTCCAAATTGTGCCCCCAGGACAAACAGAAACATATTTGAAACACCATCTGCTCATTGCCATTCCAACATGAAACTTTCTGCCTGCCTGGTTTCCTTGTCTTAAACACCAGAGTGAACAAGGGCTATTTAAAAAGCATGATGGTTTATAATAACAACACCTGTGGGAGGTATACAATGTTTAATAACCACAGCAGACAGTGGGGTAACAAGAAGTCAATGCTCATAGCAGCATACCATTTCTTTCTCACACCTTTTTGGGTTTGGATAATTATGGCAGGCAGCACATATGGTTTGAAAACAGGCAGTCTGAATGATTAATATACAACCACCTTATACTGTTTTCTGTGACTCTTCATATGTCATAAATAACTAATTGACAAGAGAAAGAAAATGGGAAAGGCAAAGAAACCATCAGTTTGAGCCAATGGATGTTAACATCTTCTTAGTCTACATTGAAGTAAGCTCTGACTCACAAAAACTGTTGCTCAAATAAATCCTGTTAGTTTTTCAGGTGCCACTGAATTCCTGGCTTATTTTACCTCTGTAGTGTTTTCAGAGAAATACTTGCTAATTGGCAGGTTGCATGTCTTTCGCTTTCTTTCCATCTTCTTCAGCTTTCCTTTCCTCGGCTGTCCAAAGGACTGCGGAAATCATAAATACCCTGAAATTTTATTAAGAAACAAAATCATTGAGATGTGCTACAATATATTTATATTCATCTTTTAAAAATCCTCTTTCTTGCCTGTTTGTAATAGAGTTTAGAGGTGGCCTCCAAGACCCCCCCCCCAAAAAAAAAACCCTCCAAACTCTCCTGAAGGAACCCAAAATGTTCATTTTACAATTTGGGCCTAGAGTCCCTTATTGCAACTTCTCCAGCATCTATTTTAGAACTAATTATTTTCTTTTCCAAATTCCATAAGGAGGCACATGGCCTCTTCTCTAAACAGGAACGATTAATGACAATCTTTTTATTTATGTATGTATGTATGTATGTATGTATGTATGTATGTATGTATGTGTATGTATGTATGTATGTATGTATGTATGTATGTTGTTTCCAGCCATAGGCCATTACAATGCCAGCAATATCATATCAGTTGATATAAAAAAACCAGTAAAATGATTAGAACAATATATGCAGTAGTCCAAAGATAATGAAAGACAACAAGAATTCAGGTCTCTAGCTCTCCAATGGTGAAGAGGAGCTGTGGCGACAGAGCGCCAAGGCCAAAAGGGAGTGAGTAGCCTCCCCACCATCCCCACCCCCCTTCCTAGCAACATCCCAGATTTTCTGGGGGCCTCCGAGCAGGCCTGCCACATCTTGGACGTGGTGAGCCTGCTCGGAGGCCCCAGGGGAAGCCATCCCTGCCCGGTCGCCTCCCTGCCGGTCTGCTGGCTTTGCCTCTGGCCTCCGAGGAGGTCTGCCATGTCTCCAACATGGTGGGCCTGCTCAGAGGCCAGCAGATAAGCCATCCCCACCTGCCCCCACCCTGGTGACATTCCAGTTTCCCCGGGGGCCTCTGAGCAGGTCCGCCACGTCGGAGATGCGTAGGGCCTGCTCGAAGGACTACGGGGAAGCCTTCCCCAGTCCCTTGCCTGTCAGCGAAGCCAGGGGCTGGACTGACTGGCTACTCACGGTGGCCAGGTCGGCTTCTGGCAACAACTCTGGCTTTTGCTGGTGAGAGCCCAATTGGAAGGCACTTCGCACCTTCCGATTGGCCCCTCACCCGGACCAGCCCCATCCACTCTCCGCCCACTTACCCCTTCACGAAATATGAAGGTGGAAAGATAATACATTTTATACAATAAACTGATTCCTGCACTTTTTTTTGCAGGGGTAAAACACACTGGAGAAAAAAGAGTGGTGCATAAAAAGTAGGCACTGAATTAAAGGTCAAACTTAAAGGCTTGACTGCTGGTAAAATCTGCAGCAAAATTTTAGTGCAAAAAGGGCCTTTTGCCTTCCTTTCTCACCCCAATGCCACTCCTGCTGTAGCAAATTTTCCCTTGCAGTGTCCACTGCAGTACTTGCGTGCTGCTCTCCAAAGCATTTCCCCTCTTGCTCCTGCATGTGTGTCCATATATCCCACTCTTCTTGTGCCACCAAAGTCCTTTCTTTTTTTCTGCCTGTTCCTCATACTACTGTTCTTCAAATGAAGTGGTTACATTGCTTTCTGTGCTGCTGGTGGAATCTTTCATAAGAGTTCTCTCATAGACTTTAATGTTAGCATGGGTGCCTTTGATTGCCACAAAAATGGCAGAGGAAATGCCTGTCTGACATTTCACAGTGTGGTTGTCTTCAGGAAATACTAAAATATCCCTGAGTTTTGTCCCATTTTGATGGAAAACCATGAAGAGATAGGCCCAAGAAATGGGTGGGGTCTTCCATTGAAACCTATGAGAAAGAATAAGGAAACAGAATGAAACAACAGAAATAACAAAAGACATAGTAAACAAAACCACACCATACAACCCAATAATAAAACAGTCCTTTTTGGAATTAAAAACAATATGAAATAAACGAAACAGTTTTTCATGCACAAGTCTAATAGGTTCACACACATTCCTGTACTTGTTCTGACTTCCAGAGATGGCAGCTGTTAGTTTTATTCCATTCTCTCTCTCTCCCACACACACACACACACACACACACCTTCCTGGCACAAACTGATAGCAATGAGCAATTTCCCTTAAAGTGTTTTTTTTTTCCTGGAAATCCTTGTTTCCTGTTCTCCTTGTTGTCGTGTTTGATGTTCAATTGAAGTGGAGGGAACGGGATGATATAAGAAAACATGAAATTCTTGTGTTTGTTCTACATGGGCTGTTCTTGAGGCTACAGCAGATGGCAGACTATGAGTCTACTTTTCAAGTCCCTCAAGAAAAGATACTGTGGAATCTTAACTTAGGGGGGAAAAAACAAAGGAAACCTTGGTTAGCTTGTTCTCCTCCCCCCAATTTGTCTGTGTAAACAGCAATTTTAGGAATTCATTTGCAGTATTCTAGACTATCTCCCTCACATGGTTTGAATGCAAACACAGCATGCCCAATTACCTCACCAATGATGCAAAGTCAACTTGCAAGGTAGAATATCAAAATACATAAAGAACATTGTAAAATCCAGCCAAGCTTTATGAATTTCCATATGCAACTATATTACCTGACTTGGTATGTATTGGCTGAAACAAAGGGCGTGCCCCATTGGGATTAGACTTTGCCCATTTTTATGCACAATGCAGTAGAAAGAAAACTCTTCCACCCTACTGAATTTGTGCGTTATAATGCTGTTTTTATTCAATTTATTACACAGATTTTTTAAATTGTTGCAACTAATGTCCACATAAATAACATGAAGACCCAAGGTGTAACTATAGTTTTTTTTAGGGGGGATATACCTATATTTCTTTTCGGGGATACTCTAAGTACATTTTATGTGTAAGATCCAGGATCAAATATCCTGATGTTTCTGTTAATGTTAAAAGGAAACTAGGGGAATTTGGATTAAGGTGGTGACACTGGGAAGAGCCAACACCCTTTCCCTCAAGCTGTTTCCCTTAGAGAAATATCTCCATACCTACCTACAATTTTTCAAGCTGCTATTAGTCATCATAGGGGAAAAGATAGATACCTGTATTATGGTCAACAAAATAGTCCGACCCTTAGACAAATATTTCTCCATTAGCCTGATCTGATGTAATGCTTTATGAGTCTGGAAAATCAGGTAATTAAAATAAATTACATTTGTCTCAGCAAACAGTTAGTTTGGCTCAGTGGTGAAATTAATATACTTTAGGAAGTTTGAGTACTTTTATGATATTTTTGCCATAAGAACCCTGAGCATTGAACATGTACCTGGTGCAAGAACCTGTCCATTCTGGATCATCTGGACAGTGATGGAAAGATCTATGGCAATCTTGGTTGTGGAAATGCTTTGGAAAGGCTGGGTCATTGTCAGCATTCTAAGAGGCAATTAAAGCTAAGTTTTTTTATTTTACAACCTCACCATTTTGGTTCAAAAATATGTTTTCTGATTTTAATTCTCATTTGTGAATCAAATCCATAGTTCTATTTTTTCCATTATTTCAATCAGTTTTTCCCTTATTAAGATCAAGATATTGGGATGACTCCCAGTAGATAGAAATGCATGGAAAAGGTCAGTGGAGTGGATCTTTCCACAATTCTCCTTCTTCAAAGAACCTGCTGTTTGTTCTGAAAATTCTCTTGACGGCTTGGTGGAGAATGCTCAACATACTAAGGTAGGGATTCCCAGCCAAAGGTCTGCAGACTCTGGGGATCCACATCCTGAGACAGTGGGTCTACCAGGAACTGGATATGTTCCTTTATATATTTTTGGAAGTAGGTAGGAACATTTTTGGAAGTAGGCTGTAGTTTAATGTAATGGTTCAAGAAGGAACTTTGAAAAAGAACATAATTATAATCTGTTGGACTGTTTCTTTTAATGTACTATATTCCTCTTACTGTGTTGTCTTGTACTTTCATAATTTATTTTCAGCATTTATGGTATGTCTTGTCTTAGACTTCTTAGTTTGCATTGTTTTCTGATTTCTAACAATGGTGGCATTGTTTATTGGACAAAGCCATGAGACATTAACCCTAGTCCGGTGGCATTGATTATTGGATGTTTTATGTTACCAGGCAATATATTTTTAGAATTTTGTAACCTGCCTGGAGTCTCAATGAGAAAGGTAACCTGCATTACCTCTGAGCCTCTTGTGGCACAGAGTGGAAAGGCAGCAGACATGCTGTCTGAAGCTCTGCCCATGAAGCTCTGTTCAATCCCAGCAGCCAGCTCAAGGTTGACTCAGCCTTCCCTCCTTCCAATGTTACCCAAATTGCTGGACACGTGTCCTAAAACACGTATCTTTGAGCTTGTGGGGAATATTAGCTCAAATGCTGCGAGAGGGGGGTAACTTAGCGTTATCGGATCGTTACCTTTGTATACGAGGGTTATTCCACCTGTAGGAACTCAAGGCAAACACAGATTTAAATGGTAAAATGTTAATATAAGCTTTTATTGAAAGGAAAATAACAAAAGTACACACAAATAGCTAACACACATACAAGCAGACATATAGAGAAGGGGGAGGAAGAGTGGAAGGCTTGATAGTTACCTGTCCGAGGAGTGGTGGGTCAGAGGAAGGAGCACGAACCAGCGTGGGAGGTCCCGGGTTGGAAGACACTCAGAGTGGCTGTGTGAAGCCACAGTTTTTATAGGATTTTGGGAAGGGGGCTATGTGACAAGGCTCAGGTAAGCATGTGCTGGAAGTTTCCAGGGTCCCCAGAGATTAGGACAATACCTGGCCAAGTGGGGGGGGGTGATGGCCGTAAATGGATTTGGATAAAGGTATTAATGGCTCTGAGGAAGAGAGCCATCAGGTCTAGCTGGCAGGGTGTGGGGAGGAAATATCCCCTGGCAGAGGGGCCAAGTGTGAAAAATGTTGCAAGACAAAGGATTTTCCTAGGAGCCCTTAGGCAAACAGGAAGAAGCCAGTCCACTCACTTAGAAATACAATGGGGGGGGGGGTCGAGAGTAGGGCATGGAGGCACCTGGATTTCCAAACCTGAGGCAGAGAGCAAGATTTCTAAGATGGAGTCTGGCCTGGCTTGGCTGACCCTAGCAGTGTCATGGCTTTAGCTTAAGCCTAGACTATTGTGGGGTGCCATTGGTTATAGAAGACAGTGTGCCAAGGCATAAGGCAGGGATCCTGCCATGCGTAACATTCCCCCCCTTCTGTAGTGAATTATATGTCCAATTTATTCACTACAGACCAATGTATAATGTGTTAGTGGCGGCAAAGATTGAAATTCAGACTAGAAATTCAGAGAGAAAAGTGGGGCCATCTTCTGCCACTACAAAAACTACAAAAACTTAAGCCAAATTAAAAACAAAACACATTTAGGAGGGGTTTGGGTGACTTAAGGAAAGCTGTGAAGTTGCTGTTCCTCTTTACCACAACCACTCAAAACTAAATGTAACATACATGAACTATGAACTAGCTAAGCGTGAGGTCTCCACCATATGAATAAAGCAATGAACCAATGCAAACTAATAAGTTGAGCAAGGCAATCTAGCAAACAATAGACAAAAAGCAAATGCAGTGAAAACCAAATTCTATGCAGGCAGGAAACTGTGGGCAATACCTGAGCAATATTTTAGAATGCGAGCATTAGGCAATCCTAAAAATGCTGGCAATGAATATCAAGCAATTTCTATGAAGCAGGCAGAAAGTGGTAGAAACTAAAGAGTTAGACAATGAACTAAGCAATGGCTTCTAATAAGCAATGCAATAAGAATAAAGTAAAGCTAAGCAATTTAGCAAAACTTATATACAAACTATTTAAAACTGATACAGGCACAATGCAATAGACAGTGAGTTGAAATACAGGGCACAATACAATTTGGAATACAGACAATAAAGGCTGAAAAACTCCCTCCCCCCCTTGTCCCATTGGTAAAGGTGGGAGTGAAGCTGGAGATTCCTTGAATAGTTGAACATGAGGATTGATGAAGATGAGCAACTGGTTCAGCAGTTGAAGATGTTGATATATATATGCATATATATATATAAGACATTGCTGGGTGATGTTTGCAAACACATAGAATGGTGAAGGAGGTTCCTCCATGGGGGTAAAAAGCAACTTTGGTGAGGATCCATTTTATGAGAGAGCCACTGGCAAGAGGTTGTGGCAACAAGCAAATAGCTGGAGATGTGTTCAGCATACCAGTTGATCTTTCTTCCCCCCCTTGTGACTGAAATGGCAGGGGAAGAGGCAGTGAAGGCACTAATCCAGGGCGTCAGAGGGTATGCAGGGTCAGAGATTGCACATAGAAGAAGCAGCAGGCAGGCTGGGCAGCGAGGCTTCATAGAACAGGAGCTGGGGTAAACAGCAAGCATCAGTAGTTCACCAGCAAGTAGGCTGGGGCAGAAAGCGCAGAACAGCAGGTCATGACCACAGGACACATCCATAGCAAACGCAGACAGAGGATCGCTGTCATCTTGACCAGGTCAGGTCTGGAGGTTGGCGAGCAGGATACAGGTGAAGAGCACACAGGCAGGACCATCAGGAACTGGCCTGGCGATCTGAGGTTTGTGATGCACAAGCCTGGAGCCTCACTAGGGCAGGCTTGGCAGACGCGGGTTGCAAGAATGTTTGAGTGGCCCAGGGCATCAACAGCACAGTGGAGCTGAAGAGCTCAAGGGGGAGACACCCAATTGAGAGCTTTGAAGACAAAGATTGACAAAAGTTCAGTGGAGAAGTGTGTGCAGCTGCAAAGAGTGATGCTGCAAAGTCTGTTGAGGCTGGGCTCAAGTAGGCACACAGCCTGATGGATATACAGATTAGGAAAAATACTCAAAAATTTAGAGCTTTGAAGACAATGAACTCAAAATGAAAGATTGGAGCAGAGGGGTGCCCCCATAAGTGACTGTCAAAAAGATCTACTGTGGTGGGTGCCCACCATGACCTTACAGAGACTGAAAATAGAAATTAAGAGGAGCTAGATGCCATCTCCAGGGAGAGAGAGGGAGATTAGCGCAATCATAAAACAAGAGAAGGAGGTTGCCAAACTCCTGGTGAGTTTGGGAATTTGAGAGAAAACTGATAGATTACTATGGGTGACTGAAGCAAGATACTTGTAGAAATACACAAGAGGAGAGAAATTCCTTCAAGTCCTGTAAGAAGATAGTTTTTGGATGCTAGGTCTACTGGCCTTCTGCACTGTTGTGTAAAAAGAAGCATTCAGAAAAAGAATCAAAGAGCCAAAGTTAAAGGTTCCTGCAAACATGTTGCAAATGGTCTATGAATGAATAGATTAGCAGCTCAAATACACACACATATATATGAGGGGAAAAAATAAGAATTGCTAGGTAGAATCTGGTCAATTGCTTCCCAAGTTAATAAGCACAAAAAGAAATAGAAGCTCTATGCAATAGGTTAAAAGCATAAGCAGAAAACATACTACAGATTTTTCTCTATAAGGAACATAAGATAAATCAAAACACAAAAAGAAAGCTTAAAAACAAAACTTGGATAGTGATCTATAAAGATCTTGCAATAAAGAGCACAAGAGAGGACTCCTAATTAAAAGAGGACTCAAAAACATGGCAAAAGAATTTGCAAAATATTGTGGATTGACATCTTTTAAAAGTTACATTGGAGTACTGCTGAGAATATGAGTGGGAAAGAATGAATGAGAGGAACATGAAGATGAAGTCAGAGTCCCATTACACAATAGTGTGTCAAAATAATTGTGTTCTTAAGGAGGAAAGACTGTTCCTCTGTACATACACAGAGTGCCTTTTCATAGGAGTCAGGCTGAGTGGAAGCCTGAGTGCCCAAATGAAAGGTCTGTATGAAGCTTTCTAAACATATTCAAAACAAAAACAAAATTGCAAAAACAGATTTTTCTTACGAAAAAAGGAAAAAAAGTGTTAACTGCAATTAAAATTTGAAATAGGAAGTAAAAATGTCAGAGGGAAAAACTATGGAGGGAATGCTTTTTCTCAAAGAGAAAATATTTCAAATACTAAAAGCAGCCAAAATTGTCTTAAAATAAAAACTAAAACAAAACATGTTTTAGAACAGAACAATTTTACTGTACTCTCCCCCCCTTAGATTCTCTCTGAGGTCTTTAAAGAAACAAAACTTCTTCCCTTACTGATTTGGGAAGAAGGAATACTTTCAGTCCTTTGTTATGTGGATTAGTTGCCTGGATGGGGGAGAGCAAGGCATGAGTCATGGGGCTGAGTGCCTAGGAAGGCAGTTAGACAAAGAGAGTCTGTTTTAAGATTGCAAAATAGTGCCTGTTTCAGTGTGACTGCAACTATAGCTGGAGGCTCTACCAATTGCAGCCAAATTTAAAATTTGAAAATTTAAAAAGTAAAAATGGAAGCACACATGTTAAATTAACTCAGTGGCACTGGAACTATTTGTGGAAGTTGAGAAAATAATTGGAAATCTGTTAACTTTAGGGAAGCTAAGAGCCTTGCAACAAATTCTTCCCTGTTAAAACAATTGTTGTCAACTTGGATTTTGGAACTTTGTACAGGTTCAGAGGCAAGATTTACTTCCTGACTCTGTGATGGGGGAACTGAGGACATTTCCTCTTCTTTAAAGACAAGAGGTGAAGCTGGGTTACTGGGTCTACTGTATTTTCTTTTCAATTTATTATCTGTGTGGCTTTGGAAATCCAGGACATTTTGCAAATGGGTTTTTACTTTAAAAAGTTCACCCTGGAATTCCTTGTTTTTCTCATTAAGATCCTTAATTTCTAAATCTTGTTTCTGGGTAAGAGTTTTAAATTTCTCTATTTCCTTCTGCCAGTCCTTAGGGGATTGATAAGAAATTTCTATGGGGCTAGTTTTCTGTAGCTCACATCTGTCTCTGTTCCTTTTCTTTCTAATGGCCTTTACAAAACCAAACATGAGTACAGATGTTGGTTGGTCATGATACTGGGACATGTCTGCTCCAGTATTTCTAAGTTCCCGCCATAGAAAAGTCCTGTTACTGATTCTTTTATTGCGCTGCTGATGGGCATAATTTCTATTCTGGAAGTATTTAGGTTTGAGAGTATTTGGGGGGAAATTATTTGAAGGGAAACCATTTTGTGGCTTACTCCTTTCTCCTGGCTTTTGTTTGCTCCAGCCATTAGGTGGCTGTAGGGAGAGATTGTCTCTATTCCTATTAGAATTGGGGTGATTCTGATTAAAGCGGTTCTCCCTCTTGATCCTGTACTGAGAGTGGAGACCACTGTTTGCCTGAATGTTTAAATTTTTGGAGTCCTGGTTAGTGGGAAATTCAAGAGAACCTGATTCTCTAAGCTGGCCTGCAATGGGGAGCAGTTTCTGGATTTCCTGCCTCTCAGTTCTATCTGCAGGGGTTGTAACTAGAACTGGGTGGAAGGGAGCTGAATTTTCCCCTCGGGGTTCTATGAACATTTTGGGGGTTATTTCTTCTGGCAGAGGCTCAGAAGGTAGAAGGGGAAGAGTCTCTGTATGAATTGTGGCAACTAGAGCCCTTTGGAGCTCTAACTGCTTTTCAAGTTCCTGCATTTTTCTATGGCATGCCTCATGGCTTACTTGAGCATGCTTGGCCACATTGTTCTCCACTAGGAACTGTGCAGCTCCCTTGATCTTAACTAGCTCAGCTTCTAGCTCGAGAATGCGAGCCTCTGCTACCTCAGCTCTTTGCCTTGTGGCTTGGAGCTGACTTTCTAGTTCCTGGATGGTCTGAAGCTGATGAGCCTTCTCCACCCGTGCACTCAAGCGCTCAGTTCTCATATCCTCCATCTCGTCAGAGAGGTGGATGATATGAGCCTCACGCTGTTCCAGGAGATCAGCTAACTGGGCCTCCCGTTGTTCGAGACGGTCAGTCAGCTGAGCTACCTGCTCCTTCACTAGGGCATCCTTCTCCTCTAGGGCATGTTGCAGCTCAGCAATCTGGGCTACACTGTCCTGAAGTGCAACAAACATACCCCAAGTGGCATAAGAGTCCTTACTGCCACCCCCGAGCTTCCTGGTGTTACACCATTCTTGGAAAGCCTCGGTAAGGGTTTCCAGGGGGTTAGAGCTTTTAAAAGCTCCCGGGCGCCAGGGGTTCCGGCCGCCCTTCTTGGTCACCCAGAGTGTCAGTTTGTCTGCCGGTTCCTTACGGGCAATCAGGCTAGTCAAACTGAATCTGGATGCCATTTCTTCCTATTAATTTCCAAAGATCTAAAGGGGACGGGGCTTGATTTTCTGGCTTCTTGTCGCTGGGCAAGCAAGCACAGAGGGGATGAGTTTAGGGGCAGCCGCTGCTCGTCTCTTAAACAGCAGGGGAGAGAGGGAAAAGGATCCCGTGGAGTTTAACCTCTTACGGGTGTGGCTAGTTTGTTTTTGGCTGAGAATGGCCGGGGCTCTTCTCAGTTCAGGGCAAAAACTACCAAAAACCAAGCAGATGGCTGATTTTTCCAATCAAGGTTGCCGGAGCGCACTTGACCCTCGGGAAAACCACCGAAAACCTGGAGGTATTTTTAGGGAAGAGATCACTGGGGGATTTTCTTGCGGCTTCTATATCCTTCAAAGCGGCAAGGGAAAAAGGGGGAAGGGCTCCCGTCAAGGCACGTCCTTACGGGGTTTGGCTAGTTTTCTTATTTTATACCGAGATGGCCGGGGCTCTCTCGATTCAGGGACAAAACTACCAAGAAAACCTGAGGGTACCGGCTAATTTATTCGGTTAGGATCGCCCTGGCTTTCCTGAACACGGGGAAAATTACCAAAACCTGGATCATCTGAGCTTCACAAAGCCCGCTTGAGTTCTCGTGCCACTCCCGACACTCGAAACTCCAACTCCTGCGGCCGCAGGGCAGTTTTGTGCTACAGAGAGCGACTCTGCTTGCACAGATTTTAGCAGTAGGGGGATTTTCCTGGTCCTTCCTACAGCTAAGAGGAATTTTGCCTAACGCCTTCCTACGCTTGGCTAATCCCTAGGTGTTGGGTGCGTTTCGTCCACCCGCCCGTCTAAGCCTAAGAAAACCTTGCCTCGGTGTTCCTAGCCTTAAGAAAACTGTTGTTGGGTGCGTGTCGTCCACCCGCCCGTCTAAGCCTAAGAAAACCTTGCTTCGGTGTTCCTAGCCTTAAAGGAAACTAATCTCCAGCAGGAGAAAACAATAGCAAAAGAGTAGAAAAGAGAGAGAGAGGCCAACCCTTTTAGAAAGCACACTTCCAAGAGCACATTCACACACTTATGCCAAGAGTTCAAACGGGCTTTTCCCCTTACGTCCGGGTTACTGGAGAGTGCCGTGCGTCCACTTTACTCCCGAGTAAGCCTGGGGCAATTGCCCGCGAGATCCACCATAATCTGTTACCCAAATTGCTGGACACGTGTCCTAAAACACGTATCTTTGAGCTTGTGGGGAATATTAGCTCAAATGCTGCGAGAGGGGGGTAACTTAGCGTTATCGGATCATTACCTTTGTATACGAGGGTTATTCCACCTGTAGGAACTCAAGGCAAACACAGATTTAAATGGTAAAATGTTAATATAAGCTTTTATTGAAAGGAAAATAACAAAAGTACACACAAATAGCTAACACACATACAAGCAGACATATAGAGAAGGGGGAGGAAGAGTGGAAGGCTTGATAGTTACCTGTCCGAGGAGTGGTGGGTCAGAGGAAGGAGCACGAACCAGCGTGGGAGGTCCCGGGTTGGAAGACACTCAGAGTGGCTGTGTGAAGCCACAGTTTTTATAGGATTTTGGGAAGGGGGCTATGTGACAAGGCTCAGGTAAGCATGTGCTGGAAGTTTCCAGGGTCCCCAGAGATTAGGACAATACCTGGCCAAGTGGGGGGGGGTGATGGCCGTAAATGGATTTGGATAAAGGTATTAATGGCTCTGAGGAAGAGAGCCATCAGGTCTAGCTGGCAGGGTGTGGGGAGGAAATATCCCCTGGCAGAGGGGCCAAGTGTGAAAAATGTTGCAAGACAAAGGATTTTCCTAGGAGCCCTTAGGCAAACAGGAAGAAGCCAGTCCACTCACTTAGAAATACAATGGGGGGGGGGTCGAGAGTAGGGCATGGAGGCACCTGGATTTCCAAACCTGAGGCAGAGAGCAAGATTTCTAAGATGGAGTCTGGCCTGGCTTGGCTGACCCTAGCAGTGTCATGGCTTTAGCTTAAGCCTAGACTATTGTGGGGTGCCATTGGTTATAGAAGACAGTGTGCCAAGGCATAAGGCAGGGATCCTGCCATGCGTAACACCAAGGTCAGTAAAATGAGTACCCAGCTTGCTGGGGGGTAAACGGTCATGACTGGGGAAGGCACTGGCAAACCACCATGTATTGAATCTGCCATGAAAACGCTAGAGGGCATCACCCCAAGGGTCAGACATGACCTGGTGCTTGCACAGGGATGCCTTTACCTTTAATGCAGTAAATAAACAAATAGCTTGCTTGCTTCGGCAGCACCTATCCTACTAAAATTGGAATAGCCTGCATGCATGTTGAATGTTTCCTGCTTCACAGGAAAAGAACACACTTCCAGGTTCAGAATGGAGATGCGTTGAAGTTACCACTGAATTTTCCATCAGTTTTAACTGCAGTGTGTGGAGAAATAACATTTGCCCTCAGAAGTTTCTGGGAGAAGGTGCATTTTCTCCTCATTAGCCCTTTGCTGCTTGCCACCAACTTATGAACGAGGAGCTAAGTAGAGCCCTGCTACAATGTTCCTACATGTCTAATGAGAAGAGACAAACAGAATCCACGCTACTAATTATTTTTTGCCAGCAGCAAATGTGCAGGCCCTGCTAGGTGAGGCTGAAAAACACTCTTAACAAATGTGATGCATAGAGATCAGGTGTGTTTGCGTTATTTCTTTTAAAAATAAACCTGTCCCCCCCATTGCTTGAGAATTGCATTATTAAAGGCATTATTCTTAATCATCATCATAATTTTTGCTACATCTTGGCTGACATTCTGTGATTCCCTTCACTCACCCTGTGCAATGGTACACCGGATATTTGTAATGCCTGCCTATCTCCTTGAATAAAAGTTAGGAAGGAACTGACCCTGCTGTTACCTGTAATTATATAACAAGTTAAAAATCACCAGCTTTCTGGAGGAAATGCTTGTTAATCTTGCTGCCAATAGACTCTTTCCCCAGAATAATTGGCTAATTCGTTAAAATTAACCTGGTGTATGTGTTTGGTTTTAGACAAGTCTATTGCATTTCCCCCATATTACTCTAATATTCCAAACTGGGTAGGTGGAGGAAATTGATAAATGCCTAATTCTGTCTCAGACCCCCTTCTGAGCTTGCAAAAGTAAACAGCTTGCTGCAGTATAAGTGGCAGCAGATGGCTGCTACTGAAGGCATCCACAAGGAAAGAATTGACAGGTGAGCATAGATGGGCTAAGGCACCTGGAAACACTTTGGAAGATACACGCAGGGATTCACATATATAATACACAGGGACATCACCCCCCCCCCCCTTTCCCACGGGAAGGTGATGACTCGAGTTTCAAAGGCAGACCAAACATTCCTACGAGCTGGGTGCAAAGTGCAGCTAGGCGAGGGAGGCTAAGGGAGGGAAGGAGGCCTCCCCCCCGAGCCTAGAAGTGCACTTTGTGCCTTCCGATTGGCCCCTCACCCAACTGGATGGAGCTTCTGTCTGTCCAGGTGAGAGGCCAATCGGAAGGCGATTTGTGCCTTCCTGTTAGGGAAGTGGGGCTGAGAGCTTTGTTAGACAGGGGAAGGGCCCAGAGGCACCCAACAGGCGGCCTCAGGTTTTTCTCAGCAGTTTAAAATTGCCCTCCCTTCCTCTCCCCATAATAGGCGCCCCACAGCCGCCGGCGCCAGGGAACCGCCCGACCCCACTCTCTTCCGAGCCCGCCTCCACTGCTCACACAGGCTGCCACACACTCTTCGTCCCCGCCACGAGCTGACCAACGACATCTGCTGCCTTGCCACAAGGAACCCAGGTATGCGGCGGCACAGCCATCGGACACCACATGGCCGGCCTCAGCTGCCAGGCACCCCAGGAAGGGTCTGAGGGCCGCTAGCGCCCGCTGTATTTACAGTACAGCGGGCTTTTTTTCTAGTGCTAACATATAATTATTGACATTAACATAAACCACAGTAAGAAGTCAGAGTGGTTTCCACACAAAGGATTTCCCATATTTCCTCCACCACACTGGTGTGTTTTATTTTATTTTTTAAATGGTTCCACATGATAATATCCACTACTTGTGCACAGACTGCTTACACAACATTCTAGAAAAATATCGACTTTATTTTAATCATGACATTTTATCATGATGGAGACAGCATCAAGTCCTTTATAGTGCAGTGAAATTCTGGTTCCGAGAGATCACAATGCAGTCCCTAATAGAACTGAAATCTTCTTAGGATTGCATGGCTAGCATGCCTTCACAGGCCTCTTCTCTTCCAATGCCTTGTAGCTTTGTTAGAACTTCTCTTCAAAAAGAAAGTAACCACCAGCTATTCCTTGAAGGCTGACTGTGAGAGTGCAGGCATTGGATAACTTGAATCCCTTTGAAGCAGGGAAGCAGAAGGAAATGCAGCAGACAGAAGAGCAAATTGGAGATTTGTCTACACAGAAGGGGCTTCTGAGGAATGCAAATCCTTGTATCCAAATGCTTCAGGAATAAAAAAAAGAAGAAGAAAACTAAGGTAACTTTCTTACATAGCATCTCTCTCATGCCAAGGTTTGCTCTCATTTCCTTTGATAAAACGGAGACAAAATCAAGGATGAGCAATGTGTTTGAGAAACATCTTGTCAGCATCTTTGGACTTATGCGCTGCAAAAGAAGCACAAAGGGATGATAGCCAGTGTAAATATTTTATCATGCATCTTCTTTTTTAGCACTCTTTGGGACATTCTTCTTCCATCTGTTGGAATCAAGAGCGGAAGCTCTTCAAGACAGGCAGTGGTCATTTCTTTCTTTCTAACTTTCTCTCCCTTTCTGTTTGCATTTGCTTGTCAGTTTTATACCTTGCCATTGCGTAGAGTCAGGGCTGAAAGAGCACTGGGACACAGTCATTGGGATAAACAGGGTGCAGCATGGGGGGGGGGAGATGTCTTCTTGCTGTCAGTAGATTGCTTGGGTCATCCTTCTTGCAGCTGAGGCACATAGTCAGCAAGCAGTGCCATCTGGGAACCATCCTGGTGATGGGATAGCAGCTGTTGGGTGCCAATGAGTGTGAGCATCTGAGGGGTAACCCTCTGCCACCTGGCACTGAGAGCTGTCATGCCACCCCGACTGGGGAAAGCCTCACTCAGTATGTGTCCAGCCTCTTAAGGACAGGTCTAGACAGAGGACTGCCAGGCCTCTGCTCACAGAGGGCTTACTTGCTGCTGAGGCACACATTCTGTCAGTAGGTAGTGCCCAGTGCTTTGGCCATCTGGGTACCACTTGGGGGCAATGGTTGTTGGTTGCTAGCAGGCAAGAGCCTCTAGATGGCAACCCTCTGCTACCTGGCACCATATGCCATCACACCACTCCCACTGGGGCAGGCCTTGCTTGGCATGTGTCCAGCCTCTTAAGGAGGCCCCCATTCTGGGCAGGCTGGTGCACAGACTCAGACTGCCCACCAAAAACAGCTTTGCCTGTGCCCCAACCACCAGCTGCCCCAACCACTGGCTGGCAGAGAGAGGGGGCCTGGCATGCAGGCAGCCCTTGAAATAGGGGGCTTGCCCAGCCCACTCTGCCTTGCCCCCTGCCAGCACAGGGACTGGCCAACTACAAATGGTGCCCTTGACTGCCTGTACCTTTGCTGGGCTTCCAGCAGCTGGGCATGCTCTCACCTCTTCTGGCCAAGCCCTACTGCATCTGCAGTGGTGCAACCTCAGGTAAGTCTGCATCCAATTCCATGGTGGTTTTTACCTGGACATTGACCAAGCTCAACCTACGTTCACTTCTGTTAAGCTGCAATGCCATGCATACTCAGTACTAGGGTTGCGAGCTATCAGGTGGGTCCTGGGAATCCTCCAGAATTGCAGCTCATCTACAGACTACAGAGATCAGTTCCCATGGAAAATACAGCAGCTTTGGTGGGTAGACTCTCTGGCAGTATACCTCACTGAGGTCCCTGTCCTCCCCACGCTCCACTTTCAAATATCCAGGAGTTGTCCAACCTGGAAATGGCAGCCCTACACTTCATCTTCCTACTCAAGAACTGGTCTAAACTGAATAAAATGAAATTCAATAGGGTGAGGCAGGGCCTCTGAGTAGTGCACCAAGACGCTGTCTGACAACAGCAGGTGTTTGAAGGCCTCAAACGCA
This sequence comes from Paroedura picta, assembly GCF_049243985.1. Lineage (NCBI taxonomy): Eukaryota > Metazoa > Chordata > Lepidosauria > Squamata > Gekkonidae > Paroedura > Paroedura picta. Next base: position 24,137,153 of record NC_135381.1, on the reverse strand, counting down.
GCTTGGTGTTGCCTGGTCCAGGACCACAGCTTGCTTTTGCCCAGCCAATGGTGCAGTGGTCCTGCCACGGACGCCTTGTTTGGCAGGAACGCCAAACTCTAGCAACTCTAGCAACAGACTACAACTACTGAACAGAGAAAAACAGGCAAATTCAGGCACTTTTATACCTTTCAGGCAGCCAGTTGCTGCCTCTGATTGGCTGTACAAAAGAGGGCTGGCTGAATGGAGTAATCCAAGCTGAAGAAATTCAACCAATTGGCTGTTACACAAATGTAATCTTTTTGGTTATACTTATTCCATTTATTTTGTAGATATTGCCTTCATATCTTTAGTATGCAAACATAAACCAAACGGGTTCCAGATAAATACCTTTTTTTCTTCTACAATGGCCCATTTTCAAGGATGCTCTTTTCCTCAGTGGTTTATTAATTTATTAATTTATTAATTTATTAATTTATTAATTTATTAATTTATTAATTTATTAATTTATTAATTTATTAATTTATTAATTTATTAATTTATTAATTTATTAATTTATTAATATACCGCCCTCCCCGAAGGCTCAGGGTGGTTTACATAGGAACAAAGAACAATACATAAAACAGTCTATAAACAAGTGAATACCTTACAATAATTATTATCTAAAACTATTATCTAAAACAGATTATTACAAAGTATTAGTAAATATTTACATGTGTAGTGTTTCCTTGAACTGAACCAGCAAACTTCTACCTACTTAAGACTGAGTCATTTCTCAATATTATTAAGTAAAACTATAGGAAATATCCAAATCCAGAGTGAAACCTTCTGTGTAAGCATATAACAAAACCTGTTAACAAAGTCATCATTAAGTTGAATTCTACCTGTTACATAACATTTCTTACCAAATGAATAAACCCTCAGGCTCAACATTTCCTGGAGGTTTCTGCTGCTCTAGGCCTGTGAAAACACCATAACTCCCCCTCACAGAATGACTTATAAACAGTCTCTTAATTGCCAGGTGCTGTTCTGGCTACTGCTTGCTAATTAATCTCCCAAGTGACAAGAAATGTCCCAGGTGATATTCATCCTGTGGGGATGTAAGCTATCCAGATTGAAAATACAATAAGTCTCTCGTTGTAACAAACGTTTGTTAGTATTCATCCCACAGGTCAAGTTTGGGGTTATTCGTTCGATGCCAAAGAACCGAAGATCCCCTCGTTTTTACAGCTGTAGAGCAGCAGAAACCCGTTTTAGATAACAACCCACTGAAGAAGAGAGCATCCTTGAAAACGGGCCATTAAAAAAGAAAAAAAATATGATGTTTATCCGTAACCCGTTTGGTTTGTGCTTGCATGTTAAAGATATGAAGGCAATATCTACAAAATAAATTGGAATAAGTATAACCAAATAGATTACATTTTTGTACCAGCCAATTGGTTGAAATTTTTCAGTTCTGATTGGCTCTAAGCAGAGCAATCCGATTGGCCCTAAGCAGAGCAATCCGATTGGCCCTAAGCAGAGCAATCTGATTGGCCCTAAGCAGAGCAATTGGCTTGGCTGTAAGCAGAGCTATCATATACCTTTGATTGGTTAGTTCCTTGGCTGGCAGAAGCCCTCATTCACATCAGTGGCCAAATGCCCACAGACATAACAGTGCCTATGTCACCTAGAAGAGCAATATTGTAAGCTACACTGAGGAATTAAGTAGAATATAAATATTTAAGTAGAATATTTTTAAAAATTAAATAAATTGTGATAAACATAGATATATTTCTGAATATTGTGTATATTAAAGCATTCCCTTTTCTTTCTCCTTTGACCTGAATTTCTCTTTCTTAATGAGAGAGACAGAAATAGTCAAGGGGGGGATATATATATATATATATATATATATATATATATATATATATATATATATATATATATATATATATATATATATATATATTATTTATTTATTTATTTATTTATTTATTTATTTATTTATTTATTTATTTATTTATTTATTTATTTGTGGTCTTAATGAATGGGATGCCTTTCTTTGGCTAACCTGGGAACTTCTCTCTAAATCTTCTTTCTCTTTCTGTGCCCTACTCATTCACAAGTCTCTTCTGTAGAAGCTATACTATTTTACCTATACAAACATGCGTCCAAATTGGTGTGCCATTTGTGACAGGGAATAGTATTCTTCATTATTTTTATTAGATTTATTACCAGCCACTCCCAGACAAGCTGGATCATGGCGGGTTACATGCAAAGTGCAAACAGTACAATCCCCAATCAACCCCCCCGTTAAAAACCCATAACGTTAGAGAAGGATATAAAAATCAAATGGTGGGGAAAAAACAACATATTATCTAACTGCCCCCTCTGACAGCCAGGGTGGCTGGAGAGGGCTGTGACACCTAACCAAGCCAGAAGACCAGCATGGGAGCATATCTCCCAGGCTTCTCTCTTCTTTCCGTTGCATGATGGATGTGAACTGAATGTATAACAATAAATATAAGTTTTAATTTGTGACAATCTACTTGCTTGGAGCTTATTGACAATGAAAAGAAGGATGATTCTGTGTGGACTGTAGAATGTCCGTAATCTCTCTTTGCAGAGAAGAAAAACTGTTAATAAATAACTCTGTTATCAAGCAGAGGCCTGACTTCAAAGTTTATTTTTGGATTTTTCAACACAACTCCTGTTGATGCTTACAGCAAACAATAAAGAAGAACTAACAACCTGGTATTCAGCCAGTTTATATCCAGAAAAGAATCTTTTTCGGCTTGTTTTTTTAAAGCCTGCAACCTAAGCAGGTCAGATACAGAACATAGTCTACGGAGAACAACAAAACAACATCAAAGTCTAGTGGCAGCTTTGAAGACCAAGAAAGATTTATTCAAGGCGTGAGCTTTCGAGTGCAAGCATCATGACAGTGGGAATATATAAAGAAAAGTTAATCCTGTTAAATTAGTAAACTGTGTCACAAAATCCAAATACAGCCATATGATAATTTGCTGAAACAGCCAATCAGTCACCTGGAATTCAGTTGTAGTTCACAAAAACATAGGAGAAATAATACTGTCTCTGTTAGTGACAAACAGCTTACACTTTACCAGTTGTTGCTTGCCCCATCTCTCTCCACCCAAGTGAGAAACATTCCTACAAGTAGAAGCTGAGCTGGCAGCTGTCTTGTCCTGCGACATACCTGGCTGGGAGTTCTGGGGCTCACAGCCAGGCAACCAGGATAGCCAATTGAGGTGAGTGCCCATTTGCCCCCATTCAGGTTGCTTCCCTAGTAAGGGAATTTGGGTGGCAAGGGACCCACTCTCCCAGCTGGGAATGAGGGGTCCTGAGGTGCCAGTGGACCTGGGTATGGAGCAGCTGAATGTCTGTCGGGGTCAGGTTACCTCCTTTGCATGCCAGGCCAACCGTCCAGCTAAAGGGCACACTAATAAAGCTGTGGCCACATTTAATGCCAAAACTAGAGTGTCGCGTCTAATTGGGGACAGAATGCTATCCTGCCAGTCAACAGAATCACCCAAGGTAAAGTTTTTGGGATTATATTTTGACACAGCCTAGAGCCTCTCTTAAGTAAACCCCCATTGGCCTTTTCTTTTACATTCTGTGACAGTCTATGACCCTCTCCTAACTGTCTGCAACATATCTGTTTCCCTTCCAGCCTCCTGCTGTCTCTTTCCCTAATCTGATCCCCCTGGGATGGATGGATGCAAAAGCTTCAATGAACTTTGGGGATTGTGAAGTCAGATTTGTGCCCTATGATCTCTTAGTGAAGGAATCTCATCACTCCCTCCTTCAACCACTCAAAAGCACGTGCTGGTTTTTATGGCCTAGCAGGGGTAGTCAAACTGCAGCCCTCCAGATGTCCATGGACTACAATTCCCAGAAGCCCCTGCCAGCAAATGCTGGCAGGGGCTTCTGGGAATTGTAGTTCATGGACATCTGGAGGGCCGCAGTTTGACTACCCCTGACCTACATAATGTTAGCACCTCCACTGAGTGGATTTCAGGGCACTGCAGCAGCAGTGGCAACTGCATTAGGCACGGGTCTATATCCCAGTTCAGCCAATTGCTATTCTATGAGCAAAGCAGTTCCAACTAGTTAGATTTTTGACACCCTTTTGAATGTTGGCTGGCAGGGGGAAAATTTGAGCTGTCATGGCTTAGCTATGGGGATTCAACCAAAACACGGAGCAAAGACTGTACATTCAAATAAATGAAAATGCAGTGTGGCTTGGTATGCTTTCATACTGTGTATGCTTTTAGCTGCTCTGCCTTTTCTGGATCATCTAATTCCTTCAAGATTTGGGGGATGCCGGCACTTAACTCCAGTGCTGGAAACAGACAGATGGGTGCATGTATTACTTTTTATTTTAAATTGAAATGAATTCTAAGCGCTCAGAATACCATCCACAGGGATGTTCTCCTATGAAAAGCACCTTGAGTGCCACACTGGGTTACTTGACACCCAGGTCAACATTGTTAGATGAGGAAGCTTCCGGGCCCACATGATGATGTTCCTCTACACCACTGATATAGCTGAGTAAGGGGTAGTTCTGCAGTTCCATAGTTAGATGACACAAAAAGAGAAAATAAAGCCTCTGACTCTGATCTTCCATCTTCCTGAGCAGTGTTTTTGCCTGAAGATCAAATGACTCTCAAACTATCCATTATTGCACATCAGCCTTGGAAACATCTATGTTCACTAGACACCCAAACCTGGATGGCCCAAGCTAGCCTAAGCTCATCAGATTTCTGAAGCTAAACAGAGTCAGCCTTGGCTAGTATCTGAATGAGAGACCTTTGGGAAACCCAGCATTGCAATGCAGAGGCAGGCAATGGCAAACCTCCTCTGAACCATTGGCAGACTTTAAATATTCAAAGATAGCCAGATGCCAAGCTGATTAAAAAAATAACGCAACACGGGGGATGGGAATGGTGGCCTAGGATCACTGTTGGGGCAGTCCACAACACCTAGTTTCTACAAATGAAACAAAGTCTTCTGGGCCAAATGAATTGCATCCAAGAGTACTAAAAGAACTTGCAGATGTAATCTCTGAAACTATGTCCAATATTTCTGACACTTCTTGGAGAATAGGTGAGGTGCCAGAGGATTGGAGGCGGGCAAATGTTGTCCACATCTTCAAGAAACGGAGAAAGAGGATCCGGGTAACAATTGACCTGTCAGCTTGACAACTGTAGCTGGCAAAATTTTGGAACAAATCATCAAACAGTCAGTCCTTGAGCAGCTGGGACAGAGAGCTGTGATTTCTAAGACTCAGCACGGGTTTCACTAGAACAAATCATGCAAGACCAACCTTATTTCTTTTTTCGAGAAAGAGACTACCTTGCTGGATCAGGGAAATGTCGTGGACATAGTTTATCTGGATTTCAGTAAAGCTTTGATAAGGTTCTACATGATATTCTTGTTGACAAGTTTGTAAAATGCAGTATGGATCCTAATTCTGTCAGGTGAATCAATAACTGGTTGATAGATCGTACCCAGAGGGTACTTATTAATGGATCAGCATCCTCTTGGAAAGGAGTGAAAAGTGGAGCTCCCCAGGGATCTGTCCTGGGGCCTGTGTTGTTCAACATATTTATAAATGATTTGGATGAGGGTTTAGAGGGGATACTTATTAAAGTGTTAATGGGGATTTCAATGGTTTTTTTATTTTAAAAGACGGCTTGCTGTCAGTGTTGGGCAACAAATCGAATAAATAATAATAATTAGTTATGTCATTTGAACAGGGCTACAACTAACCAAGAGTAGAGAATCATGTGATGACAAGCATTCATGAATCAGGTTCAGTATAGTGATTAAGGGAAAGCATTCAAGCAGATCACATGGAGGTGTCATATCTTAAGTCAGACTATTTTAGGATTGACAGCTCTAAATTGGGAAGAAACTGCCACCAAAAGTTGTGCCAATCACAAAATGGCTGCTGTAGAAGGAGGCAACAAAGACAAAATGTCAGGGAGTAAGGCTATATATAACTCTAATAGAACCTCATCAACTTTTCAGGCAACATCTCTGCTTAATAGGATGCCTTCTAACTTGCACACCTAATCGCCACCAAGGCCTGCAGGAGCAAATAAAGCTATCAGTGGACATCCTGATGCGCATGGGCATCACGTTGGGGGACCCTGGTCTAATCTGACTGGCAGGAGCTCTCCAAATCACTCAGCACCTGTGATCTGAACTTTTAACCTGGGGCCTTCTTCACACTAAGCAGGTGCTCTTATCATTGAGCCAAGGCCTCTCTTTCGGAGTATCTCAGCCAGGCCTGTGTCTGTATAAAATATATATTCACTTGAATTGTTTTGGATTAACTTAGAAATGCCTTCTTGGCTGTCTCTCATCAGAGAGAGAGAGAGAGAGTTCTGGGGGGGATAAATAAATGTAGCACATAACGTTATGGTGGTTGCTCAGCTCTGCAAGGGGTGTGAAAAGAGACAGGAAGCAATTACTTCTGATCTTGCAATATGCTTTAAACTGTATAATCTCCCCCTGCACAAGAAATCCATTTCCAGCACTTCTCTGAGCCTTGGTGGCTGCGAGAAGAATCTCAAGGCTGGTGAGGCAGTACTTCAGCCGCCTCTTCCTCCTCCTCTGAATCTATTCACAGCAGCCCAAGGAGAGTCCCAGAGCTGCTTCTGCAATTCTTTTTAAGTGCATCCCAGTCCCCCCGGTGAAGGAGAAGAAGCCTGCACATTCTCTGCAGTCCCTTTACAACTGAGGAATGATAGGGGTGAGAGGGACTCCATAATGACTTTCTGATGTCTGCTCCACATTCTTATTTCTGGGGATGATCATTCTCAGCCTCACAGTATGCAGAGAGATTTTTTTCAGACAGAGTGCAAAACATCTATTTTGCGGTGTGTGTGTGTGTGTTTTCCCAGTGAAAGCAGCCAGTTATGAAAAAACAACATTCAGCTAATTATAAACATTGAAATCATTCTGCCATGTTGAGTGAAATAAATCAAAATGCATCCATCCATCAATAGTGATCCTGCTTACTGAAAGATTGGCAAAAAAAATTGTGTTTGTTTATTAGTGATTCCAAGTTTTCAGTTCACCTCTTTGATGAAACTCCCCAAGTGACTTCATGGGCAGCATGGAATGTGGATTTCTATTTATTTTTTACTTCTTTTTTTTTTTGCTGCATCAGAAACAGTGCTTTTGAGTTGCTTCCTCTGGGGTGCTTCAAAGACAGAATGCACAGAGACTTTGGTAACAGAATGTAACTTCTTTGATCCTCCTGGGCAGCAGTAGTTAGAGCATCCTTTTCAAAGACAGCATGCTCCAAATATTTAAAAAATGTGAGTTTGCAAGGGATATTACTTGTGGTTGTCACAAAAAGGCTGCCATGGAGGGCAACCATAGTGGCAAGTAAAGAGATTGTGGTACTTTTCCTTCTCAGCCAAAAGCCCAAATTGAAAGAAATTTTATTTATCTTGCAATGGATCGGCTATGTGAGTGGTCCAGAAAGAAGAAGAAGAAGAAGAAGAGTTGGTTCTTATATGCCGCTTTTCCCTACCCGAAGGAGGCTCAAAGCGGCTTACAGTCGCCTTCCCATTCCTCTCCTAAAAGGGGGTACTTTTATTGTTGAAGCTAATTTAAAATTGAACCTACAGGTGTTTGAAAAGATACCAATTAGGAATGAAGGGACAATCCTATATGGTTTCCCAATTTTGCTTCTTTAAGTGTTCCATTTCCTCCGGTGCAAATTTCATTTAAATAGAAGTGCCCATGGTCTATGTTTTGATACATATTTTATATTTCTTTTATACATCTTTACTAAATTATGTAGTCCAATTTTTTTCAAGGTGTGCTTATCTATACAATGCAGTATTCCATGGAGAATTTCTTTCAAGGAAGATATTAGAAACAAACTGGAAAGGTAGGCCTCAGTTTCAGATCAAACAAAATTATTCATTAGCAAATACATCTATATTTTCAAGACAACTATTGATTGGACATATCAAACGGCTGTTTTTATAAGTAATTAAACTGGAGCTGTGGGCTGGCTAGTATGCCAGATCAAATCACTTTGGTTTTTAATAGGTGACAGCTTGATAGCGTTGTTATAAGCCTTGAATAGTTATTCTCTTGTGATGCCCCCCAATTGTTTTCTTGGCAACTGTTTGCTTTTTCAACAAAGCATTTTTTCCCCAAGGAACGAAGATAGTCCTTCCTTTCATCCACCTCACTGAAGTAAAAGGTGCTTCAGAAGAACCCATATTTGAGTCTGCAGGAAGCATTCTTTACAAACGATTGTCTTCATTATAGGAAGTTGTTTGGCCTGTATCCTCCCTATATTCCTGGCAGGGGAGGAAATGAGAATTATCCAGCTGGCTTGCTGGAAGCAACCTAACATCAACTATCTGGGATATTTTTTTTCTCTTATTCTTGTAGGTATTCAGTCTGGGTTATAGCCTGAGAGTTAGGGTTGGAAGTTCAGCAGACCCAAAACAGTGTAGACTTGTTTGCATTTTTTTTTGTCACACTTTTGACTTCTCTGTAATTCACTTTGGGTCCTCTTGGGGAGAAAAGCACCTTAGATGTTCTAGTAAACAAACAAGGATAAATACTTTTGACTGGATCCCTATTACTGTGATTTTGTGGTAGCACCCACACTCCCATCTCAAAATTCCAGAAGAGTCCATGCGCACAACAAGATCAAGGACTCTTTCTCATACAGTCTGAAAACAACGACATACAATATTTATTTAAAATCTCACTTTTCAATCTCAGTAATTTCATCTCAAATATAACCAAGGAGAGCTTTCATACTGGGAATTTTAAGTGCTATTGTAGTGGCTCTGCCCACCAACCAAGGCACAAGTGGGAGGCAAGCTTGAACGAACCATTAAACAATTAAAAAAAACAATTGCCAAGTCTGCACTTGTGTGTTCTGTTCATTCATTGTTCAGTTAAAGTGGCATTCATCCTGTTCTTCCAAACAAATAGAAATACCCACACTTGCTTGAAGCTACAACTTGAAAAGTAGCAATGAGCAGCCTTGCCTGTTGAACCTTAGATATTAAAAATGATCACCTGCTTATATACAATGATCAAACTACTGTTGAAAAGCACAGGCTGTAGTAAACCACTGTGGTGCAGATGCTCTGAAAGCTAAAGGACTCCCTCCTCACGTAAAATTATGTTTAGCAAAATTGTACTGACTTATCTATGAGCAATAGATCCCAACCCCATGTAAAAGCCAGCTGTGCCCGATTGTCTCTTTTGATCAGTCTTGCCCCTTTCCTTTAACAAGAGGCAGGTGATGTAATTGTTCAGTCAACTCCTTCGATAGAGGCTTTAGGGGCTGATGCTAAAGAAAGCCCATAAAGGCAAATGCAAGATCAGATGATGGAAGAGCTAAAACAGCAACTTTGAACACAAGCGTATTTCCCTCCTTCCCTTCAATGCACTGCAATTAGGACAGGAGAATGACTAGCCCAGCTGTCGTGGGAGCCTGATGTTCGAGTACAGTTTTGAAAAGGAATATATTATGCTTTTTATAGCTCCTGTCAACAGCTATCAGGCCAAGCGAACAACTAGAACAGCTGGAAGGGGAGTCCAATGTCATAGCACAATTTAAGAAAACATACAGCCTGCCTGGGCAACTGTGTGTGGGGTTGCAGTGGGGGAAGAGTTCTCGCATCCCTGTAGACTCCCATGTGGGGCCCCTCAGGGTGCAGTCCTCTCCCCCACTCTATTATGCACCCTCTGGCCCAGCTGGTATGGAGCTTTGGGCTGGGTTGCCATCAGTATGCTGATGACACCTAGCTGTATCTCCTAATGAACGGCCACCCGGACTCTCCCCTAGAACCATTTGCCAGATGTTTGGAAGCGGTGTCTGAATGGTTCAGAGTTGCCTGAAACTCAACCCCTCCAAGACGGAGATCCTGTGGCTGGGTGGTAAGGGGCGGGAGCAGGCAGCGCACTTACCCACTCTAGCAGGGGTGCAACTTACCATCGTGCCCCAAGCTAGGAATCTTGGTGTGACCATTGATGCCTCCCTGACTAGGGAGGCACAGGTCAAAAGAGTAGCAGGTCAGGCACTTTCCCATCTTCGCCAGGCTTGGCTAATAGCGCCGTACCTGACCCCTGACCACTTGGCCACAGTGATCCATGCAATGGTCACCTCCAGAATAGATTTCTGTAACTTGCTCTACACAGGCCTACCTCTTCCACCAGGTCTATGATTGAGGCAAGAGACAGTGAATTATGGACATCGCTCCCCCTCCCCCCCGGGAGTTGGAGGTGTACATCGCTCCCTTCCATCTTCTTCTCTCCATCTCATACTGATAGTGATAAGGACGGTTTTTTTGCCATCATGTTGGTAGTTTAATGCTTTAATGGGAATTTTAATGGGGTTGAGATTGATATGACCTGGGTCAAGCCTATTGGGAGAGGTGGGAAATAAATCCAATAACAATAACAATGACAATAACAATAAAGCTCAGCAGGGTGCTCTTAACTATTCCGCTTAGAATGACCTTGCTTGTCTCACTGGAGTCTCAGCAGGTTGTTAGTTTAGATCAAACGCCGGACCATCTGGCTGGCCTGGGAATCTTTGTTACTTTTGCAAATGTACCTTCTCACCATTTCATGTACTCTTTCCCCCTCCCATCCTTGGACCCCCCTATAAGTACACCCCAATGTTTAATGTATCTTTGTCTCTGCCAAGACGTTTGTTCAATGAGACTTGGCACGTGCTGGCTGTTGTAATATTTCTGCTCAATAAAGTACTGCTTTTAGATCCTTACTTCTCCTGAACCTGGAACTTCCTTTATCACAGACTCTACTCGCCAATCTCTGCCTGATTCCTGACAAGTTAGCAGAGGCCACATCTTCCTGTTAATCCTTGGAAGAGGTGGTGGGAGAGGACTCAGGAAAAGAACTCTTTAACAATCTGCCGGACAGCGGTGCACAGACGGTCCCGTCATGGTTGGTAGTTCGAACCCCCCCTCTGCCCATGGTAAGCCCATAGACAAAGGTGGGGTGGGGAGGTGCGCCCGACTAGCCCCAGGTTGGCGGAGCCTGTCCCACCACTTTCCCAGCCTCCGCCCAATGGGCCATCACTACAAGAGCTGCGCCAGCCCCCCTGGCCCTACCAGCTTGCCTCATGCAGCTCCTAGACGCCACAGGGAGTGAGCTGCTCCTGCAATGTCCTTGGTGAAGAGGGCAGGGCCTACACACATGGTGCCTTATATAGGCACTGCAGATCCCATCCTCCCCATAACGCTGGATGCACTGCATTACGGCAGCGCACACACCAGCAGGCCTTTGGGGCGGTTGCATCTGCCCTCCAGCAGGCCCTCCGCTGCTTAAATGTTCAGCCGAGGTAAGTCTCCGCCGGGTTCTTACAATAGATGGTAACAACCAACCATTTTTCAATTATCCAAAGGTATTACCGGTGACATGTGGTCAAATTAAGTTGAGTCAGGTTCACAGATCATTAGCATTTCCTTTCCTAGTTGCTAAAACATCTCTAGCTTAAGAGCTTGTTACTATTTTGTCTGTAGATCCTGCTTCATGAAGCTAGAAACATTTTGATACAGCACATTTATTTAAGTTTAATTTAAAAAAGAGAGAATAGTAACTTTAGTTCAAGGTGTCCTTGTGCCTGCTTTCTGCAAATTGTTTTTGCACTACAAAACACATAATGATCAAACATTGATTTTATAAATCAACTGTGTTTATTAATCCTGGCAAATAGGAGCCTAGCATTTTTTGTGAACAGGAACAGCAGGCTCATTTCAAAATAATTTCCATTGATCTTGCATTTTGCTATTTATCTTGATGTCTTTTAATTGCCCTTGCTTACTGGACAGGTGTTTTTCTTTCCTTAGGAGCATATGAATTTTGGAGAGACATCTCTACCTATTTGACCCATCTTGAGAGGGTAGCCACATGTCCTTAGCAAGTCTCAAGAAAGGGAGGATGAAATGACTTTTGAATTGCATTCAGGATGTTTGGCTCTATTTTTTTTTAATTGGCATGGCACATTAAAAGGTAAAGGTACCCCCTGTGCAAGCACTGAGTCATGTCCGACCCTTGGGGTGACGCCCTCTAGCGTTTTCATGGCAGACTCAATACGGGGTGGTTTGCCAGTGCCTTCCCCAGTCATTACCGTTTACCCCCCAGCAAGCTGGGTACTCATTTTACCGACCTCGGAAGGATGGAAGGCTGAGTCAACCTTGAGCTGGCTGCTGGGATCAAACTCCCAGCCTCATGGGCAAAGCTTTCAGACTGCATGTGTGCTGCTTTACCACTCTGCACCATTAAAACACTTCTATTTTGCCTTTCCTCACAGAGAAAGAGGACTTAATACAACAGTTGAAACACAATTAGAACCAAAATATAATACAGCCTCCAAATGTCCTCCCTCCCTGCCATTCACACCCCCTCAAATGTCCTGAGGAACAGGCTTCAAATACAAGCTCAATGTTGGGAACATACACAAGAAAACAAAACACAATGTGAGGCTACACAAAAAAAAATCAATGAATGTGTAATGCACATAGGCTTCAAAAATTAAGTGCCAACAATTTTACACTCCATACAGATACTGACTGCAATAACTGTCACCTATTTTACCATGTTACAATTAAAACCAGAATAAAACAACAGCTTCCAGATGTCTTCCTCCCTCCCCCCTTCCCTCCCTCCCTCCCTCCTTAAAAGATGTCTGCCATTCACACCACTCATATGCCCTGACAAACAGGTAAGCTTTGAAGTACTTCCTGAAGATCACTAAAGAGGGGCAACCCATTCCATAGAGTTGGATGGAAAAGGCCTGAGCTCTGGTTGATGTCAGACGGACCATGCTAAGTGGTAAATATGCAGCAGATGCCTCTGTGAAGACCACAGCTAATCTGTACCATGGTATAGAATCATAGAATCATAGAGTTGGAAGGGGCCACACAGGCCATCTAGTCCAACCCCCTGCTCAATGCAGGATCAGCCCAAAACATCCTAAAGCATCCAAGAAAAGTGTGTATCCAACCTTTGCTTGAAGACTGCCAGTGAGGGGGAGCTCATCACATCCTTAGTCAGCCTGTTCCACTGCTGATCTACGCTGACTGTGAAAAATCAGAATAGACTGGTAAAACCATCCTGAATCTTTTCAGTGGCACTGCATCTCACCATTGAAATGATAGCAAAGGAGACATAAGGGTGACATCCAGAGTAGCAGTATTGTGGAAAGATTTGAGGAAATGGATGGTTGAAATCCCAACACTGTGATGATTCAACTTTCCTGAATTTCAGCCGTGGAAAGGGCAATCCTGTGACTTTTTATTGCGGTGGGGGCTACAAACATGGGAGCGAGGATTTGTCTTTATGCAAAGGGATGGATGAACGTATAAGCGATTGGGTAATACTCATTTCTTTCCCACTCCTATATCAACAATCTAAAGATTATTGGTAGCTTTAATATTTTAAAATACTTATTGGTTATTATTAAACAGTCAGGAAGAAGATACAATGGTCCCATGAAAGAGGAGGAACACTGTGGCTCTGAACTGTCAAATGAATATTTTAGGCAGTATTTGCCCCATTCTTCTTTTCACAGGTCACCAACTGCTTTTGAGCAACATTGAATACCCATCAACCTTACTATTACATTCTGAAACTGGAGAGGATCTGACACATCATGTTGTGACATGACTTTATTTTACTCTTTTTTTTTTGCCTGTTCTAAGTAACTTTTGCCCAACTTTTTTCTTTCTTTCCTAGTGTGCTGCTGCCTGATGAGTATTCATAGCAAGACAGATCTGCTTGCTTGGCTATGGCTGCTTAAATTTCAAGCCCTTCTTCCCTTGCCTGTCATTATATATTGATTACATAAAGAGCCTTCCAGCTCGCTGTATGATACAGTGAACTGGAATTAGGACAAGTGGCAGTGCTAATCCATTTTGATGTCAAAGCAGTTGCTTGGTGTTCTTCCAGCTCCTTCTTGACTATCCCCTAGATGTCCTTCTACCAACATTTATCATCTGGCATCCACTTGTGCTATTGGAGCTTGGGAACTAAGGGCCAAAACCTCTTGCCATTCAAAGCTGTACTAGCTCCATTGATGGCCATTTTCTAAATTACTTTTTGATGAGGACAGTGAAGGGAATAATTTTATTTCCAAAGCTCCACTATATGTAAATGGATATTTTCTGAAATTCCTCTAACTTAAAGTTTTGTATGTCTTTTGCTTTCCTACATCCTTTTAAAAAGAGAGTCTCAACTGTTCTTTATAACTTGGACACAATTTGAAAGCATAAGCTAGTGTTAGAATAAGAAAACATGGCCCCCCAACTAGGTTGGTTGTACATTCAGGTGAGGGCCTTATTAAAACTGTCAAACTCTGCGGATAGTATTTATTGAAGCTGCTGCAGTAGTTTTTTATTCCTAAATCAAGCCTAAACTTCAGTGGAGGTATTCAAAGTGAGAATGGCCATTCACACTTGGTAGCATCTGACAGAGAGGCTGATTCTGTGAAGGCAAAGGGGTGGTAGGTTACAGTAGATGAGCGATTGGGATGTGAGTGTCCTGCATAGTGCAGGGGGTTGGACTAGATGACCCATGAGGTCCCTTCCGACTCTATTGTTCTATGATTCTATGATTCTATGAAATGGGATAGGAGAGGGGAACATTGACTTTTTAATTGCTTCTTGCAGCTTAATTAAGGGATCTAATCATAGATTGCCAAGAATGCATGTTACTTGGCCATTAGCTATTATGCTGTATCAGCTGTCTTATTAAACGACACTTAATAGCTTGTGCCCAGGACCAGAAGCTGGTGGTTTAGGGGCTAGATCTGTGTACCAAGGTAATTTTTCTGCCTCCTCCCCCAGAAGTCCCTACCAATTTTAATCACAGTGTGACTGATATTTTTCTCATTTATTCCCTACTGGTAAGAAAGCTATGAGTTTCATTGTATATTTCATATAAATATTGTAACAAACTTTTAAGGATCCCTTTTCCCCTTGCAATAATTTGCTTATGACAGATATATTTGTATATGTCTTGTTACCAATCTACATCTTGCTTGAGTCTTTTCCATTATGGCATTTTTATTCCTAGTGTGTATGCGTTCCGAGAAAGTAGAGGACTACAACTAGTCATCCTCTTGAATGAATGTTTCAAGAAGAGCACTTGCTTGTCAGCTCCACTCCCCCCCACACACGTATGTCCTTATACCATTCAAGTTCATGGGATCCAGACTTGAATGATGCCAACCTCACAAATCATGTGGCTACTGAATTGTTCCAGCCCTAGATTGCCTTCTGGCTAATACAGTGGTTACGAGTTGTTTATGGCTTACAAGGTAAAATCTGGAGAACATTCATCCAAACATTCAGAAATATTCTAATCATCTGAATATCTAGATATAAATAGGAAGATCCAGCCATAAATTGTTCCTCAGGCTTTTTCAGGTCAGACTGTTCCATGGGTCATGTCAGCTGCCTTTTTATCCCCTAAACATGTTTGTCTCACAACATCCATTGAATGCAGACACTAGCTTTTTCATCCCACTGCAATTAAAGCACACTAGTGATTATGTAAAATGACCCGTTGTAATAAAGAATGCTAATGGAATATTCTAGATAACTTTATTTGATGATAAGCTGTAATGGTCTCCATTAACATATGTGAAATTACCGGATTATAATAACAACATTTGCTCTGTCATGCATAATGAAAGACACTTTTTTCTAGCTCTTTTTATGGGGAACAAAAGAATATTGCTAGGTAGCTGGTATTCCCCTGCTATTCTTTCATGGCCACATTTCCCACCATGTTTATTCCCCTTGTAAAAATCAGCCCCATTGGTCTGTTCTGGCCTTTCCTGATCATTCCTCTCTGGGCAGAAAATTCACATCCAAGGGCCATGGCCTCCCCAGTACTGAACATGGACTTGATGAATGGATAACTGGCACAGGTAGGCTCTGTTTTTCTCCATTTCAACAACTTTGGTTAGGCACCTTTTTAACTTCAACACAATATTGTCTTCCATCCCCACCAACTTAAACTTCACTCTACACGCATACACCAAACCAAACAAAAATGTCTTTCTGTGCTGGTAGAAGTCAATGGGAGAGGAGGGGGAGAGAGGCCTTTTATGCCTTGCTGATTTCATGTGCGTCTAAATGGCTTTTTGTCTGTTGGAGCCTCTCCAAATCCCCTCACCTGCTTGCCAGGAGGTAAAATATTTTTTGGAGGTAAAAATATTTTTATTAAATTATCTCCATTCTACAAAACACCATGTATAAAGCTGATTTTTCAAAGTATATATAACTCTTTTATATACAAATCTTTCAAGTAGCTAACTCCATCTTACCAATTACACAATTCAACATTAGCCACTTCAAAAATTACAAGATTCAAAGTTACACTAACCACAAAACAACACTCCAATGGTTAATTTCCCCCCCCCCAGCAGTAATTTATAGATACTGTCCCCCACCTCCTTATGTGATCGGCATTTCTCAGCCCTCCAGCCACAGCTACCATCTGCGCCAAACTTGTACCGGTTTTCGTTCTTTGTCATATACAGACATGCTTTTAAACTAGTGTATTATGTTCTCCACTGTGCTGCCTACTGTCCCTGTTTTCATGCCTTTCATTTGTTGACACCTAAGGCTCAGGCTCCCCTATACCCTGCCACAAGCTGTTACAATAAATTGATGCATGAACCGTAACATTAACCAACGCAAACTAGTACAACTGTACCCCAGGGTGGGTGGGTGGGCAAACCTCCATCAAGCGCAGGTTTGAGCAGCAAAGCGCACGTGGCATTATTTATAGCCCACCTTTTCACCCCGCCCCCTACACGGCTGGCTTCGGGCCGTCCTCTACGTGCCAGGTGGCACGTCAGAGCTCTGTGCCTCTTCCTTTTGGTGCCAGCTCCTCCGCCCATCAGTGGGCGGCTCTGGGTAAGTCAGGGCCTTCTTTTAACGCTAACATAAACACACCAATCACATTTTGGATTAATTGGGAACTTTATGCAAAGTGAAAGAAAAACTTCTCCAGTCCCTCCTGACAAATACACCCACACGTTCTTCACATTTTTTGATACGGTGCAGAAAATTTATGCCAACATCATGGGAAAACAATGAAGAAAATGGTTCTGTGCAGAGCTATCACATGGTCCACAACTGACAAAATCTCTGGAGACAAAGCTCCAGAGTTCTAAAACCATTACTATAGTGCTAAACTGCTAATATTCAAAGCTACATAAGCAAGAACCTCAGCATATTTTCACCAAAGAGGAAAAATCCAAATTCTTTGCTTCCTTGTGTAATTTTTTTTTGTACCATACTCCGTAGTTTTTCTATTATGTGTACAATAGCTCCGTGTTAACAAAGGGCTGTTCCGTACCCCTCAAGGAATTAAGTTATTCATATTGGTACTTCTGTTTTTAGGGATCTTTCTCTTTTTCCAGTGTTTTGCCAAATGAAGTGAAACTTTCACATTTTGTTTCAGATAACACACTGCTAGGTTTGGCATTCTTTGATATAAGAGACACCACACTCATGTCTTTCATTGGGCTACCATCCTTTGATGCAATGCTTGGCATTTCTCATATTCAAGTGAAGATGTGGTCATTATACTGTCTCCATAATTTTCTTTAGTGTTCTAAGCCTCCATACATCACACTTGTTTGTCCAGCTGTTCTGCCTTGTTTTGCATGCTAAGCAAGTGCTAGGAATATCCCTTTCTCTTTTTCAGCTATTCAGCATCTTTATGGTGCTGCATAAGTAAAAAACAGAATGTCTGCTTAAGTACGATGCAGAATATTTTTTTAAAAAAAACCACCCTCAAACAAGTGCAAGCTACCAAAATTGAATATCAGCATTTTCATCTTATCCCAGTAAAAATGATATGGGAATCCCATGGAAACAAGCCAGTGCCTTTTCTCTGTCTCTCCTTCTGTTTTGTTAAGAAATCATGTCAGAAGATGTTCCTGTACATTATTGATGCTGACAGCTTAAGCTTTTGTTTTCCTTTTAACCAAACCTCACTCAATTAGAACACTATTTAATAGAATAGCTATGGCAATAGGAGACTCTCTCCAAGCCCAACTGAAGCCAGCTCCCCGTATACAGAGGAGCTACATGAATAGAAACAGGAGCTGAGATGGTTTGAGAGAGTTTGACAGAAAACTAATGATGAAGCCTCAATAAGTGCAGCTGAAAACTTACATCGGGCCACCCACTGACACAGCAGAGAAGCCAGGTGGAAAAGAAGGATGTGCCAGGGGGCCAAACCCAGCTGTGCAGGTGCAGGTGTAGCGATGCTGTGTTGTACCCAGGAATGGGTGGAGAGCTGTGGGCCTGGGTTGTCTTAAAAGGTGCCACCTCTTTCACCCAAGTTGCCACCAGGACAGCTTCTTGCTATCTGCAGTGGTGGAACCCTGCATGAGGTGAACCGGGAGGCTCCATGCAGTCCATTATGCACTGGATGAGCAAGTAGGCAGCCTTGCAGGCAGCTTGCTAGGATCCACAGCCTGGGGGCCTTTCTAATCTCTGTCCCATCCCCAGACAGGAGGCAGTAGAGGCTAGAGGGGAGCCAACACTGTTGCTGTGCAACACGAGGATGATTAACAATGAATCTTCCACTGTGAAACTATTTTGCAAGGCAGGGGGTAGACCTAGCATGTGTAACCAAGACCTCAGGGAGGGAGGGCAAGATCTGGTCCCACCCCTAGTGGTCCATACATCCCCCGTTTGGAATCCAGGGACGCCTGATTGCGAATCTCTGCTTTAGGTGCATTACATTGCTAGCTCACCAAATCTCTGAAAATATCCTCTGTCAATGCTGAAACTAATTATGTAACTCAAATACTATTATCAGACCATCGCATATGTTGAAATTTGCTCTGTTGGGAAGCAAGTAAAAAGGTCAAGGAAATTTTGCTTAGAGCTGAAATGAATCAATTAATTTTCTACTTCTGGGATTTCTGAGAACTTACATTTTTTGTGCAGACATTTGATCAACACACATGTTGCCAGTTTCTCAAAGTAAATATTTAGACCTCACATTTATAAGTGGAATATTAAACACTGAATATTTATTTTGTAGCTTAAAGTATTTAGAGGGTAGTCAAAATGTCATGACGTATCATATCATACATACATACATACTTCTCTTTATTACGGTCATAGACCAGCAAAATCAAAACAATTTCACATACGAATAATATGGCTAAAACATGGTTTTACTCATAAGATAGCATTATGTTAAACACTTAGACTATGAGTCTGCTAAAATACAAATTAAAACTAAACGGAAATATAGGTAATTGTTTTAATTGCTCTCAGTGTCAGTTAAGTTTTAGTCAACTTCCGCCGCCTTTTCATGGCTGCAGCACAAAACCTGGCGACACTATATGTGATGGAACAGTTTGTGTCTGTGAGCAGCAGGGAGATATATGATTGTCCTGAACACCCTGGGACTCTGTGTAATCATGGTGTGATAAATATGGAACGAATGTCATTATAAAACTGACAATGCAAAAGGATATATCCCAATGTTTCTATTTGGCCAGAGCCACAGGAGCACTTCCTTGCACCATAGGGAATTTTCTTGTATCGCCCTTCAAGTACAGTTGAGGGAAAGGCATTGCAGAGAGCTAAAGTGAAGTCCCTCCGGTAATTAGGCACTTCAAGATTCGTCAAATAAGCCAAGGGAGCTGTGACATACCTATTGCCTTTACTAACAATGAAGGCAGAGGTATTTGCTAGATCATGTTGGCATTCTATATCCACTACTCGCTGTTTGATAACCTCTTTAGCTTGGTCATAGGCCATCTGAACCAGGAATTCCGGAGAAAATCCCAAAGCTGCGATTTTTCCCCTCACAGATTGTTTCCATGAAGACTGGAAGTCATCCTTCAATATCAAAGAAGCTAATCCACAGGGAAGAAAACAGACCTTTTTTTGTGCCTTTCCAGTGACATAAGCACCATGGGCTATCCTGTGGCCAGATGATTGCAGAACAACTCCCAAATATTTGAAACAGGAAACCTGTTCTAACTTAGTTCTGTCAATGTGTATTTCTTTGGCCTTTTGGCAAATGTCATGATTTTGGTTTTCTGATAGTTAAGTTCTAATTGTTCCCCTTCACAATATAATGGCAATGCATTCAGTGCTCTTTTAAGTCCAATAGGTGTTCTTGAAAGAATTACTGCATCATCTGCAAACAGAAGAACTGAAATGTGTCTTCCAGCAAGTTTTGGAGGATGAAAGCTCAAGTTATTGAAATGGTTCACAATATCATTGATATAGAAATTAAATAAAAGTGGGGCCAGTATGCAACCTTGCTTAACACCTTTTTGAGTTTTAACAGGCGTGGAGAGAAGACCCTGAGGGTTGCACCTCACTTTCAGTGAGGTCTCTTCATATAACTTACATATTAAATAAAGCAGCCGACGGTCTACTGAAGAATTCTCCAATTTCTCTCACAATTTGATGTGGGAAATGGCATCGAAAGCTGCTTTGAAATCTATAAAAGCAGCATAGAGGGAAGTTGTATAGCGAGAGGAGTATTTCTCAATAAGGTGATGTAGAACCAGACACTGATCGATAGTAGATCGACCCTCCCTAAAACCAGCTTGTTCCTCAGCAAGGACATTTTCCTGTTCCATCCATTCTTGAAATTTGGACTGAAGGTGCCTTGCGTAAAGCTTACTGATTATGTTGAGGAGGCTAATTGGTCTGTAATTAGCAGGATCACTCTTCCTCCCTTTTTTGTAAATTGAGATGACGATTACAAGTCCCCCGTCTTTGGGTATACAGCCATGGGCATCAATGCAGGTGAAGAGTGAAGCTAAGATAGGGGCCGAGAATTCCAAATTATTTTGGTCATCCCTGTGGGGATTAGGTCTCCCCCCTGGAGTCTTCCCCTGGACGTATCATATCATTGGCATATTAACAATATTTCGGATTGTATCTCTCCCTTTGCAACTTAAAATCACAGAATCAGAAAAGGGAAGGGGGAAAAAAAGAATGAGTGATATCCAAGGGTAAATTAAAGTGCATGCACGCAAAAGCATTATGGTGACCACCCTAAAGCAGGGCCATCCGTTTACACCACAGTGGGTAGATCAACAAGACACACCAGCAGCATGGCCCAGCAGCGGTACATCAGATGATGCACAAGAGGTGCAAAGGGCAGGGCCATTGGGAGCACATATTTAAGGTAAGACACAGACAGGGCATGGCTTCACCTCAGCCACGGCTGGACAGCTTCCCTCCCTCCCTGTTATAATGTTGTGTTATAATTGTGTTAATGAGTGAATTTCAAGTTTTTAATTTGTCACAGCTGTGATTTAGGGGGCACAAAAGGAGCCTTGTCAGGGGGCCAGTTTGCATACTAGCCCCTTGTGGGTGAGAGTCCCATTAAGGGATTGGCTTGATGCAAGTGCAGCTAACCTGGCTGTGTAGCCAGGGGCTCAGAGCCAGACTTCTGAGGGTCGCAGAATGAGGTGGACACCCTTCTGCCCTCACAAAAGGTGACTCCCAAGGAGTCAGGTGGCAAGGACCTGCCCTCCCAGCTGGGATAGAGGCAGGACCCAGGACACCATTGGGCCCTTATGTATACAGACAGCCGGATGGCTGCAGGGGTGGCTCTTCTTGTGCCAGGCTAACCCTCCTGTAGCCATGTTAACACCAACACCAGAATCGTGTCTTGCTTGGCTGATAATGCCCGCCTGCTAGTTAATATCCAGAATTAAATTTTGTTGGTCTTAACGTTAAGTTTTCCTCCCCTGGCAAAAGGTGAAATTTAAACCATTATTTACTACACCGGACTCTGCTCTCAGTACAGTTGCAAGGCTGTTAGAATAATGCTTTCATAAAGGGTCATCTAATATTTTTCCAGAATCCATGCCAAATTTGATCAGGTTTCTTCCCATCAGCCACCGGCTTTTCCAGTTTTGCTCCAGATAAGTATGTTTCACATTATGGCTGCCTCAGAAGTTGGTTCCTAGGCACTTCTTGTTCTCTGCTTTGTGGTTGACTTCTTTCACTTTCTCAAGCCGCAGCGCACAGAGCAAAGGCACATCCCACCTCATTTGTCATTTGTGACTCATTTGCTATGGTCATCTGCCATAAGCATCTGCTCCTCTCCTGCAGAAAGCTGTGCAATGCATGCAGGGGTAAACAGATAGTAGCTGTGTTCATCACCAGTTTATTGCCAAAGAAGGAACCTAAAAGCCTTTATTCAGATTTTAGCTCTCCAGGAATGCTCTAAGTGCCAATATATACATTCTACGAAATCACATGACTACATCTGTCTGGTGATACACCATATCATACAGAAGCTGACAAATCTACTGTTTAAAAACAGAATGGTCTTCCTGCACCGGGAAAGTTAGCACATCATTGTAGGGCTAGAATCCTTCTCCTTGCTTTGTGTATATATGTGTGACTTGGTTGAGAGGGGAATTTAAAAAGTGATTCCTCTCCGACACAGTAAAATGGCAGAATACAGGAAGGGTTTTACCATATGACTATATTGACTGTGTTGGGCTGAATGTTTTCAGAACTGAGATGATACTGGAAAGACTTCCTTGCCTTAGAAGGGGTGTAATATGGGATAAGTTGGTAGTTGACCATTCTTCTCCAGTTTGGCAGTTTCTTTATGTATGAGTAACTCAATTGATTCTGGCAATGAGAGTTAAGAAATTAAAGTTGTAGACAAGATGTTCCAAGTTCTCATTTCATCCCAGTCATAAGCATACTGATACATCAATTTCAAGGTGGGACATGGAGTTCTCCATAAATTACATTGGATTTCCAGATTCCAGGTATTACTATTGGCAGTTTAAAGATGCAAAGGACTTAATCACTAGATGCTTAAAGAATAAATAGCTTTATTCAGAATAAAGAAACAACTGAGTAAAAAGAAAGGAGAGACATAGTCTAACTGTGTTCTTCTGAAGGCAGTCAGGGACGAAGTCCACTCAATGGAGTAGGAAGGGCATTTATGAAAACCTACAGGGCATTTATAAAAACCTATGTGATGTCAGTAAAACATGACTTCTATTCAACTTTGCATCTGCAAACTTGCACCCAGCTCAATTATTTAGGGAAGTCTGATCACTCACCACCCTCAAAGAAGAGTGCCAAAAGAGAAACAATTTTATTTTGTTTATTTTTATTATTGTATTTATTTACCATCCTCCTTGAAGGCTCAGGATGATTTACAATTGGATATCAGCTGTGAGGCATTTGCGAGATAAAGTCTCAACATTCTGCCACAACCTTCCACCAACTTTGGATACAGAGAAGGAACTAGAGGCCCCTTGGCCATCTTTAAAGGATACACTAAACAGTTTCAGATTACTCTTGCTGACCAAAGTGGACAGGATACTGACTTTGATGGGACCAACCACTTGCCCCCTGCCTCTCGTGGTTAAGTAAAAGACCGGATGTGAGGATAGGGCCCCCCTTTGGGAAATAATGGATGAAGATGAAACTCAAATACTTTGGCCACCTCATGAGAGGGAAGGACTCCCTGGAGAAGAGCCTAATGCTGGGAGCGACTGAGGGCAAAAGAAGAAGGGGATGACAGAGAATGAGGTAGCTGGATGGAATCTCTGAAGCAGTCGGTGCAAACTTAAATGGACTCTGGGGAATGGTAGAAGACAGGAAGGCCTGGAGGATCGTTGTACATGGGGTCGTGATGTGTCGGACACGACTTCGCACCTAACAACAACAACCATTTTGGTCCTTTATCATACCCATCGTTGCATGAAACGTTCTCTTCATATCTCCAATTTTCTTGAAGAAAAAGGCATCGATCCTTGAAGGGTATGGTTAATGTTTGTTGTATGGAAATTGTGGGTTTTAATATTTTATGGAGTTTTATGAGGTACATTGTTTTATCATTTTATTGTAAGTCACCTTGAGATGACTCAGTCAACCGAGGTGGGATATAAATCAAATTATAAACAAATAAAATAAATATGTAAAAGCTGAAATATATAAAAGCTGAAAAAAGTACAAGAAAGAGGAGCCCAGCATACAAATGAAGAAGAAATGAAATTGAACCAAATGATTTAGGGATTGATCCAGCAAGCCTGAGAAAGTCAATATCATTCTTAATTTGTGTGCCAGAAAACATTCTGGCCATGATCCTTCCCATTCAAACATCAAGTGGTAAGCATGTTATAGTTGTTTCAAGACCAATTGCATGTGGTCTCATGTTGCACTTTTCATAAATATTTTTTGTAATCACCAGTATCTATAATGTAAGACAAATTTTATATGATTATATATAGCAATAGCATTAAACAAGGCATAATAAAGGGATGCTCTATTATATAAATAAATCATCATCCCAGGGGAGCAGTTCATTTGCACAGACATTTTACTATGCATTTATTTAATATTAAAATTTATTTCAACTTTATTTCAACCTTCAAAGGCATTGGTGTATGAAACAGTCCAGAAGGGAAGGAGTTAAATTTTTAAATAAATTTTGGAAAGGACAGGGAAGAGCCTGCCTGAAGCAATGCCATATATCAGTGTCAGCAGAGTGAAATATGGCTCTTGCTACTGTTTTCATTATGGAATTGGGCTTTAAACTTGACCTACTCTGCAGTGGAGATGTGATTTCGCTTATTGTGTGACACTAGGCATATGTTTAATATTTGCATTTTTATAAATCCGTTTTAATGTTGAGCTTATCACAAATGGATGCTATGTATTACATCCGTGTTGCTGTTTCAATGAATCGCATTTGGGTTTGGAACAAAATGAGCCAATGATGTCTATTTCCCATTGTGACATCACAACCAGTTTGCGTTCTCTTGCAGGTAGTTAAGAGACCTAATCTTGTTTTTCCTGAAATCAAATCCAACGCATGCAATGGATTGAATTTTAGAAAGGGGGAAGGGATACAATTTCCCATTCAGCACAGTAGAGATGGATTTTGCTGAAGCTAACTAGCTTAATAGCAGAACAAAGCTCTAAATGGTTCAGAATGGCAGGAATGATTGGCTGCAGCGCTCTGTTTCATATTTCATTCAATATGACCAACAGCTTAACTATGAGTCACAATCGTCATTCCAGTTAAGCTGATCCTCATTATAGTTAGCTCGGATTGTTCATTTCTCTGTGAAATTAACATCTTCTTGAGCAATTAAGAGAACTGGAATGAAACACACTGATATGGAAATGGATTCGCAGGGCCTTTCTGCACACAATAAATATGGTGAAATGTTTACCTTGTGAAGATGCTATATCCTGGCCACTCCACACGACATCATTTCCCCCCAGTGGACACCAAGCAGGCCACCATCAAAAGAAAGGTATGGAGGCGAAGAAGTGCTATCTCCACCTCTAATGTCCTGCCCTTGCACCCGCCTCACTCTCCCTTCTTTCAGGGGATGGGAAGTGCTTTTTAAAAATGGAGAACCGCCTGGAGCAATGAATAGGCAGACATGCGCCTTAGCAGGGATTGTCTGTGCTTCTATGAATATGCGGAGAGTGGATCCAGAGTTGCCTGGCCTCCCCCCCCCCCTCAGCCACTCCAGGAGCTCAAGCAGGAGACAAGGACCTTGCACCCCCACCTGCCTCCGGGAGAGCAACCAGAATCAGCCTCCCCAATTGACGCAGTGGTATTTGGGAGAGGCACAACCTGTCAACCCAGTATGACAGCCCAAGACACCAAGATGACACACAAGACCCGGGAGTAAAGAGGGGCAGGTTGTATTGCAGACCATGTGGCATCCTGAGCTGGGAGAATCTGTCCCCATCCACAGAACAGCTCTCCACAGATACAAAACAATCAGGGAGAGGCCACAGCTGAATGGGAGACAGAAGAACACTCTATTTCCTTGGATCAAGGGGAAGCAAGGGGAGCTGCTAGGCAAAAGAGATGGATAAAAAGACAGAGGGCTGGGACAGCAAGGGGTTGGAGGCAGCGGAGGTGAGAGAGAGAGAGAGAGAGAGAGAGAGAGAGAGAGAGAGAGAGAGAGAGAGAGAGAGAGAGAGAGAGAGAGCAAGGAGAGGGGAGGTGGAGGAGGAAGAGGAAGAGATTGAGGGTAGAGAAGTGGAGGGAGAAAGTGTGTTGCCAACGAACTGGGGATGGAGGCAAGCCTAAGTGGGTGGTCAGGGTGGGGGGAGCCTGGCATGGCCACTGGAGTCCCCAGAAAACCCCAGAACATCCTTAGTGGAATCCAGGATCCTCCTGTGTTATTTGTAAGACTCTGGAAGAACGGGGATGGAGTGCACCTCACAGGATTGGTATTGGTGCCAGGTGGAAGGCTGCTTTGTCACTACTTCAGGACATTTTGGGCTGCCTGCCACAGGTCTGCAGTTCTTCTTTTGAGGTCTTATTATTTCAGGCCACATTTGCTCTGGCTTTTTGGGGTGCCATTCACTGCAGCGAGTTGCTGTCAGCCTCAAGGAATTATTCTGGGGCGATGTGTTTGTCTCATCAGGGCATTCAAGTGATTGGCTCCCAGTTACACAGCAGGCTGTCAAAACATAAAACCGGTCAGTTGGGATGGGGGTGTGTTTGAAGTGTTTTAGATGCTTCAGGGGGTTCCTCCCTTGCCTGAGCTTGGCCTGATATCTTGGGGATGCTGTTCATTCATGTGAATGGCACATTTGTCCAGTTTTCAATCCATGGCTGTCCTGCATCAATGCATGAGGACCCTGAGACTTCTGTGTTGGGAGTTTTGAAATATGTTTTGAAATGAATCATGCAGACATATGTGTATAGCTTCCATAAATACTTTACTATTATAAACATAACAAAACAGTCTATCTAATATATGCTATTTTAGCTTAATTAACAATGAACATAAGGAAACTATGCTTCAGTTCTCCATATTGCCTCTGTCAGTCATACACACTAACCAGTATATTGACTAACCAATCAGTGTTTCTGTAGACTACTACATTTGTATAATATTTTCTCCCTGTTGGAAGGAAACTGCTACTCATCACCCTATAAGCTCTATGCTAACTAGCTAGAAGAATACCATAGGAACAGTAGTTTAACTCCTTCATGACTGAAGTTACAGATGCTTACTATTCCAACTCCCTTTCTCACGTGTCACTGAAATCATGAAGGTTCAGCTTCTTGAGCAGATGCTCAAACTGTTGGGCTATGGGAGGGTGGGAGGTGGAGGGAACTCTGTAGGCATCAGCCTCTTTTAGGGCACCTCCTAGCCACCTGCCATGCAATGGCAGCCTCCTCCCAAGCTGGGGAAGCACTGCATACTGGATGCATGCAGCTTCTTATGGAGGCCCCCGAATTAGCAGAGCCCTGCACACAGGTTTGGGCCCTGCCCCGAAACAATCCACCCACCAGTAATAACCACCACTGAATGCTGTGAAAGGGGAGGAACCCCCCTGCCCCACTCCTGCCAATACTCATTAGGCAACACACTGAAACAATACATGCTGAACATAATCCAGACACAAATCCACACCCCACTTTAACAGATGAACATCGTCACCCCTAAATCAAGCCATATGTCTGAAAATGATATCCAGGTGCCAAATAACCAAGCAACCAATGATGGTACAATGCTTGGTGACAGACTTGCACAGC
The DNA here is from genome assembly GCF_049243985.1 of Paroedura picta. Lineage (NCBI taxonomy): Eukaryota > Metazoa > Chordata > Lepidosauria > Squamata > Gekkonidae > Paroedura > Paroedura picta. The sequence goes on along the minus strand of NC_135381.1, from coordinate 24,109,580 downwards.
CTATGTCTTGCTAGGTTAACTTTCTCCAGCACAGCAGTCCTCCTCCAGTACTGATGCTCTATCACCACTGTCCAAAAGACAGTTCCATTGTTTACCAGTTGTAGTCCAGATCAGATTCAAGGTGCTGGTATTAACCAGGTGCTGGAGTACCCAGCTTGCTGGGGGGTAAACGGTAATGACTGGGGAAGGCACTGGCAAACCACCTCGTATTGAGTCTGCCATGAAAACGCTAGAGGGTGTCACCCCAAGGGTCAGACATGACTCGGTGCTTTACCTTATTAACCTTTAAGGCCATCTACAGCTTGGGCCCTGCCTATCTCAAGGACCACTTGTCTCCTTATGCCCCCCCCACACGACTCTCTGTTCTGCCAGTGCTAATTTGCTTGTGGTCCCTGTCCCCAGGGAAGCACACCTGGCCAAAATGGGACAGTCTGGTCACCTTACCTCTGCTGCTTACTAATTTTGTGGAAGTTGATTTGAAATCTGTGATATAAGGGAGAGATACTGCATGTTGCATTGGTTTGCGGAGAAAAGTCTGTTTGTGGAAAAGCACCAGGGCAGTTGTGAATGATATTGAGCTGTATGGAAGGGCGGTACAGAAATCTAAATAAACATGCAGTCTTTCTGAAACCTGAGCAAATTGCAATATGGAGAACAAAACTCCCAGGGCCTCATATGTCACCCAAAAGAAAATTAACTTGGATAGTCTCTGCTTTTTCTGAACAGTTTTGAATGCAGAAAATGCATATCCTAGAAGGCGCCATATGTTTTCACCAATGAAGAAAAAAACCCCTCTCAGGACAATGAAGTATAGCAATTGAAAACGAAGCCAACTTAATATATACCAGGTGCTCTGTAACTTTCCTTCTCTTCCTTTTTGAGACTCTTGAGCAAAAGAGCTGACTCTGTCTAATGCTATGATTACTGCAACACAGCTTTTTATTATTTCTAGGCATCTACTGGGGATTTGGATAGCAATTTTCTTGGATCAGAGGAGGTTGTGTTGCTTTAATGGCTTAACAGTGGCTGTAGATTGCTTGCTTTCTCCAGGTAGATCAATTGTATCTTAAATGCAACATGGCAGAGCTGGGGGAAAGGAGGATTTGGTAGCTCTGAGTCATCTTAAGAGTTAGCACAATTGTTGCTAAACCCCTGTTTTCTGTTCCCAGCTGCTCAAATGTTTGGTTTAAATGGCTCAGAACCATTTAATCCTCTGTTTTCTGCTTGCTGCTACTTTTGGCAGGGACCAGAAAGCAGGGGGTGAAATGGCTTAGAGCTGCATTTGGTAGGGAGCAGAAAGTTAAATAGCTTAGAGTCATTTAAACCCATGCTTTCTGCTCTCTGAGAAAAGTGGTGAGCAGAAAGCAGGAGTCACATACCAGTTCAGTTCATAAATGAACATATCAGTTTGTTGTTTCACTCATGGTTCAGTTATGAACCATGAACCAAACCAGACTTCAAAATGTGGTTTATGCTCATCTTTATTTCCCTCTTCTTTGTTCCTACACAGTCAGATGCATCCTTACAGGGGTAGTCAACCTGTGGTCCTCCAGATGTCCATGGACTACAATTCCCATGAGCCCCTGCCAGAATTTCCTGGCAGGTTGACTATCCCTGCTTTAAGAGAGCAAGATTGTATAGTATTTGCTGCCTGTTTTATCTGCATGCATAGCTAATGAGGTGATCACCAAAACTAATTAGTGGGAGATGTAGGAAGAGACTAAAGGCCTGACAAAAGCTTTAAGTCCTGATTTCAAAATCTCAAACTTTTATTTCCATTTTTACAGTGTGTTTTTTTTATTTCTGGAGGCAGGAGCAGCAGCAGGGGTTGGGGGAGTACTGTGAGAAAACCATCTAAGCCCACAATAATCATGCAAACGGACACATCCAAACTCATTCAGATACATCCAAACAGCTCATTTTGCTCAGTGCCCATGACTGGCAAGTGGGATGTGAGCCAAAGCAGCAGGAATTCAGCTTGACAGACTCAATGCTATTTCTTTATTTCCTTCTCCGGAATTACTTTGAGATATTCTGATCTAATATAGGGAATTGTCATATATCACGGACACCTTACAATTGGTTCTGTTGAAAATGAGAGGCAGTCAGAACACCTGGCTTTAACTTAGCTTGGGCCCCATTGACACATTGCAAAGCCCTTATGTTTGCAGGGACCAACCTGAGGACTTTACATCATATGTACAATGAGAGTTTTGTGCCTCTCCGAGGAACACTGGCTCTTTTCTATTTGCAACTGCAGCACGCAGGGAGAAGTGCTGTGGCCCCCTCCCCCCGCACACTGTTTTCACATCCTCAAATCTCCCCTTAGAGCTGCTATTGTCTCCACTGTGATATTTGCATATAGCAATGTAAAGACGGATTTTAACACAGAGCCAATCATTGTGCCATGGGATGACCTGATGACAAAAAACCCCCTGATAATCTGACTCTCAGAAGGTATGTGGGACATATACCTGCTCTGGGGCTACTTGGTCAGGGCCCCCTCCCTCCCATGCAAACACACACACACACACACATACAGAGATGCCCTTTCCTCCCTCCCTTTCCCCTACTTAACTGTTACATTCCCAGCCTCCTCCTTGGTTCTCCCCCCTTGCTCACAAACAAACACAGATAGACAGACAGAGACTCCCTTTCCATCCACCCCATTTCCCCCCTCTTACCAATTGGTTTCCCAACCTCTTCCTTGGTTCCCTCTCCCCCCCCCCTCACAAATACACAAACATAGACAGACATACAGACACTTCCCTTCCTTCCCATTTCCCCACTTAACTGTTGATTTACCAAACTCCTCCTTGGTTTCTCCCCCTCCTCCCATTACAAACACAGAAACATACAAAGTCTCCCTTCCCCACATTTCCCCCCTTACCTGTTGGTTTCCCAAACTCTCCCTCCCTCCCTCCCTCCCTCCCACCCACCCACCCACCCACCCAAACACACACACACACACACACACACACACACACACACAAACACACAGACACTCCCTTCCCTGTCCCCCCATTTCTTCCCTTACCTGTTGGTTTTCCAACCTCCTCCTCGTTTCCTCCCCCTTACCTCACTCACAAACACACACACCCCTTCTCCCCTCATTTCTCCCTTTACCTGTTGATTTTACAATCTCCCTCCCTCCCACACATGCACACACACTCCCTTCCATTCCCCTCTCCCCCTTCCTCTTTCTGATTAACTTGTCCTTGGGCCTCTGATGCTGCCTCAGCCCCCGCTGGGTGTGCAGGATCTGCCAAGTCCTCAGGGGCGGGGCAGCTGCTGCCTCGGCCCCTGCTTCATGCTCAGTGGCTGGTAGTGCCCTGAGCCTGGCACAGCCAATGTCAAGGCCTTGGGGGTGGGGCAGCTGCTACCCCTACATCTTCTGACATGTTCTATAGGCAGGATTATGGACATCATGTTTGTATTCATTTCCATTTGACAAGGAGCGTCAGAAGATGTGTCCTACATCAAAAAGTATGTGTTGTAGGAGGGATAAAGCAGCTTCTCCCTGTGGGCTCAATTACAAACAGGAAAGAGCTGTTGCGCTTTGGCGAGACACAACCCTCCCACTGCATGGGTGATGCAGAGTCTTCCCATTGATTTTGCTATGTGTGGATGATGTCTCAGGCTCAGCAAACACTGACAACACCATTGCAATAGAATAGGGAGATCTCCTTTGGTCAATTTAATCCACATTAGGAAGTGGCTTCTCATCATGCTGGTGGGCAAGAAGAAGAAGAGCTGGGGATTTTTATACCCTGGTTTTTACTACCCAAAGGAGTCTCAAAGCAGCTTACAATCTCCTTCTCCCCACAATAGACACAGTGAGGTAGGTGGGGACACGAGAGAGCCCTAACATAACTGCTCTGCAGGAACAACCCTAGGAAAACTGACTAGCTCATGGTCACCCAGCTGGCTTCATGTGGAGGAGCTTCATGTGGAGGCTTCAAACCCAGTTCTCCAGATTAGATTCCATCGTTCTTTAACAACTACACCACACTGGCTCTTTTTATGGAAAGGAAGCTCCACTGTGATATATTCCCAAGGGCATGGCTGTGTTTTGAAGAGCTATATGCAAGTCTTCATTGATTATGCTCTATTATTGTTGTTTTCCCAAACCTATCTCACTGCCCCCATCTTTGCTGTTAAAATTTTGCTGGTGAGAGGAACTCAATGACTTCCCATTCTTCAGATTCCTGCATCCTCCCACCCAGATCTCTATTATTAAATCTCTGGATGCAAGGCTTGCACCTTGCTATTTAATTGCTACAGAATAAGTTTTGCCGATATCAGTTGGATTACTTCTGAGTCCCCATGCTGAGGATTGGACTAACAGCCTGCTATTTTGTACATGGAAGCTGGCGAGGTTTCTTCTGAATTACTGACCATCCATTTCAGTTCTAGTTTATCTAGCAATTTTGCCTAAAGCTCCCTCTTCGCTTAAAACCAGTGCAGCATGAGCTTCTGCAGGGAATATGAACACTATCTACAGCAGCTATAGGAGAGCATTCAGCAGTGTCATTGTGCGTGGGAGGGAGGTCTCAGGCTCAGTCCTGAACCACAAATAAGGCTGAGATACTAAAGTAAGACTGGAATACGATTTTCATCTGTGAAATGTCAAGAAGGGCTAAGTAACAAGGGAGAAACAAGGGAGAAAAGGGAGTAACAAGGGAGAAACAAGGGAGAAACAAGGGAGAAAAGGGAGAAAGTTGGACCTTTGCTGCAGATTTTCTTGGCTTTTATGATGGAAAATGTACCTTTTCTCCACAGCTGTAAAAGATACAAGGGTCTCACCTGTCTTTGCATCTGGCCATGGCCTAATAGGGAACTACCTCCTTTGCAACAGTGCTGGGTTCAGTTCCTAGCAATTTCAGTTCAATGACCTCAGATAGGAGGTGTTGGGAAAACCTTCCTTTCCCAGAGAACTACTTGTAGTCAGAGCAGAAACTGCTGTTAGGTGTAAAGCAGCGTTGAATAGTCATTTCCATAAATAACTCTCTGCTCAAAATGTATGTTGGGTAATATATCCTGTCAGGTATAGAAACTGTGTTATAAAACTCATGAATTTTCTGCTCAATATGAATTATAATTATTGTCATCTGCCCTATCAATGTTTAGTGCTAGAAGTCAAATTCAGCTTTCACAGCCTTCTTTCTCTTTTGTGTTTTAACTTTGGCCAAGATTTCTATTCTTCCTCTTGCTTGGTGGTCGCACTTTTTGATGGTGAGACCTGAGCCAAAAGTGCAGCTATCAAGCAGCGATAATTACAGAGGCTGCCCTGCAGGACCGAGGCTTGAGTTGATGCAAAGTGACACACATCAAAAATTGCCATAGCAGGTCACCTGCAGAATAATGACCTGACATTAGGGCCAAGAGGATGCAATGAGGGAACAAGAAGAACTGTTCTTCCTGCTGCTTCTCCAGCACCGGTTTCTGTACTTCATGTCTCTCAAGTTGGGGAGAGGCAGGTGTCTTAAAACTGGTGATGCCCCAAAGTGACAAAGAAAGCTTATGTCCTTGCTGACATTATTCCTTTTCAGAGCACGTTAACAGTCTGTGGGTATTGGAGGGCCTAGGCCTATTCTGCATTGCTTGATTTTTCCCATCTTCTGGCGTACCTCGCCAAATGGAAATGAATACAGACATGACATCTGTAGTCCCACCCATGGAGTGTCCCAGAAGATGTAGGTGGCTGAGGCAGAGGCTGCCCCACCCATGAAGCTTTGGCAGCAGCCACACTGGCAATGGGGGCCTACCAAGCTGCTGTGCATGCAGTAGGGGCCGAGGCAGCAGCAGAGGCCCGAGGACGAGCTAAGCAGAAAGAGGAAGGGGGAGAGGGAAGGGAAAGGGGTGTGTATGTGTTTGCTTGGGAGGGTGGGAGGGAGGGAGGGAGGTTGTGAAACAAAGAAATAAAGGGAGAAATGAGGAGGGGTAGGGAAGTTAGTCTCTGTATGTCTTTCTTTGTGTGTGTTTGCAAGGGAGGGAGGGGGAGGAACCAAGGAGGAGGCTGGGAAACCAAAAGGGGAGTGGAGAAAGGGGGAGAAGAAAGGATGTCCCTGTATTTCTCTCTCTCTCTCTCCCCCCCCCCCGTGTTTGCTTGGGAGGGAGGGAGGTTGGGAAACAAAGTGATGAAGGGGAAAATGAGAGGGGGGGGGAAAGGGAAGGTAGTATTTGTATATCTTTGCATGTAATTGTATGTGCAAAGGAGGGAGGGGGGAGGAACCAAGAAGGAGGTTGGGAAACTGACAGGTAAGTGGGGAAGGGTGTCTCTGTATGTGTGTGTGTCTGCAAGGGAGGGAGGGCCCTGACCAAGCAGCCCCAGAGCTGGTACATGTCCCACATACCCTCTGAGAGTCAGACTGTCAATAGATTTTTAATATAATTGCTTCTATTTTTCAGCATGTAGATCTGAGGGCCAGTGTGTAATTACAGCAAGCGTGTCAGACTAGGATGTGGGAGATCTGTGTCCTAAGTCCAGTTTGCCATGAAATTCAGTGGATGACTTTGGATCAGCTGCTTTCTCATAAACTGTAGAGAACAACATCTTGTCCTGAGCTCCTCAGAAGAAGGGAGAGGTAGATGCCCACTCAGTAAGATGGCCTCAAGATTCCTTTTTGTCTGCTGTTTTACTGCTGCACATTTGTACACCTGTGTATTGACAAGAATCTTGAGGTAGCCTAATATACAATCACAAAGAATGCAGTCTTTGCTGTGGATCAGCATAGCAGGTCAACATAGATGTGAAAATAGCTGAATACTGCAAAAAGAAGGAATTTTGTGATTTTCACAAATGATATATTTGATGATCAAACTTACTCTCCCCATGACCTGTATTGTACAGTGTTCACTTTTTTTCTCAACCCATTCAGTCATAGTATCAGCCTGCTCATATATGCTCTCAGTACAAAATGGGCTGTATTTTGAGAGGATTCAGCATCACACAGGTAGCTGGATAGTAGTTAGCAATAGTTCGAACGCACACTGGTTTTGTTTGTTTATTTCTTTTTTATTTATTAATTACATATGTATACCACCCTCTCCTAAGGCTCAGGGCAGTTCACATGGAATGAAAACAAGAACAATACATCAATATCAGTGACTATATCAAATGAAAGGCAACAACAATAATATAACAATAAGCAGAGAAATAAGATTGTAACAAAGTAAACAGTCTAACAGACCCATGGCTGGTCAGGTCAGTCATATGGGTTCAAGAGAGGGAGGTTCAGAGGCCCAGTAGATTCCATGCCTGGTGGAGTAACTCCCTTTTGCAGGCTTTGTGGAACTGTTTTAGTTCTGTTAGAGCCCTGATCTCTTCTGGGAGCTTGTTTCACCAGGTGGGGGCCAGGACAGAGAAGGCTCTGGCCCTGGCTGAGGTCAAGCAGACTTCCTTGGGGCTTGTTACGACTAGCCAGTTGGAGGTGGCAGAGCGCAGAGATCTTTGAGGGGCATAAGCAGAAAGGCAGTCCCTTAGGTACACTGAGCCCAGACCACATATGGCCTTGAGCCTGATCCAGAATTCGACTGATAACCAGTGTAATGTTGGAGAATGGGCTAGATGTGGAACCTCCATGGAGTTGCTGTGAGGACTTTGGCCACTACATTCTGGACCAGCTGTAGTTTTCAGATCAAGGTTAAGGGTAGGCCTGTGTAGATTGAGTTGCAAAAATCTAGCCTAGAGGTGACCATCATGTGGATCACTGTGGCTAGGTGTCCCAGGGTCAAGTAGGATGCTAGTAGTTTGCCTTGGCAAAGATGGCCGAATGCCAGCCACGCTACTCTTGTGACCTGGGCCTCCATTGAGAGGGAAGCATCCAGGATCACACCCACATTCCTGGTACAGCGAGCTGCTGATAGCTGCACACCATCCAGGTTGGGCGGGAAAGTTTCCTCACCTGGCACTTTCCTGCCTAGAGATAGGACCTCTTTCTTTGAAGGGTTGAGCTTCAGATGACTCTGCTTGAGCCACCTCATCACTGCTTCCAAGCAGCTGGTTAATGCTTCTGGGGGAGAAGCAGGGCAGTCATCCATCAGGAGGAAGAGCTAGGTGTCTTCTACATATTGATGACATCCCAGCCTGAGCATCCATACCAGCTGGGCAAAAGAGTGTATGAAGATGTTAAACAGGATTAGACTCCATATGTGAGACTCCATATGTAATTCAGCGGCAGCTTGAAGATCTCTCCCTTATTGCTATTCTCTGTCCATGGTCCTGGAGAAAGGAGATAACCCATTGAAGAGCTGTTCCTGTATTCTGGTGTTGATGAGGCAATGAGCTAGAAGTTCATGGTTGACTGTGTCAGACGCTGCTGACAAGTCTAATAGTACAAGCAGCACCAATCCACCTCTGTCCAACTGGCAATGGAAGTAATTTGTAATGGCGATTAGCACTGTTTCTACCCCATGTCCAGGCCAGAAACCTGACTGGGATGTGTCCAGGACTGAAGCTTCTTCCAGGAATGCTGATATTTGGTCCGCAACAGCTCTTTCAATCATTTATCCAAGGAACACTAGGTGCAAAATCGCTCTCACACGTTTAAAGATTTATTTTTTCAGCAGCAGGTGTACTACTGCCTCTTTTAGCCCCTCTGGGAATTCTCCTTTTTCAAGGGAGAGATTGATTATATCCTGGAGGGGACCCCTTATTCTTATATTTATTGTTTTAAATAGCCATGATGGGCAGGGGTCTAGTGGGCATGTGGATGATCTCACTGCTGCAAGCATCCTGTCCACTTCAGTCAGCATGAGTTGTCTGAAGTTACTCAGTGTTCTCTCCAAAGATGGCCATGGGGCTTCTAGTTCACTTTCTGTGTCGGAGGTTGGAGGGAGGTCACAACAGAGTGTTGAGATTTTGTCTGCAAAATGACTCGCAATTGCTTCACAGCTGTTATCTATTTGACTATTATTTTGATGCCCTTCCTCTAGGGCAGTAAAAGACTGAACTATCCTAAACAATTGTGCTGGGCGTGAGTTAGCAGACATGATAGTAGTCGAATAAAAATTATGTTTTACTGACTTCACCACCATCTCATAGGCTTTCATCTTCATGCTATAAGATGTTCTCTAGGCTTCGTCTTGAACCTTCCTCCAAACTCGCTTTAGTTGTCTCAGCTCCCAATTCTTCCTGTAAAGCTCCTTGGTGTACCAAGAGGCCCGCTTGAGATGGGGGAAGATAGGATGTTGGGGAGCTATTTCATCAATGGCAGTAAGCATTCTGTCATGTCAGTCACTGACCAGACCATTTAGAGATATGCTGAAAGGCATTGGGTTCCACAGAGCATTCAGGAATCAAGTTTGATCCAATTGTGTCCTACATCATTGCTAGGAGTAGTTCCAGATGGATAGCCATGTTAGTTTGTAGCAGCAAAATTAAACAGGAGTCCAGAGGCACCATTCAGACTAATAATATTTATTCCATCATAAGCTTTTGTGAATCAGAGATCACTTCATCAGGTGCATTGGCATATAAATTCAGTGAGTTAATGCTTTTATATTCACAGTAGAAAGGTGTATTACAAAAAGATACTGGTTTAAAACAAGATCCTCAAAAGAGAAAATTGGTTCATTCAAAGTTGGTGAAGGCCACTTTCAGCAAAGTAGGATTAACATATAGTCTAGCCCAAGATAAACAGATACAATGGAGGGTTATAGAAAGATATAAAAGAAGAATCTTAAAACATCTATAGTAAGAAATCCCAGATCTCCATTAAGACCTGCAGGGTAAATAATCTTATTAATGAATTCTGATACATCAGTTTTGCATTGGTTGCTGCCTTGCCAGAGATCAGTACCTTTTAGATAGCAATAAAATGCTGTAGAAAAATTTTAAAAATCAGCTACAGACTTCTGGATACTGTGACTGTTAATGTACTGGTTTCATGTATAGTTTCAGTTATATGTAAACCGCTCTGAGCCTTTGGGGAGGGTGGTATGTAAATATGAATTAAAAAATAAAATAATAAAATAATGACAGATTTCTGTCCAGCTGTTATTTTGTATAGGAACTGACCTGTTTGTCTAACACAGGCTTTCTCAGCCAGGGTTTTGTGAAACTCTGGGGTTTGTTAACAGTCCTGGAAGAGTATTCCAAATGGGTAGTAGTTAATTCATTTTAATATATATATAATTTGTTGAACAGTTATAACGTCATATGGCCATATATGGTCATGTTGACCCCCAGCCAATAGCCAATGATGGATCTGGATCAGGTGGGAAGGGGGTGCTTCCCAAGTATATTCTCAAGGATTGCAGCACTTCTGGGGATTTTGAAGCCTGAAGAATGTTTCAGGGGTTCCTCAATGGTAAAGAAGTTGAGAAAGCATAAAGAGTAGAAGGACATTTTTGACACTGAATGGGATATGTTACACTGGAGGATGAACAAATTAATAAGCCAGAGATGGTATAACCCAGGGGTAGTCAAACTGCGGCCCTTCAGATGTCCAATTCCCAGGAATTGTAGTCCATGGACATCTGGAGGGCCGCAGTTTGACTACCCCTGGTATAACCAATGCCAAGAGGCCTTGTGGTTGTGCTACTTGTGGATAGAATTGTCATCTAGATTTGTTGTAATGTCGGTTCCGTGAGTTTGTGCCTGTGTTGGGTGTTCCATTGTTATAGGTCAGAAGATGTTTTGTATTGCTCAGCATTTGCATCTGAGATGGCCTAAATATACTATGTATTTGATGCATTGTGCAGAACAGACCTACTGTCCTAAACGATCTCATTATGATTTATATATGCATTCCTTAAAACCTCCATAGTTTTAAACCTCCATAGGCTGTATGGGGGGGGGGGGTAGGCAAAGATGCCTGAAAAGAGAAACAAGGATAAAAGGACAGCTCTGTTGAATCCTTAGGGAAATAAAGTCTAGCAGAGAGAAGAATTTGAACTGGATTTTCACACTTAAAAAAATCTGGGGACAGAAGAGCAAATGTCACAGAGAAGGGATGCCAAAACTGCTGGTTAAATAGAGCAGGAAGTCTTTCTAAGGAAAGGAAAAGCTTCAAGATTTCTGGAAAATGAATAGATAGCATTCTGTGCCAGTGTCGGATTCTGTAAATGCACGTGATCTAGTTTCTGGGTCAAGGGATGAACTTCTAGCAGAAAGTCAGAAGTGTGTAACAGAAATAAGTGACAATATTGCATGTACACTACATTTTTTTCTGTACCATAATCTTAGTAAGGCGCAGGAAAAAAGGAGGCCAGCTCTATGACATATTCTTAGGGTGTTCCTTCCCATAAATATACAAAGATGCCACTTTTCATTTCTTCTTGTTTTTTATATATTGCCACTGTAAATCTTTCATTTTGCCTATTTTCATTGCTGCCATTTGTCATAGAATCATAGAGTTGGAAGGGTTATCTAGTCCAACTCCCCACACAATGCAGAACACTCACAACCCTATTGCTCATCCACTGTAACCTGTCACTCAGTTTAAAAATTTCCAAAGATGGAGAACTCACCACCTCCTGAGGAAGCCTGTTCCGCTGAGAAACCGCTCTGTCAGGAGCTTCTGCCAGATGTTTAGATGGAATTTCTTTTGAATTATTTTCATCCCATTGGATCTTGTTTATCCCTCTGGGGCAAGAGAGAACAACTCGTATCCATCCTCTATATGGCAGCCTTTTAAATACTTGAAGATGGTTATCAAATCCCCTCTCAGTCGTCTCCTCTCCAGGCTAAACAGACCAAGCTCCCCCAACCTTTCCTCATATGTCTTCATCTCCAAACCCCTCACCATCTTTCTTGCCTTCCTCTGGACACACTCCAGTTTGCCTATATCCATCTTCAGCTGTAGAGCCCAAAACTGAACACAGTACTTCATACGAGGTTGAACCAGAACAGAGTAACCACTATGCCACAATTTCCAAAGGTCAGTCCTCTCCCATACTCAATGAACATTCCACACCACAGGTTCTTGATACCCATATCTCCACACCCATGCCCTCATTTGTCACCATGCCACCACAACCTCCCACAAAACACATATTCAACCCCATGCCCTTACAGACTGGACAGCTCTTCCCCTTCCTCTTCCCACTGCCAAGTTCTTGCGCCCATTGTATTCCTGGGTACAACGGGCTTTGCCTCTAGTCATAATAACAGGAGAATCAATGAAACCCATCAGCTTGCCCAGAAGGCTGCAGCCAAGTTTTTATTTGCTTAATTCACTTGGCTCTGTTCTATTGCATAACATTAAAGGGATACTCTTGTTTCGATCTCCTCCCAGAAGGAAACTATCAGTGAGCATAAAACCCAAAATAAGCAGTGGATAGTGGGTGTAGAGACTCGTGTTTGGCCCTGTGAGGCATGGGATCCTCTTAACTGTTAACTCTTAAATGTGGAAAGAGATCTTTCCACATTGCAATACTCTTGACTCCCCCACCCCCAGTGATGTGACATGGAAGACATTATTGAAACTGTCCATCCTAATCCCGCATGTTGGAAAAGCTACATCTATAACCACTTGCAGGATACCATTTCTCTGTAATGCAATAGCTCTTTTCAGTATTCTTAAAATAGTAATGTACAGTGACTTGCTCTGTAATTTCAGTACTGGAAATATTGTGGAATTTTCCCAAGAACTTGTACTATGGAAAATACTAGAGCTCTGTGTGTGTGTGTGTGTGTGTGTGTGCTCACGCACGTGTGTGCTTACTTAGGTTTGACAGGTTTGGCACATGTCAAGCATTGTATCAGATTGTCTCATCTCCCCAATGAGAAGTCACCAATACGTTCTCTGACCATCCCCCACCTATCTATCAACATGTCTAATATGTCATTTTCTATTTTCATAACTGCTTTAACAATTGTTGTTGAATGACATTTCTCACTGAGTCTCCATGGAGACTCACATGCCTGAATAAGTCTTTTAAAACTGGACCCCAAAATAATTGGTCACTGGATATAATTCCAGGTCTGAATCATTTCAGTCTTTGGATGGTTAGAGAGCATGTGCTTGGCACATGAAATGATGGGCTAGTTACGATGGCATTGTTTGGTAAATGAATTGTTTCCAGTAAACTTGTTACATCTGTAAAATTAATTTGCTGCAACTGGCTTTGAATAATGGTCAATTAATCAATTTTAGTGCATGCTCTTTTGAGATGAAATGGGCTATATGTTCTAATTGGGTGCTGACTTAATATGTACCTTTGATTTTTATAAATGGCCTGGCTTGTCATTTTTGTTACCCTGTAATTGGTTTTTTAATACATAAAGCATTTAGTGTTTAGAATAGGATGAAGATAAAATGATTAAAAGTAATAGATTTTGTTGGACCATTTTGTCCATCTCAATTGAAATGTTCGCTAACAGATATGGCTTTTAGAAATCAACAGTGTGCTTGCTAAAAAGACGGAGGAACATAAGAATGACTGATTTAGGAAAATATTTGTGGTATAATATTTGTGGTGACCTTGGGATTGTCTAAGTCATGATAAAGCTGTTCTGACTGAGCAGTAATATCAGGACTCTCTCAGCCTCGCCTACCTCACAGGGTGTCTGTTGTGGGGAGAGGAAAGGGGAGGCGAATGTAAGCCACTTTGAGACTTCTTCACATTGAGAAAAGTGACATAGAATTTATTTATTTATTTATTTATTTATTTATTTATTTATTTATTTATTTATTTATTTATTATATTTGTATACCACCCTCCCCGAAGGCTCAGGGCGGTTCACATGAAACAGAATAGAAACAGTACAGATAACCTAGATTAAGAATGATGAATGAAATGAAACAACAAGCAACATGGAACCATAGAAAAATGAAACATTAAAGTAACTCATACTGATAGCCCAATGGGTTGGGCGGAACTGCAGTGGGTGCTGTAGGAGGGAGCTCAGGAGGAGGACCCTTGGGAAGCGGTGGTCCAGGTTGACCCCAACCAATTCCCAGGAGGAGGAGCTCCCTTTTGCAGGCCCTGTAGAACAGTTCAAGTTCCGTCAGGGCCCTGATCTCCTCTGTGAGTTAGTTCCACCAGGTGGGGGCCAGGATAATCACTGGGAGTAGGTGGGTGGTGGGTACTTGAAGATAGTTATCAAATCCCCTCTCAGTCTTCTCCTCTGCAGGCCAAACTCCCAACCTTTCTTGATGCATCTTGGTCTCCAAACCCCTCACGATCTTTGTTGCCTTCCAATTTGTCTACATCCCTCTTCAACTGGGGTGCCCAAAACTGAACACAGTACTCTGAGGTTGAACCAGAGCAGAGTAAAGCGGTACTATCATCTCCTGTGATCTGGACATAATACTCCATTTGATAGAACCCAAATTCCCATTTGTCTTTTTAGTCACCCAGTCACACTATTGACTCATGTTCAATTTATGGTCTACTAAGATTCCTAGATCCTTTTTGCATATTCTACTGCCAAGCAAGCCTCCCTAAATGCACAGCTGTGTTAGGTTTTTACTACCTAAATGCAGAACTTCAAGGCTGCATTACCCAGGCCTTGCAGACTAAACAACCAGATATCTAGCAAGGCTATTTTAGCAACTTTAGATCAAAGAATACTATTGCCTTCTTTCCTATGTGAACACCAGTTCCCGCCAAAAACCCATTCCGTATCCCCCCCTTAGAGCCCAGGTATATATTCCATGTGACCCCTTCCTCTGGTGTTTCTGTCAAGATTACTGTCTGCTAGCTTATGTGATGTGTAGATCTTGAATTCCAATTTTTCCAATGAAGACTTTTGCTTAAAGCTTCTTCCTGAAGCCCGAGAGTGATGTCTATGGAGTGAGTCTGTGAGGTCTCGACCGCTTGGTTCCTGACAACTGTAGCCCAGCCTTTTCTCAGAGGAACACCAGCTGCATTCAACCCAAGAGGAGCTTCCAAGTTATTTTTCATAATTGCTTAATGTGACATTCATTATAATAATCCAGTCTGGTGCTTATAAACGGCGTCATTAATCATGCTAAGCTCTGCAGCTGGGAAGAAAGGCAGGAGATGATACCCAGTTCAGGTAGTAAGAGGCCCGCCTGAAAGGATGAGTGCACCTCCCCATCTTTTCCTTTTATGTTTCAAAGGATTTCTAAAAATACATCTAGAATTGAATCATGTGAGTTTGCTGAAGTGTTTCACATATTAAGTTCATTTGAATTTCTTTCCCCTCATTCTTAACCAATGGCACACACACATATCAATAATTAGGAAAAAAAAATCCCCACACTGGAAAGATTCATCTGTGTCCCTGATTGTTGTCTTCTTTCAGTAGGTGAAGATTTTTCTGTTTCATCTGGCATTCTCTTACTGGCCCTCTTTTTTTTTTTCATTGTCTTTTAATGTATTTTCAATTGTTGGCTGCCTTGAAGACCCTCACTGGGCAAAAAAGCAGGATACAAATGTTTTAACTAAATTAAATAAATAATAAGAATGTGCAAAAAGGAGACAACCTAGATAGATAACAGTGTCATGGCCTCCAGAAACACTTTTAATGCAGTGTTTTGCTGATGCACATTTGTTCTCCTGCACATCCTTATCCATGGTTATATAGAGGAAATATATAATTTTTGAAACAGCCTGGGGGTTGGAATGTGACCGGCTGTCCAAGTTGGAATAGGGCCAATCAGGGTTGGCCCTGCCCCTGCAGCTCCCGCCCTCTGTCCCTGGACTCTAGCCTCTTTGCTTTCAGATTCACCTCAGTGCCTGGTGCCAACAGAGGTAAGGGGAAAGGTTCCTGGGCAAATGGTTGTGGTGGAGGGCCTGCTAATGAGGGCCTCCCAGCTTGTTGACTGCCTGCTAAGGAGCTCTGTCCCGGGCCTTCTAACAAGCTGGCCAGCCCCCGCCTGCCCCATTAGATCTGGCTGTGAGCTGTGGCCCAAAGCCACCTTAAGCTGCCTGGCCAGGCCTTTCAAGGCCCATTCTTAGGATCAGGCTTTAAAGCTAGTCAGAAAAATAATACATAAAAGAATCTTGATGAAGCTGTATGCACAATCCCATCAAGATGTAATTGGTGTTTGGGGGATTTTTGTTTGTGTCATTCATTCTGCCTGACAGCCAGAATGATGGATGCACTGTTCTGAGTCCACATAGGGCTCAAATATAAGATCACTCTGATTTTCATGATCAGTATATATTATGCAAACAGATGCCATAGTGACATGATAGTTTATACAGTTAATACTTTCTACAATACCTGAACTGGACCATTGAAATTAAACTTAGAATGAACATGAAAGATTTTAAATTTCTCATCCTAACAGCTTTAGTCCGCCATTAGCTAGGAGTAGCTGTGGGTAATATGACCTTATACTCTGTCCAAGAGACAAGTATTTGCTTATATGAAGTTTGTCTGAAACATTAATAATTTGTCCCTTGACAAAGCCAGCAGGTGAAACGCGTTGGGACTTATATGAAACTGAAGAGAGACGACTCTATTTGGATTTATTATTGCCATATTGGTGCCCCAGTGCATCTGTACAATTTCATATTTGTTTCTTCTCTGGAACCTACCCCTCCCAGTTCATTCATTTCTGCCAGTGCCACAGAAGTGCACCATGGACACAGCATGGTCAAAGGATTCATACTTCACCACACAAAGCTCCTGTGGTATGTGATCATTGACTGAGGCCCCCGCAGGATAGGACAAATGATGTATCATCCTAAACTACCAAGGAGCCTTCTTGGAGACCACCCCCAATGGAGGTTGTCCATGGGTGGCCCCGCGAAGGGGCCCACCACCCGACCTGCCTGGCATTCCTTCCTGATTTTGTCCTCCAAGTCATGTGGCAGCTCCTTAGCTGACTGTAAATTCCCACAATCTGTGGCCACCCCCTCCCCAGTAAAGGGGATGCAGAAGCACTCTGTGAAACCCTCCAGCCAATAGGAGGCAGCCAACCTGTTGGGGTATCTGCTCAGCCACAGGTGGAGGGCACTTACATCTAATAGAGAAATATACCTCTACTAGTCCTGCCTCACTATATACTGTCTTTGTAGACTTCAAAGCAGCATTTGACTCTGTTTCCAGAGTGTGTCTCAGGGAAAAGCTAGAGTCCACTTCAATTGATTGAAGGCTTCTGATTCTTATTAGATCTTTATAACAGAACATGGCTCTTAGAGTAAGATGTAGCAAACAAGGACATTTAACTGACATAATTAATACCTTCATAGGGGTCAAGCAAGGCTGTGTTTTAGCCCCTACACTTTTAAACTTATATATAAATGATTTGATCCTAGTGTTTCAAGATTCAGATTGCATCCCCCAATATTAGCTGGTTGCCAAATCCCTATACTGCTTTATACCGGTGATGTAGTTCTTCTTTCAAGAACCCCCATAGGGATTAGGCAAATGCTTAAAAAAATTGCCCTACCTTGTGAAAAGGAACATCTTGAAATTAACTACCAGAAGACCAAGGCCATAGCATTTTGCAGATGTCCAAAATCTAGAACATGGATGTTAAATGGGCACAAAATTGAACAAGTAACCAAATATAAATATTTAGGTGTATATATTGAAGCCTCTGGAGCAAAGAGCATCCATTATTCATATACATCAGAACTAGGGCAAAGATAAGCAAATAACATTGAAATTTTATCGAACAAAGGGCAGATTTTTTATACCAGCAGCCCTGAAACTATACTCTGCTAAATCCCTAGCCCAACTCACTTATGGTGCATTTTTGGGTGCTCCGATATCAGATACTATCAAGCTTAAAAGGGTCCAGTCTAAATTCCTTCAGGCAACTTCCATGCTGTGTAACCAACTCCATGGTGCATCTGGAAACAGGAATGTTAATGGTCCAAGACAAAATCTGCCTGTCAGCAATAGGAATGTGGCTGAAATTAATAATAACCCACTGCATATAGTTTCTTTAACCCTGAATGATAACTTCCAATCACCTTGGACTAAGGCTGTTCACAGGGGAATCCAAAGCCTGGGCTTCTCCATACACTTATTATCCAAATTAGCTCATGATCAACCTGCATCATTAGTTAAGCAGTGGATATGAGACAATCAACATCAACTGGACCTGACTAAAGCTCCAACTTTTTTGGTCCCAGTTAAAACAAGATATGTTCTGGCCTTTGCCACTTATCTGTCTCAGCTGGTAATAAGTAAACAAGAAGGGCATTTACCCTTGCAAGATGCTCCATCTTGCTTTCAGCTCTTATAGAGGGTCACTATAAGAACATTCCCCTTACACTGAGTGGGGAAATTGATACAAGTGAGCATATATTGTTCCACTGCCCTGCTTATGTAGACATTCGTAGCAACTTTACTGAACCACTCCTTAAAAAGTTGCCAGGACATCATGATGTAGATCGAGCAAAGAGGCTGCTAAGTGACAACTGAGCTGGCTAAGTTTTGTGCCTCCGCCATAAAAATCCAATGCTCAAAGGAGCATAATTTTAAGTTCTATGATCTGTTTTAAATTGTATTACATTAAATGACCATATTATTTTTGTCTTTTATGTATTGACTTCACGTAACTTGATATGAACGATGGTAATAAAGTTTGATTGATACTGATGTAGGGGAAAATGAGTTGCCTCCCACAAGTTCCTACAGTTGCCCCAAAACCTTTCAAATATAGCAATCATGCCTCCTTTCAACCTCCTCTTCTCCAAGCTGAACATTCCCAAGTACCTCAGCCTTTCTTTATAGGGCTTAGTCCCCAGTCCCCAGAGCATCCTCATTGCATTATTATGTGGTTTCAAATATGTCAAATTCTGTAAAGTTTTAATTCACAGAGACTTTTAAGGGATTTACTGACTCTGGAGAAAGATGAATTTCCACCACGCATTTTAACAGTGTGTCCTTAATTACTGCAACAGCTACTGATGCAAACATGTCAATATAATTAATAGCAGACTAATGTTCATCAGTTGATGCTCCATTTGCTGGCTGAAATAGAGGGGCAATCTGTCCCCCATCAAAAAGTTCAATATCCACAAGGACATGTGGGGTCAATTAACACTTCACTTGGGACTCATCACAAAATAACCAGCCAAATCATCCCCTCTATCTTGTTAAATCCAGAAAAGAAAGTATATGTTATGGGCCCAAAACTGAGCTCTCATAGACTGCAGGCTAGATTTTGTGATAATTAGGTGTCAATGTTGTTTCATTTGATTGATTGGAGGGAGTTAAGCAGTGGGGTGCCACAAGACTTGGTACTGGGTTCAGTAATTTTCAACATTTTTATCAATGCTCTAAATGAGGGAGTTGAAGGACATTAAATTTGCAGATGACACCAAACCGGGAGAAGTAACAAGGACCCCAGAAGATAGGGATAGAGTTCACTGAGAGCTGAAAAAGGGGGCAAATGAGAACAAAATATAATGGGGCTGTATAAGGAGGGGAAGGAGGGCATCCCCGAGTGTTACCGGGGCTTGAGTTAGGTTTTATCAGAGGAGGAATGCAATCAACTGCCGCCCCACTGGCCCAAGGACTGCGCCACTGAACTGGTGCCAGGGGCAACTCTGCCCAAAGCCAAACTCTACAACATGAGTCCTGCAGAGTTAGCCAAACTCCAGAAATTCATTGACAAGAATCTGCAGAGGAGCTTCATTTGCCCCGCCACCTCTTCCATGGCGGCCCCAGTCCTCTTTGTAAAGAAGAAGGATGGGACTCTGCACCTGTGCACCAACTAATGGGCGATCAATACTGTGTCCAAAGTGAATGCTTACCCTCTCCCACTGATTAAGGACCTGTTGGGGCAGTTGGGGGAGGGGAGGGTCTTCACTAAACTGGACTTGTGGGAGGTCTACTACTGCTTGCGAATTGCCAAGGGGGATGAATGGAAGACTGTCTTTACTACCCCACTAGGGCAATTTGTGTACCTTATGATGCTGTTCAGGTTAAGCGTCTCACTCGGCATTTTCATGAATGTGATTGATGAGGTGATGGTGAAGGTGGAATTATCGGCTTCTTACAGAAAATTCCACCCGGTTTTCCATGTCAGCCTCCTGAAAAAGGTGCCACCACCGGGCAAGTGGCACCCTGATCAACCACCCCTGCCCCCGGCGATGGTGGGGGACAAAACCCACTATGAGCTATCTGATATTGTAGATTCTAGGCTTTTGTGCAAGTGCCCCCAGTACAATGAATGGGTGGATTCCAAGGATGTGTCTGCCCCCATCCTAGTGCGCAAATTCCATGACCGGTTCCCAGACAAGCCCGGGCCGCAGTCCCTGGCTGCGGGAGGAAGAGAACGGAGGAGGGGCTTGGGGGGAGCTGAGTGCCATGAACTCTCTTGGTATGTATCTCCTGGTGCCCCCAGGTCAGGTATCATAATCCTATAAATCCTTTCATAGTTCCTGGCCTCCTCTGCATTCCACTGAAGTTCTCAGCGGGGCCCCGTTATCTTTCTGATTCCAACGATCTTGCCGGCTCACAGAGACGGAACAGAAATGTAACAGTTTGGATCAAAGCAGAGCCATCTGGGTTGGCTGGGAAACTCTGCATGTCTTTGTATGGTTTGCTCTCCCGCCTTAGACCTTAGCTCCCCTCCCTTATTGGGTCATCCTTATAAGTATCGCCTAATGTCTATTGTTCCTTTGTCTCTGCCAAGACCTTTGCTCAATGGGTCTTGGAATGCATCAGCATTTTTGTACCGTCCGTTCAATAAAGCTCTTCTTTGGATTTTCACCAATCCTGAAATCCTGGATGCCTCTTTATCACGGACTTTACTAACTGGACTTTGTTTGATCCCTGACATTAGGACTGTAGACATGTATTGATGATTGTCACATAAATCTTACCTATTTTGATTTATTTTATTTACCATTTCTATCCTGCCATTCCAAATCTTTTTTTTTTTTACATCTATTATGATGCTAGAGATATATCTAATTTTTAATATTTCGGATAGCGATAATTACTTGCATCATTTATACTTATTGAGTTGGAAGTGATTATGCCAATTCATATTGGGAGTAATTACTATACATATATCATTATTAAAAATTAAAGTATCTGCAGGAACTAATAGCCCATCCACATGACATGTGCCATGAAGTACTGCTTTGGGGTATAACATATGATATAAAAAGTAGGTTGAAATCTTCATTGTTGGACTAATTAAATACATGTATCATAAAATGAGCAGCATGGGTGACTTTATGGAAGCCACATTAAAGTAGGTTGGATTGTGTAAGGAATAGATTACCATTTAAGGAAGAAAGATGGTTCGATAGTTAGTGCACATAAGCAGAAATTAGTTTTCAAGTTAGCAGAGCTAGGGAAATTAATCCACACACAGAGAGTTGCATTCTGTAAAGTTTGCTATGAACAGCAGGTTTCAACAAGCCATTAGATAAATTCAGAACTTCCAGCAGCAGAAAGGTCTTCAACATGAGCGCACAGAAGGGCATAACAGGCAGAGAGAAACAAAAGAAACATGAAACAAACTCTTAAAAATTAGAAAGCATTCATTAGAACGCCTCCTGGAGTTAGAATGGACTAAATACATTCTGTCTCAATATGTACATAAATCAAATGGCTCTAGTGCTATCACTTCGTCAACACAAAAAACCTCTTACCATTAAAGAAACACAGTCCAATCCCATGTATGCTTGATGGATATTAGACTTGCTATACTCATTGGGACTATCTAATCTTGCTGCCTATCACATTTTTATCTCACCTATGATTCAAATCATTTAGGGTGACTTTCATCATTCTCTTGTCCTCTGTGTTGTTCTCACATCTCTGTTAGGTGAGTTAGAAAGTGACTAGTCCATGGCCATTCAGTAAACTTGGTGGCAGAATGGGAATTTGAATCCTGGTATTCATGACCCACTCCACATTTTCTAACCACTATACCATACTGTCTCTGGCTTTGTTCCAAGAAATGGTTTATAGTAGCGATCCCCAACCTGTGGGCTGCGGACCACATGTGGTCCTTCAACTAATAGGAGGTGGTTGAGTGGTCCCCGGCGTTGAGTGGTCTCCGGTGATAAAAAGGTTGGGGACCACTGGTTTATAGGACTGCAGCCTTGGTTCCTTAGAACAGATGAGTTTTTGTTAAATAATTTTACTAAATTATGCAAGTGGTGGAAATCTCATTTTGGAATGTTTCCTCTATGTTCTGAAGAAATACGTATTTCCTTCGTCTTTAGGTTATGCAAACGTATGTATCAGAAGATACTGTCTTAGAAGAGGCATCCTCTTCTGTGGGATGCAGAAAGTGGCATGCCATTGTGATGATGAAGTGATGTCACCATACTGGGGGACAATGGTCTAGGGCAGTGGTCTCCAACCTTTTTATCACCGGGGACCACTCAACGCTTGACAATTTTACTGGGGCCCACTGCCCTAATGCTCTCTGACTCTGGTCGCTATGGTAATGTTTAAACATCCCTTCAAAATAAGACAGACACGCCACAACAATGAACATAAGGAACATTTTATTTTCATGGAAATTTTAACTCATGACAATGACAAATCAATGGGCACCCTGAGCTTGTTTCTCTGCAACGAGATAGTCCCATGTACGCCTGCCGGATCGTAGATGAAGTAAAGGGCCGGGGGGGGGGGGGGAGAGGAGGCATCCTTTGCGGCCCACCTCCGGTTAGTCGACAGACCACCTGTGGTCCGCAGCCCACAGGTTGGGGATCGCTATTCTAGGGCTTGACATCACTTCTGGAGGTAACATCATCACAATGGCCTGTGGCGGCCCACTGGCTCGCTGAGAATTGTGAGGAGAAGAGAGCTGCTGGGGAGTATTTTGTCAAAATACCATTTTTACGCTCACTGCAGCTTTACTTTGTTCCTTTTATGTTCCTTTCATTTCTTATTAAGAGTCCAACTGGGTACAAGAGAGAAAGAAGAAACTCCTATCAAATCCATCATGGCTTTATTCATGTTTTAAATACCTGGGCAGATATTTTGATATGAAGTGAATGGATGATTGAATTCTCCATGGTAATACATCACTGACTGTTTCTGCATTCATTGTTTTAATTATTAATTACTAATATTAATAATTCTAGTTAAGAACAGAAGCACTATTACTGTCATTAATTACCCATATCCCATCCCATTAATTGCTGCTGTTGTTTCAGTGCCTTATTTTTTTTAAGGGTGCTCCGTCACATGTGCCACCCTTTGAGAACATTGCTGAAGGTAGTTCATTTAAACATATCCTGCCATATCCTGCACAATTGGTGTACATGGGAGTCCATAATACCTTTTGAAATATTTCTTATTATAAGTTACATAGTTCAAACTACAAGTACATATATACACACTACAATTACATTCAGCAGAAAGTAGTGCTGCCAGTCTTTAGATGGGCTTGGAGTTCTTCTAGAATTACAACTACTCTTCAGACTACAGCAATCAGTCCCTCCAGAGGAAATGGAAGCTTCAGGGGGTAGTCTATTATATCATTTCCCCACTGAGCTTCCTTCTCAGGTATCACCCCCAGATCTCTAGAAATTTCCCCAATTCAGAGTTGACAGCACTAACAGAAAGAGTCATTACTTTCTGCCTATTGCTGTTCAGTGTCTTCCTCCTTCACATCATTCCAGCTTATAGCATAGCTGCTTGTGGCCATGAGGAAATGAAGATACATGAAAACCAAACCAGATCATAGGTCTATCAATGTCAGTCTTGTCTATTCTGACTGCTAGCAGCTTTCCAGTGATCCAAGAAGAGGCTTTTCATATTCTTTACTACCTGGTTCTTTCAGCTGAAGATGCCAGGGATTAATCCTGGGGCTTTCTACCTTGGAAAGCCGATGGCCTACCATTGAGCCATGGCCAATCCCCAGTGAGAAATTGCGACTAGCCTAAAGCCACTTGATAACCTATGCTGTAGTGGGGATCTTCACCTTGGTATGCTTGAGGATGTACCTTAATAATTCTAATACCTTTGACAATGAATGAGACAGTCAATAAAGCAGGATGACAAAGTTTTAAGTAGCGAGAAATGCCACTGGTTGTGAATCAGATATAAAAGTATCTTTGTGACATGATGCCATACTTCTCCAGCATTTTAACACTGTGTTGGTCAATTTTTTCTGCAAGTTTTCTCAGTCAGGCCTCCTTTGTTGGAATGTGTGTGTGTGTGTGTGGGGGGGTAGTAGACAGGAAATGTACCAAAAAAAGGCTACATTGTTAGTGTTGCAGGGATCAACATGTGGAATTCCTTCATGCCACAGACCGAAATGCCACAGGACTTTGCTGTTCTTGAAGAGCACTTGTGCTGAATTCCTCATTTTTTCCCTCATAAAAATACACAACGAAAATAAACCCCAAAGTAATAACATCTGTTTTTTTTCTCTTTTTTGTTGCATAGGGTTTGGTTGGTGTTTTGCTAGGATATGAGTTCACATTAAGAAGAACTGCTTAACCTAGTCATACTTGGGGGGAAAAAATCTTTAACTGCACTTGCTATCTTGTTTAAGCTGTTGCATAATGCTCCAATTTAAGATGAGATAATACAAAACGCTAAAGCAGTGGTCCCCAACCTTTTTATCACCAGGGACCGGTCACCGCTTGACAATTTTACTGTGGCCGGGGGGGGGGGGTATTTTTGCCCAGGAACACCGCCGCTGCCTGAGCCCCTGCTCCGCTTGCTTTCCCACCGGCGCCCCTGACTTCCCACTGCCCACTGGGGGGCGCTGCCAGCAGCATCTGCACAGTGCCAAACCGAGGGGGAGCCCCAGCCATGGCGGCCGCTGGAGAGCACCAAAGGTGAGCTGGCGGCAGAGTGTCAGGGCAGCTCCTGAGGCAGCAGCCGAGGAGGAGGATGAGGAGGAGCTGCGGCCCGGTACCAATTGATCTATGGACCGGTCCGATCCCCGGACCGGGGGTTGGGGACCACTGGGCTAAAGATTTATATTCAGAGGCAGAACTCTCATTACTTTCCCCCTTTGGTTTTCATTATATTGATTCCACACATATTATATTTCATTATATTGATTCCACACATATTCCACACATCTCCTCCCCCGTTGTATGATTTTAGAAAAAGTCCATAACATGATTCCACCCAGAAAAATACCATCATTTGGAACAAACAGATCTGATGACTATTTTATGAAAGCTGTTTGATTCAAATCAAATATTTCCACTCTCCCCGTATTTGAGAAATGACTCTTTGAGTCTCTGGTTGGGTCCAACAGAGGCTTTCTACAGGGAAGAGATCTCTATAATCTGAGCACAGACCTTTGACTCCTCATTCCACGTGAAGCCCCAAGTGCTCCATGAAATGCTGCTCCGGGAGGGCAGGGAACAAACATCTCTACAAAAAATCTCTGGTGTGCCCAAGCCTCTACGTTAGTGCCAGTTTCTCTTTCATTGTTCTATTCAAACAACATTATAACTGTGGATCTCAGGAGACATGCTCCTGATATGCATGGTTTTAGTTCCAAAACTGAATGACTTCAAAGGGCTTTCACCTTACATTCTCCCAGTCAGAATATGAGCTTTGATCATTCCAAGAGTTGGTTGAATTCAGCCAGCTTTTCCACCTATTCTAACCTAATCATCCATTCTACTTGGTTTTCATCTATGTATGATTCATGATCCACTTTCTTTTGAGTGGTCAAAGGAAAACCCTTCCACCACTTTTCAACACTGGAAAATATTCTGGTTCTAACCCCCAAAAATGAAAAGATATAGGAAACGGTAATAGTGTAGAACCAAACTTTAAAAAAATAAAGAGCAGTCAGCCTGTATTGTCTCCTTCCTTTTATTCAAAAACATTAATCATAGCAATTATGATAAAGGCAGTCTTCTCTTGTCTTTTGTTTGATAAATGATTTTACAAGTGGATCTACTTTGTAATAAATGACCTTGTATGTATTAATTTTAAGTTTATCCATATGCTTTAAAATAATGTTTACATTATTAGTATTAACAATTTATACAAGGGCGCTGTTGTAACAGATGGTACAAGATAAGAGCACACTATTGCATTTTGGATAAATGGTGGTTATAAGGGTTGTCTCAGAAAACCTTGGGAAATCAGTATGTTGAGGGGAATGGAAGACAGTCTCAATCTAGAGCAGCAGTCCTCAACCTTTTTCCGGTTGAGGACCGCCTCCGGGGGTGGGGCAGGTCCAGGCACCGCACATGCATGTTTTCACCAGTAGGTGGCGCTAACACACATGCACAGAGTAGCCACGCATGCACGTTTGCGTCCGCTGGTGTGGTTCCATTTATCAGGGGGCAGCGCCAGCATGGTCTTTAGGCCCTGCTCAAAGCTTCACATAGAAGTTTTCTTATCTATAAGTCTGGAATACTAACAGCCAGCTGACATCACATCCAGAGGTCCTTGAAGCGTACAAATTTATTTCAGAGGCTTCTCCATGGTCAAAAGGTTGGAAAAGGCTATCCTAGCTTCATTCTCTTATGTTCACAAGCTCAATGAACATTGGTGATACCTTTTTCTTGCATGTTCCATAGCCTGTACTGTGTGGCAATTTGTGGTATAGGATTGAATACAAAGTGGACCTCAGAGCACAAGAATCCCTATGCAGAGAGAAAAAAATGAACCCTGTGAACGTACATTCTTTGAGATGGAAAGATGTTAAGGGAGGGTGAGTCTTGCACTGATCACTGTAAGAGCTTTGGAGACGATTAACAAGTGCAGTGTCATTGGTACGTCCCATTCCAATTTCTGAAACAGGGGTGGTCCAAAGAGTTACTTAAGGTGATTTCAAGAGATCTTGTAAGCTCAGTGGGATTCACCATAGCTCTTTGTGGAAAAGGGAGAAGAATTTGTTCACACTGATTAAAAATGTTAGGAAATACTACGTAGCAGGCGACATCAGCCTTTTCCCCCCTGATTATATGCACATATGCATCTGATCCTCTGGCCTTTCATTCCATGGTTTCACCTGAAAATACACACTTCAATATGCACTTAAATATTTTATTTCAAATAAATCTGGATTGCAGAGAAACAATAAGCAAAGAGGTATGGTTCAGTGCTATGACTCCCTTCCACCAAGCGTTTCTCAAACAAAGGCAGACTTTTTTTTCATTTTCTGTTTGAATCAGTCTCTTTCCCTTGAAGGGAGACTTAGTGAACAGAAGTCATAAGATCTAATCCACTGCATTTTATATTGCTATGACATTTCATATGTATTTCACTGAATGAACATTGCTCTTTATAACTTTTTTTGAAAATCCTGCCTCTGCTCCAAGGAGTTCCAGGTGCCATACCTGATTGTCCTTGCCTATTTTATCCTCACTAGCAGGGGTAGTCAACCTGTGGTCCTCCAGATGTCTATGGACTACAATTCCCATGAGCCCCTGCCAACAAACGCTGGCAGGGGCTCATGGGAATTGTAGTCCATGGACATCTGGAGGACCACAGGTTGACTACCCCTACTCACTACAACCAAAGGCCAAAGTTTAGTCGGTGGCCTAAGATCAGTGAGTCATCTTCTTTCCTAGATCCTACTCTGATAATGTGCCTCCCTAATTCAAACGGGGCAGCCTTTTGATGCCATGCTGGCTGAAAGGGATGTGGCCAAGCAAGCATCAGGGTATGCACAGGTGCAGTGAGCGCCGGCATGTCGGCCTGTGCATGCATGCACTGTTTTAAGGCGGATGTGGGCGGGCTTGTTCCTTTTCACCCGCTGCAGCCACCAGAGCAACATCCCTCCCACCCAATCCCTGATGTTTCACAGTTTGAAAGATTGTTAGTTGCTTATTGTCACAACTGTTTAAGAAGCACGAGACCAAGCCTCGGGGAGACCAGTTGGCGTACTGGAGCTTCCTGGAAAAGGGGATCTCTGTATGAGATCAGCCTTAACAACTGTGGCCTACCTAGCTGGGAGACTAGGGGCTCATGGCCAGGCGAAGGGATGCCAAAAGGAGGTGAGCATCTCAGTGTATCTTTATTTATGGTCACTTAGGCCAAAATTTTAGAAGCACTACTATACAATAGCAGTTTGTAAAAGGGAAGGTAATACATTAAAAGGTTAAAAATGCATCAACAATAAAACTTTAAAAACAGCATTTAGAAGCATTAACTGCCTTTGGCTATTTTACAAGGATAAAATGAGCCATAAAAGCAATAAAACTAGTAAAGCTGTTAAAATGTAAAACAAAAGACAAGATTAAGAGACGTGCGATAATATCTACTAACCAAAAAACATAAGAAGTTCTGTGGACCTATTATGGCTATACATGAGTGACCCATTCTTTCCTAATTCTTAAAGCTAGCCACTCAAATTTTGCTACTTTGCTAGTTAACAAATTATCTGTATCTGATAGCAATATTTGCAGGCGGTGCTTTCTCAGGTCATGAGCACCTCAGTGGCATCATTTGGTCAGCTCCTGTGGAGGGGTATCCGAAGGCAAGGGGGCCCACTCTCCTGGCTTGGACAGGTCAGGGACCAAGTGCCTTAAGGACAGGGGTAGTCAACCTGTGGTCCTCCAGATGTCCATGGACTACAATTCCAGCAAATGCTGGCAGGGACTCATGGGAATTGAAGTCCATGGACATCTGGAGGACCACAGGTTGACTACCCCTGCCTTAGGACCCCAATGTTGTGCAGCCAGACAGCTGAATGGGTTTTCGGGTCTTTAGTTCTCATACCAGGCCAACCCTCTGGAAGGCTGGGATTTGTTAATAAATGGCTGTAGCCATGTTAATGCCAAAGCTCGTGTTGCGTATTATTTCAGCCAAAAGGGCCTTACTGCCAGTCAATGAAAACCCTATAACATACTGCATCCATACACTGTTCCCTGAGATATGTTGCATGTATTTCAGAGCTTGCTTGAGCTTGGGAGGTGGAGACATGAGACATATTTCTCTAGGATCAGGTGCTGCCCTTATGCTGCACAACTTACAAATGCCTGGGAATTCTGACGTTATATCCAGAAAGTTGTAAATGATACTTGAATATATGTTAAATGAATTTTTGTTAGGTGGCAAAATTAGAAGAATTTTAAAAATCCTGATGCACCTCAATATTCCTATGGATGGACAAATCTACTTTGGTAAAGTAATTGGGTGATAGAAAATGTTATGAACATCTCTAATACTTGTAAAAGAAATAATCCTCCCAATTCCCCAATACTGATGGGCCGTCCTTTTAAAGCAGGGGTATTCAACCTGTAGTCCTCCAGATGTTCATGAACTACAAGTCCCATGAGCCCCTGCCAGCATTTGCAGTCCATGTACATCTGAAGGACCACAGGTTGACTACCCCTGCTTTTAAAAGTCTTATCACACTTATGTGCTGGTGAGCTAGTTAATTTTCTCAGGTCCCTTCTCTGATTCTGTGCTGTGTTTTTCTGCAGACTTCCCTGCTACCGTCCTTTTCTACAAAGAAGTTCCAGCATCAAAACAACCAGTTTGTTTTGAGATGATGCAGCAAAACAGTAATTGGCTGATTGCAGTCGGGATGATGTTTACTCATCGTCAGTCTGTTTCACTGAAGTTTATTCATTTCTTTAAAATATGCTATAGACCCAATTGGTTGATTAAAAGAGGGTGATAGTTTGATTGGCATAGGCTGCTAGATGGATGGCAAGCCACCCCATAAAGCTCAACCCTTATGAATGTCCTGATTGTAAGGAATCCAACATTTCAAAGGACAGACTGGCCTGAGGAGGTGTGCACAAGTGATTGGAATTTCAAAGAGCCCAGAATAAACACCAGCTCTTTGATGGAGTAATTTATGCATGGATTGGCAGGAAGAGCTGTCTGAGTGGTTCCTGCTATGTTCAAAGAAATCGTGAGCAATAGGTCCTGAGGATTTGGTACAAAGGCCCTCTCCAGATTAAGATACCAGCAAACATTTTTCTTTAATTCAGTCATTCTAAATCTTATATCCTGCTTTTAGCCTAACACCAGGCTCTCAAAGAACCTGGCTGAAACATTGAATTAGACAACCCATATGACCATTAACAACACACAGCAAAAACAAGAACCTGAGAAAAATATACAACATAATAAATCATCAGGAATCATTACACAGGACTCCCAGACGATCAAGGGCATTTCTAATTTACAGAAAAGTGTTAATCGAAGTGTTAAATGCAGGAATTGCAAGACATCTTTGCTTTACTCTGTTCTGGTTCAGCCTCACTGGGAGTACTGAGTTCAGTTTTGGACACCCCAGTTGAAGAGGGATGTAGACAAGCTGGGGCGTGTCCAGAGAAGAACAAAGATGGTGAGGGATTTGGAGACCAAGACGTATGAAGAAAGGTTGGGGGAGCTTGGTCTGTTTAGCCTGGAGAGGAGACGACTGAGAGAGGATTTGATAACCATCTTCAAGTATTTAAAAGGGTGCCATATGGAGTATGGAGCAGAGTTGTTCTCTCTTGCCCCAGAAGGACAGACCAGAACCAATGGGATGAAATTCATGCAAAAGAAATTCTGTCTATACATCCGGAAGAAGTTCCTGACAGTTAGAGCATTTTATCAGTGGAACAGGCTTCCTCAGGAGGTGGTATGTTCTCCATCTTTGGAAATTTTTAAACAGAGGCTGGATAGCCATCTGACCAAGAGGCTGATTCTGTGAAGGTTCACGCGGATGGCAGGTTACAGTGGATGAGTGATAGTGCAGGGGGCTGGACTAGATGACCCAGGGGTACCATCCAACTCTATGATTCTATTATTCTAGGGGAAATCAGCCCAACAGGGTGCTACAACCCAAGAAAACAATACACTAATAGGACCAATTGATGGAAAGAAAAGCTGGTTAAAATATTCAACCCAAGAAGAAGTTTAAAATGCTCTTCACTAGATGACATTGAATCTTTGTGATGAACAATATATATACCTTCACCAGATCTGGGTAGTCCATGCAATAATGCAGCTCATCATTGTACGATTGGGCCATAGCAGAGGTAGACAAGATTGGGCTGTAGCTGAGATCCAGACCCATTCAAGGAGCGACTGACCAACTCAAGTTATAGTCCATTTGACTCTCATTTGACATGATATCCAACCAAGTTAAGACATCTGTGCTTATATGAAAACTGTCTTACACAAACTGAGTCTTTCCTGTGATTCTGATGTGTTCCTCAAATGTGTATATTACATTTTCTCTGCCTTTCCCTAGCCACTCAGGAGGGTGAGGATGGTTTTTTAGACAAATTACGCAGGGTCCCCCAAAAGTCACAGTTGGCCTTTATTGACAACCCAGGGCTTTTATGTGGCTACGGTAAAGATTCTGCACAGAGGGAAATGAAAATAAGAAAATCACACCAAAACTTTAAAAAAATGTATGTCATCCAACACAACATTTTATAAAGGAAACACTTCATACACAGTGTGTTAATCACTGATCAAAGGACAATGGACTTAACAATTTAAAACATCTTTGGTGAGGGCTCGATTATCATATCAAAAGGGCAACTTGCTCTTGTTAGAACAGTCCGATTAGAGATGAAAAGACTTAGACTGTGTAATGTGTTGCCCTCAAAGGAGAGGAATATCAATGCATAAAAATCTTTCTGCACAGTAAAAGAATGAGGTCTACAAGTATCTGGATGGGTGAATCATGTGGGAGGGATCTGTGGAGAAAGGATGGTTTAAGATATACATTACTGGTTTAAGATATACGGTAGCTTTCTAGCCACTGATGTCTTGAACCCATGATAGCTGTAGGAATCATATCAGTAGAAGAAGGAAATATAATAGAAGGGGAGTTTTTTCTTTGCAAATCATGTTGGCCTCCTCTGAAATATTCCAGTAAGGAGCTTAACATTTGTTGATTTCTTTACTTTTACATTCATTTACATCTTTCTCAAACATTTTAATTATTTGTTATTTGCTATCCGTTTTATAAATCCATTGGCATATTACATGGCTTATATATCACATGCACACACGTATCTACAATATTTGTAGATATAAAATATCTATAATGTAAATTGATAATTTGTTGATATATGAGACTGCCGAAAAATGCATATGTTTCATGAAGAAAGACTGAAGCTAAGAAACAGAAAACAACGTAAAAAAAATCACAGGTTTGATTTAAGCAAGGGGGAAGGTGACATCAAATAACTTGAAACAGTAGGGATGAGAAATAATGTAATCACCCAAATCCAGTTGCTCTCAGTTTTTTCCTTTGGTAATCTCCACAGGAACTATAATGGTAAACAGGCAAGCATTCTGATTTTGTGAATCTTCAAATAAACTAGAGACTTGGGACCAGCCCTCAGAAACATATATTCATAGGTATAGAAATACATATTAATTTAAAATGATTTTAACCTGCCAAAAGAATCCTGGGAGCTACTGTTTGGGAACAACTGTGTATTCTTCTTTAATAAATCTTGATCTCTTTCCTGACAGAACTTCCACTCGAAGGTTTCTCCGGAGAAGTGAATTATAGTTAAATCACTTGAAATCTGTAATGTAGATCAGTGCCATCCTAAGCAGAGTTACACCATCCTAAGCTTCAAGTGACTTAGAAAGGTGTAGTTCCCAGGACTCTGCTTAGAAATAAACTGGATATTGTGCAAGCGCCCTTCTTGAAGTCCTTGCTCTCTTCACTTGGAACCAGGATGGAATATTTAAAAGGATATTCTTGGCAGATTGAAAAGGTGGCAACAAGGTGAAGGAGAAGAGTGAACCAGTAAGCTAGGAGCAGTAAGTACTCTAAGACCAATTCCACATGGCGGGAAAGGCTTGGCCGGCGCTTGCATGGCAACGGGGCTAATTCCCGCTTACATATGACATTGGTATTAGCCCAGCACCCTCCCAGCCCTGGCCTATTTTAGGGCCTCCGGTACCTTGCAGCAAGGGATCGTGGATGTTTCCGCCTTCTTTTTTTCACCATTGGCAGCCATGTCAGGCTAGGTCTGTGTGCACAGGGAAGAGTCAGGCCTTCTAGGCCCAGCTCCTTCCCTGCCAAAGTTTCACCGGGGACAGAAAACACCCCATTCAGCTTTGTGTCACTTTGTGCTGGCACAGAGTTGAATAGGGTGGGTTTGTTTGTTTTTACTTCCATGAAAGTGGGATTGCAGTGTAACACAATTCCACCTTCATGAAGGTACCCCCCCTCACTGCTGTGGCAAATCATGGTGAAATCTTTCCACCCCAGTTGCATGTTTTCATGTAGAAATATAGGATATACAATTTCTGGTGGGGGAAATCTTCCCCAGTTTATACCCAAGAAGTAGTGGGCCATGCTGCACCATTGCAAAAAACTAGCAGCAGCCCGATACAGTGGGCTTACTTCACCTCAGAGCACTACTTACTCTGCTTATTTCACAGACCACTGACAGAGCTGGCAGGTGGCTGTTGAGTATGCTCCCTCCCTCCCCCTCCCTTCAGGCCTCCTGTGAAGCAACCTCTGACAGCCTCCGACTGAGGTGATGGAGGTGTTTCCGAGCGCAATACAGGGGAGTCTTTGGGGATACTTGTGCTTTCCTTTGGGGAGGGGGAAGCTTTCCCCATCTGCCAAACCATTGGCTGACACTTCTCACTTAAAATACTGCTATGGCAGGCCTTGCTTCTGGAGGGAAGAAGCTGCCAAGCAACTCTCTGAAGATTTGAGGCCTACCACACTGAGATGTTGTGCAGATGAAAGTGGATGCTGTTGCAGAGGTTCTTTTGCCTCCTGTTTCATCTGCACAGCAACCCTGTACAGTAGGCCACAAGTCTGCAGAGAGTCACCCAGAAGAAATACACATGGCTTGGCAGTTACTTCCCTCCAGCAGCCCTGGGGACCTAATCTTTATAGTTTGCAGATAAGTTGTAATTCCAGGAGCTCTCCAGGTCCCACCTGGAAATTGGCTGCCCCTGGATTGAAAATATTCTTGGAGGTTTAAATTTGGGAGTTCAAAATCATACAATGCCTCAGAGTCCTTGACACCCATATCTCCACACCCACACCCTCATTTGTCACCCCCCCCCCCACAACACACGTATTCAACCTCATGCCCTTACAGACTGGACCACCCCTCCCCTTCCTCTTCCCAGTGCCAAGCTCTCTCTATCTTAATCACTCTCTTCCTTTCTACCTCCCTCTCTCTTTGCTATTTCCCCCCTCCCCCCTGCTAGTGCCTGTTGTATCAGCTACAATGGGCTTTAATTCTAGTTGTACCATAATTGTTAATTCTTTCTTACCACACTTGCCCATTCTATAACTCAAGAAATAAGATTTTTCACTATTTCTTTTCTTATGAGTTTTAATAGATGCCAAATCTTTAAGCAGAGAAGGAATAAATTGCACTATGGGAACATTTTGCAATGCCAAGTGTTCTCACTTTCTCTGGATATTTTCCCAACTGTCATTTTCCCCTTTCTTTTTGAATTGATAGGATAGTTCTTTTGCATATTATACTTTCGTACTGTTTTAAACATCCAAGTATTTTCTCTGGCTTTATTAGTCACTTCCTTAACAACTTATTTTCTGCCACTTCATTATTGAATATTGAGAGTGGAGAGGGGAAGTCTGAAATCAAAACTGCAATAGAAGCTGCTTTATACATAGCAGCAAAAAATTGACTTTTATTCTGGACCTCTAACTCTCTAGACTCTCATTCATTCATCACATTTCTATCCTCCCCTGTCTCCAAGGTGCTCAGAGTACATGACTCAAATCCATTTGAGGCCACATTCTATCTTCGGCGATGAAGGACAGGGAAATGCCAGCATGGAGTCATAGTCAGAACGTTGTCTAGGTTCAAATATCCAAGTTGAAATATCCTTCCAGACAGGGGGCTCATAGACTTACATTTCCCCCACCACAGCCAAACCTCGCTAACTGGGTTGTTGTGCAGATATATTGCCCCGATGGCAGGACAAAATTAAAATGTGATGACAGACACTTTTCTTCCAATTACACCTTTTCATTTGTAATTTATATATACATATATAGTGTATCAATGAGTGTTGTATGTTTGCTGAAGAAAAAAACACAGGCTTTTACCCCAAGGAACTTAAAAGCTTTATGTGACCTAAGAAAGATGACAGACACTGATTCTATATGAGATGGAAAGGCCAGGCTGGCAATCACATGACGATGGGGTTAATCCCCGCTTACACATGATGTCAGTGCTGGCCAGGTCCCCTTCCAGCCCTGGCCTGCTTTAGGGCCTCTGCTGTCCCACAGCAGGTGAACATAGATGTGCATTACTGTTTTGCCATGGGTGCCATTGGCGACCATGTCAGAACAGACCTATGTGACCAGGGAAGAGCCAAGATTTCTAGGCCTGGCTCTTCCACTGCCTATGGTGTTTTGGCAGGGACAGACACCCCCCCCCCCATTCAGCTCTGTGTTGCTTTGTGGCTGAG
This sequence comes from Paroedura picta, assembly GCF_049243985.1. NCBI lineage: Eukaryota > Metazoa > Chordata > Lepidosauria > Squamata > Gekkonidae > Paroedura > Paroedura picta. The sequence continues at coordinate 24,074,401 of NC_135381.1, read as the reverse complement.
AGAAACTGAATGGGATGCTTTCTTTAAATTTGACAAAGGTGGGATTGCATTATTAGGCAGCCCCTATCACTGCGGTAAAGCTTGGAAGAACCTTTCCGCCCCAGCTGTGTGTGTGTGCACATAAAAGTCTATGACACACCATGTCCAGTGGGGGAAGTCTTCCCCTGTTTGCAAAGAAGAAGTGACAGGGCATGCTGCCCCACTGCAGGAACCTGGCAGCATCCAAATGAAGCCACCGCCATGCATAATAGGTGAAAGAGTGCAAAGTGAATTAAAGGTATGACATCTTTAAATAGGACAGGGTCCTATTAAATAAAAGAGTAAGGCCACCTGGGGAGGAGTTAGGGCGGGCCCTGTCCAGGATAAAAACTCAGAGGGCCCAATCAGGAGCCGCGAAGCGGCTCCTGATTGGGCCCTCTGAGTGTCCATCCAGGGCCAAGCAGCCAATGGGGAGGCGCGCAAAGTGCCTTCCTATTGGCCCCTCACTAGGACAGACCAAAATTCCATTCACCCAGCCCAGTCTGGCTGCCAGTCTGCTCCTGACCACCAAAGGGAGAGGAGGTCAGTAGGGCTGCCAAGGGGGATGAGAACAGAGGCTGCGCCAGCCCTTTTTGCCCCAAAGCTGTCCTAACTGTCAAGACCAACTGCAAATTGCCTCAGAACCCTGACAGAGCTGGCTGTAGAGTGCTCCCCCTCCCCCCCTTCAGGCCTGCTGCGAAGGAACCTCTGACAGCCCCTGACTGAGGGGAAAAGGCCTTTCCAAGAGCAACGCAGGGGAGCCTGAGGGCCTTCCTTTTGAGGGGGGGGGACTTTCCCCTTCTGCCAAACAGTTGCCTGACAGGGAGGCCACAGAAAAGCCCCTTCTCGCTTAAAATACTGCTCTGGCCGGGGGTTAGACACAGCCAAGCCATGTGTCTTTCTTCTTTGCAACTCTCTGCAGATTTGAGGCCACTGCACAGCGTTATTCTGCAGAGGAAGCTGGCTCTTTTGTCTCCTGTTTCATCTACACAACAACCCTGTGCAGTAGGCCTCCTTTCAATTCAACAACAACCTGTGTGGGAAGCCTTAAATGTTTTTTCTCTATCACAACCCTGTCCAAAGTAGCCCTTTCTGCCTGGGGAGCTGATCTTTATACTCTGCAGGTGAGCTGTAATTCCAGGAGCTCTCCAGGCCACACCTGTAGGTTGGCTACTCCTGGGTTGGAAATATTCCTGGAGGTTTGGAGGTGGGACTTCAAAATCGTACAATGCCTCAGAGCCCAGCCTTCAAATGAGCCATCTTTGCCTGCAGTTGGTAGGGAGTGGTGCAGGAGTGTCCCTCCTGGCCTATGGGTTATGGCCAGCCCTTATCAGCAACTGTTTGTATTCTGGGGTGCAGACAAGCAGACCAGCATCAGTCCTGTGAGTCTGGAAAGTGCAGGAAGATCTAAATAAATATTTACAGCCTGAAACTGTAAATAGAGAACAAGTAAATGTCTGGAGACACATAGTTACTGAAATAGTAACCGGCAAATAACCTTGGCCTGGCAAATAAAAAAAACAGTATAAAAAACCTTACTAAGGTCAAGACTGCTGTGCACAGACAGTCTTCCTCTTAGGGTTGCCAGCTTCTCTGTGAGGCTCGCTACCCCACCTCCCTCATGGGGAGTCTGCTATGGGGAGAGAAGGGGAAGACGATTGGAAAATGCTTTGAGACACCTGAGGCCTGCTGGGTCACTGCGGCCCATTCCCAGTTCTCTCAGATGTCTCACAACCCTACATACCTCACAGGTTGACTATTGTGGAGAGACAAATGGAAAAGGTGTTTGTAAACCGCTTTGAGACTCCTTTGGGTAGTAAGCAATAGGGTACAAAAATCCGTTCTTCTAAGGAGCAACCATGAAAGAAGCATGTGGGCACATAACATTTTACCAACAGTGAAAATATGGGAGACAGAAGGAACAGGGTGGACAACTGTGTACTGTGACTACCCTATGTGTATTAGGGCAGAGGGGCATTTCGGTGAATGTGGCCTAATTCACACAAGAAGGGAAGATGCAGAACTGGGGGGAATTGGTTGCCATGTAATCTTCCCCTAAGAAGAGTCTTCAGTCTGATTTTCCCTTCACATATCTGAGGACATGGCTCTGGAAAGCTCATCTGTAACCACTATGCCACAATTCCCAAAGGTCAGTCCTCTCCCACAATCAACGAACATTCCACACCACAGGTTCTTGACACCAATATCTCCACACCCATGGCCTCATTTGCCACCATGCCACCACAACCTCCCACACAACACACATGACAACCCCATGCCCTTACATACTGGACAACTCATCCCCTTCCTCTTCCCACTGCCAAGCTCTAGCGCCCGTTGTATTCTTGGAGACAACGGGCTTTGCCCCTAGTTTCTTATAATGCATATTTATTGTGAAAATCAAATACTCAGAGTATTTTAAATCAAATACTCAGAGGGTTCCTAGATGGTCTGCTTTCAGATACTTATCAAACCCAGGCCTGATTAATATCAATAATGCAGCAGCATCAGGGGTCTTTAGACCATAGTGGGACCTATTAACAGAAGTTAGGCTGAGATAATATGGCTAGTCCAAGGCCAGCTAGGGTTCATGGGACAATAATTAAATTAAAATTAAATTAACTTTATTCTTATAACCTGTCTTTCTCTATGGGGTGCAGGGTGGGTAACAAGTTCTAAACAATTAAAATATAATGTACAAAGTTAAAGCATTCATATTACAATAAGTTAGGTTTTAAAACTTTAAAAGCCACTTATTTAAAGTTAAAATGTGTATCCTGAGGGTGGTCTGTGCTGAGGTGATTTTATTTTCTTGATAGGTCTTTTTCTTTTTTAATGGGTGAGAATTTTCAAATCAATATGGAGGCCAGCATCTGTTGATTTGATTCCCTGATCTCAGCCATAGACCTGATGGAACAGCTGTCTTTCAGACCCTCCAGAACAGTTTAAGGTTCCAGAGGGCCCTGATGTCCCCAGGGAGAGCATTCCACCAAGCCGGGGCTCAGAGATGAAAAAGCCCTGGCCCTAGTTGAGGCCAGTTTTCTTTCCTGAGTATATTCTGACTACTAGATCGCAAAGTCCTCTGGTCCCATAGGTACAGGAGTCCCAGATTGGTAGGGCTTTGAAAATGAGGATCAAGGTAGATTATATTTCCAAACCACTGAGTCCTCATAAGGAGCTGCTGAGAGGAGCTGCTGTTTTCTAGACCAGCTGGATTTTCTGAAGCAGCCTCAATGGTAGCTTAGCAAAGATGGAGTTGCAGAAGTATAATCTGGAGATGACCACTACATGGATTGCAGCAGCTAAGTTGGGCTTGGTAGGGTATGAACATCCCTGCATGGCAGAGGTAGTAAAATGACAGGCAAGCAACATTTGTGGCCCGGGCTTCCATAGATAAGGAGGTTCTAGGATCATGCCCAAGTTCTTGACTGAGGCAGAAGGTATTAACTCAACCCCATCAAGAGGTGGCCGATGCATTTTCATGCAGAATAGAAATCTCTGTCCAGTTCAAGTCCAACATGCTCAACATTATGCCAAGTAGAGATGCCAACTAATTAAATAGTTGTTAACTTATATGATGAAGAACATGCCACTAAGTTGCAACTGACTCTTAACAATCCTATCCCTGGGGTTTCCGAGATGAGCATAGGTGGTTTACCTTTATCTGCAACAGCAAACCTGGGCTTCCCTGGAGGTTTCCCATACAAGTACTAACCATGGCTAACCCTGCTTATTTTTCCAAGCTCTGAAGAGGCATGCTACTCAGGCTGCTTATAAAAAACTCAATGAGATTTGTATTTACATTGCAGCCCTCAGTTTTAGCTGTATTGTGTATTGGGTATATTTTACAAAGCAATTGAGTGGGATTTAAAGTTTTTCATTGTATTTTGAGAAGTCTTAATGTTATTTAGCTATGGTATGTTTTCATATGTGTCTATATCAGATGTTAATATTATGACCCATGGTTACAACATTAAATTCATTCCCTAAGATGTGGAAAAGACCCCCCCCAAAAAAAAATTGAAAGTACAAAAACCAGATGTTGTTAGTAAGGAGAGCCATTTTAAGAACATGTGATTTGATGGTGAGTTTGGGGTGGCCCATTGCAAAAACACTGAGGATCCATGGTGTTACCATGAAGGTGTAGATCCATGATTTTTGTGGTGGGAGCTGTGGCCATGGACATAATATGTGATTTGATGGTGAGTTTGAGGTGACGAGGTGCAAAAGCCCTCAGGATCCATGAGTATCTGTGCTTCTGAACAATGGTTTTGCTTCATGGTATAGCCACAAAGGCATGGAAGCATGATTTTTGTAGTGCGGGCTATGGCCATGGCCATGATAAGTGAGTAGATGGTGAGTTTGGGGATATCTGATGCAAAATACCTAAGGATCTATGAGGATCTGTGCTTCAGAACATGTTTTTGCTCCGTGGTGTTGCCACTAAGACATGGATCTGTTATTCTTGTGGTGGGAGCTGTAGCCCTGGATATGATTTGGTGGTGAGTTTGGGGATGCAAAACCTGTGACGATCCATGTGGATCCTTGCTTCGGAACATGTTGCTAAGAAGTGCTCCACTCTCTCCTTTAAATGCCTAGTCAGTTGGGAAAGACATTTAAAGAGTGGGGGTGCATGTCAGCATAAGCTGATGGGTTAGCTGGTGGCTCCTGCAGCCAGCCCACTGCTGGGGACAGGCACCCAACCTCTTTAAACTGTAACATGGGAAGGATAAATTCCCTTAAAGGCTCCCAATCATGGGTGGGAGCCTTCAAAGGCTGCCAGAACCTCCCACACACACATTACATTCAGGAGGCCATGAGCCTTCAAAGGCTGCCAGATTCCTCATTTCCACCTTACAGTCAGCTGTAAGACAGGGTACTGGGTAGTTCCTTTAAAGCCCTCTTCCTACAGCCCCACTGGGCTGTCACACTCAGCTATATTGATGAGATGGAGGGTTCATTAAAGTCTCCTGACCTTGGTCAGAGCTGCTCCCAGCTTCCCACCCCCAGGCAAGTTGAGTGTTTTAAGGCTCTTAAAATGGATGGAGCTCATTCTAGAGGCTTAAAATGTTCAGCACATTTTTGGAAGTACTCATCATTCTTTAGATAGAGAGATGATTTATACTTTCGTCACTGGTTCCAATGCTCAATTTTTCACCATTAATTTAGTGGATCTGAATTGCATATGCATATGATGAGGTTTTCTATGTAATTTATACCATGAGATCATAGATACAGCTGAAACATAGATACATGATGAATCTGTGTCTATATAGTTATATCTATATATATATTCACCAATAGCAGTGAGAAAGCCACACACCTTTTACAGGAAGAATATGAGTAATGGGAAACCACAAGCTGAATTTGTTCAAGTGAAATGAAAATGGAAATTTCAAAACAAAAGGGATGAAACACTTGAAATCATCCCTAATTCCTTCCTGATCCCATCAATCAAAAATCAACATCTGGGCCATAGTAAAGTCTCTTTGTTGTAACCCTGAATGTTACATAATTAATCTTTTTAAAGAAACTGAGCTGAATAAAGACATGACCTCAGCTGACTCAATACAGGGGTTTGGCTCAGCCCTTTCAATAACTGTAATGTCAACCAGAATGAAGCAGTTCTCCCACCAATGTATTTCCTAGTCTAAAAACCCTGCCTGAGCCAATGCTGCAGCATGACTTGGCCTTCACCAAGTGGAACATAGCCGAAGAGGAGCCACCAAACAAGGCCTTCACCCAGATGTTACCTCCAGGACTTGATTCCTATCTATTCTACTCAAGTAGTGAAGAGCTCCTCCCCATGTGAAACAACAAAGACAAATCCTTGTCCCGAGGAGCTTGCAATGTCTATACCAAGACAGACATTGAAATACTGCCAAATGAGGGGAAACAATTCAGTGTGTGGCATTCGCTGTAGAAGAAAACAACTCATTTCATTATGATACGCAGGAATAATCCCAGCAGCTATTTTTTAAGTGTTGCTCAGAAGGAGTACTACATGACTTGGAACAGATCTTAGCTTTGATTAAAAACCACAGAATTGTTCCAAGGACTGTTTGTTCTGAGTCCTTGAGGTTCCTTTGTAACATTCAAGGGGAAAAAACGTATTGAAATTTTAGTTGAAAACTCCTCACTAGCTCCAACAGTCTACACCTGGATACTGTTTTCCAAATGAAGTAGGGCTATAGGGCAATGCCAGATCTCATCAAATACGTGTCTATAAGGACACATGTCTAAATTTAGTTGTGGGGAATTAGCTGGTAGAGCCACCAAGAGGCAACATGGCATAATGCAAGATCTTGTGTTGCTCAGTTTACTGAGCGATTACATCACTGAGATAGAACCAAGGCAGATGACGATCTAAACATGGAAGGAATTTATTGACACACACTAATTAGACAAAAGACAACACATGAACTCTAGCATCGGAATATACAATCCTAGCCACTAGCACACAAGGAAAAGGCTTATGGGGATGGAAACTATACTAAGGGTTGATTGAAAGTGATATCTACCTGTCTTCTGGGTAGAGGAGAGTTCTGGAGGTCTGGGGAAGTGATTTGGGGAGACGGACAAGGGACCAAGACGAGCGTTGGACAGTGTTTCTGTAGCCTAGAAACTGACTGCACTTTGTGGCTGTGGGAGCCTGATATTTAAAGGAAATTTGAGACCTAAGGTTATAGGGGGCTGATCCTACCTTCTCCAGGGGTTGGAGAAAGAGTTTGATGGCTGGTAATGATAGTGGCTGGATCCCAACAAAGAAATGGGTTGCTGAGACAAAAACTAGCTGCTGGGAATATGAAGAAATGTTTTCTTTCTAGAAGGGCAGATGGCCCATTTCTGGCAAATCCTGGATGATTGCTTGTGCCTTGGGATAGTGGTAAGGAAAAGGACAAAGGACAAATCTTGGATTACATTTCGTGTTGAAGGAGGCTGGCCAGTTCCCTTTACAAGACAATATGCTTGGCTGAGTAGAGGGGTGTTTTGGGTGCTTTTGTCTCTTTATACTTGCCAGGTGTGCTAACAAGCTCCTCTTTGGTTTGCAAGCAAGTGGGTTGGGGAAGCCTAGCTCCAAGTCCTGCTTGAGAGCAAGAAGTGGATGTTAGTTGCTCTCCCATGATGCTTTGCAAGGCTTTACCTGGCTTTCTCTCTCTGGTGCCAGGATCTGTGCAAGAGTGTCAGGAAGGATTGGCATAGGTGTGCTAGTTTGTGGTGGAGGGGTGATGGTCCACATAACATTGGGGTCAAAAGTATGGAAGAACTATGAATGAATGCACATAATGTGTTTTCTTGGTAAATATAATCTACAAGTTGGTGAACTAATGCTGTTTCCTTTCCCTGAAAGTTCTCATAGCCTGCCTTCTTTTCCTGCTCCCTTCTTTCCTTCCCACCCACCAACCAACTTACCTTTAAATGCTCCAACTTTCCTCATTCCCTTCCATTGCAGCCACTCCCTGGGTAAACCCTAGCCAAGGCATGTAGTATCAATCATTACTAGGTCCCTGTATTCCCTCCCCGTTTCCCTCCACTAGCCAACCTACTTTTGTATTTGCTCCCCATCTTCAGTTATATTTGTTATTTATTCAGTTAATTGATACCCTATCCATTTATCAGATCATTTATATGATTAGGAAGGTACACTTATGTGCCAAATAACATTTTAAGAATTAGTTAATAGAGAGGAAACAGAAGGGAGTGATTTCAGCCACTTCTCCCACCTCAGTGCAACATTACAACTCATGAAATTAAAGGGTCTGGGTTTTATCAATAGAAAATAGCAGCAACTGCAGTTTCTCAATGTGCTTATATAGCAACTAGTAGAAAAGCCTGCTGCAGTCAGGAATGCAGCAAGCACTAGCAGGGTAGTTGAGGGAGGAGACAGACAGAAAGAGAATTCAAAAATGATACTGTAAAGTTACTGGAGTGGGGGGAGTATTAATACTGGAACTACTTGCTACAATCAGTAATAATGAAGTACAATCTGTGAGCCTGGAAAGAAAGGACAGAAGGGGTGGGGGACAGTTTGAAAACCAAATATTTCAACAAAATTTTTCTCTGCTTTCAGGGTCCTGAGTTTTTTAAAAATTTCTCCTTCCTCTATCTGATGTCCAGGGGTTGGTGTAAAAGATGAGCAGAACATCTATGCTGCCCTATCTGGCCACATCCAGTGGCAGCTGGGTGGGAGGTGCCTGGGCTGCAGAGCCTAGCTGGAGTCCACACCAGAGCAAGGTCAATGTCCAGTCCAGGTCATTAGGTATCGAAGAAAGCAGAGTTAGGGGCAAGGCGAAGAGTAGTCAAGGGAAAGCCAAGGTCAGAGTCCAGATAAACATGTAATCAACAAAGCCAGTCCAATTACCAGGTGCATAGTCAAAAACCGTTTGCCAGAAGTCAGGGAAGCCAATAGGAGTCAGGAGTTCACAGAGCCAAAGGGAATCCGAGCTGGACGGGAGGGTTTCTGCATAGATTGCACCCATGCTGATACACTGCTGCAGCCCAGCCTAAAAGCAGCCTGGCCAATGAGCTGAGTGATTCTACCTCAAGCAACCAAGCATGTCCTCCTCAGTGTTGTCTGCTTCTGGCTGTGCTGAATCTGGGCACACGACCAGTTCCTTTCACTCCCTGTTTGCTCTGCAGTGTATGTGAAGGAATCTTCAGCTGACACTGGCTGCCCAGATGATGCATGAGGAACAGCTGGCTCGGGTTGCTGGGCCAATGCCTCAGAGGGGTGAGGAGGTGTCGGCAGGGGCAATGCAATCTACTTCTATATGTGCCTATGCGGTTGGTTTAACTATTTTGGAACCTGGTGTTATAATGTATTTTTAGTTGAAAATAAGTTTTTTCTTTAAAGAAGTTAATGAATTTTAAACAGTTCCCTGATCTTATTTCTAGAACATTGTTCTTTTGTGAATCCGACATTGTTTTAGTCAAACTAAATGCCTATTCCTGGCCCAACGGGAATTCCAGTGTCTGGGAAAGAATTAATAAAAGTGTAGTATTTCAGTATTGGCATTTGTAAAACATTGCCCTCAAGTTTCTAACATATTCCAGGGTTTTGCAGTAGTATCATTAATGTAATGTCTCTTCTGGGCTGTTCCCTTTCAGCTTTTCCTCCCTTCTGATGGCTCAGCCAAATTGAGAATTCTGTCCTCTGTGGGGATTTCACTTTATGATTGTTGATTCAGTTATCAAACTTCCTTGTACTGATACTCATCTAATGTTTTCTGTTAACCACCCTGAGCCACATCCAAAATATGCTGACAACATACATGGAAACAAAAGAAAACCGAGAAAGGTCGCATTTTCAGAGCTGTCATACCAACAGACTGAATCCTGCTTGTTAATATCAACAACCATTTTGATTGGCTGCCGAAGAGGAGAGGCCCTTTATCCACTCCAGCTAGGTTTGACTATTGTCTAGGGTCCCTATTGGGACAGTTAAAGCTAGACGGTTAATGGCCTGGGTGATGTTGAGATGGGATAAGAAATCTGACCTCTTTGAGCATCCTAGGAAAAAAATGAAATGTCTGTCAAAGAAAAAAACACTCAAATAATAACTATATCTGACTCACTCTCTGCATGCACCCCCATTTTAATGCATTTGTGCTTTGCATTATTTACATTCAAAATTCATTCAAAAATGACAACTCATATACTGTAAAAAAGTAATCTAGAACAAATAATTGGGCTTTCTGCTTGAAGAGCTCTGTCTTTTATTTAACTTTTATGTGCTGCAGAGTTATTGCCATTTAAGCTTGCACAGATTAACATAGGACAGAGCAGAACCCAAATTTACAGGTTGCTTCTAATTAAGCCTTCTATTGCATCAAGAGGCCAGGACATGGTTGCATTAAACTGTACCACACTGGCATGTGCTTCTATAACCTTGCCTTTCCTCAAAGTGAATGTCAGTTCTTGTTTAATTGGATGCTAACTGGACATCATTTATTATGAAGCTGATACTCATGACCTTCTGCTAGGGAATGCCAAGGAAGGTTGCATACTGCCTTACTAGAGGCAGAGCAAAGCAAAAGTTACCAGGTCTTTTTATAAATCAAAACAATGGACCCAGAATGCCAATCAGAATATTACCTGAAGCAACAATATGGGGTAAATTTGGAGGTTCTTGTTCAGGCAATGTATGCAAAAATGTTTTGGGAATCAAAAGACTATTCCTAGTGCTAGTGATAAAATACACACACACACACACACACACACACACACAGTTAAATGGATTCATCATAACTGAGAATATTATTTGTGTACTTAGTAAAAAAAAACTATATATTTTTAATTTTAATGAGAGTGTTGCTCAATACTGGCATTCTGCGGCTTGGTTTGAGCTGAGGCTGCCATTGCGATGGCAGGTGAGCCGGGCAGGGGGAATACGCTGGGAAGGGGAGGACAGCCCAGAGCGCATGGGCGGCTAGGGCAGTGTGTCGCTTCGGGATTGGTCAAAGGGGGCAGGCACAGGTGCAGTGGTGCACCTTGTGTTCTGCCTTCCTTCTTCAGCCAGGATGCGGATGGGCTCGGACATTTTTGCCCAGCTCTCCGTGTCCTTCTCCAAAAAAACCAAAACAAAACAAAAGCTCTAGCTAACTGGATCGGCGATGAGGATTCGGAGCAGCCAGCCTGCAGCACTGCTGGATGTCCCTTGCTGGGGCCAGCAAAGAGGGTATAGGTCGCCGGACTCTGGGGTTTTCCCACCCAACCAGCCATGCTTTGCAGTTGACAGGAAGGATGCAGCACAGCCCGGCCAGAGAGTACCCAGGAATCCCCACCCTCCCTACCTACTATTTAGGTACTTGGGCTGTTGGAAGCCCTAGTTGGCTGGTTTTGGGGCACATGGTTTGTATTGCTTGTTACCTGCTATTTTGTTGCTAATTTCAGGCTGCCAGAGGATGGAGCCAGTTCAAGAGGGAGCATGCCCTGCATGGCCTACTTCCCAGGAAAGGGGCCTCTTTAAATAGGTGGCAGGCTGTGAGCAGGTGCCAAGCCCGGCTGGGCAAGGCATGGATTTCACAGAGTCAGGTGGCCCTGGATGTGTTCAGAAGAGGTTTGTGTCTCCTCTGGTGTCCAGGGTGGGACACTTTTTGGGAGAGGAAAGGCAGCAGCTTGGAGGCCCAAATTCCCAGATGGGAATTGGGGTGGGAAGGGGAAAAATAGGGCAGTTGGCTGGCTGCTCCGGCTCCTAACCCTCTACCATGCCAACCCTCTCAGGGTTGTTGTTAAAAAAGTGTGTGGCCTTTTCACGCCAGCAAGTGGTAAGCATATTTATTAGGCCAGGACTCCCATCCTGCAAGGCAATGAAATTTTAGTTCAAAAGGAGAAGTGCTTTCAAAGAGAGAGTAAAGTACATCCCTCTATATTTAATTTTATTTTAGGAGTACCATGAATATCTGCTTTTCTCCCCATCTTGATATGGATGGGTATGTACTGCAAAATTGTGGTTCAATTCATGATTCATGTATGGTTCTCTTTCTGCTGGGCCCACATGGTCCTGGTCTGGTATGACTGCCTTCCCTACTAGTGCCACCTCATCTGTCCCTGCCCTGGGCTCCTGAGGTGGACCCAGCCATTGTACTATGGCCAAAGCCCATGGCTATGGATCTGGTGCCACTCATCAAGACTGCCTCCTCGGCCTTGCCACTGACTGCTTCAGCTGGCCACCCCTCCTCTGTTCCTGTTCTGTCCTCCTCCACCAGTGTCTTCTCCTCCATCAGCCTCTTGCCTCCACAGATGGCCACTCCTCCTCTGCTTCTGGACTGTCCTCCTCCACCAGTCTATTATTCTCCACCAGCCTCCTGGTGAATTGTGGGGAGTGCACGCAGCTGCTTAGCTGTTTCTGTGTCTTTCTGCTCTGGCCACCATTCAGCACAAACCCCATCATAAACTTTTGCAAATGACAAATACGGCAACATTTGTCATTAATTATGCTGCATGGTTTGGTCCATGCCCATCTCGACTCTTTATATGAAAAAATAATCTTATTTGTTCTAGTAAACAATTTCAACTATAGTGCTGCAGAATATTGTAATCAAATTTTTTAAAGTAATTGCGGGATGTGCAAGATGAAGGCCACTTAAATTAAATACAGATAACAATAGGCAAAGAGATGTCCAGACCACGTTCTGGAAGCTTTATGATATACTTGGCAAGATATCTATGCTTTTGAATAAGTCATATCCCGTGCAGTTGAAACAATGGAGGTCAATATACCATGAATATTTGGATTTTTGTTTTGATGTTGGCATGTGGGAATGTTTAAATTAGTCTGCATATGTCAATGGGCAGTTTTTACACCTTATTGCTTCATATTTAATACACAGAGAAATAATTTTAGCTATAAGTTTTGATTGCGTTTAAAGATTCCAAACTTTTGTGATACTTGGGGATTAACGTTGAATCAAAGAAGGAACTAAATTTCCAACTTTTCATGGGATCCATACTTTTTTTCTTAGCCAAAATGTAAATCATTTCAAAGTATAGGTTCTTATTTGTGATGTCTACATTGGTAAATTGTCTCTCTCTCCCCCCCCCTCTCTCTCTCAGATTAAACCCTTTGTCATTCAACTTCCACAGGGCTTTCAGAGGTGATCTTATATAATGAAGTTTGATGACCGGAAGTGCACTAGCTATGTGACATAAAGGCTGGTAGTTATACACAAAGGGGTGCATTTTTGTTTCTTTAGCTTGTTTCTTCATTTTTCCTCTTCATCTTTATGACACAATGCTTCAAGACTTGCTGCCATGTAAATTCTATTGAAATGTGCCCATTACAACTGTAATAAGTGCTTGCCAGTTTTACAAATGGCACTAAAAATGAAAGCCTTTTTGTCTTTCTTTTGAATGGAGCTACTATGGCATGAGGACATGCATTAGCCATTTGTGAGAGGCCACAGCTCAGTGAAAGAACACATATTTTGTCCAGTCCCTTGCATCTCTAGTTAAATGGATCTCAGATAGCAGGTATTGGGGAAACATCATAGGTGAAGACACTGAAGAGGAAGAATATGTACCAGTTGGAGCAAACAGTACTAAGCTACATAGATCCCTGTTCTGATTCATCTGATATATATAAACAATAATTTAATTTGGATGTAGGGATGGTTTCAAATTTCACTTTCTCATTGTTATCCTTTTTTTTGCCATTTTGTTTACCTTTTGTGTGAAATGTTGCTGCTGCCATATCATTTAAGGCCACTGATTGTGGCAGCATAGGGGATGCCAGGCTGTATGAGGTCACTAGGATGCGCAGAAGTGACTGGGGCAGTATTCCCCTTGCATGGCTTTTCCCACCACAACTGGGCAGTGGTTCAGTGGGTGGGGCAGTGAGCTGTTTGCCCCTTTAAAAGGGGATGGTGTGGTGTCTTTAAACCTCTTTGCTTCACGGCACCATGGCCCCACAGCGCCCCTTTGGAACTTCGGATGGCTCCCTGTGCATTGGACAACTTGCTCTTTCCCCCTCTCCAACCAGAGGGATTGCAATGGATCTGGCCCTAGGTTAGTCTTTTGAAGGGTAAAGGTGAAGTACCCTGTAGGTACCCGACAAACCCGCTGCTCGAGCTGCACCTCTCTGGTCTCTGCTGTTAGAATAAAAGTTGTGGGATTAGACAGATTTTAGAGTTGAGCGCTTTGTTGTGACTGGTCTCAGGCTGCCCTGGGAAGATTGGTGTGGTTTTCACTCACCTCTGGCCACAGCGGATGTCGAGGGATCCTCGGAGGAACTTGCTGGTTGGGTGGGTTGGGTGGCAGTGGCAGTGGCAGTGGCAGTGGCAGTGGCAGTGGCAGTGGCAGTGGCAGTGGCAGTGGCAGTGGCAGTGGCAGTGGCAGTGGCAGTGGCAGGAGGTGTTGCCATGGCAGCTGGAGATACTGTTCCTGTGCAGGCGACAAGGAGGGGACAAAGAGTTAATTACTGACAACATAGCATGTCATCAATTACCCTACATCATGGTCCAAACCAAATCCTGATGTTTTCCTGTGACACGTATTTATTCATTCTCCTTGCATTCCTGCAACCAGACCAGAGACCAGATCTCTCTGAACTCTCCGCTAGCACAAACAAACGGGTAGTCTGTTGTTGGGAGAGGAAAGGAAATCAGCATGAACCTGCTCACAGACACCTTCTGCATGGTTGCTTGCTGTTAGCTATTCAAAGTTCTCTATGAGGTCTCCACAAGAATTACCATATGAGGTCTCCACAAGAATTACCATACAGGGCAACTATTTTGGGTGGAAGGGGTGGGGGGAAGTAAATAAGACCATTATGGAAGTCACCTTAAGCATGCCGTGTTACTTTGCCTGCTTCCCTGTTTTCTCATAGCTCTCAGATACACTGTCCTCGCAAGGTAACTGCCATGGGGAGATGGGGGGAAAGGAAGGTGGAAAATGCTCACAGGCTCCATTGGCATGGCGTGTTACCGTGGACCATTCCCAGTTCTCTCAGAGCTCTCAACCACTGTCTCCTCACAGGCTGACTGTTATGGGGTGCATAGGGGAAGGAAGTAAGCAAATGCTTCCTGACACGAGAGGCATACTTGGTGACTCTTGGACATTCACATTTCTACCAGGGTTCTCTCACACAGTCTTACTTTATGGGTTAACATCACTGGGCGTGGGAGGGAAGTCATGTTTGCCTCAGTAAAAGACAGGGGGAGGATGCTTGGCTCTTGTGGACAAAAGCCTTTTCCCTCTGAGATCTCTGCCAGAAGTTGACGTAGCCTCTAGATTGCCAAGGGAGCATTGGGGGAAGCATTTGGCACCTATAACTGTTAAATATGAACAGAAGTCTTATCTCCCCATCACATATATGAATAATTGGCTCTTTAAAGCTCACAGTCAGCCAATAAAAGACAGAAAATCAGTGATTCACGCAATTTTTTTTTTGGTCTACTGCCAGCACTGTTCAGGAAATATGCAGAATACTAATAAGAATCACGTCACACAACTTACACAAGTGTCTCCTCTGGTCCAGAGGTGGCCTACAGAGGCTTCCCAGATGGCCATCATCTGGCCGTGGAATGGGGTGCGCTCTGCCTCTCTTGGCTCCCCATCCCATAACTCCAGGCTGTTCAAGAAGTCCAATTTCACCCTTTTGAACTTGGTGCACACCTGCTTCCAGGTGCGGTGGTAGCCTTTCGTGGCCAGTCTCTTTGCCAGCACTATGTATGCACCCCTTGTCATGACATGAGTGCTGGACATGAGTTTTTCAACGGATTTGGATGCCCACACCAGGTCAAGCAGGGCCTCCACCTCAGCACCCTGCCAGAATGCGCCCTTCCTTGGACCTGGCATCTTGGCAAATGATGTCTTGATGGCTGAGCAACGCATAGTCGATCCGCCCCCTAGTTTCAAAAATAGTTGCAAACTTTCTGGCCTGTAAGAAATATAATCTTGCATTTCAGGAGCGTCACGGTAGAGGGCGATTTGGTGACTCTACTGACCACCGGTAAGGGTTGGGGAAGAACTTTGTATGGTCGAACAACACATTACCACTGATTTCCACCAAAATATTTATTAGGGTGGACGGCACTCACCTCTAGCAGTGTTAACCATGATGATTTAGAAATGAGATTTTTACTTAAGGCAACAAGCACACACACCCTGTTTTCAAGGGCACCTTCCCCTGATTTTCCCAGGTGATGTGGCAGGTAAAGTGCGCTCAAAGTCTCCTTGACATTTGACGAATGCATACGCATTCCCTACTCAACCCTTTCAAGTTCTTTTTGATATATTAAATCAGGGAATCCCACTGCCATGCATCTCAAATGGCATTTCTCTTTAAAATGTATTTGCTGACACCTTTCCCCCCCCCCACCACCACCATTTTCCCCCCAGACAGCTTGCTAGAATCCGGTTTACCTCCCCTCAGTCTCCTTGACGTTTGACCAATGCATACACATTCCCTACTCAACACCACGTAATAACTTTTGCCAAATGAAGTCATGGTACATAAACAACACCCTTCGGGAATGACTATTCAGATTAATGGTTTGGTGCCCCCCCCCTCTTTTTTTAGGACAGGGACAGAGGTTCTGAAGGACAGCAAAATGGCAAAAGAGAAAGGGGAGGGGGTCCGTAAAAGATTTATTTTCCTTCCAAACACAGTTTAGTGGATGCACTGAAGAGAAAAGATAAAGGAAACAGGGAGCAGGGAGCTTGTAAAAGATTTATGGCTTCAGAGTCGAAATTTACTGAAGCAGCTAGACAGAAAAGAAGACGTTTTAGTTCTTAGTCTTCACGTGGCCCCCAATGGGGACCTAAAGTGTCTTACACCATTGTTCTCTTCTACTCCTGTGAGGCAAGATTCAAGTGGGTAGCCCTGTTGGTCTGAAGCAGCAGAACAAATTTAGAGTCCAGGGGCACCTTTAAGACCAACAGATTTTTGTTCAAGGTGTGCGTGCATACGGAGGCTCATACCTTGAATAAAAATGTGTTGGACTTAAAAATGCCACTGGACTCTAAATTTGTTGTCCCGTGAAGTAAGCTAGCCAGAGAGTGCAGAACTGCCTGAGGTCACCCAGCTAACTTCTGTGCCACCGAATCACACACAAAAATGATCTGACAGAATAACAGAAGGACGCCCATAGATATGTGCAAGAAACCAGTTTATTGTTAACTCGATACATCGGTGTTAAGAATAGTCATCTCCGTGGTCTGTGAGCATAAATGTAATTTGCATCTCTTACAATGACACCCTTGAAGGTCTAAAGGCTGCAGTGGTTAGTCCTTTTCTTAAAAAAACATTGTGGGACCCACGGGACTGCCAGCTACTGCTCAGTTTTGCATCGTGTCCCTAGTAAAGATGGTTGACAGAGCTGCTGCGGTCCAGCTCCTGGCATTTTGGGAGGAAATTTTGACCCTGAACCCATAGCAGTCTGGCTTCTATTCTGGCCACAGGGTGGAGACTGTGCTGGTTGCTCTGATGGATAATCTCCAGCACCAGCAGGATCAGGGCACTTCAGCTATCCTCATGCTTTAAGATCTTTCAGCTGCATTTGATGTATTTGACCATGTGTTAGCCCACTGCTTCTCCGAGACTGGGATTAGGTTGACAGATTTACAGTGGCTGGTCTCTTTCCTTAAGAACCGGTCACAGAGGGCTGCAGTAGGGGAGGAGTTATCTGACCCCTTTGTGCTATCTTGTAGAGTACTGAAGGAGGTGATTCTCTCCCCTATGCTCTTTAACAGCTACATGCACCCTCTGGCTGAGCTGGTCCAGAGTCTCAGACTGAGATGTCACCAATATACAGATGACACCCAGCTCTATCTATCTCCTAATGGACAGAGCCCCCCCCCCAAAAAAAGCATTTCATGATGGAGGACCTGTGGCTGGGCAGAAGGGGGCAGAATTAGGATATGTGACTCCCCTGCCTGGACAGGTGCAGCTTACATCTGTACTGAGGCCAGGAATTTGGGGATGATCTTTGGATCCTCCTTGTCCATGGAGGCTCAGATCATGGAGGTAGCCCAGATGGCATTTTTCCATCTTTCCCAAGCTAGCCTACTGTCCTTGGAACACTTGGCCACAATGATCCATGCAATGATCACTTCCAGTATTCCCTTGTCTTTGACCTGGAAATTGCAACTGGTGCAAAATGCAGCTCTGAGGGTCCTCAATAGGTCATTTGGGAGTGCCCATGTCCAGCCTAGGCTGAGGCAGCTGCATTGATTACTGGTTAGCTTCTGGATCAGGTTCAAGGTTTGGATCTTAACCTTTAAGGCTTTACGCAGCCTGGGTCCTGTCTTTCTGGGACCACTTATCTCATTATGGCCCCCACCCAGGGCTCTTCACTCTGCAGATATGAACCTGCTGGTAGTCCCTGGGAAGTTTGCATGGCCTCGACCAGGGCAAGAACATTTTCGGTCCTGGCCCTGACCTGATGGAATGAGCTCCCGGAAGAGCTGAGGGCCCTGATGGAGCTTTCTGGGTTCCACAGGGCCTGTAAGATGAAGTTCTCCCACCAGGCATTTGGTTGAGACTGGCGTAGTAAGATTGGGTACCTCCTTCTGTAGCCTTTGTAGCTTTAGTATCCTGTGATGCCCCCTAGGCTAACCATTGCCTGCAAACATCTACCACGGTGGATGCTAGTGGAAGGGTTAGGGTGGGTATGAGGGGGATCTTAGATTGTTGACTGCTGCTGACATTCTGGATGTACTGTGGATTTTATTTGGTCTTATGCTTTTAGGTTTTTATATAAACTGCCACAAGCTGGCCGAGTCAAGCGTTTTGGTATATAAGTACAATAGTCAATCAGTTATTCATTCATCATTCAATTCATCATTCTGGCCGGTGTTTTGTTCTACTATAAGCTTATGAACTGGTGGGATCACAGCTACTTGCCAGGTTCATTTGTCAGGGTGTCTGTTGTGGGGAGAGGAATGGGAAGGCGACTGTAAGCTGCTTTGATCCTCCTTCGGGTAGGGAAAAGCGGCATATAAGAACCAACTCTTCTTCTTCTTCTCTTCTTCTCTTCTTCTCTTCTTCTCTTCTTCTCTTCTTCTCTTCTCCTTCTTCTTCTTCTTCTTCTTCTTCTTCTTCTTCTTCTTCTTCTTCTTCTTTTCTCCCATAGATTTCTCTGCATGTTAAAAAAGTGATACCCTTGCCTTGCCAATCCAGTGCTTTATTTATTTATTTATCTGTTTATCCATCCCATGATATCATTACTGTTTTAAAATAAACTGTCATGACAGCCTTCCGTTCAGCTTTTGCAGCCACACATTCTGAAGCACAAACACCCGGGGGTCTCTTTGAAAGCTGAGTGCTGCTAGTGGATCCCCCCACCCCAATTCCTATCTTTCCTTTTCTCTCTCTTTGCATATGAAAGTTTTATATTGACAGACACTCTACTTTACCAAGATTGCTTCTCCTTTCACAGCTCCTGGCAGCTTTCTTGCAGTGTCTTTGTGAAGAAATTAAAAGAAAACGAAGCTCAGTTAGGGAGATGTGTTTTCTTAAAGCTCCCTTCAGCTTTCTGACAATGTAGGAAAGTCAACCGCCTCGCAACTTAGAAAGGCTGCTTCCTAAATCTTTTTGTAGCCCACATGAGAGGCTGTAGTCCATATACAAAGCAGCCAATAAAGCAGCCCAAAATGAGCTTCCCCAAGCAGAGATTCAAATGGGTAGCTGTGTTGATCTGAAGTAGCACAATAAAATCAGAGTCCAGTAAGAGCAACAAAGATTTATTCAAGACATGAGCTTTCGAGTGCAAGCACTCTTCCTCAGACTAAGAACTCCTGGCGCACCCACGTGCATATATAGTTCTAACTCCTCTGTCTTTTTATTCTCACAATATCTCTGTGATATAAAGGTAAAGGTAAAGGTATCCCCTGTGCAAGCACCGAGTCATGTCTGACCCTTGGGGTGACGCCCTCTAGCGTTTTCATGGCAGACTCAATACGGGGTGGTTTGCCAGTGCCTTCCCCAGTCATTACCGTTTAACCCCCAGCAAGCTGGGTACTCATTTTACCGACCTCGGAAGGATGGAAGGCTGAGTCAACCTTGAGCCGGCTGCTGGGATTGAACTCCCAGCCTCATGGGCAAAGCTTTCAGACAGCTGCCTTACCACTCTGCGCCACAGGAGGCTCATCTCTGTGATATAGATTTGGCTAAAACAGCATAATTAGCTCAAGTTCAACCAGCTAGCCTTTTGGCTGAGGAGGAAGTAAACCCAGGTCTCCTAGATCTTATTCCAAGGTTCTAACTGCTACACCACATTGACTGCATATAGCAATGACTGTTGGCAGTGTTTAAATATGCTGAGTATAGAATCATAGATTTGGAGGAGACCTCCTGGGTCATCTAGTCCAGGGGTAGTCAACCTGTGGTCCTCCAGATGTCCATGGACAACAATTCCCATGAGCCCCTGCCAGAGTTTGCTGCAAGTCAACATTGGCTCATCTTTCTTCTGATCATTTAAGCAGTAATGGGTTGGATCTGACCAACAATTTTATCAATTTTTGAGTACAACTAACTGTAATTTAGATTTTTAAAAAAATATGGCAAAATTTTAAAGTGACACTCAGAATTTGACTCTGTCTTTTTATCTGTTGTTTCACGCAACCCTGATATTGGTCCTTTGCAAGTCTTTGGGTTCAGCAGATGTCCAGCCTTCCCAGCCCTTGGAACAAAACTGCAGCTGACTACAGCCTTGGGGAAAGGACTATTATGGCATAGCTATTCAGAGCTTTAAAGCACATTGGGGTATAATTCATGGCATCCCATAAGTCCACAAGAAAGGCTGCCACATCACTCATCCACTGGGTGCCAAGAGAGCAAAACAGCTTATCAGTTTCTCTAAATATGTGCTGCTAGACACCAGCCTATCAAAAGAGACAGTTATGAAATAAATACTGCATTAAGCCATAAAAGGAACTGGAAAGAGGAAATACATTGAGAAGATCAAATTTAAATAGAACAGCTCCAGAGTTGTCGGGGATAAAGCTTTAGATAATGAAAGCAATTATAAGGTAGCTTAGCTCAGCTAAGGATTTGGGGATTGCAGACCATTCTGGGAATAAGGAAGAGACCTAACATGTTTCAGTCATCTCTGCCAATTAGTAACATCTTGCTTTTAAAAGACAAAACACTGCAAGATGAACTTCTGCATGCCACCACGGTTCATGTTTTATCAAGACAACTTCACTTGGGCAAACTTTTTAGGATGAAGTTTACAAGAACCAGGCTTGATTCCCCACTCCTCCTCCGCGTGTAGCCAGCTGGGTGACCTTGGGCTAGTAGTCATAGTTCTCAGAGCTCTCTCAGCCCCACTTACCTCACAGGGTGTCTGTTGTGGGTTGAAGAAGGGTAGATGGCTGTAGGCCAATTTGAGATTCCTTTGGATAATGAAATGTAGAGTATAAAAACCAACATTTCCTCTTCACCAGCAAAAAGCCTGGCTGGATCTAGGTCAAGGTCCTCTCTTAATATCTAGTCATGATGAAAGCTGGAACAGTGATTACATTGTATGTGTAAGCCCAGAGAAGTCATATTTCAGATCTCCCTTCTGCCATAAAGCTCAATGTATCACCTTGGGTCAGTTGTTCTGTTGGGCTCCTCTTTCACATTACAAAGTCCTGTGGAACAATACAAGGTCTTTGTATCATATGTTCAATGGGAGTTTCCTGGTTCCCAAGTTGCACACCAGTGCTTTTGTGTTTGTGACTAAAGCAGCTTTAGCATCCTCCCCCTGCTGTTTTTCACCCCTTCATGTTGCCCTACGGAGCACCTATTGGCTCAGTAGAAAAATTATGTGCAGCCTCATAAGTAACCTAATTTTTATAACTCAGCCAATAGAGGCTCTATGGGACAACGGGGGGAGATACTAAAGCTGCTTTTCACTGACTGTTTTGGTCACCGATGATTTGGTCAAAATCAATTCAGAAACTCCTGTTGGTTGAGAATACCCTGGGGCTTGGCTATTACTGGGAGCTAGGTAGAGCATATCTGTTACTCCCATCCTGCAAGTATTTCCCTGGCTGTCCATCAGTTATTGAGCTCAAATTAAAGCATTAGCTATCAAATGCAAAGCTCTTCATGGTCTTGGACTCTCTTAAGGTTGCAGCAGGCCATATGGGGGCCTGGAGATCAAGGTGGGCTCACTGGGGAATCCCTGGGGCAGTGGCTTGCTGACAGATAGCTTCCTCATGGTCAACTGACCACAAGAGAGCAGGATGCTTCCCATGGTGTTCCACACTCTGTATGCAAGGATAAAGCTGTGGCCAAATTTACGCCAAGAGTAATGTGTAGCCTGTGTCCTTGGGCATGGGGAAACGTCCCCTGTAAGACATTACTCATGCTTGGCTTCCATTCTGGGGGGGGGGGGTAAGATTTCTGGTTGGTTTTATAATGCTAATCCTATTGCTTTGTTTACTGTTGATCATATCAACTCACTCTGTGTAATCCATACTGAATCTGACAATCAATAACATAATTAAAAAACAAAACAAAATATCTCGTGGGGATATAAAACCTGGTGTATGGTCATGATGTAATAGTTAGGTTAACCTGTCCATCACTTACAAATTTACTAGGTGATTTTAGCTAACTGGAATTTTTAAAACCTAGAAATTGTGCCACCACCCCCATTCATACAGTGATAATCATTCTAGCCTATCTGTTAACATTTTTGTGATAATTTACAAGAATCTGTTAGATCTACATCTGTCCATCTTCCAAGGAACTCAAGACAGCATCTTTCTCCATTAAACACATCACACTTTCACACTCAGGGCCATTCCACACATTGGCCAAAGTTGCAAGATGTCCACGGCATCTCGAAGCGATATAATTAAAAGCAGAAGTTGACATTTTGCACCCTTCCAATTGTAGTGCTAAACTCATGTCCCCTTAGCACTTTTACTGTTCCCCACGTTTCCAGTCTTGCCGGAGTCAAAATCAAGGCACTCTCATCTTGTGATGCTTCAGCCTGCCTTGCCCTGTCAATCAAATTGAAGAACCAATGAAATGGTTAAACCTCCATGTGCCTCCAAAATGCCCCTTTCCCTTTCAGTTAAAAAAACACACACACACAAAGATACATTGCTCCATAGGGAACAGTCTGGCATGGTCTTTTCCCCCCCAAAATTATTCTTTTGAATTAAATGTGTAGGAGAGAAGTATACCAACAATATAGGCCAACAAATTACCTGATTATAGGCACACGCACGTACACCTGACTGCCCTTTCTCTTTGTTCACCTCTACCTGTTGTTTGCTCCTAGTGCAACCCTGCAATGGATAACATCATTTTTGCCTTGGTGGCACAGATGCTTGTCCTTGCTGGACGTGTTCATGTCACCATTTTGAGAATGATGGCACAGGCTTTGGCGTACATATGGATGATCACTATAAGGAGAAAGGCTGATTCAAGAAGGGCACTCATGCAAAAGAAATCGAGGAGGGCTCACATTGTTGCCAGGATGGGGTGGCATGCTCTTGCAGAGTTGTGTTTCCCAAAGCAGTTCTGGGTGGAAAAGAGAACCACTGACTGATTGGGACAATTTTGTCATTTCCATCTGGAGCGATGACCAATGGATCCTCAACTTCAGGATGTCCAGGGCAACATTCATGGAAATTGTGAATGCTCTTCATGGTCAGCTGGAGCGCCAGCACACCTGCGTGAGGAGCCCCATTTCTGTGGAGAAGCATGTTGCTTCTGCCTTGTGGTACCTGGCTGCCCCTCTGTACTTCAGGAATGTAGCCCAGCAGTTTGGATTGGGGGTTTCCACCTTTGGTGAGATTGTGATGGAGTTCTGCTTTGCAATGGAGGCAGAGCTCTACAGCACAGTGATGTGTCTTGGAGACCGGCTTGGGGAGGTAGGTTGCACTTACACCACTTTAAATTGCTAACCCCCTTTTTTCTGCTGTTTTATTCCCATGGCAACAAATACATGCCCCCCCTTTTTTCTTAATCATTACTCTTTATTCTTCTGCCTTTCCAACACAGAGCATGGGTGGTTTCCAGAGGCTTGATTTCCCGCACTGCTTTGCTGCTGTGGATGGGAGTCAGATATTCATAAGAGCTTCGGAGAGCAGCATAAAGGAGTTTGGAAACAGAAAGGACTTTTGCTCAGTTCTTCTCGAGGGCACAGTGGACTATTCTGGGTGGTTTATTGATGCTGAAGTGGGCTGGTGTAGAAGTGGCCATGATACCCTTGACTTCCAGGAGTTAAAGGTCAGCTATGGATGAGGGGAACTTTGTTCCTGGACACCCCACCATGACCATCGGGGGGAGGGGGGTCAGGTCCCAGCTCTGATTCTAGGGGATGAGGTGTACGCATTGCACAATTGGCTTTTGACCCCCTACAAATGCCCAAAGACCAATGTGCAAAGTTACTGCAAATTAAGCCACTCCTTTGTACACAACATGATGGAGCGTGCCTTTGGATGTTTGAAGGGTCATTTTCGGTGCCTGAGGTCCAGACTACATTTACATTTGGATAATGTCACCCTCCTCCTCATAGCCCATGTGATCCTACATAACATATGTGAAGAGAAGAATCCCCACATTCTCTTTCCGGTGGAAGAGCCAAAACCAGTCATCTTGCAGGAAGCTGCACTCATTTCAAGGTCAAGAAATAAAAGGATTTGTGAGGAGGGCTGCTGGGTGTGCAATGCAGTGGCTACTTTTCTTTTTGGTTTTGAGTCCTGAGATGGTTTTGAGTCCTGAGACTCCCTTTGATTTGTTAAAGTTAAATAAAGTTAACCTTTTCTTCAAAATGTCTTTTCTCTATGTGCAACAAAAAGAACAGGGCACTTGAGAGACATGACGACTTATTTGGTAGCCCATGCACAAAGCTTTTTTGGCTGGAGAGTAAAGCCTTCTCATGACCTGTTTTTGGCTCTGACAACCAACAAAGGACTTGTGTTCCTTCTTCTACACAAACCAATATCCACTTCCTATTAAAAGAAAAAAATTAGTAAGCTATTTTCTCCCTGGCAGAAGCTGTGGGGAAACAGACTGAGCTTCTGGATCCTGTTGGGAATGTCCACAAAGTGGGAGTTACTGTTCATTTGTATTACACATTACCATTAAGTTTGTATAAAGAAAATAGAAGACTGTTAATTGTGTACCTTTTGTATACCTTTTCTAATTGTAAGATTAGCTGTATACCTGTTCTATTTGTATAATTAATTTAATTTGATATTTGACATTCCATTGTGGTGAGTTTATTTATTTCTTGTCTCTATGTGCAAACATGCTTGTAGAATTCCCATGCAAGTGATGGAACAGCGCTGCCTTTTCACACACCTTCTCAATGGCAGCAAGCCCCCTTTAAACGTCGAGATTCTCTGATCTCTATGCAGAGTGGGGCTTTCAGTTGTGGGCGGACCAGCAAAATTAACAAATGGGCTCCTCTTATTTCCACTGCATTTATCGACCAGGCATAACCAGGGGGGTGATTTTTTGTGGAGAGGGAGAAAAGCTTGCTCCGGGGAAAGGCTCATTGCCACCAATTGATTTGGTTCCTTTAAAATGGAGGCTTGTGGTGGCAGGAAGTTCCCAGGGCTTGTGAAATGGCTGCCAGCTGAGCTGGAAAAGATGGCGCCCCCTTTCTTGTTGGCTGTAAAAACCCCTCATCCATAGAGTTTCAGCAGGGGACATCCCATTGGAGGAGCAATTATTTACTTTTAAAAGTCTGGGGGAGGAACAAATCAATGTTTTCTTGTTGTGCAAATGTCATTCTGCCTAGGAAGGGTGCCTTTTTGGAGAGGGATGCTGGGAGGCAAGTGGGGGATAGAGCATAATAAGCAATGTAATACCCTTAAAGAATTGTGAATTTATCTGCTAGACAGCCACCATCCCATTGCCAGTGCATTCAAGTTTTATTTTTAATGTGCTGT
Source organism: Paroedura picta (assembly GCF_049243985.1). Classification (NCBI taxonomy): domain Eukaryota; kingdom Metazoa; phylum Chordata; class Lepidosauria; order Squamata; family Gekkonidae; genus Paroedura; species Paroedura picta. Next base: position 24,049,036 of record NC_135381.1, on the reverse strand, counting down.
GTCCCTTATGTGTCTCTCCATGAAATCTATGTGCAAATCCATTGTGACACCCCTCACGGGAAAAAGCAAACACAACTTCATGATTCATGCTTATTAAGGTGATGCAGTAGGAACATTCCCCTACTAAGGCCTTCCTTTCCCCCCCTCATCAGCCACCCTGTCTCCAGTCAAGATTGGCTCCCATCCCCCCCACCCAACAACAGAGGGAGAGGCATCAGAGGTGGAGATGGAGGAGCAGCCTTCAACCTCTGCTAAGGAGACATGTTAGAGAAGGCTCCCTTATTAATTATTAGTGTCCTGCAAAAGCTTTGCATGGCAACCCACAATAAAAATAAACCTTCCATTAAATTCAACTTTCTTCTTCTTGTGCCATTTCACGGTGCAGAACATGCTGGTCAGGATTAGGGAGCTGGAGGGGGCCATGGAGAAGCACCAAGAGAGGTCTGACACATTGTGTAAGCTTGTTGCTAGTGCTGTGTGTGCCCCCCACCCACATAGTTTGCACCCCCCTAAGGTGCCCATGTTCCTGTTGAGGTCTTGGTTCTAAAACTTTATTCCTTTATTTCTCTCCACAGTGAAAAAAAATGGAAGAAAAATTGGAGACCATAGATGGGTGGTGGAAGAAGGCAGGGAACCAGATCAGGAGAATGGACAGGCAGCTCCAGGAGCTGAGGAGGTCAAGAGGAGGGAACCTCCTAGTTTAATAATGTTGTTTGTTGGGTTGGTGGGGAGGGGGGATGTTGGGTGTTCAAAAAAGTTAATATTATTGTTGTTTAAAATGTTTAATAAAATATTTCCGTTACTATTTGATCAACAAAGTTTCTTGTTTCTCTGTTTCTCCCATTAGCTATTCTTCCCTACCCCCCATGATCTTGAAGGTAGCATCATTGTACATGGTTACATTCCAACTGGTGTTCCCCCCCCCCAACCCCAGGCCTCACCTGACTACCTTACTAGGACATCAAGCTGGTAGATGCCAACCACAAACATAGACCCTCCCCAGCTCAAGAAAAATGAGGAACACAAGAGGCAGCGTTCAAAATAAGTCAACTTTACTGAGCCGCCTGTGCCACCCAGTCGGCATAGCCTGACTGTAAGAAGGTATGGGTGGGGTTTGTGGAGGTGGGGGGGGGGGTCAGGTTCACAGTTATATTTTGAGAGTTGGCACTTTCCCAGGCCTCTCTGGCCTCCATGACCATGACTGCTTTCTCCACCAGATCTCCAAGCCTATTCATTGTGTCCACAGTCCCTCTGAGTGGCTCATTGAAGGACATGAAGACCACCCTCAAAAGCCTTCCCTCCTCCATCTCCATCTGGGTGTGTTCACAGTCCCAGTGCAACATGGCCTTTTCAAGGGCATGTGAGTGCCTCATTTCTTCCTCCAGGAGCCTTTGGCCAATGTTGGTCAACAGGGATATACACCTCTGTCTCCTGAACTTCTGTTATGAAATTCTCCCCCCCCAAAAAAAAAATCCTTAGCAAACTCTCTGCCAAGGACTTTCCCTCCTTGCTATTCAGAGTCAACAAGAGAGCAGCGATGTATGCCTGATGAATAGCTAAGAGGCTCTCTGACATGCTCTCCTTCTGGCATTTCCCTCGCCACTTGGAAAATCATTCACCTGGGAGCCCATGGCTGTTCTGGGTTGGTGCCTGGGATGTATTCTGTGGGGACAAATAAATTGTTTTGAGCAACAAAACAGGATGTTGTGAAAGGATTCTTTCAAACTCACCACTCCACATAGAAATCCTTGTTCCTCTGTGTTCAGGTCAGGTCCTCCTGTACAAATGAGAAAACACACCCCAAACCTTGTCCCTTCCAAGAGAAATACCCACCTATCTGTTCTGTGTTGAGGCACAAGAGTCAGAGATGTAGATTCCAGGGGTGAGACTTGTGCCTCTGTATCTGGGAGCTGTGTTTCTACAGAAAGGAATAAGACAAAGATCAATAAGGCAGCCCCACCTCCTCTCATCCCTTCAGGTGGCCATGAGTGGATGTCTCATAGTGCTGGGTCTGCATGGGAAATCATGATCAAGATCTCAAACAGGCAGAAACTGTGCCCATCTCAAACAAGTCCAAAAGGACAGGCCCTGTACAAACTTATGAAAGAACATGTTGCAAAGGACCCAGATGGCAATGAATAAACATTTAAATGAACGTTACCTGTCAATGTTTAAAGGCAAACCAAGCCACCAAGCCACTCCGAGCGAGGGGCTTCTGGTGGAAAATGTTCTCCTCCTCGACAGGTATGATGGCTAGAAGGGCCAGGGTTAACATCTCCAACGCACGTCCCTGTGGCTGAAAAGGCGGCTGGATCCTTCCAGTAGGGGGTCCCTCTTCTGGATTCTCACTGTGATGGCAGTGGTCACAAGGGAGCAGCCTACCTGACCACCTTGAGGCTTCTCCCAACGTGTTTTGGACTCCTGTCACCTTCTCCCTCCCCATAAATCGCACACTGCACATCAAAATACGGGCAGGTGATACTTGCGGCCCCAGACTTCTTGTTTTGATGTAGCCCATGAACTCTGCACACATGGTCTTTGATTTTGACCAGGATTGTTGAGAACAAGTGTAAGATAGGAAGGGTGGGTCTTTCAGAAGAACATAGGAGGAGAGTTTGCAGTATCATTTTTTTTTAAAAGCAGCTGGTCTTCATTCCCCCCGGCAATCCTGCAATTCTATGCAGATATCAGCTTGTCAAATCAAAGAGTTTAGTGGCTGCCTCCCTCCATGCTAATAAATTCAGCAGCAAAATCAGGCTAATCACAGAAGCAAAGGTTTTCCCCAGGTATGCAGGGGGTTGGGGGGAATGACTTCATAAATAAAAGGAAAAGAAACAGCCCTCCCCAATGGTCCAAAGAGGATTGAAAGGATGGAATGCAAAGGGCAAGGAGAGAATGTATCGGCTACTTAAGCCCATGGAGTTTAGAAAACATTAAAATGGGAGACTTTGAGTGGTAGGATTTCCAAATTGTCCCCTGCTTCCATGACTGCTTATGGGCTCCAAGTTCACAGAGCATAAATGTGAAAGCTATCTTTATGCAAATCATAATTTTACATCAGTGCCTCTGAGATTTACAAACCAGAAATAGGGCAAAGAGGGTAGGGAATTCTATACCACTTATAAAAGAGGGGTGGTTTGTTAGATAAGGCATGGTGGTGATTTTATTTAATGTTATTTAGTATTTGTAGCTTTGCATTTCACAAGGCTACATAATTACCTGGATCTCAATGCATTAATGTTTAGGATTTCAATAAATGAAACCTTCAGTTTAAATATTATCTTTCTGCACTGCTTCAGATCACTTCTGCTGACTACTTGCTTGATTAAACTCAAATAAATGTTATTTTCCCTGCATACAATTTTGCATAATCCAGTCATTATTAGTGATCGGATTGTTCTTCTTTTTTTTCTTTTTTGCTTCCATTTGCCACACGCTGCAAGAAATTATCCCATCTTTTGCTACTAAAATGAATCCACTAATTGAAGAGGCAGCAGATAACAGAGCAGAGTTAAGGCAGAAGCCATTTTTAATTAAAACTTTAGGTGAAGGCCCTGAACTGTACTGTAGGAACCATCCCTGGAGCAAAACCGGCTGTGCTTAATAATTAAATACGAAGTGTTGCAATGCAGGTTGGAAAGCCCTTAGAAAGCATCTCCTGAAAAATTGGTCTGCATAAACACTCCCTCCTTGCATAAAATTCCTGTTCATATCTATTGTAGCCGGCACCTTTCAGTTTTAATAGGTCCTCTTTCATCTCCACTCCATAAGAATTTCCCCCTTGCTTGTTCTTTTGCCCTTTAGCCTCCAGCTATTTGCCTCAAGTTCTGCATCATGCTGTCTCCCTCATTTTCTTCCAAGTCTACTTTTTTTCTGCACAATCCCTTAGACATAGAGTTACAAATCTCTGGGAGGGGCTGGAAATCTCCTGACATTGCAATAGGTCTCCAGACAACCAATCAGTTATATCGGGTAAAAAATGGCAGAGGGTAGATTCTGTGGCATTAGAAGGTCTTTCCCATCATCAATCCCTGTCCTCCCCAGCTTCTACCACCCAAATCCTCAGGAATTTCCAAAGCTGTATGTTCATTCTTCCCCTGGTGCTTACTTCTTTTTTGAGGGGAGGCTCTCAGGTCAAAATTTAGATGGCATTCTTTTTCTCAGGGCAGAAACCTGTTTGGTTAAAGCAACCAATGACCGTCATACTTCGGGTTGCCAATGTCCAGGTGGCGCTTGAAGATCTCACACTATTACAATTGATCTTCTGGCAACAAGGATTAGTTCTCCTGGAGAAAATGGCTGCTTTAAGTGGGACCTCAATGACATTTTACATTGCTGAGGTCCATCCCCCAAATTCTGTTTCCAAACTCTACCCTTCAAATCCTTAGGAATTTCCCAGTCCAGAACCAGCAACCTAGTAATCTCCACCCCCAACTTCCAGATTTGCACTCTTCCATCTTCCTCACAGATATTGTCATCTAAAGATATGGTGGCAGAGTGAGTGGAGATTATAGACAGAGCTTTTTTGGTGGTGTGGAAGAATGCCTATTCTCTTGAGGCTTGCCTGTCACAAGATTAACCCACTTCTTTTTATCCAGGCATTACTTAAGAAGTTCCATCTTTTAGAATTGTTTTTTAGGATCTGCTGCTTGCTGGTGTACTGTTTTATTAGCATTGGCTTATACTGTTCAGTTTTTGATGCAATTATTTGCCTTTTTTGATAGTTTTTATTGAATAATAGAATCATAGAGTTGGAAGGGACCTCATGGGTCAACTTGTCCAACTCCCTGCACTATGCAAGACACTCATAACCCTATCTCTCATCCACTGTAACCTGCCACCCCCTTGAAACGTCACAGAATCAGCTTCTCCATCAGATGGCTGTCCAGCCTCGGTTTAAAAATTTCCAAAGATGGACAACCCACCACCTCCTGAGGAAGCCTGTTCCACTGAGAAACTGCTCCGTCAGGAACTTCTTCTGGATGTTTAGATGGAATTTCTTTTGCATGAATTTCATCCCATTGGTTCTGATCCATCCCTCCGGGGCAAGAGAGAACAACTGTGTTCCATCCTCTATATGGCAGCCTTTTAAATACTTGAAGATGGTTATCAGAGGGCCTCAGTGGGCCTGCCAGGTTGTGTCTGTGTGTGTGTGTGGGGGGGATACTAGTGCTCATATTTCTTTTACAACTGGTTTTTCTGCTAGTTAGGAGAACGTAGCTCTGTTCAGAATCACACTGATTTGAAATGGCTGCTGTGAAACTAGAATAGAAATAAAATCAGTATGTAAACAAGAGGGAGAATAATTGATTGAAAGATGAAAATATGTCTAGGTTCATTTTTCTTCCGATACAGATAGAAAATTCATATAAAATGAAAGGGGAAAAGAAAATATGAGTGTCTATTTTTAGAAGAAAAGCGAAAAGAGACAATTTCCCCTTTCTCATTTAGACGGCTGCAGCATGGTTAGTGGAAGTGTCCTCTATTTTTTTTTAAAGCAGCATTAAAATAAATAACTACATGTCTCCTCTCTACATAGATACAATTTGGATGCTGTGTGGCACATTTGGGGGTCCACAATTAGAGAGATAATTATCCAGACTGCTACATTATAATTAAAGATATTAAAGGGATGATGAAAAACCAAGGCAAAGGGGGTAAGTTTTCTTTCTCTTATTTATCAGCCCACTCAATTTCCGCACATTTTTATGTTTATTTATAGTGGAGCTGTTCTGACAAATATAAACCTACAAGTTGGAACCCACGAGGAAGTTGGAGGAGGGGCGTCCCATTTTCCCTGCCTTTACTTTCTCCCCTTTCTCCCAGCCTACCACAGAAACTCTGCCACTCAGACCCTCTTTCTTTCTCTGGCATCCTACCTCTGTTGCCAGATTGGTTGCTGCGATTGCCAGACCTGCAATGGACACTGGCAGCCATCAGCACTATTGAGAAGGAGGTAGGTAGTTCCATTGGCACAGGATCAGGGGCATGCATTGGTCTGCACTTATAAACATTGTTTGGGCGATGATGAGTGACTTTGGACAGCCTTCAGTGATCATTATTCAGCTAGGAGGAAATGACTTGTCTGCAGTTTCAGGTTTGGACTTGGCCACTGCAATTATACAGGACTTAACTTTTGATTCAGCGTCTGTGTCCAGCTGCGATTGTGTTCTTGTCCAAGTTGCTAGAGCAGCATTCATGGAGGAATGTTTCTGCACTGCAGAAAGTGGATTTGACAAGACACAAAGTTTGCAAAGTGGTGTCGCAGTCATGTGTTTCCAGCCATTGTAGCCGCATGGCAAATCCAGACATTGTATTCTGGCAAGAGGGTTTTTGTGTGTGTGTGTGTGATGATGGTGTAAACCTGTCAGAATGAGGATTGGACTTATGTCTTATTGATCTTTGCTTTGCTTTATGTGACTGTGTTACGTAATGAGCTTTGGTGGGAGCAGGGCTTTATAGAGTCACCTCACTCTGTAGCAGAATTTTGTTCATAGGCCAGTATTAAACGTAACCCACAATCAAACAAAAGAGCCTCTTGTGGCGCAGAGTGGTAAGGCACTCTGAAGCTGTCTGCCCATGAGGCTGGGAGTTCAATCCCAGCAGCCGGCTCAAGGTTGACTCAGCCTTCCATCCTTCCGAGGTTGGTAAAATGAGTACCCAGCTTGCTGGGGGGTAAACGGTAATGACTGGGGAAGGCACTGGCAAACCACCCCGTATTGAGTCTGCCATGAAAACGCTAGAGGGCGTCACCCCAAGGGTCAGACATGACTTGGTGCTTGCACAGGGGATACCTTTACCTTTATAATCAAGCAAAATCCTTCAATGTAGCAATATCATGCATGATGTCAGGAAACTATATGAAAAAGGTAAGGATTTCACCCCAACTGGTAACCTATTCCAGGCCACCAGAACAGGTACAGCAAACTGTCACTGATCACAGAGAAAAGAAGTGGAATAGGAGACCGAGGACCAACATTACATTTAAGAATATCAGGACAGCTATCATACTGCTACTAGATAATCCAGTTGCAATTTATTTCAATCCCACAATAAAAGTGCAATATGCAATGATGTGTGAGTGAGAGGAAAAAGGGAGAGGAAGAAAAAGCTCTCTCCATTCATAAACTAGCCCTCCCCCCCAATACCAGTGATCTTTTTTGTAAATTGAAAAGCCCCAGTCTCTTTAGCCTTTTCTCAGAGGAAAGTGGTCCAGCTCCATAATCATCTTGGTTGCCCTCCAATATATGCAGAATGGGCCTGTGTCAACATTTTCATCGAGCTATTTACCACAGCCTCAGGATCCCTGTTCATCTAATTCTCAGACAATCAGCAAATATTTAAAGTTAGGATTTTTATTGTTGTTTCAGAGTGAATCATCTTACCTATGCTGAAGCTTATTTGCCACATTATTGTAGGTAAAGGTAAAGGTAAAGGTATCCCCTGTGCAAGCACCGAGTCATGTCTGACCCTTGGGGTGACGCCCTCTAGCGTTTTCATGGCAGACTCAATACGGGGTGGTTTGCCAGTGCCTTGAGCCGGCTGCTGGGATTGAACTCCCAACCTCATGGGCAAAGCTTTCAGGCGGCTGCCTTACCACTCTGCGCCACAAGAGGCTCTTTCATTATTGTAGAGATATCCCAATTAAACAGCACCTCTCATGTCCCCGTCACCAAAGGCTGCATCTGCACCTATGCCAGAACCTTTGCTGCCAGACCCCCCTCAGAGCATGAAGATAAGGAGGAGCTGGGGCAAAGCAGCAAGATGTTGCTGAATGAGACAAGCCCTGATGAGGACAGACAGCCAGGTCCCAGCCAGGTAGACACCATGCCCTCTGCACCAGCATCACCTCAGCAAGAAGCAACACCTTTCTCAGTCTGGACTCATCACCAGAGCGCAGGAGGGAACACAGAAGGAGCAATTTGACAGCATGCCGAAGTGCCAGGCTCAGAGCACAGTATGAAGCCAGATGGGGCCCAGCTGGGCTGACTTAATGGACAATGACTGAGCTCCCAGGTGCAGCCACTTAACTCCTTAGCTCAGACTGCACTTAAGCAAGGCAGAGACATTCTCAGCGTGGGTGCAACCTGTGTACAAGCCCACCTGTTGTCTTGACCTGCCTGTGCTTCAGCCAAGCTGTACCAGACTGATTGCCATATTGTGACCTAGGATATGGCTTCTTGGACTAAGATTAGGTATTGTGGATTTGGTTTGGCTCTAACTCTGGTCCTCTGGCTGTGACCTTGGCTTGTATATGACTTCCTCTTTGGCTCTCCCTTGGAATTTGTCTGCCACAGCTACTGATAAGACCTAAACTGGACTCTTGACTCTGCTTTCTGGTATGTGCTTTGAACTTGGCTTACCAGCCAAGACTGTGTTCATCTGGACAAACCATACATGTGCCCAGCTAGGGCAGCACAGCACCATTGCTTTTGGAATCTCACTGCTTACTTTCCTCCAGTGTGACAACTGTTCATTGATCTTTCCTCTCTACTTCCTGTTGTTTAACCAGTTTTTAATCTATTTGAGGACCCATGAGTGTTAAGTTCACTAAAATGGATTCTTACAAATGGGTAGCTGTGTTGGTCTGAAGTAGCACAATAAAATCAGGGTCCAGTGGCACCTTTAAGCACTCTTGGTCAGCCTATGATCTTCTTACATGACAGGGAATATATAGCAAAAATCAGTTCTGTTACATCTGTGTCACAACCAAATACAGCCAATGATAATCCTTTGTCAAAACAGCCAATCAAACCCCTAGAATTGAATGTACTTTACAAAGAGAAACCAAAATGCTGCTATTAGAGATCAAAGACTTTCACCTCCCCATATGTTGCTTCTTCCATACAACTGTGAGATTCTTCCCAGGAAATTGCTGGTAACTATCCCAGGGCCAGGGAGTCAAACTCAAATGTCCATTACAATGCCATATCTTTCAGTCACACTATCACAAATAAAATACATAGTGAGGAATAGGGATACACGTTGAACAAGATTAGCATGAATAGTGAGATATCTCACTATTCTGTTCCCACACGGGTATCCCCCCCCCTTCCATTAAAGCAGGAAATCCACCCATTTAAGGGAAATGTTCACACAGAAATGTGTTCCTTCCAAACCTGACTTGGTGGCATTCTCTGGACTTTGCCTTAAACTAAAATGGGGACTACAAGGCACAGAATCCTGCTTGAGGCAATTAAAAAACATAGTATGAAATACAATCCAGTAAAATACACAAGGCATTCAATATGAGCAGCAAAAAAGTTGATCGTTTTAAAATCAGATAAGTTAAAAGTCTGGGTTAAAAAGATGTCGTTTAGTCTGGCACCTAAAAGAAGCACCAGGTAAGCCTCAATGGAAAGGGCATTCCAAAGGTGAGGTGCCAGAAAAGTGCCCAGACTGTCTCTAGTCACCATTAAATTCACCTCTGATGGTTGAGGCACATGCAGCAGTGCTTGAGAGGTCAATTATGAATTAGAGGACTGGATAAGGTAAAGGTAAAGGTGTCCCCTGTGCAAGCACCGAGTCATGTCTGACCCTTCGGGTGATGCCCTCCAGCGTTTTCTTGGCAGACTCAATATGGGGTGGTTTGCCAGTGCCTTCCCCAGTCATTACCGGAGGACTGGATAGTACCACATAATTCAATAATTTGTTGGAAGTATAACTACTTAGGGCTAAATTTCTGGACAAATGGAATCAGAGAAAAGCAGTCTATCTGTTATTGGTAAAATGGTTAAGCTTCTGTCTGATACAGAGTCTTTAATTACTTATGATGTATCACATTTTGCCCTGGCTGCCAAAAAGATAAGAACCAAATTTGTTGAGTGGAAACAAGACACTAATTCAACTTAATCTTCACTGTAACTCTTCTTCCTTTCTTTTAAACAATATTTTATTTGTACGGAGATAATTTTATTTAAAATGTATGTGTGATAGTTGTAATCATAAATATTTGGACTGGAACATTCCGATGGCCACATGCAATAAACCTTTTGATGACTAGTACTGGATAAGATGGTCTTTACTACCCTAGCCACAAGCCGTAAATCAATGCAGTCCTCGGGGAAGTGGGTATACTCCAGTCTAAACCCATTCATTTTGATGGGCTTAGGCTGGAGTGGCTCTGCATAGGATTACACTGGGATGGACAGGTAAGAGCCAGCACTTCGAATTCTATCAAGAAAGACATAGGTAGCAAGGTGAATGGTCTCATTCCACATCCTGGGTTTTCTTGGACATTGTGCCTACCTTTTCATGCCCCTGCCCCCAGATTGTCACTGGTTGTAAGGTGCAGACTGGTAATCCTAGTTCTGGGCAATGTTCAATTCAAGTGAGACTTAATTCTGATTAGTTCCTCACATTAACTGAAAACATACCTACATCCAAAGTCTGGGCTTCTCCATACACTTATTATCCAAATTATCTCATGATCATGCTGCATCATTAGTTAAGCAGTGGATACGGGACAATTGATGTCAACTGGACCTGAGTAAAGCTCCAACTTTGTTGGCCCCAGTTAAAAGAAGATATGTTCTGGCCCCTGCCACTTATGTGTCTCAGCTGGTAATAAGTAAACAAAGAAGGGCATTTACCCTTGCAAGATGCCCCATCTTGCCTTCAGCTCTTGTAGAGAGTCGCTATAAGAACATTTCCCTTACACTGAGACAGTGTTTTTGTGGGAGTGGCGAAATTGATACAAGAGAGCATATATTGTTCCACTGCCCTGCTTATGTAGACATTCGTAGCAACTTGATTGAACCACTCCTTAAAAAGTTACCAGAACATCATGATGTAGATCGAGCAAAGAGGCTGCTAAGTGATGAGTCCCCCCAGGTGACAACTCAGCTGCCTAAGTTTTGTGCCGCTGCCGTAAAAATCTGATGCTCTAAAGTAGAGTTCTTTAAGTTCTATTTTATGATCTGTTTTAAATTGCATTATATCAAATGACCATATGCTGCCTACCTTGTATTTTATCTTTTATAGTTTATTTAATCATTTTAAGATATGTTTGGTTATGTAACCCCATGGCCTATTTTATTATTTTGTTGAAATTTTAAACTCTATTTTTATATGTTTTATACATATTTTATGCCAATAAAAGGTTACTGACTGACTGACCATATTCTTTTGGTCTTTTATGTATTAACTTCAGATAACTTGGTCTGAACAACTGTAATAAAGTTTGATTGATTGATACCCACATGTATAAAAATCTTCTATAATACTTTGGGACTTAGTGCCACACAAATGTAGATCCCTCAGCAGACAGATCAAAGCATGAAAGTTTGGTGATCACTGTCCACAGTTCAAAATGTACTTGATTTTGCCCCCTTTTGTTCTTCAGTTGGCACCCAGTGTCGTTTCAAAACTGAAAATCCTTCTGTTTTAACACATTTATTTAAATGAGATGAAGGTCAGTTGCGTAATGAAACACCGACTTGTCCTATTTCAGGTAATTATTGAAGGCAAATAAATTCCCAAACCAAATTGCATGTTATTTGGCTGAAAGATTGTAGAAATGGAGGAGAGGAATGCTACTTTGTAACAAATTAATATTCTCGCTTACATCTGTGTTTACTTAATTAGCCTAGAGACAGAGATGTGCTAATGAGGAATGCTTATTAAGGGAGAAAGGTCTGCTGGGGAGGAAGACAAGACCAGTTTCTAAATGAGTTACAGCCTTGTTTATGGGGCAAAGCTGGTATAATTAGTGTGGGGTAGCAAATGAGGGGAAGGGAGGGGAACATTATCATGGGGAATCAAGAATTTTGTCCAACATGCTGAATAAAATAGAAAGAAACCATGTATTGTATTATTTCCTAGTTTATTTCTGTGGTGTATTCTTATGAGCAGGGCAGCAGGAAGAGCTGGAGAAAATATTTGGAAGTCAACACTTGCTTCTGATCACTCTTTGCACCATCTTAGCTTGTTCATCTAACCATGTGATGTTCATTAGATAGCCCAATGGCCCAATATAGAGACTCCAACCAAACCACTCCCATCATCATTGTTATGATTATTATTTTATAATATATATATTCTGCCCTCTCTTCAAGGAGTCAAGGTAGACATTCAAAGCATTCCTCATGGACAGAAGGAAATGTCTATACAGATATAATACAGATGTGCTGAAACATCTTGTGATAGACCATGCTGCATTGCTTGTAAAAACTCTTGACTGCTCAGGTTTCTGCAATTTTCCCTTCACAATTTTCTTCTTTATTCTAGAATATATAATAGAGAGATATAGGAATGTGTCATGTTTTATTTCTTATCATTAATATTAAAAAGTATTTTTAACATATCCATTTATCTTTCAGTTCACTTTCCATGTGGCATTTTGCTCATATTGTTCACATTTTTTCTGTATTTTTGGTGGGATTCTCTCTAAACACCTTTCATATGTTAACTGTCAATAAGGGGTCATTGTTTGTATGTCCTTGTGTAGAGACATATGGCAGATTCACTCCCCAAAGGAAGATTTACTGTCTGTGCCTCTTTGGTCTAGGGTGTATTCTGCAAGAATGGCTGCCTTATAGTTGTGGAACAGCTCCACAGTCTCCCAGAAAGGTCAGAAGGTCTTCTAGTTTTCTGAGTTTCCTCCAGCAAGCCTGTAAAACAAAATCATTGCAGAGAACTGGGCATGTAAACAGGGTAATTTCATACTTGTCATTTTAATGTAATTTAAATCCACTTTGTTTTAATATACGTTTTAGTTAATTGTATTTTATATTTACTCCCGTTACCTAGCTTGATTCCTGCATTATCTTGAGAAAGGCAGGCTTATAAATATTTTAGATAATAAATAAATAAAATCAGAATGCATATTTCCTGCAGGAAAATATTATAAACAAGCAGCCGCCCAAAGTGGGGGAATAACCACTTTTCATAAGATTTGTTTTAATTTGGTGCAATGGAAGAATAAAATAAAGTGTGCAAAATGTTAAATCATAACCAATGAGAAATTCAAAAGCACACCTCACGGGCAGAAAGAAATTTCTACAGACAGAGTGGAACCTTTCGTGACAGACCTGCATTCTTTTAAAAATCTTTGACTGCTCAGGATGCTTGAAGGGTTTGTCTCTACTTTATTGCCCTTGAATTTGCTTCAGGTCAAATATTAATGGTGACTTGAGACCAACTAACTAGCAGAAATTAAAGACTCTAGACATTTCCCTTAATGTATGTAAATTTTGGTAGAAGGGTATATTTTCCTTAAATGGAAGAGAATTTTTTCAGAAAACAAACAGCCTGAATCATCCTGTCATAGGTTAGCTAGAAAGTGGTAAGTCTGTGTAATTAAAGTGAAGGCTATTCTCCAGTCAAGCACATTTTGTTTTTCCTTCACTTTTGTGCTCAACAATGCACTTGAGGTACTCCTCATCTCAGACTGAGAGTCACTTCTACTAAGATGAATAGCCGTGCTTAACTGTTGACCAGGGGAAAGGGTCATTGTGTGCTTATTTCACGGTTTTAATACATTCATTCTGATGACATCAACGGACAACTAGATGAACTTTCTGCTGCAGAAGAAGAAATTCTTACCCATCTGAAATCAAATTAGATTAAAAAAAAAACATCTCAAAACATGACCTTGTTCTTAGCTGGTCATATTCATAAGCTTCCGGGGAGGGCGGTATATTAATTAATTAATTAATTAATTAATTAATTAACTTTAAGGGAGTTTTGAGAACTCTCAAAAAGTTCAGTGGGATCAGAATACTGCAACAATTGTGTTGATGGGATCACACCGTAATGGTCTTTTTATCTATCTTAATAGAATGTCAGTGGTCTTTCTGGGTGCAATGGGAAGACCCAGTTTTGACTTTAAAATCTCTGTGTGCTTTGGGCTCAGGGTATCTGAAGGACCAAACTGTTCTTTTTAAAGAACTAACCTAGTACTCTATTAAGTTGACTCAGCCTTCCATCCTTCCGAGGTCGGTAAAATGAGGACCCAGCTTGCTGGAGGGTAGATGGTAATGACTGGGGAAGGCACTGGCAAACCACCCTGTATTGAGTCTGCCATGAAAACACTAGAGAGCATCACCCCAAGGGTCAGACATGACTCGATGCTTGCACAGGGGATACCTTTACCTTTAAGAAGAGTCTTTAGTCTGATTTCCCTTCACATAACTGAGGACAGGGCTCTGGAAAGCTCATCTGTAACCACTATGCCACAAATCCCAAAGGTCAATCATCTCCCACACTCAACGAACATTCTAAACTACAGGTTCTTGATACCCATCTCTCCACACCTATGCCCTCATTTGTCACTATGACACCAGAACCTCCTACACAACACACACATTCAACCCCATGCCCTTACTGACTATACAACACCTCCCCTTCCTCTTCTCACCGCCAAGCTCTAGCGACCATTGTATTCCTGAATACAACGGGCTTTGCCCCTAGCAATTATATAAGAGGTGTTCCAACATGATTAGGATCACCTTTTTCTGAATCTCTTCCAGCTCTGTGAATTCCTTTGGAAATGCTCATTCAGAATTGTAGCTTACTTAGTATGCTAGCAAATGAATGTTTAAATGCATTAACCAGTCTGATAATTTAGTGCAGGTATACATCTCTCAAAAACCCTGGACTGCGGCTGCGCAAGGAGGGAGGAAGCAACACGGCAACGTTCCGCAAGTTTATTTCTTTTTATTTCTTTTAACCCCCTTTTAAGCTCCTTCTAAGCTTATCAAGCTGCTGTCGGCTTCTAGCTGATGATACATTAGACTGAGGGGGCTGCACAGCTTGGACTGGTGGCAGTTTGATAGCTAAACGGGCCAGAAAAAACAACAGAGGGAGGTTAAGGGAGATACAGTACCTTTGCCAGCTAGCAATTGAGAATTGTTGATTATTTCGACTTACGTAGTCAAGGACAGTATGTTGTCTACATCTCTCATTTCAAATAAACTGAGAAACATGTGTTTAGACATTGTTTTCAGGAGTGACCTTTTAAGATTTCTGTAACAGTAATGGAAAATTATTTGTTTTTATCCAGCTTTTTTTTTAAGTAATTCAATCAGCAGTAAGTGCACCCAGAGAGGTTAGAAGCAATGAAATTCTCATTTGCGCCTTCTACCTTTTCATAGTTGGGAGAGGGGGGTAACAAAGGTGTAATTTTCTAGAACCTTCAAATTCCTGTTTCTTCCAGCAAAATCAGTCATATATGTTGATTCTTGTCGGCATATTGTTGTCATAAGTAAGAAAATGTGGCTTTCTGCTAGCTGGTACTTCACATTGATTGCAGACCACTGGTTGAAGTTTATTGTTTGTGATTAGGTGATATTTAGGTCTCATTAGTATTCATGAACCTATCAGGTTGTTTTAATTTCAGGACAGGCTGGTTTCTTTAGATTTCTTTCCTTTTATATCATCTAAGGCCATTCTTCCAAAGTAGATTTCCCAGTAAAATAAGCTTTTAAAACAAATGATAAAACTTCTGTTTTAAAACCTTGTGAAGTATACTGTCTAAATTATAATCAATGATTTTAGCATAAAACCATACTGGGATTCTTCAGAAAGAGGTTTTCTGGGATGAACCAATAAGGTATAAAGTATTTGGCATAACATCTTCTATTGGATTCCTTCCACCAAAGGTATATATAATGACCGATTACACTACTTTAGCTAATTGTATATCAAAACTGAAAGGAAGAAATATCATTATTTAGCTATAGGAAAAAAATTAGATTTTGTTGGGTTTTGTTGGGTTTTGATGGGCCCTTATAGGACAGTAAGTGCCTCACTGGCACCAGTTCTCATATGAGAACCATTATAATATGGATCATTTTTCTATGGTTCTTCATGTACCCATTTTTTACTTTTTTTCCTCCCTGACCATTGGTGTTTTCATCCTTCCTCTTCTCCTCTCCATCAGGATCTGTTCCTGTTTCCTCATAGTCAAAGTGTAGTGAAATAATGGCTTCTAATCCTGTTCATGAAACTTTGGTTCATGCTTCAGCCATGTGAAATCTTTAGTGGGCTGCATGAGAAAGTCTTTGCTTCTTTTAGTGCAAGAATGTATTGCCAATTAGTTGCCCCTGTGCCCTTGAGAAGCCTAATATTGTCTGTGTATACTGATAAGACAATTGGCTTCAGTTGTTCCCAATTAGCTTGTTGTGAGAACGGGCCTTGAGTTAGATGACACAGCATTACATCACCTGCCTTAGGATTGGATCATCTACCTTGACACTAGTAACCCCATTGGCTAATTAATAAATTGCTAATATCTTTTTGATTGGTTTATGTGCCCAAAGCTCCACATGGAAACAAGCCATAAAGGTAACATCATGAATCATTGTAAATGTACATTGTACAGTTTTGTCTTGTGGGACATGCCTCTGGATGGAGACAAGTGCCACGTTAAACCCCTGACAGGCCCCAGACTGACTCTGGGTCTTGAATGCTTAGAGGACCATTCAGAGGAGGTGGCAGTACTACAGAACAAGGAGGCTGTGTTATCCACTTACTTGGATTTTGTAATTCTAACTGTACTGACCCTTCTCATGTGCCACCCTCTTCTCTGGGGAATTAGGGTGTGACCACACTAGGTAATTTATCTTCTCTAGAAGATGTTTGCTTCTATAACCTTCTGATTTTTCAGCAAAGATTACACAAAAAGTACTGCTTCCATTTTTTCCCCGCCATTTTTTACTTTCATAACAAGTTACAATTCAACAACAGAATATCTTCCATTAGAATTCAGAAGAGAGTAGATAAAAGAAAAGCATGGTGAGTGAAAGGATAACAGGGGAAAGTAAAGTGTCCTTCAAAAGTTCTTGTGGGTTACCCAGTGTAAAATTGGACTATGACCAGTTGCAAATATGCCAAACATTCCCCAGAGGGAGGCTGCTGGGGAAGAAAAGGAGAAAAAAAATGAAAACAGAGAGGCAGATAAAGGTAGGTTGAGCTGGTGGGTGGGAAGAAGGCAAGAGGCCAGGAAAAGGTAGGGGCTAGCAAAGCTTTCAGTTAAAGCAGGGGTAATCAACCTGTGGTCCTCCAGATGTTCATGGACTACAATTCCCATGAGCACCTGCCAGTCTGGTTGACTACCCCTGAGGTAAGGAAAGAAGTGATGCAGGAGGAAGAAATGAGATTTCCCCTTCTGCAATTCCTTGTGTGTCCCCTGTTTGTTCTGTCTAATGTTTTTAAATTCCTAGATTCTTAGTATAGCCCCTGCCCCATATTTACTCTAAGATCCAATATTAACTTCATGATTTTTAAAACATATATTTGGAAAATAATTAACTGTCTTTTCAAAAAAATATTCCAAAAATGGGGAAACAAGCATTAAAATAACTCCAAAATAATACTAATCTGTAAACCGCTCCGCGGTTATAAATAAAAGCCTAAGGGCAAGTTGGGAGGAGTTAGGGTGGGCGCAGTCCGTGATAAAAACTCATCATCATCAATAATGTACATAGTATCAGTAAATGCTTATAACCAATGTTCCAGTCATCTTTTTTTGTGGAATAGGATAATGTACATAACGACTCATCTGCATCACTAAAACATCAAGCATAAATAATCATGATGCCATCTTACTTAGAAAAGCATCAAGACTGATTTTTGAAAGCATTTTAGTAACGTACACTTCCTTAATATGGAGTAGGGGCAGCGAGGCACACAGTATTCTACAGAATTCAGAACTACAATCAGGACAATGGACAATTCCTCATTCATCAGTTGTACTTTAGAAACAAGGCCATGTCATTTGGGGCTTTAAAAGTCACAGGGAAATCTGCATACAGAGAATTTTGAAAGCAGCCCTGTGTAATATTACCCAGGAGAGTCTTATGGGGAGAAAACTGGAAACACAGATATAAATGGTAATCATTCTTTGTGAACTGCCTGTAGGCACAAAGAACTTGAAATTACTGGGGAATGTGGATAACATTCAGTCATGATTTATGACCATTTTATTCCCCTATGAACCTCAGCAGTGGCTCACAATCAACCTGATTTCTCTTCCGTTATCTTTGTGACTGGCTTCAACAGACCTCAGAACTTCATGAAAAGAGAAATAAAAGTAATTCTTTCTTCCTCCTTGTCCGTGACTGCTAAAGGGAGGGAAGTATTTATATCTTTACCGGTACCATCTGTAGATTGTTTCTCTTTTGTTTTCTGTAAGCCCTTTTATTTAATTTGATTTCTGGAGGAAGCAAAATTTTACCCTTCTCAAGCTGTAATCTAGACACGTTGAAGAAAAAATACCTATAGTCAGAGATACTTCGGAAACTGAAAGAAGCAGGGACACAAAACCCAGAATTTGGGACTTAGGGTAAGTATGGTGGGGGGAAAGTATGCCATACAGCCAATGCTCTCAATGAAGTCTCAAGCCTCATTCCCAGCAACAATGGCTTGGAGCACCACCAATAAAATGGGAGGGGGGGAGAGAAAGAGACATAGAGAAACAGAGACAGGGAGAGGCAGAGAGGTACAGTTCCACAGGGCCTACAAAATGGACCTCTTCTGCCAGGCTTGAGGGAAAAATCCAACAACAAATGGGTCTCCCCTGCTGGTCCCTCCCTTGAGGGATAATCAGCTCTATATAAATACTAAGTAACTTTGGTGAACTGTGAGTTTAACTGCTGAAGATATTGGAGCACATTTTTATAACTGTACTGTTGTTGTCATATGATGTACCCCTCCTCAAGATGGCAGGACTAAGAGGGGCAAGCTATAATAGAATCATAGAATCATAGAATAATAGAGTTTGAAGGGACCTCATGGGTCATCTAGTCCAACCCCCTGCACTATGCAGGACACTCGCATCCCAATCGCTCATCTACTGTAACCTGCCACCCCTTTGCCTTCACAGAATCAGCCTCTCCGTCAGATGGCTATCTAGCCTCTTTTTAAAGATTTCCAATGATGGAGAAGCCACCACCTCCCGAGGAAGCCTGTTCCACTGAGAAACCTCTCTAACTGTCAGGAACTTCTTCCGGATGTTTAGATGGAATTTCTTTTGAATTAATTTCATCCCATTCATTCTGGTCTGTTCCTCTGGGGCAAGAGAAAACAATTCTGCTCCAGCCTCCATATGGCACCCTTTTAAATACTTGAAGATGGTCTCCTCTCTAGGGTAAACAGACCCAGATTAAACAGGCCCATTTATAATAGACTCAGACTAAACAGACCCCTCTCTAGACTAAACAGACCCATTTATAATGTAATTATAAATAAACAAGTAAATCTACAATATAGCAAATATTCAGTTGCAGTGGGGGAAGAGTTATCATGCACCTTTGTGGAGTTCTGCCGGGGATGATTCTCACCCCCACACATCTATATTCACCCTCTGGCCCAGCTGGTCCAGAGCTTTGGGCTGAGTTGTCACCAAAATGCAGATGACTCCCAGCTCTATCTCCGGATAGATGACTGCCTGAACTCCCCTTCCCCCAGAAACATTTGCCAGATGTTTGGAAACCACAGCTCAATGGCTTGAGCAAAGTCAGCTGAAAGGCAACACCTCCAAGACAGAGGTCCTGTGGCTGGGTAAGAAGGAGTCCGATCAGGAAGTATGTTTACCCAGCCTAGCCAGTGTGCAGCTTAACATCTTACCCTCTGCCAAGAATCTGGGCATCATCCTTGATGCATCCTTATCAATGGAGGGGCAGGTCACAAGAGTTGCCCACCATCTGTGTTTCTCCATCTGTGTCAGGCGAGGCTACTAGTGCCCTATCTGTCCCAAGAGCACCTAGCCACAGTGATCCATGTTATGGTCACCTCCAGGATTGACTTCTGTAACTTACTCTATGTGAGCATTCCCTTGTCCTTGACCCGGAAATTGCAGCTGGTGCAGAATGCAGCTGCTAGGATCTTCACTGGAACAACTTAGAGTGCTGCAGCAGTTGTATCGGTTGCCAGTTGTGTCCTGGATCAAGTTCAAGGTTCTAGTATTAACTCTCAAGGCCATCTGCATTCTGGGCCCCACATATCTGGTGGACTGCCTACCAGTTTATGTCCACTGTAGGGCTCTGTGCTCTAATTTAGTGGGTGTTAATCTGCTGGTGATTCCTGGCCCAGGAACCAGCACCAGGACCTTTTTCATCCTGGCCCTGAACGAGTGGCTTGAGCTCCTGGAAGAGGTGAGGGCCTGCAAGATGGAGCTCTTCCACCAGGCATTTGGTTGAGGCCAAGGCAGTTAAGATCAGGGGCTTCTCCTTGGCTTAGGTGGGACAGCAGGCTTCTCCCATGAACATCTCCCCTGAGATACTAAATGGGAGGTTATTGAGCAGTCTGGGGGGGGGGATGAGGATTTAGTGTTTCACCACTTGGGAAGGAATGGTTTTCTGGTTGGGGGATTGTGTTATTATTTTATTGTGGGATGTTTCTATTTGTAACCTGTCAGGAGACAGCTTGTAATAAGGGAGTAGCAAGTAATATGGATTAACAAATAAATAGTCCTGATATTCTGACTCTCAGAGTACTTGGGGGGGGGCACATACCTGCTCTGGAGTGACTCAGTCAAGGCTCCATCCCTTCCTCACACACACACACAGACTCCCTTCCCCCCTATTTTCCCCTTACCTGTTGTTTTCCTAATCTCCTACTTGCTTCCTCCCCCCTCCCTCACAAGCACACAGGCACACAGAGATTCCCTCCCCTTCCCCCTTCCAGTTTCCCCTTTTACCTATTCGTTTACCTCCCTTCAAGCAAACATGTGTGTGTACACACATACATGCACACACACTCCCTTCCCCCATCCCCATCCTGCTTGTCTGCTCCTCTGCCATTGCCTCAGCATGGCCATGGAAAATGCCTTGGGAGCAGGGCAGCCATTGCCAAGGTCTGTGGGGGTGTGGCTGCTGCCAAGGCCTTGGGAGTGGGCAGCCCCCACAGGTCACACAGCAGCTGCCACTGGCTGGACCCTCCTCATCTTCTGGCATGTTTTGTGGGCAGGATGACGATCACATCCATCTACATTTTTGTTTGACGAGATGCTCCTGAAGATGTGTCCCACATCAATAAATAAACAAAACAGATAAAATGGGCTCATCCATAGAGGTACCGAATGCAGCACTGAGAGGAAGCCAGTGTAGTGCAGTGGTTAGAGTGTTGAATTAGCATTTGGAAGAACCAGGTTCAAATCCTCACTGTGTCATGGAAGTTAGCTTTGTGACTTGGGCCAGGAACACATTCTCAGCCTAATCTGTCTCATAGGATTGTCGTGAGGATACGATGGAAAATGAGGTAACAAATTTGGCATCCCCCCCTGAGAAATCAAGTAAAAAAGATTAAAATCAACTCCAGAACAGAGGATCAGAACAGGGAACCTTCATTTCTGTAAGTATCCCCCTCTAATTGATTCCTTACTGATTGGACTACCTTTAAAAGAAAATGGAATCTGTTCCTTGCATCTATGATGCTTAACATTTTTGTCCTTAATGGATCAAATTGTTCTCATTAAGCTCTGTAATTGTCAGCAGCAGAAATATTAACTAGATGTAAATAAAAAGCCTTGTTGCCTGTAGTCCTTAATTACTTTCCTTTGTTTTCCAGGACATGCATGTGTGGTTGGTTTTTTACAGATAAAGAAATCTTAATTGCTGATGAATGCCTTTAGTCGGATGAGATTAGCAGGATGAGATTAGTTTAAATGCATATTATGGATTTATTTATGCAAAGTCTAATGGGGGATATATTTTCTTTTTTTAATACTTATGTACCCTTTGATATCATTTTTTTTCTTGTCCAGTATCACCATAGAGACCAAAAACATTATTAGGCTATAAGCTTTTGAGAGTTAAAGCTCCCATTCAAAATTCTCTTCTCTTTAGTGATGATCATCTCAACAGAAGGAAAGCCTTTCCCTCACTCCAACCTCTAATTGCCATCAGTGGGACTTCTGGAAGATGGGAAGCAGCCAGGAACCCCTTATTTATGCTTGAATTCAGCTCCGTTTGGAACCCAACAGATTCTGTGAAGGTTTAGAGATGGTTTACCATTCCTGCCTCCACATCATGATCCCTTGAGTTTCATGGAGGAACTACTACCCAGATCCTTGGAGGTCTCCCATCCAAATAGTAGCCATAGGCAATTAAAGTTACCCTGCTTAGCTTCTGAGATCTGATAGGATCAGGCTTGCCTGGTTTATCCGGTTCAAGACACTTAACCAGGAGAAAAGAATGATTTAAGAAGTATGTTTGTGCCATTTCCTACACTCAATTGAACTTTCATGCTTGGGTACCTGTATTTCTTCACAAGTATAAAGATTCCTAACATATATTGCTATACCTCCCCCCCTTATCTTGTCTGTCCCTTCTGAATAGATTGTATCCCTCAATTCTAGTATTCCAATTGTGAGTATTAGCCCACCAAGTTTCTATTAGGTCAACCTGCAAGGAATGTGAGGCTGTGAGATGTCTGAGAGAACTGGGAATGGCCAGCAGGCCTTAGATGTTTCTTGGCAGTTTAAAATTGCCTTCTCTGGTTGCTGCCACCCACCCCCACTATATACGTGTGCTCTTAAATGAGAAGGTGGCTGTAAATTCATCCTATTTACACTGGAATGTATAAATGTGTACCACTGTCATTTTAAAATATTTTTTAGTTGCCAGTTGCTGCATGTATGGCACAATTTTTTAAAAAAACCCTGCGGTCAGTACCCTGGGAGAGGGAGGTGGGTGCGAGGGCAGCAGACACATTTCCCCCTCCATACAGGGTTGCCTCTGGTTGCTTACTATTGGGATGCGAGATAACAAGTGGCAAATCCATTTTTTGCAATTTCACTCATTGCGAGGCAAATCTGGGCAAAACTTGAGTCAGCCCCTGGACAGACTCAGGATATAGAAAACGTCATGCGGAGGGAGCTCTAAAACCCACCAGCAACCAAAGGCTATCCAGGGGCAGATTGCTCATGCAGAAATGGTCTAGTTCTTTCTCTGTAAGGATTACAGCAATGATGTTTGTGGCTGATAAATTTGGAAGTGTACAGGTACAACCACAGGGAGGCTGGGTAAGATTTAGAGTGGTCATAGGAGAAAGCTATAATAACCTGCTTTTTCCCAATGACTATCAGAAACACAATACATTTTCAGCAAAGTCAAATAAATGCTCTGTAGCATAGTAACTCTTCTGGTTCCGTAATTTAAAATAGTCCCATTTTGATGTTTTTCCCCTCAAGTGCAATGTATGTTCAGTTCTGCTTAAAGATTGTCCTTGAAATGATCTAGAATGATAGTCTTCTATTCCAAAGGCCAGGGCACCTCAGTGAAGGCCTAGATTATTTATTTAATATCTGTTCTGCCCCTCCCTGCAACTAGATGGGGTGGGTTGACAATAAAACATTGTTTTTAAAAACATTAAAACTAGATCCCTCATCCCAGTCTCTTAAATATCCACTGCCAATTACTCAAACTGGAAGTAATATAAAATGAAGAGTGTCTAGAATTAGGGGCAGGAGCTACGGAGAAGGAGGAGAAGGGAGGTCCATACAATTTTAGACAGCCCTGGCCTCAACCATACCCCTGGTGGAAGAATGCTGTTTTATAGACTCTGCAGAAATAAGAAAGCTTTGTCAAGTCTTGGATCTCAGCTGGCAACTCATTCCAGCAGATTGGAGCCCGTGCAAAAAGACCCTGGTTCTGATCAAGGCCAGGCAAACATATTTGAGGCCAGAAATCACCAACTAATTTATGTTGGCACAGCTCAGTGCTGTCTGGTGAACATATTGGGAGAGGTGGTTGTCTTCAAGCCAACTTATTTCTTTCAACCATATTCCTCTTAAAGAGCATTGGCTTAGGCATATAGCTAGCTTCCTTTAATGAGTAGATGAATAATGCCATATCTTCCTTACTCCTGCCAGCCTCTGAGAATTTCTACAGCTGAGGTGACTGGTTCAATTTAGTAGTTTGTACATTTCTGAATGTCTCATAAATACATTTATAAGGTCTCCTTTGTGGTATCTCTCTCACTTTTCCTTTTTCTCACTCTCTGACTTACTGTTTCTCTTTTGCATTAGATTGTGATATATTGACATGGTGGGTATGAACGGACCACAAAGCATATCTCATTATTTTGCTTACCTGAGTCATTATTAAGATGACACATGGAACTCCACACTTGAGAATGTATTAAAGAGTGCTGTGGTGTAAGTATGCCCTTAGCAAGGAAATCCTCCTGCAAATGTCTAAAGTCATCCAAAAGAACTACAGCTATGAAATGGGGAAACATCTGATTTAGATGGCACTGTGCAGGGGAAAGAAGAGAGAACATATATGAAGTCTAGTATACACTGTTCCACTTCACAGCTGGAAGCAGCAATGCAGACAACATATCCACCTTTCTGAGATATCTCTTCCACCATTTTGTCCCCTGTTCCTCTTTTTAATCCCAACAACAGGAAACTCCCTATCATCTGGGGAATTCCCTGAGGGGCTTAAGGAGGGGTGATCTGCCCTTTGCTGAAGAAGCCATTGCTTGAACCATGGGAGCCCTCCAATTTTTTTTTTGAAGAAGGTGGATGAATGGGCCACTGCAGATCAGCTCCTAGCATTCCCTGGAGGAAACTTCAGCACTTGATCCTTTCCGGTCTGGTTTTCTTCCTGGCCACAGGGTAGAGACAGCACTGCTCGCCCTGATAGATGATCTCTGACATCATCAGGATAGAGGTGGCTTGGTGATGCTTGTGCTTTCAGGCCTGTCAGCCATGTTTGATGTGGTTAACTATGAGCAATTAGCCTGCCACCTCACCGATGTTGGGATTCCTGCAACAGTCCTTCAGTGGCTGGTCTCCTTCCTTAGCAACCAGACACAGAGGGTGGCCATAGGAGATAATATTTTGTGTGCTCATTGACTCCCATGTGGTACAATCCTCTCCCCTACACTGTTCAACATATTTGTCCTCCCTCTGGCCTAGCTGATCCAGAGTTATGGGCTGAGTTGTCACCAATATTTGGATAACACCCAGGTCTTTCACCTGATGAATGATTGGCCCAGTTCCCCACCAGAAACATTTACCAGTGTTTGGAAGCAGCGATGGTTTGGTTCAAGCAGAGCTGGCCGAAACTCAAACCTTCCAAGATGGAGGTTCTGTGGCTGTGTCAGAAATGGCCAGATCGGGAAGTGTATATTTCCTATCTGGATGGGGTGCAACTTAAGACCTCACCCTTGACCAGGAACTTAGGGATGATCTTTGATGCTTCCTTCTCAATGAGGCACAAGTCACCAAAGCAGCCCAGCTGGTGTTCCCTCCATCTTTGCCAAGGCCACTAATGGCCTATCTATCCCTGGAACACCTGGTGACAGTGATCCATGTGACGGTCACCTCCAGGCTAGGTTTCTGTAACTTGCTCTATGCAAGCCTTCCCTTGTCCTTGATGTGGAACTTGCAGCTGGTGCAGAATGTGACTGTCATGGTTCTCACTAGAACATCTTGGAGGACCCATAGTCAGCCAGTGATAAAGCAGCTGCATTGGTTACCAGTGATGTTTCAGATCAAGTCCAATATTTTGGTACTTACCTTCATGGCCATCAGTGGTCTGGACCCTGCATATATGAGGGATCATCTGTCTCCTTACGCCCCCCACAGAGCTTTTTGCTCTATGGTTATGAATAGATTGGCGGTCCCTGGCCCTCGGAAGGTGCACCTGTCCTTAACTAAGGCCAGGAGCTTTTGAGTCCTGGCCTCTGACTGATGGAATGGGCTCACAAATGAGCAGAGATCCCTGTCAAAGCTGTCACAGTTCTGCAGGGCTTGGAGCTCTTCTGCCAGGCCTTTGGTCAAGGCTAGGGCTGGAAGACCCTGGTTCCCCCCTTGTCCCCCCCCCCACCTTTTTAGAGGGATATCTATTCTGATTGACATCAGCCATCAACCACACATATGGGCTGCCTGCCCAGGACTTCATGGTGGGAACTAGGGGGGAGGGTTATGTCACCACTGTTGGTGATGTGAAGTATTTTATGTGTATTTTAATTGTGTTGTAACCCACCACAAGCCAGCACTGACAAGAGTGGCAGAAAATAAATAAATACATATTTTCCTACCTGGAGAAGGGAAAAATTGAGGGAGAGACATTTCTGATGATGCAGTTTTTGGAAAGCTCCATTGAGTTCCAAGAAGTTGTCGCTGATGCTACACTTCTTTTATAAATGTAGTGGAATCAATTTCTGTATATTCACGTACATGCAAGGGAACCAAATGTGCCATAGTACTGAGGTTGGAAAGTTAATTCCTCCCCCCCCTCCCCAAGTTATTTGACCCACTGCTGTTAGCTGCAGGTAAAAGACAAGCATTTATATTGCACTTGTCTTTTCTCTTGCTGAAATCAATAGCAATTTGTAGAGAGGGATTTTTGGTGGACAAAATATCATGGGGGGCGGGAATGATTAATTCCCATTCCCAAAGCACTGCTTCTTCTATTAAGGTTAGTGCATTTGTGATTGTTCATGGATATTCCCAAAGGCACTGCCTCTGGAAATCCTTTTGCGGTGAGGGCAATACCTTCCCACCAGTCCTAGCACTGGCAAGTGCAGCATTCACTGGCCAGGACGCTGCAAGGGGCAGGGGCCTACGGACATGTCTGGTAGCCTTGGTATTCCTTGCAATGTGTGGCCCTAGCCATCATAACAGCAGGCATTTTTCCTGTCAAATCTACTCCCCCCCCCATTTCATCCTCATTCTTTTTCACACTGGATAATTTTGTTTGAAATTATTGCAACCCACCCAAAGGCTTCCAGACAGAGAGGTGTCAAGACACATCAAAGATATAAATGTCCATACAGTTTGGAATGCTCACAACTCAAGTTTAAGAGTTTTGTTTTCCCTTTGGCTCTTGGGTCTATGCACGCAAGTGCAGAGAGCTGATGTGCATGGCCAGATATTTATAGTGTGACTCTGTCCCCAAGCAATTCCCTGTAAAGGTAAATTTGACTGAATACTTCATTTGACCTCTGTGCATTTCTGATTTCTAAAGCATGCTCTTTTGTTGCAGTGCACTGCTCGCTGGAGAGGAAATGCCGAAGACGCGGGGAAACTTGATTTAATCCACTGCCTTTCCCCATCTCCTTTGGCTGCTCTCAGTTTAAAAGAATTCTGGGTGTCAATATTCTCAAGGAAAAACTGCAAGAATGAAACTACAAAGAGAGGTGAGAGGGGATTATGCAACATCCATATCCAGCTTGAAAATCATGGAGAGTGTTGATTTTGCCTTTCACAAGTGCCAAAAGAAAAGTCAAAAGACCAGCTAAAAACCGGGAAAGAAAACTTATTCTTTTAAAATGTAAATAAATAACATGG
This sequence comes from Paroedura picta, assembly GCF_049243985.1. Lineage (NCBI taxonomy): Eukaryota > Metazoa > Chordata > Lepidosauria > Squamata > Gekkonidae > Paroedura > Paroedura picta. Next base: position 24,021,789 of record NC_135381.1, on the reverse strand, counting down.
GAAATATATTGGTTGGCTCTGTCTAAATCCAGCATCCTGTTTTTTATCAGTGGATGGTCAAAAGCCTCTAGGAAATGTAGATGGAGGGAAAGGAAGATAATATCTATGCCATGATTATTGTAATATCCTTGTACATGTTGCTAATATAAAACAAAAATAAAAAAATCCTCCAATTGCAAAATCATGTCAGAATGCATTTGATATAACTTTGCAACATCTGCTCAGAGGAAGAACAGAAGTCAGATGACTGATTTCTGACATCTACCTACCTTTCATGTCTCCCTGGAATCCAAATTGTCCCCTTCCTGCTCTATTTGTGAATTTCCGAGATTTACCAAGAACTAAGCTATCGTATGAGTCAAGTTGCTTAATCTCTGTTATCTCCTGCCAATGAGCTGATGGAAATAGAGGGTTCTTAGCCATTCAAGGACTTTGCCCAGGTTCCTGATCCAGCACTCAGCCTCAGTAGTGACAGCTTGTGAAAATGATAAAGTACACTTAGATTGCTGGAGAGACAGATAATGACTGAACTCACTGTTTTTAATTTCAGCTTTCTGGCTCAGAAGAGAGAGACAACATCTCCATGTTCCTAAACACTTGTTCAGAGAGAATGCTTGGAATCTGGAAGTTAGCTGGTGATGCTACGAATTGTCTTGTGTTAAAATCTGAACTAGGCATCTCTTGAGATTCAGTGCAGTATAGTGGTTAGAAACATGCATTTGGAATAATCTGTTCTTATGTCATTTGCTTCACTGGATGATCTTGACCTAAGCACTTTTGTAGTTAAATCTGCCTCGAGTAACACATGCTATCCCCCTTCTGTATGTGCCGGTCTGTGTTCCTTAGAAGGATGGAATATAAACATAATGACTACAGAACAGAAGCTAGTATTTTTGTCTCAAGCCTTAGAATGGCTTCATCCCTAGGTAGCCTGTTTGTGTAGGAGACAGGTGTTGTCTAGCCTTGCTTCTGTTATTTTTCAGCCTTGCTCCAGAAATATGCCTGTTCTTTTGCTACTGTCTTTCTGTTCCCCCTCCCATTGTTAGATTCCCTATCCATTTTCCTTCCATGATGCCTGCTTACTTATGCCAGCTGCAGCCTGATGGAGCTAGATGCATCCAGTCCATGCATGCAATACTCTCATATGCATGTGAGCATACACACATGTACATACACACACACACACAGGGATGTATCCCTGCAGGAGGCAAGATAGAAGAGTGACTCAAATCTGTTTAAGGGTTTTCAAAACGTTATGCTGTGAGGTTTCCCCATCTACTTTTTCTTGCTAGAATGAGTATGCATCTAGGCTGAGCTCCCATTCCTGTTAGGAGCAGATGGGCTCTGCATTTTGGGCTTTGTAAGCTATGACAGATATGCAGTTTAGCCAGCCCTTGATGCCACCTCTGATGCATAACCCCTTGATACTGCAACCCTCCCTGCCCTGATCCAAGCCTGCATTGGATGGGACAACTTTTCCAATCCAAATAGGATTTATTTTGGTAATGTTGTTTTGATGTATTTTGATGTATTGAATCAGTTCAAACATCTTATGAATGTTTTCTGTTTTCAGCTGGAGGGGTGTACGTGATACAAATTGATGTTACTGTTAGCAGTGATTTTATTTGATTGATAACTTGTTTTTTAGGCAATGGGTCAACTAATCACTGGATTTAAAACATTTGGTTTTGTAACTGGGCATCTTTGCAGAATGTGGTTTCCCAGGCCACATGGGAAGGTTATACGGCTGTGAAAGGATGGAAAAACCACACAGTTTAAATTCCCCCTCGGGCACAGTATAGAGTTTTGTTGGATCCTGGGCATAGAAGTGGAAGCAGTCTCTCTGAAATTCACAAATACCCAGCCAGATTTTATTTTCCTCACCGGCTGTAAGAGAGGAGCCCATCAATGATAACCCAAAGGAAAATAGTTCCATAAGAGATGTAGATAAATGGTCCACTAATCCGGTTCTACATTGCCTATAAGAATGCTAAGAAGTTGTCATTGCTGCATGATTTTAACCAGTAACCAAAGCTACTTTCCCATACCTGGGTTTTATGTAAATCCCAATGTAAAAAGACTCTTTGACAATATACATTTTCATAGGAAAACCACTTTGTTCTTTTAATGCTGTTTTGCATATGTGTTACCCAATTTCTTTTCTGAAATCTGTGGTGTTTCCTTTGTGCCAATTAAGAACTGCATTCCCCTGGTTGATACCACACAATGTAATAGCAGGCTTTTGAAGGGCTTTTGTTCATCTCAGTATTAGTACCTACTTACATGATTAAAGTCAAGCCGATAAAATGGATGGAGGGAAGAGGAAGAGTTCTCACTTCTCACTACAGCCACCCTCTATTTTCAATAGTATATATTTACCTCCTATTCTTATGTTAATGAAATGCTTGCACAGCTGTTAAACTCAGCACTGGAAGATTAAAAACCGGGTGTCATTTTTTGCAAGAACCTCAGGGAGAGCAACACATCTGGTCTGAAGCTAGAAGAAATCTGTCAAATCAAATCATTTTGGGGGTACTCTTTACGCCAGGAAGAAAGGACATGGCCCTCCAAGAGAAGCATCCAGTATCTTCTTTTACAATGATTCCAAATTGATTAACACATTATAGTTTCCATTTGCTTCTCTGGTTTTAATGAAGTGCCTGGGAATTCTCATTTCGCTCAAACCTTGCAAAATGATGAGAAAGGGAGATGACAACTTGCAAAACCACACCAGAGGCTTCATGCTTGTGATTCTCACATGACCCCAGACTGCCAATCACATTCCAATATCATCTATATACCTCTGAGGTTGAAAGCATTGTTTTTGATCATATCTGTTTAGGTAATTGTCACTAAATAAAGAAGGAAATGTCACTAAGTAAAATAAATACCCCCAAATCTACATTTCTGTTTTGCTTCTCTCTCATGCAGATCAAAACTGTGAGTTTGTAAAAAAAAAAAAAAAAGATCACATCGTTTTCTGTTTCCTTTCATAATTTTACCTCTCTATGTAAGCACCATTTCATTTTAGCAGCATATCAGTTAACCAGCATTACACAATATGCATATTATGAATATATTTATTTATGTTTATTTAAAGCATTTATCAGCTGCCTTTCTTATGGAGCTCAAGGATGCTTGCAAGATAAATAATTGTAGCCATTACCTCAATGAGTGGTCAGCTGATTGCTGCCATGGAGGATCCCATCAGGGAAGACAGGTGATGTGGCTGCCTCATTTGGGGCCCGGCTGGCTCCCATAGGTCCACACAAGACTCAACTGTGGCAGGCCAAGCTTCTCCCTTTGATCTTAATCACTGGGCAGGAATGTAAGGGAGAAGAACAGTCCTTTGGGTACCCTGGTACCAATTCATGTTGGGCTTTAAATGTCAAAACCAAAAATTGGATCTGAGAGTGGATCAGTAGCCAGTATAATTGCTATAGCATTGGAGTAGCATACTCCTGGCTGCTGACCCTAACTAGCACTCTAGCTTCAACATTTTGCAGTAGCTGCAGCTTCTGAACATTCTTCAAGGATAGTCCCCTCAAAATGTCATGCACTATATGTACATCATACATAGTGTGTCAAAACTGTGTCTTGTGTACACACACATTACAAACCAGCTGAGAAACCCAACAGTGAAAAATACAGGTTGAAGCCATTGACTAAAACAGGGGTAGTCAAACTGCGGCCCTCCAGATGTCCATGGACTACAATTCCCAGGAGCCCCCTGCCAGCAAATGCTGGCAGGGGGCTCCTGGGAATTGTAGTCCATGGACATCTGGAGGGCCGCAGTTTGACTACCCCTGGACTAAAATATACATAAAGAGACGTTAAGTGAAATATCAGCATTTGCCCATTTCTAAAAGAGAGTTACCTGGCTGACCTGCTCTTTGCATTCAGATAGTTCCCTTCTGGCCTCCTTGATTTGTCTTCCACAACTATGTTTTGGTGGTTTTCCAGCCATCAGTGCCTAAGGATCTGTGAGCCTAGCTAGAGCTGCTGTCTGGAGTACAAATGGCATTCTTGCCAGACTCTGAGAATTAGGAGCCTTGTGCACAAATCAACATGCTCAACTAATAGGATCAGTTCAGGAGGTCTTTCTGAGGGTTCTTGGTGCATGTGAGGATTTGATCTGTGAGGACATGACAACAATGCGTTTTAGCTGCATTGCAATAACTGTATAATACACTTATTGCAGGCCTAAGCAGACTTCAGTGGATCTAGAGAAGTGTAACCCGATTTAGGATTACATTGTAAGAGAAGACTGCCAAGCTAGAATAGTTTGTCTGGAAGTATTCTGTTAGTTCTGCCAATCTTTTAAAAAATAGGAGCAAATATTGATGAATGTTTTTGACCAATAAGAATATATTAGAATGTAGGTACTTAGGATATCAGATCTACAATAATTGTTTTATTGACTTAGCTGTTTCTAATTTGTTTAATTATTATTTGATTAATTTTAAACTGCTTCAAATATTTTAATAGGACAGCAAAGTCAATATTTTATTTGTAAAGAAGCCTTTTGATGTACATCTCTATTAGATGCATAAACACCAGAAATTGCTACATTACATACTCTGGAAATAAGGATTAAAAAAAAATGTCTTCTTAGGAGTCTTGTTTTTCCCCCCCATTCTTCCTTTAAGGAGTTCAGCATGGAATACATGGCTTCTCCTCCTCCATTTTGTCCTCAAAACCACCTTGTGTAGATGCCTCAATTTTTCTACCTGCTGCTATGGAAAAACTCACAGACCTCCTGATTACATTGTTGGGGTCCACTGTTCCATTCTTCTTTTAAGTGCATGCTAGCAGCTATAGTGCCTGGAATGCTTGACAGCCAATTCAGACATTCTGGGAACTATGACCCTCAGAAAAAAACTTGGGAATAAAGAACAAATGCCTAGTGCATTCTGATAATTTAATTCTCAGAACACCTGATAATTAATGTCAGCCATTCCAGGACTTTTAATTACTAGAATGCACCAGAGAAAGGAATTAGAAGCTAAGATGACACTGCAAGATCTTACTATCCTCTCTTCTATGTCCTTTTATGATCACACTGATTCCCAACAGCAGGGGAGTTCAGGTTGTGGGGTGGAGTAGAAATAGATAATTGGAGAAGGAGTTCTTGTTTGGATTTTGGATTTTGTTTCAGGAGGTGCTATATGAGCTAGAGGAATTAGGCAGCTGGAAAGAAGTAGCTCATTTTGAAAACAGGTTTCCTGAGCTACAGGTGGTGTGTATTAGTGAGGAAAGTAGGGACAATTAACATCCCTAGCTGGAAGTCCCTTGAATGCCATTTTAATTGTCGAAAGGTGAGATCCAGTTTCCTTTAAAAAGAATAAGCATCCTTGAGAGGCAAAGAATGAACAAAGTATCCCAATCAAAGCCTGAGTGGAGCTGTCCACAGTGCTTAGTTATTTCACAGAGGTCATCATAAGCAGGACTCATTTGATGTTCCTGTGCTCAGATTAAGTGTCGTCCTTTCTTTCCACCATGCAGAATTATTATTGTCACTTTATTTCCTAACAGAAGTGTGTGATTAAAGAGCTTCATGGGGATACAATTAATCCCCAAATGCTCTCCCACTGGTGGAAGAAGTTATTAATAAAAATATAAGATTGCACTTTGAATTAAATGTCCATGCAACTCAGCATTTTGTTCCCATCAGTGAACATCAAGATACTTCTGAGTGCGCTCACGGCCACAGCATGAAGGTGATGCTCTTTTCTCAGACACACAGGAGTCCCAAGCATTGGGATAACTTAAGGTAGTCTTTAAGGCAAGGCAGTATTCATGTGAAAATCAGCGTCAACAGGCAGCCATTGTCAAAGACAAAGAATTAAAGGGAACATTGTCAGTTATGTCCTCAGACCCCACATACCCCTGAACACAAATTCAGTTGAGAAGTCTACTTTCTCACAATAGCCATATTTGATCTAACAGTGCTAAAACAGGCAACAGTCAGTCTATCTAACATGTAGATGTTAGTTCCAAAAGAGGATTGTTATGCATACCATGAAAGAACACGGATAAGAACACAGTGTAGTGTAAAGCAAGCAGAAGGGGATTGCTACCAAGTGGCCTCAGATGGGTTTGTTCAACTTCAGGATGGGAGAAACAGCCAAGCTGGCATGAGCCAGGCATATCACATGATAATAATTTCCATCAGTAATACAAATTATGTATTTACTGACTTCATTTTAAACCCACTTTGCTGTCCAGTGAGGACCAGAAAAAACTTGCATCATTCTCTTCCTCTTCATTTTAAAATTACTGCATTCCTGTGAATTAGGTCCGGTTGAGAGAGTATGACTGGACCAAGGTCACCCAACAAGCTTCTCTGGCACTGTGGGTTTTTTGAGTGTCCAGGACTCCAACCACTATACCATGCTGGCTGTCATATGACATAGAAACAAAGCAATGAGAGCCAGTTTGGTGTAGTGGTTAGGAGTGCAGACTTCTAATCTAGCATGCCAGGTTCGATTCTGCACTCCCCTACATGCAACCAGTTGGGTGACCTTGGGCTCATCACAGCACTGATAAAACTGTTCTGACTGAGCAATAATATCAGGGCTCTCTCAGCCTCACCCACCTCACAGGGTGTCTGTTGTGGGGAGAGGAAAGGGAAAGCGATTGTAAGCCACTTTGAGCCTCCTTCAGATAGGCAAAAGCAGCATATAAAAACCAATTCTTCTTATTCAGGGTGAGTACAAATGAAAATGGCTGGAGAATCTCTGCATAAAATTGAACTGAAAGTGTACACAGAAAACATTTTGGCAGCAAGTTATGTTTGCTGTTACTTTGACAACCAGATTGGGGGAAAATAATTTCTGAAGGGGGAAAAAACGTAATGTACAGAAAGTTCTGCTGGATGTATTAAGCCCAAACAGCCATAAAACTAGGACAACATCATGCTCAAATCAATAAAAATGAATTATTATATGTAAAAATACAATTAGGCGGTGAAGTGTGATGTGTAGGAGTGTGGCAAGAATAGAAATCTGTTGAGCTGGATGCAGCAACTTGGAATTCTGTTTAGAGATACTGAGTTTGTGAGCTGCATCTGTATGTATTGTATTATAAACATTGGATGCAGCATCCAAAGATTATTCCATTAAAGCACCACGTGAACGTTATCCCCCTTTACTGCTACAGCTCTTGACTGGGAATGCTCATACACCCTCCAGTTGAGTTTACATGCTGCTCGCCAGTCGAAGATAGGAAGCCAATTTTTCCAGTAATTGCTTTGACTGTTCATTGACCTGTTTGTGGCTGTTTTACAGGTTGCTGTACTGTATTCCTTCAATGCACTATGGCATAATCAGCTTGTTATGTATGTATGTTCTCACACAGCCTGATTTGAGTTCTAGCCCTCATACTTGACTACTCCATTTGGCAAGCTATTTTAAACATCAGCCCTTTTCAATCTCCTCCTGCATCATCAGAATTGACATGTCTAACCACATCCCATCCTCACCTACATTTGACTGTCACAAATATAACTGCATTGCTAGAATTGCCAAAGTCCAGGTGGGAAATACAGAATGAATGGGCCATACGGTGTAGATAAAAAATATGATACACCATGAGAGGCAAAAAGTAACCATGAATATTTAATTGTCTACTTTCCAAAAAACAGTAGAATCGAAAATAATAATAACAAGAACTAGTAGAGACTCATACAGGAGTAGTATTCCTGTTCCTGCATATACGTGCGAATTGAGGCTCTTATGCTCAAAATTTTCACAAAAATTCCAAGTGGAAAGTTTGTATAAGAATTCCAGTATATGTTTGAACAGGCTCCACAGCCCGAACTGCTTCCCTCCTTCCCTCCCTCCCTCCCTCCCTATGTTTCATTCGTGTTGCCTCTGGGATTTTCGTTAGTCTTTGTCAAAGCACTGGGATTTCTGGGGGTTGGGGGTCTCATTAAGGAGACCAGCAGTATCCCAGCACAGCCTACCTGGCTGGGAGGCCAGGAGCTTGTAGCCACGCGACCTAGGGGTACCAAAGTCAGGGGGACGCCTGGTGGGCCATGATGTGGTCGCTTCCCGGTGAAGGAATCCAGATACGGAGGGCCTGCTCTCCCACCTAGGATAGAGCGGGCCTCAGAGCATCTATGGATTATGGGTTATGCAGCTGATGGCTGAGGGGATCAGGCTCCTTTTCATCCTGCACCAACCCTTTGGGAAGGGGTATACAATAAACGGCTGTGGCCATTTCAACACCAAAGCGAGTTGTGTCTTTGTTGGCAAACTGCCACCCTGCTAATCAATTGCTTTCCTTTTCTCTCCCTACAACAAACACCCTGTGAGTATGTGGGGCTGAAAGAGCTCTGAGAGAACTGTGACTGGTCCAAGGTCATCCAGGAGTAAGAGTGGGGAATCAAACATGGTTCTCCGGATTAGAGGCTGCCACTCTTAACCACTACACCAGGCAGGACCTCTTAATATACAGTATTTGCTGGTGTATAAGACTACTTTTTTCCCGCTGAAAAACATGCCTCCAAGTGGGGGGGGGGGGTTGTCCTATACGCCGGGTGCACTTCTGTTGGGATAGACATAGCTGCCCATAATGACCCATAGTACTGTAATGTAATGTAACAAACTCTATATTTTGAGTGGAAATGTTGGGGGGTCGTCTTATACGCCCAGTCGTCTTATATGCCGGCAAATACGGTACATACCTTTATAATGGAAAAAGGTTGAATTTAACAAGCTGGTTTATGAGATGATATCAAGTGCAGGCCACAGTTTTGATGTAGTATAAACTGCAAAATCATTTAGATGCCTTCCAGTCTGAATTTAGGCCTGGGCTGAATTTGCACAGAGCTTTTATTCCAGTCCCAGATCGATTCAATCCCTGCCGTCCACACGGAATGCAATTTCCATTTTGATTTGGAGCTATTTAAATTTTATATCTGCAACAAGCACGACTGATCCGGAGAATTAATAATCTAGGGAACTGTAACATCCAGGTGGCGGCCTCCTCTAGAAGGGTGGGCAGGGCATCTGGAGGTGCACCAACCAGATAGTACAACAGCCAGATGTTCACCATCGCCTCCACCCAAGTGGCCCAAGAGATAGGGCAAAAGTTAGAAGGGACCCAAGCATTATTATATCTCAAGCCCCTTCTTTGTCAAACCTCCTCCCACTACTGTCTCTGCCTCTTCCCCTTATTATTGGGATCCCTGGCCCCCTTGGGTCCTGTTGATGTTGTGACTATGATTGTGCCTGATGTTTGTGGGACATCCATGTCTGTTTAGCTGGCTCTCTTGCTGGCTCTTCTTTGGGTAGCTAAATTTAATTTGTAGGGAACTTGTACTCTGGCTTTCTTGCTTTGTTTCTTGAATTTGAATTAACTGGTTTAGGGTTGAGTGGTGTGGATGGGTTGGTTAAGCTTTTTCCAGGGGGATTTTCTATGACACCTGAGGGTTGCACAGCCTGGTGTTTATTTCTTTTCTTCCTTTTATTGGGGTGGGGGGGTGGGGTGGGGGTGGAGTGCATTTTATACTGAATGCTAAGTCGTATTCAGGTGGGAGGGTATAGGGGTGTAGGAGCGGGTTATGGTGCTTAATTTGGATTAGTTTTCTTTCTGGGGTTGAGTAAAATCAATTTGAGAAATTTGGGCTATTATAGTTTGATAAGGGATTATTGATTTAGGTTGGTGGATTAAAGTGTTAGTGAATCTGTTGGGATTTAATTGATCAATAGTTATTTGATTTGGGGTGACTGATTGGGCATGGTGTTTTCCTCCTATTACCTCTTCCTTCTTTCTCATTGTTAGACAGATTTTTCTTCCTCCCTCCCTCTTCTCTCCATTCTTTTTTGTTATTTGACAGGTTCTCTTTTGATTTCCCAGTTTTCCTCTTGCTTTCTTGCTAATGGGCTAAGGGGCAGGTTCTTTCTTTCCTCTCTTTTTTTCTATTTACTTATACTCTTTCTTCTCCCTCTTCCTGGTTAATGGGCAGATTTTCCCCTCCCCCCACTTTCATTCTCATTTTCCCTCTCCCTCCTCACTCTTTGCTGCGTTATTGTTGTTCTCCAGTGATTTCCCTCCCCCCCCCATCCCCATTTGTTATATTTCTGCCTCAATTTTTATCCATTAGAGGTTCCCACCTAATTTTTTTTCCTTTGGAGTGTCTTCCTTCCCCGCAGTTTGCTTGATTTTGGTTGATGAATTCCCCCTGTCCAACCCCCCCCCCCCATGAATCAATTCTGGCCACTGTCCCCACCTCCAATAACTGATTTAGGCTAGTTTCTCTTTCCCTCTCAACCAATTTTAATCAGTCCGGTTCCCCTCCCCACAATTCAATTCCGATCAGTCCAGTTCCCTCCCCCTCAATCAATTTTGGTCAGTCCCTCCTCAATTAATTTTGATTGGTCCTGTTGTGGCTCTGTGTACTGCGGGGAGCCCAAGGACACATGCAGAGGTCATAGCAACAGCAGTGATGAGTCACGAGCATCCTTGGCTGGGTCTGGTGGGGAGCAGCGATCCTTGCAGAGATGGTGGGGCAGAGAGAGCCGGGAGCGGGTTGAAGGTCCTGGGCTGTCCAGCAGGGTGCAGCGGTCTTTGTGGCAGTGGTGGGGCCAGAGTAGCAGGGAGTGGGCAATGGTTCCTGGGTGAAGTCTGGCTGAGTCCTGGTCTGAGTCTGGTGGGTGCAGCAGTCCTTCAGGTGATGGTGGCGCCAGAGAAGAGAGGCTGGGAGTTGGCCAGAGGCACGGTAGTCATGGCGGCAGCCAGGTGCAGTTCTTGATGGTTCAGTGTGCCATTGGTGGTGGCCTGCTATGGCTCTCAGCTGCCTACATGGCTCTCTGGTGGCCTGGTGTTGTTGGCTCCTGGTGTGGTGGCGGGGTCCGACACTGCTCCCAATGATTTGGGGTGAGGCATGTGTCCATCTGTTAGACTATTATTATTAAAAAATGTTAAAATAGCAACATCTATAGCCTTAAATCTCTAATTCATATAAACCTCTAAGATACTAGGTTGCTGTTAAAGTGACAGTCTCCGCAGGCTAACATTGATGCTAATCATGGATGCTGACTAGATAGAACGTGGGTCTCTCAGATTCTAGTCTGCCATCCCACCACTACTCCACTCTGGATTATTTTTCAATTGCAATGCCAGTCACAGTGTCATAATAGAAATGTGCTGTTTTTCAAAACAAATAGATGTTTTGAGAGAGGAGAAAACACATCACAAGCTCTTCTGTTTCAGATTTTGTGGCATCTGTGCTTGGACCACTGATTCAGGCTAGCAAGGGATGACAAGCAAGTCCTTGGTCTCTGTCCAAGAGCCTTTCTATGTCTTCTGAGTTTAATGCAATGTCATTTTCTCATTCCATATTAGATCTGCCTTTTTGTACTTCCCTTTTACTTTATGGGAAGCACATATCCTTCCTGGAGGGAAAACAACTGACCTATATAATTTGAAAGAAAGAGAAATGACAGATTACCACTAATGCAGAAACAACAACCGTTCGAGTCTCCATTGGTGTACTTGAGTTTAATTATATTGACTTCAAGGGAGCTGATGTCAATTTGCATTAAAAGGTTTGCCTCATTGACCTCAATGGATCCAGCCACACAGCAAAGTGTAGCAGCTGGAAATGGGATTCAGTGATCTATATCAGCAGCCGATGGAGCTCATTGACTTTAATAGAGTTGAGATGCATAGATTGAAAACAATTGATGACTGTTTAAGACAATGAGAATTAAATATGCAACCTTTGGCCTCAGCAGGAAAATGACGCAGAACTGGGAGGAATTGGTTGCCATGTAATCTCCCGCTAAGAAGAGTCTCCAATCTGATTTTCCCTTCACATATCTGAAGACATGGCTCTGGAAAGCTCATCTGTAACCACTATGCCACAATTCCCAAAGGTCAGTCCTCTCCCACACTCAACGAACATTCCAAACCACAGGTTCTTGACACCCATATCTCTACAACCACACCCTCATTTGTCACCATGCCACCACAACCTCCCACACAACACACACATTCAATCCCATGCCTTTACAGACTGGACAACTCCTCCCCTTCCTCTTCCCACTGCCAAGCTCTAGTGCGTGCTGTATTCCTGGATACAACAGGCTTTGCCCCTAGTTATACAAGAAGTCACACCAGTGAGATGGCCAAGCCCTTAACTGAATCCAATTCAAGACCCACACTCAATTCTTGGAAAATTTGGTGCAGGCAGTGCCTTGTAGGAGTAAGCCTCCCAAGCCAGGATTGCTACTCCCCCACCCCCATGACCCAAGATCTGTGACTGATGGATGACTCAAAACCCTGGAGGGGACAGTTCTTTTAATTCAATTGAATGGGGGGAGGTAAAAGAGGGAACAGAGGCAGTCACTTATGGTTAAAGACCTAAAGTATTGTATTAAGCAACTCTCTTGGAATTTCCCCAACATCTATGGTTGCCAGGCCTGGTGAAATTCCTAGAGTATTATTTGATGTGGTGATATCATACCCCCTCCCCATGCTCTGCCTCCAAAATTCCTGTTATTGCAAAGCACTGGCCTGGCAACCCTAATGAGAGAAAAATACCCGAACCTTTATCCCATTCAGCTTCATGAATTTTGTTTGATCATCTGCCTTTGAATCCCTGCTTTCCTCCCCATGTCTGCAGTGCTACCTTTCTTCCAGAAATTATAAGTGACACATTTTCTTCTTTCTGCTATAGGACAAATGGGTCCTGGCCAGCCCCTGTCAAAAGTTTAGGGAGACCCAGAACTCTTCAAGATTTCAAGGCCTCTAGCTACAATTAAAAATAAAAATGAGACAATATGTTGCATTTGAGTCCACAATTTATGAACCTTATAAAATGCCAAATGTTCAAGAAGGGTCTAAATCTGAGTTTGTGATCAAATGGCCAAATGGCTGACCTGCCTTGTCCTGGATTGACTCTGCTTCTGCATTTCTCCATCTGCCCAACAGACCCACAGCCTACATACTTTGGACAATTAGAACCCATGGCTATACAGACTCATGATCATAAAGACTGCCTCAAACCAGGGGGTTGATGCAATGACTGACAGAAAGTGAAAACATGGAGACAAAAATGTCAGTCAGTGTGATCACAAATGGCAGAAACTCTTCCAATTTAACAATAGCCTTGTCACTCATCTAACACTGAGTCACTTTTACCTTCCATCATTCCCATACTTTTTCCCCTAGGGTTTCCAAAATAAGGAATAGACTTTGAAATCATGTAAGAACATTATCAGGGCCTTCCTATGAAAAGCTATTGTAGTCCACGCCCTCTTGCCAGAGCCAGGAAACTTGAGTTAGAAGTTTATTGAGCTCCAAAAGGGGGGGGGGCTTTTCCCTCTTCGAACCTTCCCCGGACTTTTAGCCAACCTTTATGGCTAAGGGAGGCTCTCCCTCCCCCGCCGCGAGAACTCTGAGAATTCTCCCTTATCACCTTGCTTCTCCTAGGGTTGTTTGGGGGATGATGGAAATTTACTACTGAGAACTGGTTTGTTTGGGAGATGTTGGAAATTTATTGTTGAGAACAACCTTAAGGGCAGACCAGACGTCTCCAACTTTTTGTGCCTTTTTAGATCAATAGACTTTTCCTATGTGAAACCCCTCTTCCTACCTGAACTACCCCCCTATACGGGGACAACCCATCCCTGTCTCAATCAATCAATGCATCCACTGCATCCACTGCATCATCTTATGGATCCTTTCAATAAAGACTAGCTTCTTAGCACCAGCTGTGTCTGGAGCAGTTCTATTTGAGAGGGTCGCTTCTGATTGAGCAGTTCAGCCACAGTTTGTGACAATTCCATATTTCTGTTTTTAATTCATTAAATACACAGAACAACCTGAAAAGGCATTGTCCCGCTATTGGGTTTTTTTTTTTTTTTTTGGGGGGGGGGAATTTCAGTTTGCACATTCCTAGAAGGAAAGATATAAAATATTTTTGTATCCACCATATGCAGAGCCACAGAGACTTGACAAGTGCTATTCTTCCTCTCAGAAAAGAGTTTCCTTCCTTTTAAAAACAGAACTGACGTATATATGGAAATAAGGAAAGGAAACCCTCATCTTATCATGCTGTTTGAAGCATTTGATCTATCTGAAAGTAAGAGTTATAATTGCTTACAGAATAGGGAAGCTTTTCTTGCTTATCCATATAAATCTTGAAGGGGAGATCCCTTGGCTGGGAGACACAAAACTGCAATGAAAAAAATGTGTTTCCCACCCAATGGGAACCTTTTCAAACTTTGGTAATAACTCCAAACCCTTATAACACTATTAAAGTATTCAAACAGTGTTTCAGTGGCAAAACGAGTGAGCTAGGAACTCAATTTAAATTTCTATGCACATCCCTGATGATTGTTCACCATAATCAGGACTGGAAAGGAATATCACCACAAGTGAAATTCTTCCACTGAGCAGTCTCTGTACTTCTGCAGACTTCTCTAAAACAGCCACAGCACTCCACAAAGAACCAGAAATGATGGATTGGTCTTTTCAACATGTGATTAGCCGTTGCTGCCCCATGCTTGAGATTCCTCTGTGATTGATAGAAATGTCAGTTCTACTTATGTAAGTCCTTCTTGTATAAGTCTCACTCATTATCTGGGGGAGAAACTGCTGCAGGAGAGGAGATGTGGGTCAGGAAAGAAAAGTCTGATCACCTCCCCTTTCCCTCTGCTGCAATTAGTGGCCTGCTATTAACATTTCTTCCGAAGCCAGCAGTTTTGCAGCATCCATTTTACATTAGCCAAGTAAACATGGTATTGCCTCTTGTTGATACCATCTGCCATATCTCAGAGATGGCTAAAGAATATCTGTCAGCTGCAAACTGTAACAGGAATCTCTTTATTCCTTGGAGAAGGGCTGGCTTGTGTGACTAGCAGGACAGTGAGTTTGAAAGCTCAAGCAGGTGGGGGTCAGGATGTTTAGTTGTATCTATAGTTCATCTTGAGGAAACAAGGGATGAAACGGTGGGAGGACAGAGATAGTTTCCCCTAGGCACTTTATCATTTAAGGATTCCAGCGAGAAGGGTTAATTGCATGTATGAAACCTCCACCGATCAAGTAGGATGGGCAAATGTTCTGTATTTTGTTTCCTTTTTGTCAATACATTCCGTTCTGTACTTTTCAGTATTGGTACTGTAGATCCTATGGTACTGTATATGAATATTGGGTTAGATCCGGCTGGCTTTTTTGTTCAATCATATCTAATTTACTTTTTTACTACAGTCTTTGTTCCACATGGCTTTTGTGTTGGTGTAAATGGTGCCGGCTACAGGCTGGATGACCAGAAAAAGGGAGGTTTCCCCATTTTAATGGGAGTTTTAATGGTTTTTTAAGACATTGTAACCCGCCGCGAGCCATTTGGGAGTGGCGGGAAATAAATCGAAATAATAATAATAATATAATAATAATAATAATAATGTCATTATTTATTTATTATCATTATTAATATGGCATATATGTAGCATAGCCAGGAAAACTTACAATTATAGATTGTGCAGAGATTCTGCAATTGTACAATTGTCTGGCAGTCAGGCATTTGGAGGCTGCTTGCCATTGCCTGGCTCTGCATAATGACCTTGGAGTTCCTAAGAGGTCTCACATCCAAATACTCAACAAGGGTGCGCCTGTTCAGCCTCTGAGTTCTGATGAATCCCTGGGCTTTCCAGGTCAGGGCTCCCCAAGGCAGGGTTGACGGCAGGACCCCCTGGGTGCTGAGCAGTATCAGCCATGGTGCAGGGGCAGGAGGAAATGCCTCAGTCCCTCTCAAAGCAGGTTTCTGGGCAAGCTAAGGTGAACAAAGCAAGATGTTACAACTGCTGAGTTGGGAGCCAAGGTGGACTTGCCTCAAATCCTGGCAACCAGGTGTCTAGCATCACCCACCCCAAAAAGTAAATGCTTTAAAATGCAGATTCATCTAAATCCATGCTACATGATTTCATGTGTAGCATAATAGAGTGTTTAACTAGGATCTGGGGGACCCAAGTTCAAATCCCTACTCTGCCATGGAAGTTTGCTGGATGACTTTGGGCCAGTCACACACCCTTAGCCTAATCTACCTCATGGGTTGTGTTGCCCTGACTCAAAGGTCCTTGCCTAGTGTGAGTGCCAACAGATTTTGTGAGGACCAAATGGAGGGGAACATCAGAAATCACGATTATTCCACAGTTGTCAGAAGGGATTTCTCATTTTTGGCCTGAAATTCAAATTTTCATTTTGCCTCTCCTGAATTTGAATTAAAATTTTTATTCTTTATTTTTTTTCTGATTCCCTGCACTAAGTTCTCCTGTGAAATGTATGCATATTTGTTGTAAGCCATTTTGAAGTCACACTGGGAAGAAAGGCAGGGCATGAATGAAAGAAAGAAAATAAATGCACTTTCATTTGGGCATGCAGGGACAATGCACAGGTTTTGGGGAGCCTTTGGGCTAGAAAGCTCTGAACCACAACACAGTTTTTGACTATGTCTCTATACACATTCTTGCTGCTTCCCTCTGACATGTACAGGTTTTAATTCTCTGAAAGTAGGCATAATCAATAACTGTACAAAGAGTCTCTGCAATTTTAGAAGTTGCATTTTTCTTTTACTTTTTTATATTTCCACCACATTTTGCAATAAGATCCAATAACTTAAATATACACTTTGTTATTAGATGTCTAATTCTGATTAAATTTGATTTCAGCCTCCGCTCCTGTTCAATAGCTTTTTTCCTCATAAGTGCAACTCAGCTTGTGAAGCAACTTTTTCATATACTGTTAACCCAATGTGATTTTTAGACATACGTCTCGGGAGAAATCTATAATCAGTCACTTTTACAGCTTCGATCGAACAAATTCAAAAAAAAAATTTTTTTTCTGGTAGTTTTGGTGTTAATCATTAAAAAGTTCCAAACTTCAACCTTAGCAAAACTGGCTCTCTACATTAAAGTAGGCTGACTGTATTGTAATAGAAATTGCTGGTTTGGAGTTTGTGGAAGGCGCCCCGTTACCTGCCCCCCTATTGTTCCATCTCGAGGTTCAGTTGCCACGAAAGGGGGCACCTGAATTGGATACCTGTGTGCAGGTGGCCACGGAGTGCCCCTCCACAAGTCTTGCATTTGTGGTCAAAGCAGCATTTCTGGTGTGGGCAGCCTTCTTTGTTGAAGTCCCAGCACACAAGCCCACCAGACCTTCAAAGGAGGGGCCTGCTGGACTCCTTCCCCCTTTCCCTCTTTTGTCGGATGCTCGGGCTTACTTGTACAATCCATGCATCATGGAGTTTTAGGTCCCATAATGTGGAGGCATTGTGAGATGCCAAGTCTCTGAACTCCCTCTCGTATTCCCATGCCACTTCCTCTCTGGCCATCTCTCATGCACTGATATTGTTGAGGTAGTGGCGCGTTAAATGCCACCCCCTCTCGGGGTATGAGCTGCTGATCAAGGCCTGATATTCCCCGTAAACTTTTATCCAATTCACAATTGACCTCTCAGGTTTTGGCATCTCGTTTCCTCCCTTGTCCCTCTTGTGGCCGATGTGGCCCCCTCTGTTACGTCCCCTGATAAATTCAAAGATGTCTACAAAATAGCCATTGAGGGGTCTTTGCCGCAATTTGGTGGGGATATGGACCCTTGGAGGGGCCTCTCCATCCCAGAACCACAAAGATGGCTCCTGCCGCCAATTTTTCACTCTGGCTTCATCTAGGAGCCAGAGAACCTCTTCGCTCTGCCTCTACATCCAGGTGGGCAGGACCAGGACAAAAGCACCGTCGAGCCAATACCACACATCATGGATGTCACCTTCACCCTCATCCAAAGACAAAGATTCACCCAATGAAGTGCTGTGCCAGGAGGACCGCCCGTGCATTGGACCGCCCGTCCATTGTCTGTCTCTTCTTCCCCATTCTGGAGGCACCCAGGGATGACTCTCTCACCCTTGAGACCAAATTGCCTGGCCTGCTCATGGATGTTGCGGTGCTGGGGAACCCACAGAATCCCCTGCAGCTCCCTGACATGACCATCTCGGCCATCACCCTGAAATACCCCTCCCAGTAGGCCACATAGGACAGGGACGGGGGGGGAGCATCTCCGGGCTTCCCAACGTGACTGGTGCTGCTGCAATTAATCTTTCTGCCACCCACTCCCAAGACTCCCGCTCCTCCCCCTCTCTGGGAGTGGCCTCGGGGTGGGCACTGTGGAGAGATCCTGCTGTCCCCCCGCTGGCTGTTCTCAGTCCTGCGTAGCAGGGAAGGGGACCACCCCCGGGCTCATCCAAAGTGCTCCCCGCTCGAACCGGTGCTGGAGGATGCTGTGTGTCAAGAGCCATCTGCAGTCATCAACATGCAGCCCATTTGGCCTGAAGCTGGTCGGCTGCAG
The DNA here is from genome assembly GCF_049243985.1 of Paroedura picta. NCBI lineage: Eukaryota > Metazoa > Chordata > Lepidosauria > Squamata > Gekkonidae > Paroedura > Paroedura picta. The sequence goes on along the minus strand of NC_135381.1, from coordinate 24,003,441 downwards.
TGCTCAGAAAGGATGTGCACAATGCCTTGGAAAGGCATGCATTCCCGCATTTCCCATACACGCCCTCCTTGTCTTTATCAGCCGCTGCCCGCATCATCAAAGGCAGCCAAGGGGTGAGTCTCTGCCGTGGCTTGGCACAGTGTCAGCCTGAAAATCAGATGCCCCTCCAAAACACTCATTGGACTCCATCATTTGGAAAGCACGAAAAACTATGGTCCATGCCCAATACATCTTTGTTCAGTATACTCCTTTCTGTACAATGAAAAAGAGCAGAGATCAACTAACACTCTTGTTTTGTTTCTTTTTATATTCCTTTTATGTATCTTTTAAAATTAGTAAAAATGTATCTACTTAAAGTGACTTTCAGCAAGGTCATTGCTATATTTAGGAAGGCTGGACTTAGCCGAGAGCCCACTGAACACCATGGACTTTCTCAGTAAACTTGCTTATGATTTCACAGGATAACTTCCCATTTGTCTTCCTTTGGTTTGCATTACGGATTTTTTGTTTGCTCATTTTGAAGAAGAAAAAATTAGTTGTTAAACACAGCATGATAGATACCAATAGATTATTCAAATGGGTTAGAGAGGGAAAACAGTATCCCGCTAGCAATCAATTCCTCCCCACTGCAACTATTTAAACCTCTCCCATGAGTTGAAATCATAGACTTGCTTTAGTTGATGTGAGTCAACTCATACTTTCTTTTTGGAGCAGTGTCTTAGCATTCTGTGCTAATGAGATGGGAAGGAACTCCTGCATGTGATGTGGTTCTGAATAGGCAGTCATTACAACAACTAACCTTTAGCTAATGTGCAGATGCCACTTTCAATTCAGGGGCTTATTTCCAAGGAACAATTCCAGTGACAGAATACTGAAAACAATTAAAGCTTAACTCGTCAAAATTAATAGAAGAGACGGCATCTTTGTCGTAGCCAGCAGTGGTGATTAGAATCAAGTAATTTTCCTAAGAAGGTTGTGATTTTATGTGTGAGCATGGTCACAATGCATAACTCAGAATGCCAGCCTCACACAGTATTATTTCATAGAATCATAGAATAATAGAATAATAGAGTTGGAAGGGACCTCATGGGTCATCCAGTCCAACCCCCTGCACTATGCATGACTCACAACCCTATCACTCATCCACTGTAACCTGCCACCCCCTTGAGATTTTACAGAATCAGCCTCTCCATCAGATGGCTATCCAGCCTCTGTTTAAAACCACCATGAAATATGCATACATTTCACAGGAGAACTTAGTTCAGGGAATCAGAAAAAAGTAAAGAATAAAAATTTTAATTCAAATTCAGGAGAGGCAAAATGAAAAATTTGAATTTCAGGCCAAAAATGAGAAATCCCTTCTGACAACTGTGGAATAAACTGATATCATGACCTATTTTCTTGGGAGGGAAAAGGATTTCACCAGTGAGAAACAGGATCTGCTGCAATACCAGCTAGGTTTCATTTTTGTCTCCACATTCTGTCCTCATTTCTCTTCCATTTCTGAGTCAGGCATTTGTACAGAGATTTATAGCAGAAACAAAAATGCCACATTCTACAGTGGGCATTTGAAACAGGCGTTTGTTTGTATGCTTGCAGTGGAACGCTGCCAGAAGCTTGCCAAACAGCCTCTGGTAGAAAATAGAATAAAACATTCAATGCCTTCCAGAACACATCAGGTGTCTACAAGAATCCTTCAGGTATTTGTGGGAGGAAGAGGCATCGCTAGCCCCATAACTTGTGTTTAAGAAAACTTTTAAATGTTGGATTTCAACAACAATTGATAATCACGCTGAGGCTTGCTGGCTCTGCATTTACGATGCAGTTAGGGGAAATCAAAAAGGGTAGACAATTGCATGGATGCCATCTGTTCATATTTATGGTGCTCTGGATATATTTCTCTACTTGTGGACAGCAAATGGTCCAAATAGCAGTGAAGTCTGGCTATCGGTTCCTGGCCAGTGGTAACCAATGGTGACCAGGTTTTTGCCAGAGAGCAATATCACCCCATGAGTGGCCATAATGCTAAGTAAAAAGGTTCACAGCCTAAAGAGCTACAGGGCATTGTTCCTTGCAAGTGGAATGACCTTCCCACTCCAGCTGTGGTTTCCAGATGGAAACCTAGACTGCTTTATTTTATTCTGGGAGGTTGGGGAGGAAGAAAGAAAGAAAGTAATCAAAAACATTTCATTGAAAATTCATTAGGTATGTTTCCTGGGAACAGGATTTTTAATTGGTTGCTTCCCAATCCATCCTCTGATGGTCTTAACAAAGCCAGATGGATGTGCAAGCTCTTACATCCCAAGCATGATGAAAGGAGATCTGCTACTTCCTACATTCTCATTCTAAAATAAACTCCAATGTCTACTGCTTTAAATAGTACAGGAGCTAATAAGAGATTGGCAACCTTACTAGCCTGGATTGATATCCAGTTTTTATAACAGTTTTTATAACTGCCCAAACAGTTTTTATAACTGCCCAATCAACAGGTTTCTGGGCTATCTATTCCATTTCAGAATTCAGGGGCAGGGGCATTTAATGCTAACCCATTCCCCCAAACAAAATCCTCAGTATACACACAGCATTAACATGTCAGGGGAAAAGTTCTAGGCCAGGACTTCCTCTAAGATATTAATTTATTATGTAGAGGGAAGTTTCAAAAATTCACCCCATTCCTTTGGTGTATAATGGTACATTCTTGGGGATTATGTAAAATAAATTCCAGAATTGGAGCAAACTTCAATTTTTAATTACTTTGGTTCCATCTCATTATTTTACCTTCTGCAGCAACACCCAATGCTAACACATTGCAAAGAGTAATCATGATGCTATCCTAGGCATAATCATTACAAAAAATAAAAAGTTCTTTGACTGCGTTTGTGATCTCCATGTAGCTCAGGACCCCTGTATGTCCATGGGAAGGGATTTAATCATTTCACCCATGCTCCTTTTAGCCTCTCAAACAGCCCTCCCTGTGCTATTAGCCTTGAAATGAAACAATTAGGCAGAGAAAGAATGCTGCTCATCTTTCCCCACCCCCATCAAAAATATAATGCAGACAGTTTCATCTTGAAAGACAAAACATTCAGAAATTGAGGGATTAAAGACACCTTCCCAACCTTATGAAACTGGGACTTCTCTTTTAAAGACCCTGAGATTGTCTATTTTGACCTAGTTTGACCTGAAGATGACTGACACTTTGAACAATACTGCTTTTTAGCATACCACTGGAATTGACCATCTCCAGGAGCATAATCTAGTTAGTAGATTCACATTTTGTTCACATTCTCCTTGCTACTGGTTCCATCTCAGCGTTTCACTCCAGCAGTCATTTTGACACCTTGCTGCAGTGAAATTAAACTGCACATTTAGCCTTTTTGTCTTTGAGACCCACACCATGGGAGTTCTGACCAAACATCTCATACATATTCATAGTTCGTGTCATGAATATTTTAAAAAACATCCTGGAAAGATATCTTTGCTTAGAAAGCAGGATGAGAGTATTTGTGTTTTGAACACACCAGCAATGTTTCTGGAAAGAACAAGAACCTTTCTTTCTACTCATTAAAAAATGTGACGATGTTTCAGTTTGATACAATCACATGTTTCCCGGTTGCTACAGAAAGGGAATGCTTCACAATTCTTCTCTAACTATTCCTAACGGCTACTGATGAAAACCAAATTTACCCCAGCATATTATCTCATCCTCTCCTGTAATGGTTATTGCTAACCAAGAAAGCCAAAATCTCTGACTTAATGCTATATAAATGAGATTTAGTACAAAAAGCAAATAATGGGGAAATAAATGGTTTCTGATTAATGAACCTCCAGCTTTCTAAAGATGTAAAGGAAAAAAATTAACATGTTTAGAATTAGAGTCTCTATTCACTAAAGCTTTGCCCATTAGATGCAGGTCTGCTATTATTCCAAAAGCAATCATTCTTGGAGAGCCACTTTGATTCCGGAAACAATGCCTAATGGTAAACAGAGTTCAAAGCTTCTCAGAAGTATATTTGTTTTCATTCTCATTTAAGTGGGGAAACTAAAATGAGGACCCTCTAGGAACTGGGTGAAAAAGTGTTTTGCATCTACTTCTGCCTTCTCCTCCCCTCTTTACTGTGCCTGCTGGGCTAGAGTATAGCACAGGCTGGCAGGCTGAGAATTTTTCTGTCACCCTTTTACTGTGCTGGCTGATGCTGGGATCAAGATGCCTGTCTATGAAGCAAGCTATTTTTTTTGCAGCTCTCTTCCCTATTTCTTGCACCATAGGACCTCATATTGCTCTTCGGATGTTGACATGTAGTGCCATAATGACCCCTAGGGGAAAGTGGGTTTTCTTTAAAAAACAACAACAGTCTTATTTAGTAACTAGCAAGAAAGTCCATTGCAACCAGGAATGTAATGGGTGCTAGGACCCAGGGACACCAGGAGGTGCAGATCTCTCCCTCTCCCTCTCCCTCTCCCTCTCCCTCTCCCTCTCCCTCTCCCTCTCCCTCTCCCTCTCCCTCTCCCTCTCTTGGCGTGCCTCACAGCAGGAGGCATAGCAGGTAATCAGGGCTGGTTTGTAGGAGGGAAGCAGGGCTTGTCAGCAGCTTGGGGCAGCTCTCTCTCTGTCTCTCTCTGCCTCCCTCACAGCAGGAGCGATAGGAAGGAATCAGGGCTCGTGTTCAGTCTGGCAGGACAGAAAATGACTTTGCCCTGGCTGAGGCCAGACATACTTCCCTGGGGCCAGGGGTCACCAGTTGGTTGGTATTAGGTGAGCGTCGTGTTCTTCAGGGGGTATAAATAGTAAAGAGTAAAATCATGTGTTTCATTTCAACATGCTTTCCACCATCCAGACAGTTTCATTGACAAACAACCCTTGAAAAGAGAACAGTAGTTGCATTTTGTGACCTGTTTTACTTTAACATCCATTTGTAAAACATGACATCAAGAAACAAAACAAAACAGAATCTGGATGTTAACATTCACATAGTGACGTTTGTTTTTGTACTGTTTGCTTAATGTACATTAGTAACAAAAAGAAGACAAAAAGGAGAGCTGGTATGGAATAGTGATTACAATGCTGGACTAGGATTTGGGAGACTTGGGTTCAAATCCCCGTTCTCTAGGGAAGCTTGCTGGGTGAACCTGGACCAGTCAGTCTCTCAGGAGGGGATTGTGCAGATAAAATGGAGGAAAGGAAAACATTGTTGTAAGTCACTTTGGATTCCCAGTGTGTGAGTGGGAAATCTCATTAACTAGGCAAATAAACACAGATTCAGGAAATGCTGTACCCAGAGATATATGCACTGTGTTCTCAAAAATATGCATTGTGTTTGTTAAAAGTAAACAAACAAATGGGACTCACAGTAGCCCTGGGAGGATTCCTTCCCCTTGGGTCTTTACTTCCACCCACCAGTGCCAGATAAAAGAGGGAAGGGATACCCCTCCATGAGCATTGTGGATCTTGCTCTCCCAATATTGCAGCCATCACCACTGGACTGCTGCCCTCCCCCCTCCAATGCATCCCCCCACTGACATCAGTGCTGGTGAGCCCAGCGCAGCTACTGGCTTCCACTGCTGGTCTGCTGCTGCCCCCAAAGCTCTTCCGCATTAAAGTTTATGCTACTGGGGTGCTGTGCCACCGCCCACCCCACACGGCCATTAATACTGGCAAACCCAGAGGAGCTCCAAGGTTCACCTGCTGTCACTTCTCTCCAGCATCACTGCTGAGACCATTTCTACACTGGGAACTTTGCTGCCAGTGTGGGAGCACAAATCCAGGATGGATGAGGTGCACCAGGCCAAATGCTCCCCAGTATGGGAGCAGGAAGAGGTGGGGCAACCTTCCCAGTTTCGAACTCCAGCCTGAAGTCCAATGCACAAAGCCTCTGGTGTGGAAATGGTCTCAGCCAGATGTGATGCCTGCACATGCACAAACACTGCTTTTGTTTTTAGGGGGATTTATTTCCCCATGTCATTTGTTGTCGGTTTCAGATTTTTCTGCAGACAAGGGGTCCTTGCAAGTTTGAAGATCTACTCACAGATGATGCATAGGTGTAGCACTGTAGGTTTGTTCAAATACTGCTAATCCTAAATGGTTACACTCTTTGGAATTAGTGATTTTAGAAAGTTGCAGCTCTGTTTGGGATTACATGGTATGTTGTTGAGAACTCCAATCTCTCTCTCTCTCTCTCTCTCTCTCTCTCTCTCTCTCTCTGATTAACATCTTGTCAGACTTTTCTCTTACATCTGTCAGAAAATGAAGAATTTGATACTTTATCTTCTACCTAACATCTGCTCTGCCTTTATCAACAAAATATACATATAGTTTTGTTGTATTGTTTTGAGGATACAAAAGTTCTGGTTTTGTTCTTCTCTTGGGCCTGCTGTCTTTTTTGTCATTGAAGGAAATAAATCTCATTCCCACACAACTGAAGGTTGTTGTGTGCAGATTTGCTTCTTGTGATATGATCCCTCTAGAGACTTACCCTGATCACCACAGGGAACCAAAACAAATCTTGAGCTGTTGAAAGAGAATGTTTTTAAAGAGCAGTCGTTCCCATTCTTTCTGCCACATTTTTTGTTACTAATGCAAAATTAATTTGACTAGTTTCCATGCTACAGGAACCTTAATCATTTCTGCAAAGAGGGAAGTTGAAATGGATATGCAGATATGAAGCTATAAACTTGACTCAACAGAGACCTGGGCCAATTATATGTGTGTAAATTGCTGTCAATTCATAGGTGACTTATGGAGACCCCAGTAAGAGGCTTCCAAGATAAGCGAGAAGCAGAAGTCGTTGGCCATTGCCTTCCTTTGCAATATCTTCCTTGGGGTCTCCCTTCCAAGTACTAACACTACTTAGCTTCCAAGACCTGAAAAGACTGGGCTATATCATGCTGCTTTCTCTCCCTCTGGGGTGATAACTAAAAAAATAACGATTTGGATTAATCCCACTATACCGTCTCATCAACAATTGGAAAACAAACAAAACATTGTGTCTATGTCTGTTTATGTCATCCTCTGTTATCACTCAGGCCTGGTTACCTTAGTAGTCACTCTGCCCAATTCTGTTCAAGAACATAATTCCTACTTGGTGTCATTGCTAGGGCACAGAAGTGCCAAAAACTTTTCTTTCTTTCTTTCTTTCTTTCTTTCTTTCTTTCTTTCTTTCTTTTTTTTGGAGGGGGGGTCCAACAAGCCAAAATTTAAAAAGACTTCCCACAGGAAAATGTTACATTCAGTTGGCGGGATGGAATTCTGGAAAATGTTGATGGATTTCTCAGACAAAGTTTGCAAGATACTTTTTTTAGAGCTAAGTTTGGCTTATTGTTAGAAAATAAAATGAAGAAAGGAGGGTTTATGGCTGTTTTAACAGGCCTCCCCTAAGGATGTTTTCCCAGGAATAGCTCCCATTGAGTAGACTTCAGGAGGATACTCAGTAGGTGTGACTAGGTTTGCCCTCTAATTGAGATAAAATAGAGAAAGTATTTATAAACCTGTAGTAACAACTGACCCATTGCAACCCCATGGACAATGATCCTCCAGGAGTGCCTGGAGGATCATTGTTCATGAGGTCGCGATGGGTTGAACACGACTTCGTACCTAACAACAACAAGAAGTAACAACTGAGGTGGATAATTCTCAAAAAACAGCGTTTGAGGTGGGAGTGGCATAGGCTCAGTAATGAATCAAAATGGAATCTTGGGAAGATCATGAAAGAGAGTTGGAAAAGCCAGTTTTGTACCCATCAATGATTGGGTCTGAGAACTGTCTCACTAACATATCTTAAAAATGGAGAGTGTTCTGTATGTGGATAGGAGGAGGGAGGGAGCTTGGAAGAAGAGACTGGGATCCTGAACACATGAATGGGGTTTGGTAAGTCCCCATTCCTAATCGCCAATTGAATTAATGGGCCTATCAGAGATCGCTATTAAGGACCAATTGGATGACAGGAGCCTCAAAGATGTGTATAGGTTCTCCAGTTTTGCTTGTTGTTGTTCTTGTGCTTAGTAAAGAGTTGGTTGTTTGGAGATCATAGAATCATAGAGTTGGAAGGGACATCATGGGACACCTAATCCAACCCCCTGCATTATGTAGGACACTCACAACCCTATCGCTCATCCACTGTTGACGATCTGTCAACCAGTTATCAATCCACCTGACAAAATAAGGATTCCTACGACATTTTACCAACTTGTCAACAAGAATATCATGTGAAACCTTATCAAACGCTTTACTGAAATCCAGGAAAACTATGTCCATAGCATTCCCCTGATCCAGCAAAGTAGTCACTTTCTTGAAAAAAGAGATAAGGTTGGTCTGACATGACTTGTTCTTGCGAAACCCATGCTGAGTTTTAGAAATCACAGCTCTCTGTTCTAGCTGCTCAAGGACTGACTGTTTGATGATTTGTTACAAGTTTTTGCCACCTACAGATGTCAAGCTGACAGGTCGATAGTTACCTGGATCCTCTTCTTTCTTTTTCTTGAAGATTGGGACAACATTTGCCCGCCTCCAATCATCTGGAACCTCACCTGTTCTCCAAGAAGTGTCAAAAATAATGGACAGAGATTCAGAGATGACATCTGCAAGTTCTTTTAATACTCTTGGATGCAATTAATTTGGCCCAGAAGATTTAAAGAAACTAGGTCTTTGTGAACTGCCCCAACAGTGATCCTAGGGCACCATTGACATTTCCCCTGTTGTGTTATGTTTTTTCCACACTGAGCACTGTTTCCCTCACAAGAGAAGACTGAGGAGAAATAGGAGTTAAGCAGTTCAGCCCTCTCTTCATCATCTGTTACAATTTCACTTTCTTGTCCTCACAGTGGTCCTACGGTGTCCCTATTCTTTTTCTTACTTGAAATATAACTAAAGAAGCGTTCTTTGTTATGTTTAGCACTTCTTGCTAGCCTAAGCTCATATTGAGTGTTAGCTTTTCTAACCCTGTCCCTACAATTATTGGTTATTTGTTTATACTCATCCTTGGGAATAAGGCCTTCCTTCCCTTTCCTAAATGACTCTTTTTTATTCCTCAAATAATTTGACAGCTGTTTATGGAGCCAACTTGGCTTCCTTAGGCTCTTTCCATCTTTCCTTCTCAAGAAAATTGTTTGTGATTGAGCATTGAACATTTCACTTTTAAGAAACTCCCAGCCCTCTTGGACTCCCATCTCTTTAAGTCTTTCTGACCATGGGACTCTACGCAATATACCTTTAAATCTGTTAAAATTTGCTTTCCTGAATTTGCTTTCCTATATGTCAGACTACATAAAAATTTTCTCATTCCCACAGTTGAAAATTCCAAAAGCATATGGTCACTACTACCAAGGGGTGGACCAGAACTACTTCCACCTCATCTACCAGTTCTTCCGTATTGATGAGAATCAAGTCTAAAATAGCAGATTGACTTATCTGTTTTGTACTTTTGGGGGTTCCTTAATAGATGAAGTGTCTGTGTCTTTTCTGAACCCACAGATTTAATAGAGGGGATGTTTTCTCACCCCTTGTGGTAAATTCAAGTGGGTAGCCATGTTGGTCTGAAGTAGCACAACAAAAATTGAGTCCAGGCACATGAATGCTCATGCCTCATATAAATCTTTGTTGGTCTTAAAGGTGCTATTATACTCTATGTTGTACCTCTTGTGATAGTATAAGTAGCCTTTGGATCCTGGCCTAAGTAACTGAGAATTCAGAATCCCAGTTTGCCCAAAAAACATTTGTATAAGGTGACTTTAAGAAGCATAACTAGTTTTGATCCTATGCACCCAGAATACATTATATATACTACTTTTGAGACTCTTCAGGGGGACTGAAACCTAATTTCAATTGAGTGTGCATCAGTACAATAGGAACTTAAGAACCAATTATTCAATATTTTTCTTCCACCTTGACTTATCTGTTTCGTACTGTTGGGGTCCCTTAGTAGATAATGTACTATTGGAATTTGTATCATGGGGTCAATACAGTCAATGATTTATGCAAATTGTATGCAAATTAAGTTTCTCCAAACTATATCTCTCTATACAAATTGTTTCTTGTACGAGGTGACTATCATCTAAAAAAAAAACCAGTTACCCATCATAATAATCTCAAAAATTCTATTAATACGCATTATATACAAGCAAAATCAGTTTTACAATTCCTATTATTTTCTCCAAACAATAGAATTTAAGTTAGAAAATTCAACCTCCATCTTTGCCAATAATAATTGCTGAGAGTATTATGGAAATAATACTTTTAAGTACTTTCTTCAAATATTTAAAAGGCTGCGATATAGAAGATACTCATTTGAATATAGAGGATGGAGCAGTGTTCTCTCTTGCGCCGGAGGGATGGACCAGAACCAAGGTGTCCATTTTCCCTTTCCCCCAGTGGTGACAGCGGTGACTTCACCCAGGAGGAGGCGCAAGAAAAAGCCCATCCCTCAGCATGGCTCTTTAGCTATAGTGCATCACTTGGGCCAGGCAAGTGGTTAGGGAAGTGAGTATGGCAACAATAACAAGCTTGTTCTGTATCACAATCAAAATAAAGAAAAAAAAATACACACACACCAGACCTCAATTCCCATGACACTCAAAGCACTAAATCAAGGGAGGGCAGGATCCTTGTGGTTATGTGTATTGAGTCATCATACATGCAGGAAGGTAAAGCACATTGGTCACCCCATTGCACCTTAAATCATAGGGTGTATAGAGAGTATAGAGTGTATTTGTATAGAGTGTATTTGTATAGAGAGAGTATAGAGTGTATTTGTATAGAGAGATTTAGATGCTGGAGGGCAAGCATGGTGGAATTTTCTTTCCACTTTCTGGTGCATCCCCAAGAAGCTGGTGCTTATACCACTATAGATTAGCATGGGGTAACACAATCATGTTCAAAAGAAAAAAAAATACAGGGGAGAGGAAGGGAGGGGAGGGGGAGGACAGGCAGACTATTAGTCAGAGTTGATGCATTATCCTTTGTGGTGCGAAGCAGAAGAGGAAGCCAACTGGACTCTTGAGTTTACTCTTTGGGTAAACACAAATTCCCTCCCATAGAAGGGGGAGGAATCTGGTTTTAACAGCATTTGCAAAACACACAGAAAACCGGGAGTGCACTTGGATATACACCCAAATAGTGAGATTTCAGTGTAAAGTGCTTGTGATTCCATGGAACATTAAGGCAGTCATTGTGCTATTTTTTTGTGGACATGGAAACAGAGTTTTCAACAGAAAGGCATTTTTTTTTTTCATTGTCAGTAAGTCATTGTAAATAGATGGATGCCAATAGGCATTTTTTTTTAATGTCAGTGGTTAGTGCAATTCTTTGCCAAAAGTAACCAGTGGAGAGGTGTACTAGTGGTGAAAGGCGCTTGATTCAGGGGTCTGTAAATCAACCCCCTTTGTCCATTCTTCTTGACATTTAGGAGATGTTTAGATTAGAGGGGGGGGGGCTATGTCCTGTGCAAATTGAGTGCCCTGACCTTTAAAAACATCTTTTCCAATTACACAAGTTGGTTCCACTTTGAATATAACAGTCCTCCAAAATCCAGAATCTGAGGGGAGAAAATGAATATAGATCTGAAACATGGTAATGTCCTACCCCAAACCTAGCAGTCATGATAAAGGCTTTGCCCAAATCCCTCATCTAAAATTATGATTTATTATGTTTTATTTTTCTCTGCACATCTCCTAATAGGGCTGATTTATATGGCATTCTTGCAGCGCAGCTGACCACCTGAATCATACAGTGAATTACTGGGCTGTGTCATACTTATTTCCAGAGAGTAAGGCCACACCACATCATGACAAATGGGTAGTTGATTAGCCGCTCTTGCCAGGTAGTCATTAACTATTGACATGTTAATTGGTTTTAATGTATTTTATGGGGTTTTTATACTGTTGTAACCCGCCACGAGCCGCAAGGGAGTGGCGGGAAATAAATTCAATAATAATAATAATAATAATAATAATAATAATAATAATAATAATAATAATAATAATAATAATAATAATAATAAATATGCTTATAGAAAAGAGAGACACCTGAAATTATCAATAGTTATGATTGTAGATTATAAAATCTGGCTTTTCTTAAAAAACAAACAAACATATATGCCACCTTTCCAGAGACATGCTTTAGGCAACTAATGTGTAAATGCAATACCATAAAAATCATTAAAACAATATAAATTAACAATATTAAACATACACCATTAAAACCAAACAAGGGGCAAAAAATCCTACATAAAACAAATCTTGAACAGCCTAAAAACTATCTATAGAATAGCCCTCTGGCTAGAAACAGACCATAAAACAGTTTTAAAGAGATAAAGCTCCTTTGTTAAAAGGCTTGGTAAACAAGAAATGTTTTGACTGCATGCCTGAAAGACAGTAGAGCAGGCACCAGGAAAATCCTGAGCGCTCTGCTCTAATCGTTGCTGATTCAAGATCCGTACTGAATGTGTTAGGCCATGATGAGCCCAGTTCCTGCTCCAGGGTTAGGACCCATGTGAACAGTCTTTGTTGCTGATTGAAAGCCTGGAATCTACTGCTACCAACTCTTGGACATATTAGGCACAATTCAGCAAGGAGATTGCTCTAGTGAAGCATGTTGTTGCTTGAATATTTCTACTGGTGTCTGATGATTCCACAGCTTGAATCATGATACAGTTATGTACAGCACTCCTGAGCAATTAAAAATGCGTTTTCCAGAACACTGGGAATTGTTCTGAATTGTATTGTAATTGTTCTGCATGTGTAGATTCTTTGTTGTGCTTTTTTCTCATGAATGGCCTGACTCCCAAATCATCAAGTGTTCTAAAACTGGACCACAAATATGTTGAATGTTCTCTTGCTGCCACATGGGATGTGTAGTGAACCAGTACACTAGTGATCCAGTAAATTTGGTTTATTTTCAATTTAAAATCATCTACCTGTGATGACGCTGGGGCATGTACATATAAAATTAATAATAATTTTAAAAAAGAACTTTTCCACATATGCCAACAACTGCTGGATGCTGAATGATTCCACTTGCACACATGCAAAAGCATTTAAAAGACGGCTTCTTTTAAATTGCAAACAGATGATCAGAGCAGGCATATCTCTCAAGTCAAAAGAAAAAGGGCACTGTGAACATGTCAAATGTGACTTTCAATTATCTGTCAAGATCACAGCCTCACAACATATTTCTCTTGCAGGATCAGGATGCAGAAATGTGTTTTATGCCAGCAACTTTTATCCTTGGATGAGAAGAAAAACCTGCCTGTGTTCCTGGTGCAACGAAGATACAATAGATCATTAATAATTCTCAAAGAGTGCATTACGATTTAAAGGGGGGGAAAACATTAAAGTGAAAGGACAATGAAACATATATGATCTTTCAACACTTAGCAATAAATAAGACATGAAAGACTTGAATAAATGGAACAAAAAGATGATTTACTAAAACATTTCATGGTGCTCTTGGTCCTTAAAAGCTTTGCAAGGCAGATTAGGTTATTAGAAAGGAGAAGAGGGATCTTTTTCTCAGTCTTCCTTCTGGCTCCTGTGTGCTTCAATTGATCTTAATATATTTTAATCAAGGGAAACTGTGCACCAGCTCAGCAGCATATAATGAAACAAGCCAGAGTGATCTGCTAATAAGCACCATACAGCGAAAGGAAGAAATATGAATTATGCTGTCCAAAAATAAACAAGTGCTTTAATTGGAATATTTTTGCTTTCTCTTCCAAGGCTCACAGAAACCTACTCTCATAATCACAGTCATTTCATAGAAGAAATATGGTATATAATTACATTTCTTAAAAAAAAATAACAATACATAAATTCATGTAAAAATCTGAGCATCAATGAATCAGGCCATCTAGTTTAGCATTGAGTTTCCCACATTGACCAGCTATATGTTTCCAAGAAATTTACTACAAATTTACTACTGTCTGTAGAAACAGTAAAGAGCAATAGTCCAGTAGCACCTTAAAGACTTTTTAGAAAATGTGGCAGGGCATGAGCTTTTGTGAGTCACTGCACAATTCTTCAGATATAACTAGAATGATATTTATATGATTAACTAAATGCAAGCCATATAGTCAAAAACTCCCTTAGCTAAGGAGGTCTATTTTAAAAAACCCACAAAACACCCTCATGTAACAATATGTTGGTCCACAAACCCACATACATTATTAACCAAATGGTGACCATGCAAGACCAGCACAAACCATCTGCATGGCCATATGAGGAATGAACCTTCTTGACTAGGGTAACAAAGCATCCTTCAATAAGGTAAAGGTAAAGGTATCCCCTGTGCAAGCACCGAGTCATGTCTGACCCTTGGGGTGACGCCCTCTAGCGTTTTCATGGCAGACTCAATACGGGGTGGTTTGCCAATGCCTTCCCCAGTCATGACCAAGTCCTTCAATACCTCCTTTATAATTTCAAAATTTTCCTTACAACCTGCCTTGTGCTTACATGACTGAGTCTTGATAACTATGTTGCTTCACTTCACTTATCTGCTCACTCCAGCATCCTCCTCCTATTAATAAAGCAAAATAAGTTGAAACTGCATTTTTGGGTCCAATAGTAATTACAGGCAGCACAGAAGAATCTACATACATTCCAGCCAACTGGTCCTTTGACCACTGTGCTATCACAGCCTCCTACCTAGCTGTGCAAATCCCAACTCTGGCTTCCTATTAGGGAAAAGACAACTGACTAGGAGATCACATGGAGGTGGTTAACCCACCTCCACCTGTAATGTATCATGATACTTTTTAGGTCTGTGCAATGATAATAATTTAACTTTGCCAAATTTATCCAAATGGGAAAAATCTTTCCTCTGAAATCCTCTGAGGAGTGAGGTCGAGATAAAGTCATGTCAAAGAGCAGCAGGGCGTTGTGGAGTAGCTCAGTCTGGTGTTGCTAATTTCCCTTTTGGCTCCTATGATGAGTTGTTCATTTGCAAACAAAGTCCTGGGGCCAAAACACCAACCTGAGTTTGCTGCAACTTATTGCTCAGAAGGGAAACTATAAGGGCAACCTTGCTGGGTGCAGTGCAATTTGTCATTGGATAATTAAATTTGAGAGTGCTTAATATTCACAGACTAGACTAGAGCCTAGCAAATTAAATCACATTTGAAGATGTTCCAATTTAAATTAGCCTTTCTCCTTATTAATGGAGGCTGTTATCCAGAATGCCAAGACTTGTGACATGGCCATAGAGTCTTCCCACCTGATGCAAAAGATACATGGCTGCCCCAATATTAAAGCCATCCTTTCATTAAAAAAAAATAGCACAGTGATACTTATTTGAAATATTTGAAATATCCGTGAAACAGACAGCATTTAATATATTTTTATATGCATCATCCTCTTCATCCCTTCTCAGCTAGTCTCTAACTAAAATTACAAGAAACCCCGTCTCTGATTATCCCACTTGGATGTCTGCAGTGCTTCATGATCCTTAGATGGAGATGTGTCAACTTGCATCAATGTGAACTATTCTCCTCATTTCAGTATTTCATTTGGTCCCTATTCCATTTTCCTCTCTGCTTTTTCTTTCTCCTGTTTCATCTCATGACTGAGAAAAATGCATAACTGGTATAATGGCCAGCAATGAGAGGTCCCACATATGGGCATGAAAAGAGATATGGTCTTGCAAGCATTTCAGGGAGCTGGCCCGCAAGGAAATAATAGTGGTGCCATTTGTGCTTCCTTATATTATGTGATTGAGCCTCTTGTGGCGCAGAGTGGTAAGCAACAGAAATGCTGTCTAAAGCTGCCTGTCCATGAGGTTGGGAGTTCAATCCCAGCAGCCGGCTCAAGGTTGACTCAGCCTTCCATCCTTCCGAGGTCGGTAAAATGAGTACCCAGCTTGCTGGGGAAGGTACTGGCAAACCACCCTGTATTGAGTCTGCCATGAAAACGCTGGAGGGCGTTACCCCAAGGATCAGACATGACTCGGTGCTTGCACAAGGGACACCTTTACCTTTACCTTTATATTATGTGATTATGATCTACACCAGGGGTAGTCAAACTGCGGCCCTCCAGATGTCCACGGACTACAATTCCCACAAGCCCCTGCCAGCATTTGCTGGCAGGGGCTTGTGGGAATTGTAGTCCGTGGACATCTGGAGGGCCGCAGTTTGACTACCCCTGATCTACACCAACTGATATGCAGTCAGTGCTAGAAGAACCACATCGCTATCTGCTCAGGATTTTAGATTCATGTGGGTAGCTGTGTTGTATAAAAGTCTGTGGGTCTTAAAAGTTTCCACTGGAATCAAACTTTGTTCTGCATAGGGTTTTGTTATGTTTCATCTCATGTGTGTGCTGTGACATGGTTGTAAATTGCCACTGTATTAGCTTCAGCTACATAAATACCATCTATTAGGAGATCCTGCAAGTTTTGAAATATGACCCTAAACAGAATTACACTGTGCTAAGCCCACTGGATTCTATTGCCTTGGAAGGGAGTAATTTTGTGTAGCATTGTATTGTTGCTAATAGAAATCAACAGTCTACCATTTCTTGTGGTTTTAAACAGGTGCATTATATAGCTGATTAATCAATTTGATTATGCAAAAACCTTTTGAATGACTAAATTGCCTCTGATTAATTAGGAAGCATTCCTTCCTATATTTCAGAGATGCAGCAAGGGAAGCATTGTGTACATCATCTGAAAACTTGTTTCAGAATTGTTCTTTATATATGCCAGATAAATGAACCAATTGATTAATCAGATACTTTTAATATGATTCATTGACTAATATTTCTTCTTCTTTTTTTTACAAAAGGAAGTCTTTGTTTAACTATCCGCATTTCCAGCTAAAACACCTTCAGGTGGCAGGTAGCTAGGCGGACCAATGTTTTGACAAAAGTATAAAACAAAATCACACATTCTTCTCCACTGCAACAACACAATTATAATTCCCTGTTCCAGATATACATCAAACATCTTTGTTGGAGTTCTATATCTAGCATTTCTAAGAGACTCCAGCTATCCTTGATCTACCATGACCTTTAAGAGTGGCTGGGGAAATCCTTTCAAGTTTTAACATTGACACCCAAGAACAGCAAAGGCAAAAAGAGAGGCATTTTTAGGGGTGGTGGAAAGGGCCATCAAGTCACAGCTATTTATGGCAACCCAACAGAGTTTTCCCAGTGGTTTGCCATTGCCTGCTTTTGCATTACAAACTTAGACCTCCTTCATGGGCTTCCATCAAAATGCCAAGCAGGCAAACCTGGCTTAGCTTCTGTGATCTGATGAGATCAGGTTAGCCTGGACCATTAGTAATCTGATGCTCATGATCTTGGGGAAGAAGGGAAGTATATGATTCCTCTGCTATACATGGATTTTATAGTTGTTGCTTTCTTGTTTTTATGATTGCCATAAAAAGGACATGCCCACCAATTCCAACGTTCTCGTTACACAAGGGCATACACATTCCTAGTACAGTACATCATAATAGGACCCTTCTGAAAGAGAGTAGGGGGCAAAACACACGGCCAAGGTTAAAATTTTCCTATGTTTAGGAATCGGTAAATTAGCTGGATATTTAAAGTGAATAAACTACTTGTCCTTGAAAAAAATAACACAACAGCTTTGCATATTGTTGAGTATTTTTGTCCAATCATTCCTCCGAGGCACTCAGGATATGGGGTCCCCCTCCTCTGTGCATCCCTCACAACTACCCTATGAAGTATATTGGTGTGACTGGCCCATGTCCTCCAGAGAGCTTCTTGGCAGTTACAGGTATTAGGGACAGAAAAGCCTTGACAATGGAACTTGTTTACTTCTTATCCATCCTGTTGGAAAAAACAGAAGGGCATTGCATGACAGATCTATCATAACAGTCTCCATTCCAAATCATTCCAAACATGTTTACTCACAAGGAACAATTTTTTTCTGGAAATCTGTATATTTCGTTTCCCCTTGGGGAAAAGAAGTATAAGGGACTCGTTAAATATTTTCATCATGATTGCTTGTATTAGAGATTCTTGCTCTTTGTAGACATAATGGACAGCTTTGTGGACTTGCGGCTACACATTATGAAAGATTTTCTTATACAGTTTTCAGAACAGCCTTTTCCATATTCCACTGCATGCTAATCATCCCCCATTCTCATCCCTTTCAGCCCTTTCTAGTGTAAATAACAATTTCCTTGAATTACTGCAAAAAAAAAACCTTTTCATTCTCTTTGGTTGGCAACACTGTGCCTCTGATTTCTTCTTACAAACACCGGCCATTTGAATATTTGAATCTCGTTTCCCCTCTAGCAGCAGAAGAAAACTTGGAAGCAAATCCCCTGCTTGTACTGTTTCCTTACAATGAGGTCTACAGGAAAGTCATGTCGCAGAGTGGCATTTCACATCTCAGCAGTATGATACACAAACCCGCAGCGATGCCCTTCCTGGCTTCTATGATGGATTGTCTATTTGCAAATAAAAACCTGAAGCCAAATCCTTGTCTTGACATTGACTTCATCCTACTACTGAGAAACTTCTTTCACATTTCGGGGTAGGGTGGGGGACTCTCTGAGCTTCTGTTATCTGTCACAAATAGAAAACATGCCTGCTGAGTTCTGAAACCTAAGCTTTTCCAAGTGTTTACAGTTTCTTGTTCTCAGGACAGCAGCCTGATACAATGCAAGCAATGATAAGCTAATCTTACATGGTTAATTTCAGGGCAGACAACAATCATGGGCTTCTGACTACAGCTCAGAACGCACGACCACATGGTAGTTACTTGCTTTGATGGCTGGCTTTAAAAAGGACGAGATGAATTTGTGGAGAACCAATTGATTAAAAGCTCTTCGTTACAGCACTTGATTTGAATGCTGGAGATTGACAACACTGGACGCCTGTTTCTTCTATGCCGTAAGTGTAATGGATCCCAAGACTTCTGGCTGGCTTTTATGGGTGAGAAAAATATCCCCTATGTTGTTCCTTTTTATGTGATTTTGATTTTTGTCCACGATTTCAGTAGTCTGCTCTTCACTGGGTTTTTAAAAAATAGATTTAGATCTATGGTGTGCACATGCTGTATGACAGGGCTAGTCAAACTGCGGCCCTCCAGATGTCCATGGACTACAATTCCCATGAGCCCCTGCCAGCATTTGCTGGCAGGGGCTCATGGGAATTGTAGTCCATGGACATCTGGAGGGCCACAGTTTGACTACTCCTGCTGTATGATTTCTATAAGCAGCTGATAAAGTATTTATACCTACACATTTTAATTGTTTATTTAGATATTTCTACCTGACTGTTGTCCTAACCAGAGGCCTCACTGCATACTCCACTTACTCCCGATTTTCTTTTTGTTCAGGGAAAGAGCAGACTTAAAATAGAGATCTGGGAGTCTAAAGAGCAGCTATGAGAAACTCAAGATCACCCTTATGGTTCCCTATCATGGTGAATGGCTTCTGATAGAGCAGTGGTTCTCGACCTTCCTAATGCTGTAACCCTTTAATGCAGTTCCTCATGTGGTGGTGACCAACAACCATAAAATTATGCAAGTGTTCCTTCACAGAAATTATACCCAAACAGACCAATGGCGTGAAGATCCATAGTTCATGATTGTATATAAAGGTAAAGGTAAAGGTATCCCCTGTGCAAGCACCGGGTCGTGTCTGACCCTTGGGGTGACGCCCTCTAGCGTTTTCATGGCAGACTCAATACGGGGTGGTTTGCCAGTTCCTTCCCCAATATATGATTGTATATATATTGGGTTTTTTTCTGGGGTTTCTCAGTTCAGTTCTGCCTTATGTCCCACCATGTCGATCTTGCTCTTTTCCGCTGCTCCAGACAGATGAACACTCTATCTCGATCTACCCCGCAAGGCTGTTGTGTGGATGGTGCCCCCCCTGCCCGGCCAAGCTGTTTGCCCTGCTGCAACCCCTGTAACAGGGTCGTTCAACCCCCAAAGGGGTCTCAACCCCCAGGTTGAGAACCACTGTGATAGACGCCCTTAAGGATTGTGTATTTTATGAGGAATTTCCTTCACTATGTGTAACCCTCTTGATTCTTGAACCTTTGGATCAACAAAATGTATGACAAGGAATGGGGGAAAGTGAAAAATGTGGTCGCTGGCTCGCAAGCAGTCCACAGATTGCTGCAGCAGCTGACTTTGGCTGCAGAAGAGGCAGTCTGGCCAGCCCTGCTGGGGACTCAGCTGGCTCCTGTTGTGCCACGCGAGCTAACCTGCCTGGCCACATGAGTACCGCAAGAGGAGGGCTAGTCTGGGGCCATCCCCAGTGGCAATAATAACCCGGGCCTTCTTAACTTCTGCCTGCTTCTCCACCCTCCCACCCTATTTTGCTTGTATGCTTCTTCTGCTGATTTGGCTTCATTTATATTCTGGAGAGAAGTGCTCAAATTTTGTCACAGCTAGCAGTTTTGCTGGTGGGGTGGATCCTCGCTTGTGTAATCCACACCTGCATGCCGGGCCCTGCTAGGATTGGGGGCCTCCATATGAGAATGAGTATATGCAGAACTGCAGACTCTTTGGTCACAGAGAGGGCTGTGCCATCATGAGGGTAATGGCGGGTGCTCTAATAGAAGCTGACACCCATAGGACACCCACCTGTGTCACCTTCCGTGGGCCCAGCAGGCCTTGTCATTAGGAGAGCTTGACCTGAGTGTTGTTTGGTCTCCCTGGATGGCCTGCTGTGTGGATGCTTCTTTGTGGTCAGCGAGCCACACTGCAGCTGGATCCACCTCTAGTCTGGTGCCAACACTCATTTGCATGATAATGAAGCTGCTGCCAGCATTTATGCCAAAAATTATGCTGTCTCTGTGTCCTCTGTGTAACTGGAATCATGTCAGCCTGCCAGGCAATCCAATGTTGAAAATATTTTAAAGACCAGGAAGTTTTGCTTGATGTCTGAGCAATAACTTTCTGGTCCCAGCTCCCACTAAAATATGCTTTCTATTGTGCCATGAATAAACATCCAACTGCATGGGAGGAAGGCAGCCATTCCCTTTGCCGTTCTTGTTGCTTCCATCTAACTGAATCAGCAGAAAGCAGAACAGGCACCTGTAGTTTCATTACAAGGTGTTCTGGAGTAAATGACAAATCTACAGGGACAGTCATTGTCAGTTTACAACACTTGTATCTTCAACAGGATCAGGTGGCAGGCCAACTTTCCTTTCTTTCCCCCTTGTCATGTTTTTTTCCCCCTCCGTTTCATTTAGTTTCACTGACTCTTGGATTACATGCCCCATGTAGACCTGCTGAGATGAAAAAAAAAATACTCCCCTTTATATATATTTCCACAGCATAAGAAGCTGAAGAGTTCTGCATGTGTGGCTCATTGTCCTCTGATTACAAGTCAAGGAGAACAAAATTGATAATAGATTTCTACAAGCCATAAGGCTAAATGTTGGTAAACAGATGCTGTGACACACTTCTGTTGCAAGATAATTTTAAAAACTGAATTGCCATTAAGAAATCTCTGTTCTTCCCCTTAAAGCAGGCTCAAACTGGAAAAGCAGGTCAGAAACATAGCTCCTTTTCTTCATTTTACCACTCCTCAGATTGGAGGAAGAGAGAGAAAAAGAAGAGTTTTTGTTAATAACCCACTTCATTACCCAAAGGTAAGTCAAAGTGGCTTACAAAAACCTTTCCCTTCCACTCCCCACAACAGACCTTGTGAGGTAGGTGAGACAGAGAGCTCTAAGAGAACTGATCAGAAAGAACAGTTCTAAGAGAACTGTGACTGGCCCAAGGAAGTAGAGCTGCTAAGTCATTATTATTATTATTATTATCATCATTATTATTATTATTTAGACTTGTTACTCGCCTCTCCTTGGAGGCTCGAGGCAAGTTACAGCATAAAATCCCCAATAAAACCATAAAATAAAAAATCCATAACACCCCAATACACAGTAATGCACAAAATAATATAATAAAACAGATGAGGCAAAAACTCCAATATTCATATAAGTTACCCCAGATAACCCATTCTAGAGGGGTGATGGGTGGTGGAAAACAGAGGGTACTGTTTTGCTACTGCTGCCATGCTGCCATAAAGGGGGTCCAGATCTTCCTTGCGGTGCAGCCTCATCCAGCGACCTGGCAGAAGAGCTCCGTTTATACAGGCCCTGCGGAACGCTGTAAGCTCCCGCAAGGCCCGTAGCTCCTCTGGGAGCTCATTCCACAAGGTCGGGGCCAGGACCAAAAAGGCCCTGGTCGAGGCTAGGCACGCTTCTCTGGGGCCGGGAATGACCAATAAGTTCGAATCCACAGAGCGTAAAGCCCTGCGGGGAGCATAGGGCAACAGGCGGTCCCTCAGGTACGCTGATATTCAAACATTGAAGATATGACCAGCAGGAGCCTGCTTTTCTTCCTTTCTCCCCTTCTTTGGGGGAATGAGACATAGGCACTGGCCCTGAGCAGTTGCTTCTGTTGCCCATTGGTTAAGACCACCCCTGGTCTCATGTAGTTTGATCCTTATTCACTTGTATCTTCAACAGGATCAGGTGGCAGGCCAACATTTGGCTTCTATCCCTGAACATCCTTAGTTGCTTTAAGAAATAATTGTACCATTTGATGACCAGGAATGTGGTGGATTTCTATCCACATATGTGAAGAAGGTTTCTGTGTATGTATGTGTGTTTTTATTATCATCTTGGATGCAGTCAAAAAATGGAACTTACTGTATATGCATAATTTCCCCAAGTTTACATATAGCTTTTATTTTGCATGTTGCCGGGAACAGCCACCAAATAAATGTTTTTTACCTTATATTTAAATTAAATATATTGTCATAGAACATAAGTTTGGAAGAAGCTATTCATTTTTTGTTACAAAGAAATATATTGAAAGCTACAAGACAATACATTCAAGTTCGCCTTTACACCACTTTCTGTTTTTTTCTTGCTGGTTTTCATGAAAAGTGGTTTGCCTTTTTGGATTGCTTTTAAAAGGTATTAGACAGATCAGTAGATAAGCTGAGATGAATAAAGGACCTTTCACATCCTGAGGCAATATTTGAATATCAATGTTTGGTGGCACATCATGAAAAGCATTTGATCTCTGTGCCCCATTTGCTGGCCCTCCAGGGCAGCTGGTTAACCATTGTCTAAGGATCAAACTACGTGAGATATTTAAAATGCTTAATAACTGTTCATTTTCATGTATGGGTGGTCTACCCTTTTAATTTTAGGAGAAGTTATTTGCAAGTTGAAAATTGTGACCTTCAATCATTGTACATAACAGCATAAGTGTTAAGGGGAAAGCACTCATATGCATCCTGAGTGTACATAAATGTTGGGTGTTTTTGTTCATTCATCTGAATGAGGCTGAAGGCCAACTTTTCTAGTGGATTACATGAATGTGGTGATAAGTTACTATTTAATAAATGGCCATCTTGCTTATATTCACCCCAATATTTTTTTTGGGGGGGGGATAACTGAATCAATTTTATGAGTGCAATATTCAAATATTCAATACACATAAAGTCAACGAGTATTAGAGAAATAAATTTTATTTTATGTTTAAAAGCCATTCAGTACCTCCTTTCCATTAGTAAAAATGCTCATGGTAATTTACAGAACAGCCCTAAGCAAAATTACACCCTTCTAAGCCTATTTAATTGTGTCATTAGTCAGAGATGAGGCTCAATCTGTACTATAGCAATCTTATTTTATGATTTTTGGTCTGAAATTAACTATTGGGAAAGGAAAATAACTTATTTGGAAAAGACATTCTTGTCTCTGGCTTAGTTCTCCTTCCTAAATGACATATTACTGAGGCCAATGAACCTGATGTTGCAAGGCTATATGGCCAATCAGAGAGGCATGTGCCAGCATCACTGCAAGAAAGTCTGTGCTAAGCTCAGGGTGAGCCTAGTCTGTCATGACACTATGTAGTCAATCACGGGGATCGTCAACCCCCGGTCCACTGCGGACGCCAAAGCTCTGCACATACGCATTTTCACCACCTGTGGAACGTGCATGCCCTAACGTGTATGCGCTAATGTGCATGCGCTAACGTGCATGCGCGGCGCCCAGGCTGCCGGCTTTTCCCCACCTGTGGAGGCGGTCCTCAACCATAAAAAGGTTGGGGACCGCTGGTCAATCAGATTTGGCTATGTACTGATTTTGTTAAGGCCAAAATTGGTGCAGAAGTGAAGTCTTTAACCCCTCCCCCCACCACCACCACCAAAAGCAACACCTCCACACAATAAATGAGGGGGCATTTTGATGCTGTTAACATATTGTTGGGGGGTGGTGGGAAGGAATGCACTTTGAGTGATGAGGTCTATTTGCTGTTGATAGAATAATTGAAAGGAATCTTCCAAGAACACAAACACTCATTTGAAAGCAGAACCACACCAGTTTGGGAACAATATATTTACACATGGCTAACTACAGGGACTATCCGCCTGGCATAAAACAATAAATTGGACAAGAGATGTAATCAGCAACATTTTATGGGAGCTCCAGTGTAACTAACTGCACTCTGGAATGATTTTCTTCCCAATACCCTTCAGGGGAGGATTGAATATTTTATTTCACATCATTAAAGTATACACTGAGTTTCTCTTGCAAATGTTCACTCCATTGGGCTTGGGGTTTTGCTTCTCTATGATTTCTCTGCCATAGGAAATAGAAGCTTCGATGTTAAGGTGAAAGAGGAAAATAAGGGATGAGTGAAGTTCAGATCCATTTTGCTAACCCACCCCCCATTCAGCAACTAACAGGAATTTAAAGAGATTACAGATCCACCCATTGTGCTTCAATGCCTTGTCTCTAGCATACATTATCCTGCTCTTACTGTCTTGTTTTCTACTTCTGTAATACCATATTCTGCATAATTTGACATCTATTTTTCTCTCTTTATTGCTTCTAATTTTTGTAATCCAACCATTCTGCACAATGTCAAAAGTAGCACGATTAGTGCTACCTTCTCCAGCGCTTTTTTATTTGGCGGTTTCCCATCATTTCGCACTTTACAGCCGTCTCACATTTTCTCCCTAGCATGTAGCACATCTAGCGTTCCTCACTCATTTCCGGTTAAGCCGTAGGGGTGTTCATCACGCTTCTGGCTCATATCGCTTCTCCATTACTGTCCCTGTCAGTCACTTTTAACAGCCAATCACCTTCCATAATGGCTTGTGGGCTCTGAACTCCTGCCGTTTGCCACTCATTTTTTTTTTAATTCTGAATTATGTGTTGAAACATGAACCCGAATATTCATAGATTCATTGGTGCTGGACAAAATGGGGAGAGGTGAGTGATAGCTGTGAGAAAGCAATCACATGTGAACACTTGTCATTTCCCTCCTATTGGACACACTTTGGATGCAGTCAAACAGACTGTCAGGCATTCAAGTCTCATGAACAACACCAGTAAGCCAGGTGTGAGTTGACCCATTGGGTAATTGAGGGTTCCTGATCAAGACCATTGTGTGTGAAGCTCTATTGACATGCACGCATCTATTTCTATACCATAAAAAGATACAGCTGACTATAAAATCAAATAAAAATGCCCTTGTGAACAGTTCGGTTTCACATTGTTTATGGAATGACAGTAATATGAGAGACTTCCTGACCACTTCAGACAGGTGATTCCAGAAGTCAGGAGCCACAGCAGAGTTCACATGTACAAACAGTTGTCAGTCTGGCTCACCGGTACCTGCAGAAGGCCTGAGCAGATGAACAAGGCTGTCCTAGTGTTGAGGGTTGCCAGGTCTTTTCTGATAACTGGCAGGAAATGGGAGGAGGGGGGAAAGTCAGGTTGGGAAACTCTTTGAAGATTTGGGGACAGAGCCTGGGGAGGATAGGAATAACAGTGGGGGTACAATGCCCTAGAGCAGGGGTAGTCAACCTGAGGTCCTCCAGATGTCCATGGACTACAATTCCCATGAGCCCCTGCCAGTGTTTGCTGGCAGGGGCTCATGGAAATTGTAGTCCATTGACATCTGTAGGAGCACAGGTTGACTACCCCTGCCCTAGAGTTCATCCTCCAAAGCATTCATTTTCTTCAGGGGAACTGATCTGAACTCTGTCATCTGGAATCTGAATGTCTGAAAGATTGACTATCAGTTGGTGTTGGATTTTAATTATCAAAATTAATTTAATTTATTTATTTGTGGATGGAATCTGTCACTCAGAATTCAAAGCCTGTTTTAAAAGTGGGAATCCACCTTTAACCTGAAATCCAGGTAACAGCACTTCCACATAGTGTTGCCTTTCCATTATTCAAAATTTAAAAGGAAAAGAAATGTGCCAGGGTTTTCCTAGTTTATACACACTGTCAAATTCAGACACATTCTGGATTGCCTTGATACAGCACTTTAGTTATTTTCACCACAAATAATAAATATATTTATGGCCTGTCATTGATCTTTTGTACTTGACTTCCAAAAGGTTGAGTCCAAACCATGGCATTGAATTCAAAGGTAGACCTTCTGTTCAGGGAACATCACTTCAATAAGTAAAAAGTCTACTGTTTGGATCCAACCCTCATTTTAAAAAATCTAGTGAGCTTTTACAGCAAGCAGAGATTCTATACTAATGCTAAATTAATATATTCATTTCAATTATCACAGCCTAATCCATTTGCCATGTTTACTAAGTAAATGCTGGTCACGGGAAGAGAGATGTAGAAAGCCTCAGTCTTTCGTCCATGGAAATGCATCTCAAAGAACAAACATCCAAAGAACAAACTGCTTTTCCACTTGGTTTCCACTCTTTTTGCAGCCTTATGAAGGTTTTCAGATTTCTGCAACCCAAACCCTACTGCAAGGGTAATCAACCTGTGGTCCTCCAGATGTCCATGGACTACAATTCCCATGAGCCCCTGCCAGCACTCGCTGGCAGGGGCTCATGGAAATTGTAGTCTATGGACATCTGGAGGACCACAGGTTGACTACCCCTGCCCTCCTGCATTGTTTACTGGATGCCTCATTCCTGTTGATTTAAATTGTCTCATGCTGCATTATTCACCCTGAGTCTCAGTGAGAGAAGTAGACTATGACTTAAATAAATTATAAAGTAGTAACCAGAGAGAATTGGAGTGAAATTATGAATACTTAAAAATATATAAACACAAACACACAATGATTATGCATTGGAATGAAAGCCCAGGAAAGTAAGGATGGCTGCTGTTTATGAGGCATACGTTCTGGAGTTTGCATAATGAAGGAAACTCAAGTCCAGTTTCGCAAAATCTCAAGAAAGGGGCTCAGAAGGGATTCCCTTTGGATGCACTCCATTTGCACTCAAATTAAACCACCAAATGAAACAACAGGGGAACAAAAATCCCAATGTGGGATCTGATTTGCAGATTATTTGCAGAAATAATCAAGGGAAGATTAATGAACCAGATCTCACAAGAAGCATAAGCAATGCTCCAAGAAAAAAAGAAAAGAAAATCCTGTTGGGCTTCCGAGCAACAGAGAAATGCTTGCAAATTGAAAAGGTTAAGCAAACAGACCCCATCACCAGCTAACGAAAAGCCCTGGAGGATCTCCTCTCAGTGAATCTGTCAACATGAAACAACTACTCCATCTGAAGGTTTACCCAGAGGTAGCAGGATGAAATTTCCTACTCTAATAAAAAATAATTTCACAAGATAAGAATATAAGAAGAGTCCTGTGTGATCAGACCAGTAGTTCATCTTGTTCAGCATCCTGCCTCACGCAGTAGCTAACCTGTTCCTCGGGATGGCCAAAATTAGGGCATAAGATAAAAAAGCCTTTCCCTGATGTTGCCAACTGGCTCTGAAATTCATAGGTTTAGTCTTCTGAATGCGGAGGTTCCCCACAGTCACTATGGCTAATAGACATGGATAGGCTAATCTTCCATGAAACTACTGATTCTGTCCTAAAGCTGTTTATTCCTGTTGCTATCACTAGATCCCACATTTTAAGCAAAGAAGGGAGATCCCACATTTTAAGCAAAGAAGTGTTATTTTAAAATAAATAAACGGAAGTGCCTTACAGCTGTGGTCCCCAACCCCCGGTCCGTGGCCTGGTGCCGGGCCGCAAAGGCCTCGGTACCGGGCCACTGGCGGCCGCACCTGCTTCTTCCCCCTCCCCCGCAGCAAGAAGCTCGCCAGGCCGTGAGCGAAGCGGCCGCTTCACTCGTGGCCCGGCTAGCTTCTCGCTGCGAGGGGGGGGGGAAGAGGCAGGCGCAGCCATTGGCATGCCGGAGGACACAAATGCGGATACTCGGAGCTGCCGTGCATGTGCGTTTGCACCCCCAGCGGATGCAAACGGGCACGGGTGGCAGCTCTGTGCATGCGTGTTTGTGTGAAGCTGCCACGCGTGTGCATTTGAGGAACGCTGCCTTACAGGACAGTATTAGAAATGATAGTAGGATTCAACTGGAGTTGGTTTCTCTCTTTTGCCCACTCATGAGATCACTGTGATTTATGGCAACAGACCCCATTCTGTAGCATGTGAGTCTCTTGATATTGCATTACACTTAGACTGAGAAGAACACTTGCAAAAGAGCAGAGTGTCTAAAAATCACAAAAACACAACCCAAGTAGTATTCTGTAGTGGCCGGAAAACGTCTGCCAATTGCAATTCCTTTAATAGAGGGATTAGTACATTGAGACTTTAGGAGTTGGGGCTATAAAACCCAGCCTCTTGGGTGCCAAAGGCAATAGAATTTTCCAGCAGGCAAGTTTACCAGGAGGCCTTCAGTTTATCCTCGTCGCCATATGTAGTATTGTGAACATAGGACACCTCAAACAACAACAAAAACACAGCAGGGAAAGGGAGGCAGATTCTCACCATCTTAGCTGTCAAACCCTAGTCTCTTCCGCCACCCCCCCCCCACAAGCTCATGCACACACATTCCCCTGCAAGTGCTTGCCGCTCCCGGCTCCTCCCCTCCACACATGCACACACCTCCCCGTGAGGCCTCTCTGCTGCTGCCCCCGCACAAACACAAACAAGGTACTTACAAGTAGGGATGTGCACTAACAGAAAAATCTGGACCGCTTCGGTTTGGAAAAACCCACCTTGGACCAGTATAAGCTTGGCCGAAATGGGGGTTTTGGCTGCAGCGTCGGTCAGAGTGCTTTGGACATCTCCAAAGCGTTTAGTGCCGCTCCATCCCACTCCGCCAGGCAGGCCAAAGCCACAGGCTTGCTTGGGGGAGTGGGAAAATCAAGGGCCTCTTCCCCCCCTTGAAGCTCATACTCTCTAGCTCCATGGCAAGCGAGCTGGCACAACAGCCTTCCTGGGCTGGTGCAGCTCAGCCTCACCCAGGCAGCAGGGTGATGGCAGGATGCTCCCCTCCATGGCGCACTTACTCCGTGGTGCTCGGGGGAGGTTGCTGCTCAACATCACCCCTTTAGCAGGCGGGCAGAGATGCAGGACTTGGTGTGCTTCCTTCCAGCCACAGGTGGGTGAGGGAGTGAGTGGGCTAGGGTGGGGCTGTCATTCTCACTCTCCTCCCTTCAAGCCAGGGCAGGCCTCACAAGAGGAATGTTGCTCCAGGGTGGGTGGGTACCGAGACATGCCAGAGTGCACCGTTACATGCCGAAGCATGCTTCAGACAGCCATTTTGGCTCTGTCTCCCTGTGGGATTTTATACTCTGGACCGTATTCAGTCTATTTGTTTCCGAAGAACCCCTGCTTCAGAGATTTTTCAACCAGAGAGGTCCACAGCGCACATCCATACTTACAAGGTACTCAAGGAGGGAGGGAGGGGGAGGGAAGGGACTTGTTAAATGACACAGGGGATCTGCCTCCTTCGCTGGGCAGAGAAAGATAGGGGGAGGGGGCAGGAGCAAGGGTGGGAGAAAGCTAGCAGGTTACAGGTCATTTCCCCCACCATACCTTCCTTCTGCTGCTTTAAGGCTGTTTGTATGCTGGGGGATCGCTTATTTTAGGGTGGTGAACCCACTTTTTGGGATTCACCAAATCACAAATTAAAATGGAGGAGTTCATGAGCCGGCTGCTGGCCAGCCTCCGGAGGTGGGTGATGTCATGCTAAGGGGCCACAATATGCTGCCTGCCTCTGGAGGCTCTCCAGCAACATCTTCAAGGTGCAGAAATGCATGTTTTCTAACACCACAGCAGCTGCTCTGGCAATATATTTAGAACAAAACCCTCTCCCTGAAGGATAGCTAACATAGTACTTCTTCAATTATTGGGAGATTGCACTAGCATGCCATGAAGCAACTGCAAATATGCAGCAAGAGATCAATCAATTAAACCATTAAGGATCTCATTAACCCAAATTACTAAATGGGGGCTGTCCGTTGTGTGTCTGAGTGATTCTGTGCTCAGTTTTTTACTTCCTGCATTCAGTTGTGCTGGGGGTAGGTAGCTCTGCAGTTCTAGGGTTGCTGGATCTGGGTTAGGGAATACCTGGACACTTCAGGAGTGGAGCGGGGAGTGGGCTGGATTTGGGGCAGGGAGGGACTTCAGTGAAGGATAATATTATGGACTCTACTCTTCAAAAGCAGCCATTTTATCCAAGGGAACTGATCTCTTTAGTCTGTAGATGAGCTATAATTCCAGGAGATTCTTAGGTCCCAGCTGGGGACTGGAATCCCTATTCTGTTCTTCTAACACAAAGATATGGCTCAGAGGAAGCTGACTCTTGCATCTGTGTATGTCTGCTCTGGGCATGCCAGGAGGCAGATAAAATCTAAGGGTAGGACGTTTTTAAAACAAATTAAACAATGCCTTCTCTGAATGAGGTGGAGGGATTGGCAGTTCTGAGAATAAAGTTTGGCTCAAATTTTAATTTAGGAAAAAGAGAAAATGCCTTCGGTGTCAGATCCTTGGGAAACAACGATGTAGCACCAGTATAACAAAGCAAGGGGGTGGGTTATTAGTGCCTTTCTTTAGCAGCAAAGACATTCAACAAATAATACCCACTGGAAGTCTGTAAAAATCCCTTTTTTCCTTTAAAGAAAGAAAAGCAAAACAGAGCTGCTCTAAAAAAGACTACAGACCATAATTAGGCTCCAGCATTTCACAACTCAGAAGAATTAAGATGAAGGCAGAACCCAGGGAGTGTACTGCAAAGCCACAAATTCATGCCTTTTTCTCAGCAGCCAAAGTATCATGTGCCCTGGGCAATGAAAACATTTCATAATTGCTTTTTAAAGGTAATTTCTCGCAAAGACAATAGCAATTAATCTAAGACGTCTAAAATAGCAATACTGGTTTATGTTGAAGACTTCTGCTTTCAAGGTCAACTAGAGTGTTATGGATTGGTATGGTCTCCCAAGAGGCATTCTCAAAAAGTGAGAAAAACATAATTTGTCTTCAGAAAGAGGGCATCATCAACCCAGAATCACTACAAGCAGATCATACTTGAGCCAAGGATCAGTTCACTTGTTCTTTGTTTTGGGCTTTCCATTGGAAACTGAGAGCTCATCACATACATTCTATACACCTGAACCATGGGCCTCTAAACACATTCCAAACCTTAGCCATTAAATAGTACATGAGTGTATCCATAGTATGGTGATTGGAGCACGTGCCTTGGGCACCACTTTGAGGGGTGCAGGAACACAAGAAGACTCTGGCGGGTAGACCAGCCAGCCAGCAGCCTTCCCTTGGGTTCTTTGGTGGCAGGTGTGCAGACCAGAGATGCTCAACACAGGTGGGCAGGTCAGGGGACAGCACTAGCTGGTACCTACCCTGCTTTCTCCCACCAGGTGCTAGTCCTTGACAAGCTGCTGGGAAGCCATGGCAATGTAGAAGGGGTGGCAGGGACAGGCTCTAATTTTGACCATAGTGGCAGCGATATCAGCAGTACCTGCCTGGAGCTGCAGTGGATCTAGAGTGGTGCAGATAAGCACAGTTCCTCTTCCCCAAATGAGCAGTGGGCAGGAGCAGGAGGTGATGAGCACTGCCCATAGATACCAGCTTCAGTATAGGACAAGGCTGAGCTGGGCCCGGCAGCAGCATGAAGGGGCACAGCCGGAGTCTCTATATAGCCTCACCAGCTAAGAAGCCTACCTGGGCACACCACCTGGTCAACCCCCTCCCCCCCATTTGTACCCCTACCATCAGGGGTAGTCAACCTGTGGTCCTCCAGATGTCCATGGACTACAATTCCCATCAGCCCCTGCAAATGCTGGCAGGGAATTGTAGTCCATGGACATCTGGAGGACCACAGGTTGACTACCCCTGCCCTACATCATCATACCCCACCCCTTGCCCCAGATGCCAAATAGGCTGGGAACACCCCTGATGAACACTACCTTTCAAACAGGCAATCATTAGTAATCTCCATAATAAAAAAATATTATCAGTAACACTTGTAATCGCAACCTTTTCATTTAAAACTCACACTACTTCTCTATAATGCGTTACAAAAAGTGATTTATCTTATTCATTCAAAGAGTATCAATCCACTGTTGTTAAAAAAAAAAGAGCACAAACTCATTAATACACTCTGCTCATTAGCTAGGGATCTTTTTTTTTTTAAAGTTCTGGCTGGATAGCTGATCAGAATACAATAACAACATTCAGATCAATAATTCCACAGACTGAGTGCTTCTATTTCTAAGGATTCTTTTTTTCTTTGCCTCCTCCAGACATGGGAAAACAGCCAACGCAGAAAATGTCAAAGAGTTGAGAGGGGTATGTTTCTTTGTAAATTGGTTAACTCAAAAGAGTTTTTTTCCCTCAATCCCTACCCCACTCCCCAACTTTAAATGGCATTTGCAATGTGTCACAGTGGTAATTTTAAAAAACCAAGAACTGTATCAATGATTATCCTGGAGAACTGTTTCATTCACATTTTCAGTATCTCATTTAACTCATGAACAGTTTGAAAATATGGTATTTGTATTCTAATTTAAGGCCAATTCTCTATAAAGACTGTTATTTGTGTAACCTGGGTTATTTGTACCGGGAACTTACTTTGTTATCTGTTCAGCTCTCAAACTGGCTGAGTTCTTACAGAGATAGACAATTTGGGCCTATAGCATTTCAAGCGGGTCTCATATAATTGTTTCTATCTTCTCCCAATGCTATCATTTTGGGGGAAATGCAAATAAAGGGCAGGTTCACAAGTGCATGCTCAGAACAAATCAACAAGATAAGCTTTTGTATCATCGGGAATATTATGCTTTCTCAATGGAGCTAATTCACACATTTAGGTTATAATCATCAAGGGAACTGAAATAAAGAGATGAGTGCATGCACGTGTGAGCTGATTTAAGAAATAAAACCCATTTTTATGTCAGAATGCTGCATCAAGGACAACTGAAAAGAGAAACTGCAGGATTAGAAACAAATGTCCAATATTTTCCCACGGTAGTATCCTATGGCAGTGGTCCCCAACCTTTTTATCACCGGGGTAGGATAGCATTTATGGAACACTTTAAGTACCGTGTCTTGCTCAGATTATGGGCAGAAGAGATGTCATCCAGCAACCTTGAAGATACTAAAGCAATACTGAATCTGGTCAGAGATCTCGTGGGAAGATTATACCATGAGCTTCTGGACACAAGGAAGAATTATAATCATAGAGTTGGAAGGGTCGTCTAGTCCAACCCCCTGCAGAATGCAGGAACTCACAAGTACCTGCCCATACATAGTAACCTCAATTTCATGTCCAAATGATCCCCCACCAAAAATCTCCAGGACCCAGCCTGGCCTGGAGGAACTTCACATACAATCACACAGTCATGATCAGCAGTTCCCTGGATATTCAAGGAAGGTCCACAAAAGACAAACACTGGCATATCCCTTCCTGCCCACCCACTTACAACCTGCCTAACTTCATTGCCAAAGTATAAAACTGATTTTGAGTTAGTGTACCTTGTCATGGGGACACCTGTTACCACTGTAATAGAAATTTTCATATTATAAAAAGAAGCTTTTTCTTTACAGAGGAATGTTACAAATTCAAAATCCCTTTTCATTCTTAAATTCCTATGTGGAGCCAGTCAGTGGTCCTGAATGCCCCCTCAGCTCAGGCACTGCATACAGGACAAATCTGTATATATTTTTTTAAGTATTGTGTCAAATACAATCAAGAGCTAGACTTACAATTTTCCCAAAATGTAAGTATAAGCTTTATTTGTACAAAACTTGAAGACTGGAGGAAAATGAAGGAGAGAGTGTTCATACGATTCTTTGTGTGACAAGCGAAAAACAAGTTTGACCTTTAAGAATGAGCCAAGAAGTCCTGAGAATATAGCATAGTTCTTGCTCAGGATTTTGTTTTGTTTCCTTTTTCAAACAAAAAAAAATTGTCTTGTTGCTACTTATCTCCTGTCTGTTGGAGAACAAGCATAATTTTGATTTCCAAATGCTCTGATTCCTGCTAAGGAGAAGGGTAAAAAGCTAAAGATGGCCAACAATTGGCTTGTCTTGAGATTCTCAGATGCATCTACAGAGCTATGCTATCCTGTAAGGTAGCGATCCCCAACCTGTGGGCTACGGACCACATGTGGTCCGTCGACTAATTGGAGGTGGGCCGCGAAGGATGCCTTCTCCCCCCCCCCCCCGGCCCTTTACTTCATCCCCCCGGCCCTTTACAACACACTTCGGGTATCATTGTCTCCCATCACTCCCAGATGGGACTATCTCATTGCAGAGAAACAAGCTCAGGGTTCCCATTGATTTGTCATTGTCATGAGTTAAAATTTCCATGAAAATAAAATGTTCCTTATGTTCATTGTTGTGGCCTGTTTGTATCTTATTTTGAAGGGATGTTTAAACATTACCATAATGATCAGAGAGCGTTAGGGCAGTGGTTGAGAGTAGAGGAGTAAACTACCCCCCCACCGGGCCTCAGTAAAAGGCGTTGAGTGGTCTCCGATGATAAAAAGGTTGGGGACCACTGCTGTAATGGAATTGTTTTAAATGTCTTTAATCCTGATGTTTATAGGATAAAGGATAGGGATTGTTCTATTTTAAAATAAGGAAGCATAAAATATAGCAAAGTTCTCTCACCCCCTATACCAGGGGTAGTCAAACTGCGGCCCTCCAGATGTCCGTGGACTACAATTCCCAGGAGCCCCTGCCAGCGAATGCTGGAAGGCCTCAGTTTGACTACCCCTGCCCTATACAGTTTACTCAGTAATGGCTACTCTGGCATTGGCTGGCCCACCACCTATGTGAGATCCTTTCATTGGGACTGAAAGGGATTGAATTCACAGGGAATGAACTCAGGACTTTCTGCATACTAAGTACTTACTTAGTACAATCACTGAATTGTAGCTGAAGAGGTGTGTCCGCACATGAAAGCTTACACCTTGAAAAACAAACTTCATTGGTCTTATAGGTCCTACTGGACTCAAAGTTTGTTCTGCTGCTTTGGGCCAACACGGATACCCGCTTGAGTCACTGAATTATTCTTCCCAAACAATACAGCTCAGACAATTAGCTTTGATGGACATTGGTTCTTCAGGGCCTATTGCAAAGTCACACATGTAAAATATATCTGGATACATTGCTACAGGTAGGTGACAGAAGGAATCATCCCCTCTGTTCTTCACAGGGAAAATTAGTATTTAAAAATTTGAAACTTATTGCAATGTCTTTTTAAATAAAAAACAAACAAACCTGGTTTTCTAAAATAATTCCCATCTCTCATCTTGGAAAGCAGCTAGTAAATCAGGAAGGGGGATCAATTGGCTTATTATGCTGCAGTTTAAATACCTTAGGAACATAATTTACAGACAATATTTCTGGGTAGCCATCTAGGGTTCTATCATAGGACAGGCAGCATAAGGTAATTCACAGGGACAAAAAAAACCCATTTCTTTGCAAGCTGGGAGTAAAATTAAAGTTTAATAAGTGCCAGATGGTTGCTTTCTCTCTCTCCATGTATCTGTGTAGGTAGGCATTTATATGCAATATATGAAGAAAACCCTAGTATAATAATCACTGGGGTTTTCGGGAAAAAGGTATTAAAATTGACCAGAGGATTAAAATATAGATAACAGGGTCTGTAAAGCATAGGAAGGGGAATGCCAAAATATAAGTTTTGGGATTGTAACATAAAATGTGAGCATTTCACAGCCAAGATTAAACTCTTCTGATGGTTTTATTGGGAGATGGCTAAAGAGAAGTTTGACCCTGCCACAAATTGGTAGGTCTAAAAAGCAGTAATTTGGGCTAGATTGTGCCCAGATACTTAATAATTAATGTTTGGGTTGAAATATGTATTTCCTGGTCACCTTGCATACAGAGACCCAGTAGACTGCTTCTTCTCTCCAAAGTGATGTTAGGATTGTGCCATTTAAAGAAAATCAACAAATGGGGGGGGGGGCAGGTACTTTTTTAGCCCACCTTACAAACACCTCTCCTCTTTAACTCTCACCTTTCTGTCATTAAATGTTATCAGTTTGGGACATTTTGCACAGCATGTAGCCTGAAACTTGTCCCCTACTGAAACTGTCTGGCTGTGGGTACAGGATATGACACAATCCATTAATTAGCTTAGTAACCAAGGATGTAAACATGTGCGATACCTCTGCACAAGAAACCACCTTATAGTGGCTTACATACAGTGACCTCCTCTTGATGATCTCTCAGCAACAACAAGGATCAATTTCTATCTGTTTCTGCTCCCTAAGAATCTGCAGATCCTGTGGGTTTGTCCTCAGATCTTATCTAGTCCATTCTTCCAGTGCAATCTTAAACACAGTTAATACCCTTCCAAGTTGTATAATTTTGTATTTGATAAGTACACCTTACAATTCAGGGGTAGTCAACCTGTGGTCCTCTAGATGTTCATGGACTACTATTCCCATGAACCCCTACCAGCAAATGTTGGCAGGGGCTCATGGACTTGTAGTCCATGAACATCTGGAGGACCACAGGTTGACCACCCCTGCCTTACATGAATAAAGAAATTAACATATAGTCATAAAGAAGAAGAAGAGTTGGTACTTATATGCCGCTTTTCTCTACCCGAAGGAGGCTCAAAGCGCCTTACAGTCGCCTTCCCTTTCCTCTCCCCACAAGACACCCTGTGTGGTAGGTGAGGCTGAGAGCCCTGATATCAATGCTCAGTCAGAACAACTTTATCAGTGCTGTGGCAAGCCCAGCTGGCTGCATGTGGGGGAGTGCAGAATCGAACCCAGCATGCCAGATTAGAAGTCCGCACTCTTAACCACTACACCAAACTAGCTCTAATGGTATGTAAATAACGACAAGATTTTTTAATCACCTAACTTTTAAAAATTTAAAAATTTCAGAAAATCTTTGGATAGGTACTGCCATCCAGTTATTGTACGACATGAAGTCTTGACTCTGACTCAAAATAAGGGTGTTTCACACACAATCATTCCACCGTCAGTAGGAAGTACATGGACATCTAGGTACATCATCACATAAACTTTGCATGGATACTTATTTCCCCACTGGAAAAATGAACGATTTTACACTTTCCCACATGAGCCTCTTCACAATGTCGAGTCCCTTCTCCAGACATACCCACACAACACAAACCTCCACCAACACAGACCCAAATAACGGAAAAATGCCACGTGTGAAACAAAGAGGAGGCTGCTTCATTCAACCAGATTAGTTTCCTTCCTTCCTTCCCCAACACTTTGGGACTGGCCACATGGAATGAAAGAGAAATTGGGTGTTACAATCTTTAAACCGCCCGTGGCGCCACGGGCGCCACGGACTAAATAATTCGGTAAGGGGTGTAGAGGTGGGATTAGTCCGTGATGAGGAAGGGTCCGGATTGGACCCTTCCTCACGACAGACAATCGGAGGGACTAATCGGCAGGCGCAAAGCGCCTGCCGATTGGTCCCTCCGATTCCCAGCTCCAGGAACTGCGAGCCGCGCGCAGCGCGGCTCGCAGTTCCTCCCGGCCTGACGCAGCGAGAGGCGCAAAGTGC
The DNA here is from genome assembly GCF_049243985.1 of Paroedura picta. Classification (NCBI taxonomy): domain Eukaryota; kingdom Metazoa; phylum Chordata; class Lepidosauria; order Squamata; family Gekkonidae; genus Paroedura; species Paroedura picta. Next base: position 23,965,670 of record NC_135381.1, on the reverse strand, counting down.
CTCTCGCCGCGTCAGGCCGCCGACCCAGGGAGCCCCCGGCTGTCGCGCGAAGTGCGGCTGCCGGGGGTTCCCTGCCTAGCGGGCTGACGCGGCGAGAGGCGCGAAGCGCCTCTCGCCGCGTCAGCCCGCCGCCAACAAAAGAAGCTCGCCGCCGCTGACCAGCCCACCGCCGCCGCCGACCAGCGCGCCGACGACTACAGTAAGGACCTAGCGCCCGCTGCATTCCTCTGCAGCGGGCTTGATTACTAGTGTTTAAATAATTCCTGCTGAGTGACAGGGAGTTCCAACATAGATATCATAGTTTTCTATGTGCAGTTAATTTGTTGTTGTCCATCCCATCGCATCCAGTTGTGAACTATAGACTTAAGTAGTACAGTCTGTGGCTGTGAACTATATTTCTGTGTGGAAATCTTTTCCAGGCTATTCTACCGGGAAGCAGTTGCTTGCCACTTAATATTGTGTTTGCATTGTTAACTTTCCCTGATGCCTAGGGTATATGTGTGTTTGGGAAGACAGGAACTTTTACTATTGCAGTGGAGAGAGTTTTTCTTTTCTCAGCAGGCCAACACTGAGGAAAAAGAAGTAGGCTTGCTAGATCTTCCACAATGGCAAGGAAACCTTCCTCCAGCCAGCCCATTGCCTGTTGTCATTTTGAGCAGTTGCAGTAGAAAAATTAAACAAAAAGCAACAATGCAGCTGCTATAAGTTCTGAATTTCCCGACACTGCCAGATTTTACCAGAGTTGGCTTGGCAACCCTAAGTAGATTTTAACCGTCATAAATTTATCCAGTTCTCTTAGGATTATTTGTTTACACTCAAGGGAACTCCTGTTGGCTTCAATAGGTTACACTGCATGAAGATTTCAAGGAGCTATATATAGGTCAATATATTTTTGGCAGGTGAAAAGGTATTTACCATGCAGGGTTGCCAGGTCCCCAGGCCATTGGCGGGGACCATGGTACTCTAGATAAAAAAAATTTAAAAATGGGGTTCATTCTTGTAAGACAGCAACAGGAATACATTTGGAAATAAACACTGAAGCAAGCTGACTTGCAAAATTCTTTTTTGCTATGTGGCCTAAGCAACAATACATTCTATTAACACAAAGGACAGAATCACTAAGAAAATACTTTCGGAATTTCTCAAATGAGCAACTCACTCATGGAGTACTCTGAAGTTCCACTAGGATCGTTTATGCACTGGGAACTTTACTACCCCAGCTCCCGTGCTGGAGCACAATTCGGGGGTGAATGGAGTGCACTGGGCCAAATGCTCCCCCATGTGGGTGCAGGAAGAGGTGGGGCAATCTGCCATGACTAAAACTCCAGCCTGCAGCCTGGCATGAAACCTCCAGTGCATAAATGGTCTAAAAGGGTACCATTTCTCATCCTTGAAGCATGCTGGTTTATTATTTATTTTATTTATTTATCATACTTCTATACCGCCCTCCCCGGAGGCTCAGAAGGCTGACTCTCAGAAGGCTGACTCTCCACTCTGGATCCACAGCACTAACCCTGATAAAAGCAAAGGTGGATTTATGTCCTCTAAATGTAGAGAATCGACATGTTAGAGAGCACTGGTGAAGATGTCACATAAGTCATGAGAAGACCATGGGTTCAATGACACCCTCCAATTTGGCTCCCGCTTTATTCAAAAACATAAGGCTACTTCCTGTTGGAATCTCTCCAATTAAAACAGGGCTGACTGCTTACATTCATGGTAAAAAAAATTCTCTGGCTTAAGATCCTTCCCCGTTTGTAGATAGATATCATCAGAAATTGCAAAAAGCTTGAAAATTCCATTTGACAGGGTCCACTTCTGTCCTTGCATGATAATAAAAGGATTATTATGTCCGGTAACCTATTTATGAAAAGGAAACAGTGTGCTCCTTTCAGAAGCCATCAATTGCTTTAATCAGGAATTGAAAAGCTTGCCCTACTTTATATGCTGAGCACCATTCCAGTTGCATAAGGATTGACAATAGGCCAAAACAAAACTGGTTTTGTTGTGAATAACAGCAATTTGTAAAGGGGGGGGGGAACCTTGCATAACTACATTTGCACCTAAGGAGGAAAAATGATTTATAGGGTATAAAGTTTGTGTTAATTAAATCAGGTTCCATGTCCATGAGAAACAGACGTTTAAGAAAGCAGTGATCAAAACTGAACTGAAGATGCTGAAAATCAAGGTCCAGCAAGGAAAATAACATTACTAGTTTTTGTTTGCGTGGTATGATCCTACTAAAATAAGGGAATTTATATTTAGGGTCCAAGTTTACTGCAAAATGGGTCAGAACCCAGCTAGAAGGAAATATATCTGGAAAACTCAAGAAAACTGAGATCAAAATCCAGTTTTAGCCTGTTCGTTCTACAGTCTTCCTTCCTTTATCCTCCCCAGCATGCTTAACTAAGAGATGGTAGAGCTTGCCAGAACGGAAGGAGGGTGCCAATGAGTGGGTGCTGGCTGCAAGTAGAAAGAATGAAGGAAGTAAAAGGAAGAGATGGCTGTATAGCAACTGCAGGAGGAAAAGCATTTTTTCAGCCCTCTTTCCACCATGTAAGAATCAGGGAATGGGGTCTCAGGATTTTTAAATTAATTTTGCAGCCTTGCTTACAAAACCCTTTTATTGCATTGGGATGGCTAAACTTATACATCACTCTCTCCTCTGGAATTTAGTGGGATATAGAAATGGCTCACTGTGGTCAGAATGTGTTCTGCTTATTAAGAATCTGTTGAAAGATATATTCAAAGGTTGATCACTTCTTATACCATCCTTAGATATTCAAGAAATCATTATCATTTTGGCAAGGGTTACAAGAAGCGCAAATCCCACTTCTCATTTAGATGCAAGCAAATATAATACAAATAAGTTATATACAAAGCCCTAGCTTCATTATCTAAAAAAGAAAAAAAAAGATACACGTTCCAATTTGGCCTTTGAAAACCCTTTACAAGGTACGTGTATGTTTTTTAAGAATCCTCCTTATTCCAGGTGGTATTTGGCAACCCCTACTGGTCATCAGACTTACGGAAAACAAAATATAACCCCTGAATAGAAGACAATTAAGTTTTTAACCCTGGTAATAGAAATGTAAATTATTGTGATTAAACATATAACCTATCTAAATTTTATATAGAAAATATATTACAGGTACAGTAAGTTCCTTTTAATTAGGTAAGTAACCAGATAACCATAGAATATTACTGCTGATATTAAATGCTGCAGCACAGTGAAAATGGGAAATTGTTTGAACAGGCTGCTTATATTTCATATCCAGTGTCCTTAAAAAAACAACCATTACCCTATACTTGCAAGTGATGGAGCCAGATACCTCAGCCCATTACTAAAGTCTATGTTAGTTTTAATGTTTCATGTAAAACAAGGGCAGAATACAGGAGATGGAAGAGATTGGAGGGGATGAGAGAAAAAAATTATGCGAATTACAATTTGGTGCATTAAAAAGTCTTAAAAGAACTAAACTCCCTTAAAAGTGGGCCAATTTTGCAGTTAGTTTTGCAACAGCCTTCACTGGATTGAAAGCAGCTGACATACTGATCTAGTTTACAATTTTTAATTTCAAAAAATACAACACATTAAAATAGATTCATATTTATCAAAGCTAAGTGCGACAATTAAGTAATAACATACTTCAAGTGCGAAGGCACTTTAACATACACCAAAAAAAAAAAGGTGACGCCCAGTGGCTATACATGGAAATTGAAAGAGCTGCATTGACAACGTTATTTACAAAAAGGGAGACAAAATATTCTAGTCTGGCAAGAAGAGAGAATATTTGGATATCATCTATTTAATACATTATATTCATCTTTTAAATGGGGGGAGGGAAGGATAGAGCACTAGAAAGACTACCTTCCTCCCCCAGATAAGAAAATATTTCAATATGCTCTCTTGTAGTAACATTCATGTGTAGAGGCAGTTCCTAAAGGGCTTATAGGAGGCAATGTAAGAAATAATTTAAAGGGAACATAGAAAAAAAGCACCCATCATACCTCTGCCCAAAATTATGTCAGAATTTAAGATGTGGGAAACCTAAAGATGTGACATATATTCTTGTGTCAATTTCCAAATCTGGTTAGTTATTTTAAAAAAAATGTTTTTCTCCCCCAGTAAATGTTCCTCACCCCCGGTAAATGGTTCCCCCTCCCAGGTCAGGCCTGTCCTCCTTCACAGCTGACTAATAGCTGTTTGTTTTTCCAGAACTTCGAGGTAGTCTGGTTCAGTCTGTAGTTTTCCTTGCAGTAAAGGAAGCTCAGGTTTGGATTGTTCTGCAAAATATTTCCTAGGAGTCCCATACAAAACCGTTTTATTTAGCCTGTCCTGGTTTTGCCGTCTCAATTCATAGGAAGGGGTGAACTGCCGTTTGGGCAGAGTACAAAAGTTATAATGGACGAGGCTTCCACTTGGCAGTTCTTTCACCCTCTCTACAATGTTTTGATACAACAGTTCAGGTTCCCGGGATAAGGTCTGTTTCTCCAGCATTTCTGCCGCAGTGATTGTAAATGCCAGGCTGGGCGATTCCTCCTTTTTAGGTTCAAGATTGCTGTAGCTATACTCATGGAGGTTCCTGTAGTAAGCCACTGGGTCTCCTTCCTTCTGCATGTAGATAGGATTCTGGCACATCTGGCCAACTGGAGGCGGGATGTAATTATACACATGCCCTTCAGTTTTATCATGTGTCTCACTGTTGTAACACCCGTACTGCAACTGGAATGAACTTACGTCTAGGTTGTTGGCACTGCTGGGCACACTTGGCAGGCCCTTCCGGCGTTTGAGAACAAAGACAAACAGGCCAGCCCCAAAACAGACTGACAAAATAAACACAACCAGCAGGCCCAGAATTAAGACAGAGAGTGGGACTTCGGTGCGTATTTCTGGATAGGAGCTGGGAAAGACACTGAAGGCATGCGGTGCATCTGTGTTCAGAATTGGTGACAAGAGAGAAGAATCTAACAGATTGGGGTTCTCAGGGCAGATGGCCTCCTTGCTCAGGGACTTCAGGTGCTCTCCAAAATGTTTAGCTGGCGAATCACAGACCACTTCATTGATAACAACAGGGGGTCCAGATTGCAGAGAGTTCTGCTCTGTGACTTGCTCTATCCAGTTCCTCAGCCCCATGATGTCACATGTACAATCCCAGGGGTTTTCTTGAAGGTCAATCTGAATCAGAGCTGAAAGCTGGTCAAGGACTCCTCGCACAGGCAAATACGAGAAATGGTTGTTCCTTAAGTTAAGTCTGGTCAGCGTGGTGCCCCCAAACACATTGTCTGGCAAAGATCTCAGCAGGTTGTTGTTCAGAAATAACAGATGGAGGTTAACCAGAGCATCAAATGTGTGTGGCAGGATATCCTTGATCACATTATACTCTAAATAGAGGTACTGCAAGCTGTGTAGTCCTTCAAACATGGAAGGGTACAGAATCTCAAGGTAATTGCCATTGAGATAAAGTCGGCGCAAGCTGGTAAGGTTTGAGAAGGCACCTTCTTGGATCACTGCAATCCTATTGTTGCCCAAATGCAACAAGTCCAATGAGCTGTATTCCAGGAGGTCTGTTTTGTAAATAGTTTGCAAATAATTACTTGTAAGATACAGTTTCTTTGGACTTGTGGGTCTAGGATGGAGATCAGAGATGTTGCCTATTTTTTTCTCTTGACAATTGACATTCAACCCATTGTCAGAACTTTGAGAAGTGCAGACACAGCCTGTTGGGCAAGTGAGTGGCACAGGGGACTTGGTCTGGTAAACCATGATTGGTCCAAATATCTGCCTGTCTTTTGACACTGTGACCCTTGGTGTTGGACGGTTCCTTGTTTTAGGTGGGCGGCTAGCTTTGGGAGCCCTAGTGGCTCCAACAGCAGAATTAACTGTTGGGGGGAGTCTCTGGATGTGTGTATCTGAGTGGGAAGGGTGTTTCTCCCTCTGATTAGAATCACCGGAACTTTTCCGAGGGCAGAGATCTTGCCTTGTGAGTTGGGTGACATCTTTGCCGTGCAACCTGAAAGGTGTTTCACAAACGATCTCTCCAACAAAGACAGTGATAGTGTCTAGCCAAGCTTTGAGAGGCACAAGGTCACAGGTGCAGTTCCATGGGTTCTCCTCTAGCTGGATCTCCATGATGCCTCCGATGTGCTCCAAGACACCAGTGAAAGGCATCATCTTCAACCTGTTCCCTCTGAGGTCCAGGTGCGTTAACAGGACAAATCGGAACACATTGCTGGGCAATGACAACAGGAGATTGTCATTGAGGATTAATACTTTCAGCTTGTTGAGTTTGCTAAAAGCCCCAGCCTCAATGGCACTGATATAATTGTAGTCAGCTTGTAAATACTCCAGGCTCTCCAGGCCTATGAAAGTGTCCTCTCTTAAGATTTCCAACTTGTTGTTGTTGAGGTGTAGCCTCTTAAGGGTCCGCAGACCTATGAAGGCCCCAGTTCGGATCTCTAGCATGTCGTTATTGCCTAGGTGCAGGGTCACAGCATTGGAATAATTGACAAACTCATTGGGGAAGAGGCGAGAAAAGGCATTGCCATTGAGGAAGAGCTGGTAGATTTTGGAGGGGGGCGGCAAGAGGAGGCTGACGGTTGTAAATCCCTTGTTTTCACAATTAATATTCAGTACGTTCTCCTTTTCCTCACAAGGACAGCGGCTCTTGCTGCAAATGTCTTTGGCAGGTTTGCGGCTCTCTGTATGCGAGATCCCAGCCACTGTGAACACACTGAGCAACCAAACACCCTTCAGCATCTTTATGCTCCGGCGAGCCCAGCTTCAGCACCTACAGCCAAACCTGGGAGGGAAGGGGGCAAGGAAGGAAAAGCAAAACCCCAATTAAAATGGCCCAGAAGGGAAGAGGGCAGGGACTAAGGGAGAGCTGGGAATTGAGATCCAAGTTTCTTGTGGCAGCCTCCCCCCTCCCCCTCTGGCTTTCTGGGAATGCATCCAAGAACTTTTATGCCCCACTAGGACCTTATTTTCCTATCCCTCTGGCATTTCCTTCTCTACCTTCCCATCACACTTTGACTTCACAGCCTCTTTAACTGCTCCCTGTTGGCTTTTTGGTCCTTTCCACTGAATTCTCCCCTCTGCTGCCAGCTCTTTGCTCTCCTGGGAAATATGGGATGGAGGGGGGTGGGTGGTCCCGAAGCATCAACTTGTCATGTCCTACTTAACACTTACCTCTCTCTGCCAGCCAACTGCATTATTACCATTGTTCCTGACCTGCTAGCTCAGCATCTCTCTAGCATATGTCCCCCCCTTCCTATTCATGTCCCACCACAGCTGAGTGCCCCAGCCCCCTTCGACTGCAGGCAGCAGCGAGGTTCCCCCACCAGAGCTTTGCCCTGATAATCATTCTTCTCTCCCCCCCAGCCCACCTTCCATGTTCCTACAGCAATCAAGAGCTTTCACCACCACGGCCAGGCTCATCTCCATGATGTTCACCCCAATCACGCTCTCCCAGATCCCATCAAGTAATCAAGAGCTATAACCAACGCCTCGGCTGGGGACTGCTGTCTGCCAGGAAAGCGGACAGGAAAGGGACGATTCCCTGGCCTCACACCCTTTTCTTCTCCTTTCTCTAGAACACAATCACAGCCTTATTGTAGAAAGCGGAGGCTGGACCGGGATGCTAGAATAATCGAATTATGCCCCCATCACTTTTTTTTTTTTTTAAGCAACCGGATTTTTAATTTCAGGACCCCGGCATGTCCTTGTTCTCAATTTGTCCACCCGAGTCCTTCTGCATGATTCAAGAGCAGACAGGATTCCTGATAGCATTCCCCCCACGCGCACACACACACACCCATGAAGCTTATAGCCAGCCCCTGCTGCTGCTCCCAGTTCTCCTTTGCCTCACACTTTGTAGATGGATTCAGTCTTTTGGGGATTTTCGAGAAGTGACACTATGGATAGAACAGAAGGCGAAAGATCTCCAGTCACTAGATTCCCTCCCTCCCCCTTTTCTAAAAGCAGACCCCCCCCCACACACACACAACACTGCTGTGTTATAACTTCCCCAGTCCCACAGTTCAAGCGGCGGGTGAGAAAGGTGGGGGAAATCTATGGGGCCCAAAGTCCACCTGAAAAAGCCCACGCACCGCTCTCCTCGTGCTGCGCGCACTTTCTGTCGAATCCACGCATTTTCCTGCCTCCCTGGAGCAGACGAGGGCGGTGGTGGGACACAACAGACGACTTAAGAGGAAACCTCCCCCCACCCCCCCACCCCACCTCTCACCCACCCACACCCACCCAGAAATGTGCGAGTCCCCCACCCAGCCCCCTCTGGGGCTCTGGCGCTGCTCCTCAGAGAGGCAAGGTCAAGAAGCGCCCCACCCGCCCACGGAAAGCCTGAGGCTGGCTGGCAGTTCGGGCCCGGCGGGGGGGGGGGGGTCTCGGAGGAGAGCCGTCCTGGCGGGGGAGCCGGCAGCTGCGGTACTCACTCATTAGGAGGAGCGGCGGCGGCGGCATGCCTCCTCGGCCTCCGTGCGCAGCCACGAGTTCAGCAGCATCTTTGCAGGGGAGAGCCCGCGGCCAAGGGGCCCCCTGCCCGCCGCCCGACCCAGGGCGAGGAGTCACTCAGAGGGGCGCTTGGCGAGCAGGGCTCCCGAGGAGGAGGAGGAGGAGGAGGAGGAGGAGGCGGTGCAGCTGCTGCTGGCGCCGGAGCGGGGAAAGGCGTGGGCATCGGCGAGCAACTCGCCCCGCTCTCCGGCTTCGACGGCTTCCCGAACACTTTGAACGGGCAGCCTTTTGGCAGGCTCGCCTTGGACCAAGCGGGGTCTGACGTCACGCGCGGGGCTGGTGTTGCTGGGGCAGAGGCGGGGCGGAGACTCTTTTTTTTTTTTCTTTCGCCCCAAAGGCGAGCCGGCTGCCCGGGGGCCTTTTTGGCACGGCCGCCGCGCGCTCGGATCCCCGCCGCCCCTCTGAAGGAGAAAGGTGATGGAAGCGGCTGGCACCCCGGCGCATGGGGAGAGGGCGGGCGGAGGCGCCAGGCCCCGCCCCGAGACCCCCGGCGTTGGCTCCCTTTGCGGAATCTGATTGGCTCGGGGCCCCATTCGACTGGTTCTCTTCTGTCCATCCAAAGTCCACCCATGACCGCTGCTTTACTTGAGCGCCGAAACTTCCATGGGGGTCCTGTCTGCCTGAAGTACTGCCATTCGCACTTTCCCACCGGGACCCCAATGCCAAAGTTCCCGGGGAGGGCGCCTATGGTCTTCCCAGTTGCAATGTATGGCTGTGAAAGTAGGATCATAAGGAAGGCCAATTGAGGCTTTTGAACTCTTTGCAGATGATACCACTCTAATGGCAGAAAGCGAAGAGGAACTAAAGAGCCTCTTGATGCGGGTGAAGGAGGAGAGTGCAAAAGTTGGCTTGGAACTCAACATCAAGAAAACGAAGATCATGGCATCCGGCCCTCTCAGTTCCTGGCAAGTAGATGGGGGAAGAAATGGAGGTAGTGACTGATTTTATTTTCCTGGGCTCCAAGATCACTGCAGATGGGGACTGCAGCAAAGAAATTAATAGATGCTTGCTCTTGGGGAGGAAAGCTATGGCAAATCTAGACAGCATCCTAAAAAGCAGAGACATCACCCTGCCAACAAAAGTGCGTTTAGTCAAGGCTATGGTCTTCCCAGTTGCAATGTATGGCTGTGAAAGTTGGACCATAAGGAAGGCTGAGCGTCAAAGAATTGAGGCTTTTGAACTCTGGTGCTGAAGAAGACTCTTGCGAGTCCCTTGGACTGCAAGGCGAACAAACCGGTCAGTCCTAGAGGAGATGAGTCCTGACTGCTCTTTAGAAGGCCAGATCCTGAAGATGAAACTCAAATACTTTGGCCACCTCATGAGAAGGAAGGACTCCCTGGAAAAGAGGTCAATGCTAGGAGCGATTGAGGGCAAAAGAAGAAGGGGACGACAGAGAATGAGGTGGATGGATGGAGTCACTAAAGTAGTCGGTGTGATCTTAAATGGACTCTGGTGAATGGTAAAGGACAGGAAGGCCTGGAGGATCATTGTCCATGGGGTCGCGATGGATCAGACACGACTTCGGACTTAACAACAACAATTATTATTGAATGCAGGACTTTGCAGTCACTTTGCCTTGGAAGGCAATTTCCTTAAAGGCCGAGTCCTACATTATGCTTTTAAGATGTCATAGTTGAGAGCAAAATTTAAATCCCGCCATCTTCTGCCTCACTGGGCTGTGTCCTCCCCAACTTGGCAGCCAGGCTTTGGTTTAATGCCAGATAATGTGTGACAATGGCTTAGCCCCCTCATTGCATTTAATTCCTTCCTGGCTTTCCTTCTCCATTTGTCCTCAGAACACTGCTGTGAGATAGGATGAGTGGCAGGCCCAAGGTCACCCAGTAAACTTCATGGCAGAGTGGCCTTTTGAACCCAAGGCCTGTTTACACCTATTCCAGTGCCACAGGCTTTGGAAATGAAGCGTTTAATCCTGGTCAAACGTGACTTGGCATTTGGAACATACATGTGTGCTCATCACAGCCCCACTACTTTTTATGATGCATATGTGTGAATTAATATTATAGGGGGAATTGGTGGGGGCCGAAGGGGTTCCCTGCTTCCTTTCTCTCCCCGTAGTTTAAGCAGAGCCGTTCTGAATCATGCCAAAGGCTCGTTTTGTCCAGTATATTGTTTTGGTGGTAGCCAAGAAAATGCTCTTGGAATTTCCCAGAGAAGTCCAGGGTGGAATGGACAAAAAGGTCAAGGGGAGGGAACATAGCTCAGTGATGGCAGTTGTGCTTTGCAAGCCCAAATTCAGTGCTGGGCACTGTGGAAGGCCCATTGGTAGCCCAAGTGTTAGCTTTAGAAGTCCCAGAGTCAATATCTGACTCATTGCAGGGCCCCTTCATCTGAGCTAACTGATAATACGAATGTATCCCACAGCCTGTATTCCAGTGGAATTCTGGAGAACTTCCAGAAATGTTAATGTTTTCTCAGTCGGTGTCTCATTCTTGAATTATGCATGTGTGAAGTGCTGGCAAGTCACACCAGAGTTATGATGATCTTATAGGGCAGGGGTAGTCAAACTGCGGCCCTCCAGATGTCCATGGACTACAATTCCCAGGAGCCCCCTGCCAGCGAATGCTGGCAGGGGGCTCCTGGGAATTGTAGTCCATGGACATCTGGAGGGCCGCAGTTTGACTACCCCTGTTATAGGGTTTTCAAGACCAGATGTTGTAAGTGGATAACCTAATGAGTGTCGTGTAATCTAGCTAGTCATCAGCCATGTGACTCTGTTGTACTTTCCCAGAGGTATTTCTGAGGACTGGAGTATCTTTGCTCAGCAGGTGGCTTAAGGCAGTGGTCCCCAACTTTTTTAACACCAGGGACCTAGATCTTTTTAAAAAATGTTATAGTACTATTACTGTTTTTTTCTCTTTTTAAATTGTCTTTGTTTTTAATTGCTTGTATTTTAATTTTGGTCTGAATGACCGTAAATAAATATTGATTGATTGATCACCGGGGACCGGTCAACGCATGACAATTTTACTGAGTCCCGGGGGAGGGGGGTAGTCTTTTGCCGAGGGACATTGCCGCTCAGGCGGCAGCTCCGCTTGCTTTCCTGCCAGCGCCCCTGACTTCCCGCCACCCACTGGGGGGCACCACCATCAGCAGCTGCGCAGTGCCACTCTGAGGGGGAGCCCCAGCCACGGCAGCCGCTGGAGAGCAGCAAAGGTAAGTTGGCGGCAGAGTCGCAGGGCAGCCCCCGAGGCAGCAGCTGGGGAGGAGGACGAGGAGGTGCCACGGCCCGGTACCGACTGATCAATGGACCACTACCGGTCCCTGGACCGGGAGTTGGGGACCACTGGCGTAATATAACCCAAGGATGCAATCCAGCGCGCATTTACTAGAAAGTAAGTTCCTGTGGAGCTTGATGAGATTTCTGCAGCCACTGCAGCACATCAGCAAAAACAAAAGGGGGGGGGGAAACTCTGAGAGATTAGAAGAAGAGCACATTGGAGAAGGGAGAGGACAGAAATAGAATTCATTACACACATCCAGGGATGCACCTCTGGTAAGCAAAAGCAAGAGGATGTTTCAAGTAAAACTAGGTCTTCCACTTGATTATAGTTTGTATTTATAACAGCTAACACTTCATGTACCTCAAGATTCTTTCCCGTGGTCCTGTGTAGTAGGCAAATATTAATCTTTCTGCATAGGGAAGAGGGAGGCTAACTTCCACCTTATGAAATGCTCAGATTGGGTCCAGAGTCCTCACCCTGTGTCCTTTGTAGCCGTCCTTTAATTTTCATATTGCAATGTCTGATTCAGATCTTCACTGTGACACATATGGAGAAGGGGTGTACTATTGAGAGCGTGGGGGAAACCATGTGAAAACATGTGCATTTTCCCAGTGAGCTACATAAAGCTCCCCAAGGATTATTTGGTGTGAGGGGTATGTTGGGGGGATGGCTCAAAGCTCTTGTTTATACGTATGACATTTGCAGTCAGAACTGGACACCATATGTTCAGAAACTGAGGAACTCCTATGTGATGGTTACACATGACATGTGAGATCCCTAGACCCAATCGATGTGTTCCATAATCTTTTCTTGATTTTACTTCATATATACTCCACCTTTCTCCCCACTGGAGACCTAGTATGGCTTATAGTGGTCTCCTTTTTTCCATTTTAAAATCACAACCCTGTGAGGTTGGTTGGGCTGAAAGAATATGACTGGTCTTCTTTGGGGGTACATTTTTCTTGATTTTATGTAATCTGACTTTCAACTTGGCCACCAACAGTTCGTGATCAGAGCCACAATCTGCTCCAGGAAATGTTTTTACTGCTAGAACGGAACTCCACCATCTCTGACTGCGAAGGATAAAATCAATCTGATTACAGTGTATGCCATCTGGATCCCTCCCTAAACTCTGCCCCAAAATCGCTAGGCATTTTCCAAACTGCAGCCTCCAATCCTACAGGAATATAAAAATATGTGCACTTATCAGTGACCTTGTAATAGCAGAATTAGGAGTTCTTTAAAGGAAATGCAAACAAACAAAAAACACTTAGATGTTTAAATAGAACTGCTAGGACCCTAGGCAATCTGGAGATGGTCCCAGCCTTTTAAGGCACTTGAAATAGATTAAAACTGCACGAACTCTGGAGTTGTGAGCCTGTATGTGTGTTCTAGGGAGGAAATGGATGTTTCTCCCTATAGTGTTCCGTGAGATCTCTGCATCTCCTCTGTTGACCTGTTGAAACTGGCTGATAGAAATGGCCTCATGTCTCTATGAAAATACACAATAATAAAGTGAATAACCTGTTTCAGAGGACCACAGAGAACTGTAGAGCAGGGGTAGTCAAACTGCGGCCCTCCAGATGTCCATGGACTACAATTCCCAGGAGCCCCTGCCAGCGAATGCTGACAGGGGCTCCTGGGAATTGTAGTCCATGGACATCTGAAGGGCCGCAGTTTGACTACCCCTGCTGTAGAGTCTCTGAGTTCTCTCTCTCTGTGTATCTAAAGTGGTTCACAGGTTCTAGAGGTTCTTCAGGGTCCTAAGACCTGCTGCATGGCCAGCCGTCTTTTGCAAGAGACTGAGAAGATAGGAAGCAAAATTAGTTGGAACTTTTCTGTGCAATTGCTATTGTTATTCTGAGTGGATTGACACACACTGCTATACTTTCCCATGGTTTCTAGAACTGGCATGGCTCCAATTTGTCTGAAGGACTGAGAGAAATCTCTGCGTTCAGTTAGAATGTCATCTTAGACCTTACAGGATGTAGTGCCCCCTCCCCTGATTCTCAAGTGCTAGTTTGAAAGAACCTGTATGGGACTTTCCACCTGCATGCTTACAAATTGGGTGAAATATTGCATGTCCTGGGTAGCCCAGGTGAGCCGTATCCCATCAGACCTCAAAAGCTAAGCAAGGTTGGCCTGGGCAAGCACTTGAAAGGGCAACCTCCAAGAAATATCAGGGTCATGCTGAGGAGTCAGACAATGGCAAACCACCACTGAACATCTCTTGCCTGGCTGTCAGGCAACCTTAGGATCTCCTGGTTATATTAGACACATGCCACATGATAAATACATAGGTGAAGTATTGTTTTTTATGGACATTAAATTTCTTTAATAACCATCACAAAACTTGTGGGCAGGGTTGCCAGGTCTTGTCTGGGAAATGCTTGGAGATTTTGGCAGTGGAGCCAGGGAGAAGGGGTATGGGAGGGAAGCTACCTCAGAGGAGTATATGCCATAGAAATCCACCCTTCGAAAAAGACATTTTCTCCAAGGGAAACTGATCTTGGTTGTCTAGAGATAAACTGTAATAGTGGAAAATCTCCAGATATCAGCTGGAGGTTGGCAACCTGAAGAGACCGGAGGGGGCTGTGGTATTTGTAGATCGGCCGAGTACTGAGCTTCCGAGGTAGAATCCAAGTAGACACGTAACTGACCAATCAGTTTAAATAAGTCAGAGCTAATCTAGCCAATCAGTTTAAACCAATAAATGCTAATCTGGCCAATTGCATGGACAGATGGAGAGAGCTATTGTCTGTTTTGTGTATATAATGTGAGGGTTCTGAAGGGTTTATCAGTCTTGTTGCCTACTGAAATCACCAATAAAGAGCTCTTGGTTTGCTCAGTATCCTGGTGTTCTTCCTATGAACCCACATATTTTACAGGGGCCCTTCTGAATCTTCAGGATCAGAGGATCTTTCCAGGGCACTGAAAGTCCTGCTTGTTTGACAGGTCTTTTGTGGGGAGTTGAATGACAGGCATTTTAAAAAAGGTTTGTGTGTGTGTGTGAGGGGGGTGATATGGCATTTCTTATTTTATTTTGGTTTTAACTGATTTCTTAAAATAGTCTAAGTTGCCTTTAAGCTTGAGGAACAGTGGGATATAAATATATTTTAATAAATACATACAACTAATAGATTTTGATAATCCGTATCCATTGTTGTTCCTCTATATATTTGTGAAACAGCCTAAGGGGTGGGACATGTCTGGCTGTCCAAGTTGGAATAGCCAGCTTTGCCCTGATTGGCCCTGCCCCTGCAGCTCCTGCCCTCCATCCCTGGACTCTAGCCTCAGTGCCTGGAGCCAGCAGCAGGTAAGGGGAGAGGGCCCTGGGCAAAGGGTTGTGGTGGAGGTCTTGCTAACGAGGGCCTCTTGGCCTGTTAGGCTGGGCCTGCTGACTGCCTGCTAAGGAGCTGCCCAGCCCCCACCTGCCCCACTTGATCTGGCTGTGAGCTGCCGCCCAAAGCCACCTTAAGCTGCCTGGCCAGGGGAGGGGACCCTTTCAAGGCCCATTCTTAGGAATGGGTTTTGAAGCTAGTTAATAAATAAATAAAGTGTTCTTCCATTGTAGGACTGAAGATGGCATGCATAGAGTGTTTCTGGTATGTCTCTTCTCCAAACACAGACCATGCACATACCTCAGTTTTAACAAAGTTGCTGGGGCCCAAACACCTTCAGACCCTGTCCTAGAACCTCAATGGTTCCTCAGAAATTGTCCTTATGCAAAAACCCTCACTTCTTTCTTGGCAGTAGGTAAAGGGAAAGGGCTTCAAAGTGTAGGCAGACCGCATTGGCATCGCTCTCCTAGCCTGATTGGAGACCTAGCCATAATTAGTCAACCTTGAAACTCTTCACTGACCCAAAATAACATTCACAGCAAACTCCCCCCTCCCTTTGAATTCGCTCTTGAGCCTGCTCCCTGAGCCACCCACATGGTTTTCAGGGAAGCTGACCAGGCCTTGTAGCTTTTGGAGCTCAGCCACCTATCTCATTGAATGGTGTGATTGCACATCGCTTGTGATTCACTTCTATCCTGTGATGCGTTACCTTGTCAGGAACATAATTATCTGTGTGACTGGCCAAGTTGTCCCATGGAGAAGAACCATGACTAGATTGTTGATGAAAGCTTGCATTAGTTTAGGCCAGAAGCACACCAGAACTCCTTATTCTTTCTGATATTCTTATTTCTAGATAATCAACTAGCTTATTTGTGTCTTTTAAGTCTGGAATCCCCCCCCCCAAAAAAAAAAACCCTGTCAACTGTGCCATTCTTCCTCTTCAAAATGAGATTTCTCAGAATCTCACAGATCCAACTTAGTCCTCAAACTTATGTGGACAAAAGATGTAGTAACTATGCCTGTGTCTATTCCTCCCCATGTTTCTCCATTTCCTAACCTTACTCTATTTACTTAGATATGTATATCCCGCTTTTCTACCCAATGGAAACTCAACACATTTTACAACAATGTTCTCCTTTTCTCGATTTTATCTAAATAACAATAATAACCCTGTGAGGTGGAGTCTGTAAGGTAATGGCAATGTAATGAAATTATGAGTTTTGCTCCCTGGCCTTGGGAGAAGATAGTTACCAGCAATTCCCGTGTAGGAATGTTTCACACTTGTATGGAGACAGATGGGGCAAGCAGCATATGGTGAGGTGAGAGCCTTTGATCACTGATACAGGCAGTGTTATTTCTCTAAGTTTTTGTTAACTACAACTGAGTTCCAGGGGATTGATTGGCTGTTTTGGCAAAGAATTATCACTGGCTGTATTTGGATGTGTGACACACTTTACTAATGTAACATAATTAATTTTTGCTATATATTCCCACTGTCATGTAAGGAATTCATAGTCTGACGAAGAGTGCTTGCACTCAAAAGCTCTCACCCTGAATAAATCTTTGCTGGTCTTAAAGGTGCCACTGGACGCTGATTTTATTGTGCTACTTCAGACCAACATGGCTACCCATTTGAATCTGTGACGTGGGTTAGGCTGAGAAATGTCAGGCTCAAAGTCACCCAGTGAGATTCTCTGGTGGGCTGGAAATTTGAACCTGGCTTTTCAGGTCATAGTTTAATCACTATACTATGATGGTTTTCTGAGGCTTCCCTATGTTTGAATTGAGGCTGTAAACTTCACCACAGGCAATAATAATAATATGATATACAACCCCCTTTTCATTTCTATATCCCTTTCCCATCTTTACTTTGTTCTGTGTGTGTGTATACACCCTCTAAAGCAGGGGTAGTCAGCTTGTGGTCCTCCAGATGTTCATAGACTACAATTCCCATGAGCCTCTGCCAGCAAACCCTGGCAGGGGCTCATGGGAATTGTAGTCCATCTGGAGGACCACAGGTTGACTACCCTTGATCTAAAGCACTGTCTTCCAGAAGTGCATATCTTTCTAGATTGTGTCTCTCTCCAGCTGCGGGTGAGCTCAGCAAGAGCTTTCTCCTTGGCTTCCAAAGTGTGGACTGTGCACTGCTGCTGTCACTGGCTCCGGGAGCTGGTGTGCCCCTCTCCCTGTGATAGTTGGCATCGCCATTGTGATATTTTTATTCCTCACCCACCATGATTATTAAGAAAATAAACAGTTACTACATTTAGCTGTAAACAGCCTGCCGCGTAATTGTACAGAGCAGAGCAAACTCCATGCCAGACAGAACCAAAGGGGACGGTGTGAACACACAGAGGAAACAATGAGAGGTGGACCCTGTTGTCACTGGCATCCTTTGGGAGAGCGGGAAGGGTGCACAAGAGCCATTGTAAAGGGCAAAGGGAGCAGAGAGAGCTGGCAAGCTGCCCTCATCGCTTGCTGATGCCTCTGCATTTGTGCTTTTGTCACAACATCTGGCGTTCAGCAGTAATGTGGTGGAGCATATCTGTGTCTTGTGGATGAGGTTTTGGGGGTGGGGGTGGGGAAGATCTACTTGGAAGCATCTAATCCTGTGGGCTCCATTGCAGAGGCTGGCTACCCAGAGAGCTACAGCCTCTTGGTCAAGGGCCATTTCTTTCTCAGTGTACGCTTTGAAATGTTGTCAGGTTCTGCTGGGGATGGGTCTGAGTCCAGGGCTGGCTCCTCCAGGTTTACTTTAGTTGGGTAAATGTCTCAGGATGGAGTATCAGAACATAGCAAGAGGAGGAATTTTCCACAGTTTGCTCTGCGATTACCAGTTCCCACCTGCCAGGGGATGGGTCTCGCTCTCCCTCCCTGGTTGTTCCCAGCACACCTTTTAAATGCTTCCCCAAGGAATGGCCAATCCTAGACAGACAATCCTGCCTCCCCAATCCAGTCTTGGGGAGTGACTGGCCCTCGCCCAGTGGATCCTTGCCTTGGTTTGGTGCACTTGCTGATTCTTTCTCCTAGACTTTTTAGTTGCCCCCATCTCACATCCTCTAAAAAAGGTCAGTGCTGTCAGCTCCCCCTGCCTCTTTGTCAGAACTTCCCTGAGTCTTGGTGTCAGGGTCACTTCAGATAGGAATCCATGTGGGGTTGGCTTCAGGTGCTGAGCATGCCGCTGAGAGCCAGATAGGCTCCTTCAAGCTGGCTGACTCCTGAGAAGAACCTGTCATGGCCACATACTCTGCTGTGATCTGGCAGATGACTTCCCCATCCTTGGGACTTGCTACGCCAGCATGCCTTCAGGAGAGCTTGCAGTTGCCTAGGGTCAGTGTGGGGGTAGAGGTGTTAACCCTAAATAGGGATACCAGTTCCCAGATGGGACCTGGGGATTCCCTATAATTATAGCTCAGATTAAGGAGATCAGTTTCCTAAGCGAAATGGCTGCCTTGGAAGATGGACTCCATAGTATGCTCCACTCAGGTCCCTCCCCGCCCCGAATTGTGCCCACTCCCAGCTCCATCCCCAAAGTCTCCAGATATTTCCCAACCCAGAGCTGGCAACCCTACCCCAGACAAAATGTGTTATGGGAAGCATCGGGCTATGATATTTGATCCATGCAGGTTTTTAGCTTAAATTTCATCCCATTATTATACTTTTTGTCTGGCCCATTTTCTTATCTGCTGATATTTTAATGTTGTTATGGCATTTTCCTTTGCTTCATGCTGATTTGCTTTGCATCAATAGCCTGCATGTTTTAATATTGGGAAACTAAGTAGTGCCTGTTCCAGTGATGGGCATGGGCCTCAGTTTTGCAGTTTGATGTGGATTGAGGCTGAACTGCAAATTTAAATAGACCAGGAGGTTGGTTTGAGAACTGAGTCAGTTCATATGGGTTCATAACCCTTGCTTTCTAGTCCCTCACACTTTGGGGAGCAGAAAGGAGGAGTTTAAATAGTGCTGACTCATTTAAACCAAACTGCGTGGTAGTCCTTCATCGCCATGGCACCTGTCAACAGCTTTTCAGTTTCAGCCAAGTCTTTTTGGCTGATATAAGACTTCTGAGCGATTGAGGGCAAAATAGCGATTGAGGGCAAAAGAAGAAGGGGACGACAGAGAATGAGGTGGCTGGATGGAGTCACTGAAGCAGTTGGTGAGAACTTAAATGGACTCTGGGGAATGGTAGAGGACAGGAAGGCCTGGAGGGTCATTGTCCATGGGGTCGCGATCGGTCGGACACGACTTCACACCTAACAACAACAACAACAAGACTTCTGATTGGTTGCACAGATTAAAAAAAAAACAAACAATATTGCTTTGGCAACAGCTGCCACCACAGCACAAGGATCTTCACTATGTGACTGATGTTAAGCTGCAGCTATCATTCTGTGACTGGCTCTGCCCCCTGCAGTGGCATTTTTGGTTCAGCCATTTTGTGCCTGTGCCTGTCATGCTGCATCAAAAAGCTCAGAAAGGTTGGAGACCTGTTTTAGAAGATTATCTCCTGCCTTAGTATTTGTAAGTGATCAGTGGTAGCTCATTAAACTTGCAATCAGTTATTCTGGGTATGTATAAAGCAAGTCAATCCTTAGAAGTGGGGTATAAAAACCAACTCTTTTCACTACCCGAAGGCATCTCAAAGTGGCTTACAATTGCCTTCCCTTGCTCCCACAACAGACATCCTCTGAGGTAGGTGGGGCTGAGAGAGCTCTGAGAGAACTGTGACTAACCCAAGGTCATGCAGCAGCTGCGTGTTGAATGGTGCGGAATCAAATCCTGTTCTCCAGATCAGAGTTTGCTGCTCTAGCCACGGTGGGATATAAAAATTCAATATCTACAAGCCAGGGTAGGATCCAAGTTTCTTCTGTTCTAGAGATCTGCCCCATTTGTCCACCTAATGATCTTTAACGTAGATAGACAGTAATAATCGTTGTGATTTAAGGGTGCTGCTGTTGCTTTGGAGTTAGTCCTGTCTTTGGACTAACAATGCCTCCTCTTCTGTCTCCTTGCTTCCTACATGCTCTTTATATTTGTAAATAAACAAGCACTGAAACATTGCAAGTTCAATACTCCTATTCCTGCAGCAAGGGCAGAGGGCAAAATAATATATTTACCGGCACCTTGAAAATATTGGCTTCCTAGACAGGAAGGTCTGGAAAAGCCATCTCTGGAGAATTAATTTGTTTGTGCTGCTCCGTACGAGGCCACCCCAGCCCTGCCAACCAGATTGCTAAGATCCTGCTCCCAGCACAGGAGATGGTTTATGATTTATTGAACTTGGCCGTTGTAAGGGCACACTGTGTTGACTCTGAGACAACCTCTGGCAGGGAACTCTCAGGCAGAAGTAGGTGTTCAGAAGGCAAGAAAACCCAATCAGCTCAGGTTACCTGACCTGAATTTAATGAACCAGTGTTCAAGCAACTCTGCCACCAATAGCATGAGGAAATTCTATACATACACAATTTTCAACAATAGTCTTAAAGGAAAGGAAATGTTCGTGATTCAATTTATACAAGGCTTTGGTGGTACACCAATATATAGGTTGAAGCTGAGCTACAGATAGGGTTGCTAGCTCTGGATTGGGAAATACCTGGAGATTTGGAAGGTGGAGGTAGTAGTGGATGGGATTTAGAGAGGGACCTCAGTAGAATATAATAACCCTCCAAAGTAGTCTTTTTCTCCAGGGGAACTGATCTCTATTGCCTGGAGATGAGCGGTAAAACCAGGGGATCTGCAGGTCCCACCTGGGGTAAGGTATCCATAGCTACAGAGGGATTTTCGTGATCAGGAACAGGGAGTGGGTGAGAACAGATTATCTCTAAAGGAAAACACCTGGTGATATGTACATGATTGTAAATTCCCTGAACATCATCACCTTTCAGTGTAATCCTAAATAGAGTTAGGATTTATCTAGGATTATTTTATGCTCCTTTTTAGTGAATATAGAAGGATGTAGCTTTCCTTAAGATTTGTTTGTTTCTAATTTCACCATGCAGAAGAAGTCATTCAGTGTTCAAAGACAAGGCACTGGGTTGCCAGCACTGGGTTGGGAATGACATGGAACTTTTAGGGATGGAGCCTGGGGAGAAAACCTCAGTGGCGTAAAATGACATTGAGTCCACCCTCCAAAGCAGTCATTTTGTCAAGAGGAGCTGATCTCTGTTGTCTGGAGATCAGTTGTAATCTGGATGTTGACAACTGTAGGCCAGCATGATGAAAAAGTGAAATGACCGAGCAGTAATATCAGGGCTCTCTCAGTCTCACCCACCTCACAGGGTGTCTGTTGTGGGGAGAGGAAAGGGAAGGCGACTGTAAGTGGCTTTGAGACTCCTTTGGGTAGAGAAAAGCAGCATATAAGAACCACTTCTTCTTCTTCTTCTTCTTCTTCTTCTTCTTCTTCTTCTTCTTCTTCTTCTTCTTCTTCTTCTTCTTCTTCTAACTTAATTGTAACAAAGTTTGTATTTTTGCAGGAAAAAAGTCAGCGTCTCACTGGTTAGCTCCTGGGAGGAAGAGCTCTTTGGATAGTTTAATTTTTATCCCAGCCCTCCCTAGATGATTGAAGCAGATAACAGTTTACAAAATGGAAGGCAACAAAAAGAAAATACAAAAGAGATTAAAAGGGCATCTTGTTTTATATTACCTGAATGTTTACCATTTTAGTGCATAATGAATATCGATCATTCCTTCATATGAGATTTTGACTTATTACCAAGTTTATTCCTTTTGTAATAAGTCAAGTGTGGGTATTGTTTTTCGTGTCCTGATTTTTTAAGCCTAAAATTGTCGGTGGTTCAGGTTTTGTTTTTCTAATATGTTTGTTTCCCAGTTGTCTCCTTTGTTTGGTTGGTTTTTTTAAAAAAATAACTCTACATCTCAGTATTTATTAATTTTGATCCAAACAGCTTTTAAGTGGTAAAATTAGCATATGCTCTTCAGAAGCACAGAGAATAAATTGATCAATTGGGCATGAAAGCAAAACAGAATAACAGACGTTTATATGTGTATTGCTTGTAAACTTCCTAGAAACCTCTGTTGGGCTACCATTGGAAACAGAATTCTTGTCTAGATGAACTTTTAGTCTGGTGTAGTGGTTATGAGTGCAGACTACTAATCTGGCGAGCCGGGCTTGATTCCATGCTCTCTCACATGCAACCAGCTGGTGACCTTGGACTCGCCACAGCACTGATAAAGCTGTTCTGACTGAACAGTAATATCAGGGCTCTCTCAGCCTCACCTACCTCACAGGGTGTCTGTTGTGGGGAGAGGAAGGGAAGACGAATGTAAGCCACTTTGAGACTCCTTTGAGTAGAGAAAAGTGGCATATAAGAACCAACCCTCCTTCTCCTTCTCCTTCTTGATCCAACAGACCAGTCCTTATAGTTCAAATGCATATGTTATCTGATTTTTTCATTTTAAAAAACCCTCTTTTGAATGCATCCTGCATTGAATCTTGATATACATTAATGCAGACTGCATGGTTAATTTTTATTTATGTCACATCTCGGTAGCTGCAATATCCTGCATGACTATGAGGCAAAACAAGAATTTGGTTTATAGAAGCTGCATCTTGTTAGGGAACTAAAGGAAATAATAGCCCAAGGCACTGCCATTGAAGGCCTTTTCAAATTCAGCCAATCATAAGTCCCAAGCCCTTGTCATTCACCTACACTTGTTTCAGGCGTATAAATAGCTGGCTGGCTTTCCCACTGTGCTTGGATTCTTGCCGCTCTGGGTACATGAAAACAAGCCTTGTCTCCATATATGGAAACTAACAGTCAAGGGATCTTGAACATATGCCAATTGCACAGTCATTTCCCCACATCATAGAAGGTCCTCAAAACTTGCCTAGTCTTGCCAATCCACGTAAAAGAAGGAACACATGCCGGGTTTTGATAATAGATTCATATGATGACCAGCTGGTATCTGTGGAGTCTTTGTGCTTTACAAATTTCACATCCCATTCAGAAACTTAAGTCATGGAGAGGGGAAACAGAAGCACATGAGTTGATTGCCCAGCCATACATACATATATCTTTATATATATAGGCAAGATGTAGCACAAGCAATCAAGGGCTATATTGCGGTCTTAATGGAAAACCTATCAGCTTTAACTATCATGTCTTAGTGTTTGAAGTTCTGTTTGTATTGTATTTTATGAAATAACTAGCTTCAAAGACTGTTCAGTCTTTGAAAGCCCCCCCTCCCCCCCGGCCACCCACCCATGCCGCTTAAGGTGGCTTTGGGCCATTCGGACTCTGGTGCAGCTCGCATCCAGATGAAGCCCCGCAGGTGGGGGTTGGCCAGCTCGTCAGCAGCCCAGGACAGAGCTATGCTGGGAAGGGCAGTAAAAATAATTGTTCCAGGCCAGTTCCACTCTGGGCCACTGGCAGTGCATTCTAGTGGAGCGGCATAGACCGCCACTTCTTGTGACCCTATGGGAGAAAGATTTCAGCATCAGACTCTTTCCATCCCAGATTTCTGCATCCCAGCAAGGCAGCCTGGGTGGAAAGTTTCTGCTGTGGAGTGAGGTGGTAGGGGGGATATATTTGCAGGAAGGTGGGATTGTGTTGTACATTTTAAAAATGCCCCTTTTGGCCCCACGAAGCCAACTGGGGCATTTTTTGTCCCTGCCGGCATGCTGTAGGCAGGGAGGAGCCAGGTCTGGAAGACATGGCCACCGATGGTGCCCTCAGTGACAAAGGGAATGCAGAAAATGTGTGTTCCCTTAAAGGGTGTCAAGCCAGGCCTGAGAGAGGGCCCCACTGTCTTATGAGCACCTGTCCGACCTTTCCCCTGGTGCAGAATCTGCCTCAGTGGCTTATAATGAAGGAATCCTGGCTGGAAACAAACTCTAATACCCCTGAGCTATAAATGTGGGTAATTGGCTTAAGGAAAGTTAATCCCCCCCCCCCCCCATAAGTGGGATTTGTTAAAATTTCTTATACTTCAGAGTTTGTAAATGCAGAACTGAATTTGATGCAAGTTTCTCAAGTTTATAGTTCTTTAGGACCATATGCATCATTCCTCTTTCTATGTTAATTATACACAGGCTGGCATTGACAATTGATTGCAAAACACACATACAAAAACTTTATTTTATGATTTGCATAGTTGTGTCAGGATAGTTATGAGTCATGTACAGAGTGTATATGTGCATCAGTAGAATAGCACACTGAAGAGTCTTGTTGTATGATCACAGCAGAAGAAGATCACATCATCCAACAGGAGAAGAAAAAAGATGTAAAATTGAAAGCACCAAAATTTCACATGATCCTATTTTAGAATTAATTCTAGAAATTACAGAACTGTGAAGGAATGAAATAGGGAAATATGCTCATTACTAATGCAGATATTGTTTGTTTTTACTTGTGTGAACAATTATTTGATTATTTTGTCCCTTATTTCCAATTCTATCTGATCAACTTAAGAGCAGAAAAATATTACTGGCTGGCTGGAGGAATTATTATGCAAGATAGGCAGATTGAAATAACCCAGATATCCTGGTCAACAGGCATGTACTATTCTATATAATGTTTATCACTCTGCTGCAGGCAGGCTTGCCATAACTTGTGAAAACTCTCTGTTGAATGGACAGATCACTTTTTTTCCAGGTTGTTGGCAAGCCTAGCTGTGGGGAAATCCTCCCCCTCTAAGCAACAAGGAAGAGCAGAAATTGATCAGAAGAGAGGATATCTAAGGGCTCAATTACTCAAAGTGCTAGAGTTCCAGGACCCTGTTAAGCTGCTATTTGCCCACTTGAGCAAATATACAGGTATCCGTGTCAGTACCTGTATGGAACAAACCATGGCTCCTTGAGATTGTTTCAGATTGGAAAAATAGCATTAGGAAAGATTTTCCTGCCCTGTCCCTTCCTGCCTGGCTTGAGTCAAGTTGTGTTTATGGCTGGTTTATAAAGAAGAAGAAAAACAAAGAAACCTTGGGCGCTGTATTCATGGAAATCCAATCATTCCATGTTCTTGGGCCCTGTGAGACATGGAAGAAATGTGGAGATTTGGGTGTTTGACTTGGGTGTTTAAAAGGTAAAGGTATCCCCTGTGCAAGCACCGGGTCATGTCTGACCCTTGGGGTGACGCCCTCCAGCGTTTTCATGGCAGACTCAATACGGGGTGGTTTGCCAGTGCCTTCCCCAATCATTACCGTTTACCCCCCAGCAAGCTGGGTACTAATTTTACCGACCTCGGAAGGATGGAAGGCTGAGTCAACCTTGAGCCGGCTGCTGGGATTGAACTCCCAACCTCATGGGCAGACAGCTTCAGACAGCATGTTGCTGCCTTACCACTCTGCGCCACAAGAGGCTCTGACTTGGGCGTTTACATGTTTTAAAAATCCTTTGGTGAACTTAACTTGGTTTTATAGTACATAGGTGGTTACACAGAATCACAGAATCATAGAGGTGGAAGGGGCCATACAGGCCATCTAGTTCAACCCCCTGCTCAACGCAGGATCAGCCCAAAGCAGCTTTGATTAAAGAGGCTTTTTAATGCCTGCTGATGTTTTTCGTTTTCTTCTGCTGTCTAATTTGCTCTTCAGTTTGGCTCGTCTTTAGTCGATATACTGGATGAGTAAATTATTATCCCAATAATGAGTTTTGACATGATTAATGTCAATTACCTGTGCGACCTTTAAGTAGGTTAATTGGCAATGCTGAATAGTGATCACCTTGCAGACTGAGAGACTCCCTGAGATTTAGACCTCATTGCTACCACCTTGAAAGAAACCAGGCTAGACCCTTTATTGTTCAGGAGCATTCAGTGGGAGAAGACTGAAAGATTTGATTTTGCTGCTGTGCCAGACCTGGTCAATTTATGCTATAGGGATCCATCACAGAATATATATATTTTGAAGAATCTTTTAACGAGCGGTTCCAAGAGAGAAATATTTGGACATATAAATGTGGGAGCCTCTTCCTTTATATTTCTTACCACCTTATAGTCTCCATTACTACATTACATGAGCATATTTGAATATCAGACCACTGAAGAAGACCCTAAGAGGGGGTGAAATGTTTTTTGTTTATTTATCAGGTCATTTATCCATGTGTCATTATGTTCTGGGTTTGTGCAATAGTGTGAGACTAATGTTGAGGTTTCTAGATTTTTAAATGTGCACACGAATGATAACAAATATCTGTTTAGCATATTTTTCTGCTACTCAACCTCTAAGTTTCTTCTTCCAATGGGAACATGTTGCACCATCAGTTCTGCAGACTTTAATCTGACCGCCCTAGCTCAGAGGCCAGCAAAGCAGAAGGAAGAACAAAATTAGTAATGAGTTCACAGTTTAGCGATCAGCATTTGGTTCCAAACAAATAACCAAAACAAACCAATCTGATTGTGATAGTAAGAAAGGAACAGTTGCCATTTGTTTCTGTTGCTTCATTTCGTTCTCTGGTACCTGGCCATCCAGCCAGGAAACTCAAGAAGGTCAAAAGAAAAGAGAGAAGGTCATATGGGAGAGAACTGACAAGACAGCTTTCTAGTCATTACAGCCAAACTGATCTTACAGTGAAAGGGAATTGTATTTATAGGCTTTTCCCCCTTGAGTAACATATCAGTGGCTCATTGCTAGTAATATATATATTAGAATCAGCACGATATAGTTGTTAAAGAATGGCAGACTCTAATCTGGAGAACCAAGTTTGATTCCCCACTCCTCCACTTGCAGCCAGCTAAGTGACCTTTGGGCTAGTCACAGAGCTGTTCTCACAGAACAGTTCTTTTAGAGCCCTCTCAGCCCCATCTATCTCACAGAGTGTCTGTTTTGGGGAAAGGAAGGAAAAACTTTGTAATTCGCTTTGGGGCTCCATCAGGTACTAAAAAGCATTGTATAAAAATAGCTCTTTGCCATAATGTTATATAGAACTAGTGATCATTGTACATTTTAAGAACCTTGATTTTTTTAATGATGGTGGGGCTTTTTGTTTGTTTTTTCTTCATTATGTTGTGAATGGTGGCCCAATAATGTTAACACTGCAGAACTGAAACAAATAAAAGGGTTTCTAATTGAAACCCAGATACCATTCCCCTTGAAGAAAATGCCAGTTCCAGAAGGTGACATTCATGGTTGGTGGACTTGGGTGGGTCTGGTGACACCCAGTTGTGTAGACGGCTTAATGAAATGAAAAGGTAGATTGATTTGCACCCTTTAATTACTGATTAAAATTTGTATTTTAAATTCAGTGTGGAGCCCATTTACTAATCTTCTTTTGTCCTTTCTCCATCCATCCATCCTTTCTTGCATTGGGGTGGTGGTGTTTGTTTTTGTTTTGCTAAGGTCATCATTTACCTTGGGTTATGATTTTATTTAAGGCAACATTTTGCACCTCAAAAGTATTCTTTGAAAAAAAGAGAGGGAGTGCAAGAGATCAGGGCAAACTAATATGAAAATACCTGGATCCCATTTGCAGACATTGTGATTAGTTTAACACAGACAATCAGCCAAATTGGTTTGGTTATTGACCCTGTAATTCCTATGTGAGATCATTACAGCAAAATCTATGCACAAGTCAATAGGACATTATTAGTGTGTCACTTCAAATTAGGAATACTCAAGTGAAATCTTTGCATAAACGATACATGTCTCTCAAGAGGTGCCATGTTTTCAAGTGGGTAATACTTATATTCTATCAGTTGTGACGTTTACCTTTTAAATGGGGACAGGAAGTGTATATTGCAGTATTTTTGACAGGAAAACAATTTCATTCTTGTTTTTGAATTAAAACAAAAAATCTCATTTAGATTTTGCTGCTTCCTTGCCCATATAAAACCCAAGATTCTTTGTTTCCACACCATCCTTTTCCCTTACGTCATCCCCCCCCCTCTGAAATTAATACAATATTCAAGATTTGTCCAAACATTCCACCCCCCCCCCCATCAGTTCGGGCCAGCTTCAGTTTATCCCCCAATTTCAGCATATATTTTTGTGTATTCTGGTTTCACTTCTTTTTTTCTTTTTTTCTTTTGAAACTGCTTTTTTTCTTCTGAAACACGCTCCGATCTATCTCCAGCCCTCTTTTCATGGGTTGGACTGTTATTGTCAAATCACCCCCCCTCCCCCCAAACCCCCCCCCCCCCGTTATTTGGGTTTTGCTTGTAGATGAAGACTCTAAAATACTGATATATTGATAGTTGTAATATTTTAGGTAGATTTTCAGAATTCCCAGCTTTCATTATTTTTTTTAAGTGTATCTCCTTCCATTAGAGAGATGTAAGTGAAAGGGCATCTTCACAAGAGAAGAAGCTAGAGACTTTAAAAAAATGAAGCTAGGAATTTAGAAGAAGAAGAGTTGGTTCTTATGTGCCACTTTCTCTATCTGAATGAGTCTCAAAGCGGCTTACAGTTGCCTTCCCTTTCCTCTCCCCACAACAGATACCCTGTGAAGTAGGTAAGGCTGAGATGTCCTCTCAGGTCTCCTCAGAATGGAACTTGGACAATATGAGCTATCTGTGAAAAAAATGACAAATGACCTTGAAGAATCTTGAACATCATGATGCACATAAGGATTCCATCAGGACCACCTTGGAGTTCAAGTTCTAGTCCTTCTTGACTTCTACTGCATTCCATCTGATACCAGCAATGTGGTGGTGGTGGTGAGCAAATTCTTCTTGCCTCCCTCCAGCTTTGCTTTCAAATTCCAAAATATGCTGCTCTCATTAAAGTTTTCCATATAATGAAATAGCTGTATGTTTTTAAAGTTTGCCCGTTTGCTGATGGTGTGTCCAGGATTCGTTTTGAAGGGGAGGGGTACATTGAATTTGGATATATATTACCTGTTAAAAATAAGGATTAAAATAATACTGTTGACTGTTGTTTTTGTTGATTAATGTCTTTTTAATAGTGTTTATATTAATTTACTGGTTAATGTTGTTTTACATTGTATATTGTATTTTAAAATGTTGTGAGCTGCCATGAGCCAGCATTGCTAGGAGCGGTGGGTTAGAAATTGTATGTAAGTAAAACATATTAAAAATGTATCCCAATGCATACTGTGAGCATAGGTCTAGAACGATTACTGTCTTATATATGCAGTTCCGAAAACTTAAGAACATTGCCATCTTTAGAAGTGGAGATGGTGATTTCTAGCAGTTGCATCTCCTACTGCATTGCCCATCTTTGTTCCCTATTCTCTGAATTACATTTTCATACAACTTTTATTCTAAGGAATTTAGAGAGTCATCTGGAGCAGGTCTACACAGAATCCTACTAAATTCTACTCAACAGGCCTTACTACCCAGGGAAACTTCTTAGAATTGCATTGTTAGAGTGGCATATGTGTCCCTCTTCCAATTTATCATCATGACAGCTCTGTGGAATAGGTTAGACTGAGAGATGATGGACTAGTTTAAGTATATTTTAACAATTATCTTCTATCCAGTGTGAGTCCTTTGTAAGAGAAAGTGTGGTTAAAAATGTCAAACATCAATAAATAATAAACATGATGTATTTGATTTTTTTTTTTACTTGTCTCTTTATGAATTTCCATTTGTATTCCACCCTGGGTAAAGACAGAGCAGGGTAAAAAACTTTTGTTAAACAGATAAATGTATTTACGGAATAAAAAAGAAGAAAGCAAACAACCTTGTCTGCCACTGCCTCTTCCCTTCCAGTTTATTGTCAAAATCCCTTGATGCACATTTCATCACAAACCGCTATTGATTTCTTCCCCTCTCTATAGAAGATAGTAAGGAACCAAATAAAGAGATAGCTCAACAAATAATCAGTCTGTTGCAGTTGACTTCAGTTGGATGTTTTGGGGAAGGATGCTTTCATGAGTCTCAAAATGCTCAGTGAGTATCAGTCGAAGAAGCGTTGAATGGCTACAGATGGTAACTTTCCCCAGTCTTTTTCAATCCAGATATTTTTATGGAAATGAGATTTGTGTGTTTATTTTTATGGTTAACTAAATTTCAAAAGTAGTCTGATTTTCATTGAATATTGACATTTCCATTTTGTTTACCCTTTGTTTCTTCAGTTGTGAAATATTTTTCTCATCATCCACACCAGATTTCCACCGTTTAATCCTATATTTGTACTTAAATAAGCAGCATACAATGTAAAATGATAAAAACCAGTTTCAAGATGGGATAAAAATGGCAAGAAACAAAAGCAAGGAAAATGGGAATTACCAAGAATTGGTAGAACTTCCTTATGAATAAAGAGAAAAAGACTTTTGGAGAGGGGTTTTCTAACTAGTGGAAATATGGTTCATTATGGGTTTGCTTTGTAGTCTGACTAATGGAAGGGGATGAACAAGACTGTGAATTGAGTAGTATCATGGGTTTATATAAGTGATAAAGCAATACCCAGATTGGTGGAAAGTTTTGGAAGTTCCTAACATACAAAGTAAGAAAGAAAACATGTTAGTATTGTACGGTAAGATGGAAAAATCACCCCATATCTGCATTTATCTTATATCTTATGAATGCAGTCCTGATCTGGCTACTTAGGAAAGAAACTATCCTAAAAAATTGTTAACACTTGATACTGTTTCCTAAAACTATGGATTTTGTATACATCTGCTTGCAAAAGTAGGAGGGTAAAGGTTTCTCAAACAGGGCCTCTATATCATTGTCCATTAAAGCTTGAGAAGCAGAGAGGGGGAAGTTCTATCAGGCTTGCTTGGTTAACTGTTATTCAGCTCCTCCCATCTTGGACGACATCAGTATCCTGTAGAAGGGGAAAGGAAAACCTTTTTCCACTGGCCTGTTCCCACCAATAATTATCAAATGAAGGAGGTTTGATTAAAGTTAGAAGCTATCCCTTTGTCTAAGATATTATTTCTGTACTGCCCCAGCTGAATACAAGAAACAGGATTCAGTCAATGAGGATGCAATAAAAAATGGAGTAATGAACAGTTCCATTTCTGGCCTTGCCTTCTTGGTTGCATTTGAAGACTATATCATCACAGGCCTGATTCTGAGTCATGGTTCAATGGATAATTCTTTCTATGCTTTCATTTTTTGCATGTCGCTCGGCTCCTTTTCCTGGAATAATATGAAGAATGTATGTTTTGTTAGAACAAAAGAATTATTCATTCATATGAATATATTTTGCTCTTACATTAACAAATAGGTCAGTAATTAGGGCATATGGTTTGTATAAAAGATTTTATTCCAAGGCTCATTAAGTTGACAAAATGGGGAGTTAATATTAAGCTAAGGAAGTTGAGTCAAAGCTGCTTTGGAGTTGTGCTCCTGGCTCCCATGTGGGATAAACTGGGAGTCCTGTCTAAATTTTAAAACCAAACAATAACAATTCTGTCTTTAATGAATGCACTTTTCTTTGTAGTCTTGGTTAGTTTACTACATTTGCATGGCAGAAAAATAGCTAAGTAATAGCATTTGTATGGCTATAGTATAAGCAAGTTTTTAAATTCAACCTATCTCCAAAAAAAGAACCCCACCTCATTTCTGTTAACTGTATAATTTTATAATCTTCCTGTAAAATGCAAGTTTCTATGGCGACAAACAGGAACACGGAATATTCTCTGATTCATCCTAATTACCAAGTGTTAGTATCAGAAACAGGCATAAGAAATTATTCCTTTCCATTTTAAAATGGCCTTTGGAAACACACTGCCTCTTGGAGGTGTAAAGTCATTTGATAAGGCTTGTGGAATAAATAGGAATATGTATAAAATATTAAAACCAAGTAATCCCTCAAGTAAAAACATATACATTTTCTTTGGTTCGTCTGTTTCATAAGCACATAAATTTAGGATTATTCGTGACTTCATAGAACACTTTGAGCAAACAATGACAGGTAACCTTCAAAGATGAGACTGGCAGGCCTTCTTTTGATAAAATTTTATCCAATTCAGATATCTTTTTTTTTTTTTTACAATATGCCAAGAGACATTAAGGAATGCCAAAACTTGCTCAGGGCTCCAAAACCACATAATGTGGCAATCAGTGCTTCTACGACTGGCTAGACCACAAGCACCAGGGGAACACAGTTGCTGCAAATATAGTTTGAAGTGGCTGCTGGTTGTTTTTCTGGCTAGAAAATCACTTTCGTTTAGTTCAAGACCATTGTTTAAGCTTGTCATGTGAATTTATCATTTGCAGTGTTGGAGAAGCCAAGTTGTTGCTCTCCATTGTCTTTGTTTCTATTTTGTTGCAATGCAATTGGAATTTTTAGCTGAGAGATTGCTCAAAGGAGCATTTATGGGAACTGGCATCGGGCAACTGATGGAGGAGGGTTGTCAGGACCACCCTGATGGGACTGTTCCCCACTGAAATCCTCATGTTCATCACCCATTAGACACTAAAAATGGGAAAGAAGGTGAGTCTGAGACTGCAAGGCCAGACTAAGAGACAGATTGTGCAGTTTGCATCTCTGGGCATTTTATTGCACAACTCTTCATGATTTTTCACCAGAACAGGGAGCTGAGTTATGATCAGAATCTGAATCAGGGCCCTGTACAAATGAATAAGTGGGAAGCTATGAACTATAACGATTTTTGAGTTGTATCCTACTGTTGCTTTTACAGTGTTTCCTGAAGACCAGCTCTTGTTCCTTTCCTAGACAGCATCACTGCTGATTGGATCATGCTGATTTTCACAAACTCTCAGCTTCCAGATCCTGTGGACATGACCCAATTTATGTCCAGTCATCAGCAAGACTACATCTCCAGCTAATGCTCAGTAACATTTCGGCATTGCCAACAGGTCTAACAAACAAAAAAAATCATCTAAGGAATGCTTAATATGAGGACAGCCCACTCTTCTCTTAACTACCCTCTCCAAAAATGTGCTAAAATCCTCAAAGACAACACAAGCTATATAGCAATCCATGATATACCATACCATTTATCCATTAATGTAAGCCACATCAAACAAAAATCATCTGAATGTACCAAAAGAAGGCAAAAAGCTGACCTAATATAACATTTTGCCAGCCG
Organism: Paroedura picta; assembly: GCF_049243985.1. NCBI lineage: Eukaryota > Metazoa > Chordata > Lepidosauria > Squamata > Gekkonidae > Paroedura > Paroedura picta. Next base: position 23,932,628 of record NC_135381.1, on the reverse strand, counting down.
GACTTACCTACCATATGCCTGAACTATAATCACAGCCTGTTCAAATGAGGTTTATTTACTGGGCAAAGCTCTGACATTAACCAAGGATTAATAAGGTGATATTCCCCAGGTGCCTTCTTTGGCACTACACCCAAAGGTGAAACTCACAAATTGTCAATAGGAGGGGCAGAAAATGGGTCTAAAATCCTACCAGCTTCTACCTCATTATGCAGTTTCACCTTATCTAGGTCTGGGATTGTCAATATAGTTCTTAGATTATTATAAATTGTCATTATATGCTCCACTCTGTGAAAACACCAAACTGATTTATTCTGCAACTCCCTGCCAGGTGGACAGGTGAAGTGATAAGGGTAAACAAAAGTGAGTTTGGACAATGGAGGGTTTCCCCTCCTGGAGCCCTCAACAGATCCTGACCCACACCCTTTTTTTTTTTTTTTTTTGGAAATGGGCCAGCCTTTCTGAAAGAATTGCTTTCAAATGAGATTCCCCACAAAGCTCATACACATGGTCGTACTGCCTTTTTTCCTAGAGCAACCTTCACAATTAACTTCCCATTATATTCACTACACATCTCTCCCGAAGGAGTGGGCATTGTCATACCATCCTGAATTCTTAGGACAAGACAGCACCTTTGGTATCTAAACATCACAATTTCGTTTGTCTCATCTGGCCAAAGTTTTATTTGACACCCGCTTTCTAAAGGAGCTGTCATACTTCAGTATCCCCCACTGACACCTTGGTGTCCAATATCTTAGACAGGTGTCAGGTCAAATTCCAAGTTTTCTCAGGGAATACTGCAGATATCTGCAGATTCAGTATAACCCCATAACCAAGCAGTGAAAGACCTATCCCCCTTATAAACCAGCTTGTCTCCCCCATACACACACACACATACTAGTCTGAGCCTCCTCATCAGATTTCATAAATTTAAAAATGTCTATGTAACAAGCCATTGAAGCTTGGGAGTCAGATGGGCACCAGGAGGATCATCAATGTCCACAAATTCCACAGACAGCTCCAAAGAACTCCTAGTCTCTTCCTCTTTTGAAAAATATTTCCAGAAAACCACCTGACATTTTGAAAGCAAGCTGGGACCCCAGGAACAAAATAGCTCTTTAGCCAGTAGGTCCCATCCCTCAAACTCACATGAACCTCTGCCTGCCCCAGCCTTGGCCACTTCCAGCTTGCCTGCCGTAGGAACCACCATCAGAAGCAGACCTACCTAATGATGCCTCATCCAAAGCCAGCACTACCCGATCCAGCGTTAAAGTGTGCCCCCCTGCCAATCGCCAATCATAGCAGCCCCCGCAGAAGGTCCAAGCAAAACTGACACAGGAGCCAGCTGCCATGGCAAAACAGCCCCCTTTTGCTCTCTGAGCCTCCTCATTGCCCCCCTGGTGCCATGCATAGCAACCGAAGCTACAGCAGGAGCAGCCATTAAAGACACTGGCTGACCATTGCCTGGGCACCACCCTTCTTCCCTTCTCAGTACCCTTCTTCAAAGGAGACATCAAATGCAAATGCAAAATTGTAACCAATAATAGAAGAAAAGCACAACCTCTGAATTATCTATAATTAAACACTGTTAATTGATATAAATAGGCTATCATATATAAGGGTGAAGGGGGAGAGTGCAAAAGTTGGCTTGAAACTCAACATCAAAAAAAACTAAGATCATACCATCTGGCCTTCTCAATTCCTGGCAAATAGATGGGGAAGAAATTGAGGTAGTAACAGATTTTATTTTCCTTGGCTCCAAGATCACTGCAGATGGGGACTGCAGCAAAGAAATTAAAAGATGCCTGGTCCTGGGGCAGAAAGGTATGGCAAATCTAGACAGCATCCTAAAAAGCAGAGACATCACCCTGCCAACAAAAGTGCGTCTAGTCAAGGCTATGGTCTTCCCAGATGCAATGTATGGCTGTGAAAGTTGGACCATAAGGAAGGCTGAGCGTCAAAGAATTGAGGCTTTTGAATTCTTGTGCTGGAGAAGACACTTGCGAGTCCCTTGGACTGCAAGGCAAACAAACCGGACAGTCCTAGAGGAGATCAACCCTGACTGCTCTCTAGAAGGCCAGATCCTGAAGATGAAACGTAAATACTTTGTCCACCTCATGAGAAGGAAGGACTCCCTGGAGAAGAGCCTAATGCTTAGAACAGAGGAAAAGAAATACTTCACCTAAAGAGTTATTAACATGTAGAATTTACTGCTGCAGGAAGGGGTGGAAGCTTCAAGCATAGATAGCTTCAAGAGGGAACTGGATAAGTATATGGAGCAGAAGTCCATCAGTGGCTGTTAGAAGCAAGATACAGATGAAACACTATGTCTGTCTGGTGCAGTGATGCTTCGTATTCTTGGTGCTTGGAGAGAAATAGCCCATCTTCTTCCTCTTCTATAAATGTTTACAACCAAAATGCTCAAGAAATTCTCAGTGTGCTTCCAAAGAAAAAAATTTTTCAGCCAGCTTTTCACATGAGATCTTGCAGCATTAGCACTGACTCAATTAGAACCAAATTACATGTAATCAAAATCGACAAATTCAATTTCCAAGCACCTCCACCACATTTCATTATAATTTAGTTGCAGCTTTGATTGAATTAAATTGCATTCTATGGAGTTTTACAGGTGTTACTCTTATCATGGGATAACACCCCCCCCCCAAGTATCATCCTTGGTTTATATGCATGCTAGAATGAAAATTAAGTGCTGTATCAATGTCCTGGGAGGTTGTAAGAAAATTACTTTTCTTTGAATAAACAGCAAGACATGTATGCATAAGAACTTACATGGTAGATCTTTGTAACTGAACACCCAGTCAAATGCCTCTGGAAGCTCTGAAGTATGAAAATAACAGCTATTCCAATTTTATGACCCCAGGGTGTTTTTTTTTTAAATCTTAAGTAATGTCTTGCTGGATTAGATCATCATCCTTCAGCACTCTCTTTCTATGTACATTTTCTTGATTTGATCAGAGATACCTCAGGATTGTTGTGCAAACCTAGTCCCCTTTGGAGCAAAGGAGGGAATAAAAGCAACCAATATTGACCTCTAAATCTGGAATAACACCTAAATCCCTTGGACTGGCCAGACTGGTATACATAGCTAGATCATCACCATCTAGGCATTTTATGAAGAAAAATTAGTGTGAAGAGACAAATGGCATGGAAATGACATAGGAAGAAATTAAATGGCAAATGGCATAGAATGGCGAATGGCATAGGAAGAAATAAAATCAATACAGAGATTTAGGAATCAAAATAGCAGGGATGAGACATTCATGTCCTCCCAACCATGAACTGACCAGTTCACAATCTAAGAAGCTATATCATAAACCATCAAAACATGTCCTGGAAAATTAGCTGAATGCTGCAGACGTTTGTGTTATTATTCTAGAGGAGTTCCTCTGAATGGAATCTAAGGTCAGCCAGCATTCTGTCACTCAATTAAGTAGGAATGCTGTTCAGTCAATGGGAATTTCTCAGAGATGCAAACTGCAACCTCACTAAATCATTACAAATTGATTGCCAGGCCAATAAGATGCAATTGTCTCATGGGAAGCAAGGAAATGTGTCAAGGAAGTAATGTTCAACTCTTAGGAGAAATTACTTTGTCAGCGGCCTTTGACATTGTGGATCACGAGCTGTTGATCCACTGCCTCGCTGGTACGGATACCGAGCACAGCCTTGTGCAGGATACGCTCCTTCCTCCAAAACCGGACCCAGAGGTGAGAGCTATATGTAACCACTAGTGGTGTTCTGTTGTTTTCTCTTTTGGGTCTGTCTTCTAACAGGTTTTGTCTTGGTATCCTTCTGGCTTTGTTAATCTGTTCCTTGATCTCACTGATTGGGTACTTAAGTTCCAAAAAGTGTAATGAATCAGATATGTTTTGGCATTTTAACCAATGGAAAAATGAAAATACAGGCATAGAAGTGAACAGATACAATCATCAATATAACCAACATCAAATGAAAAATATTTTTTAAAAACTGATTATTGCACATTAACCTCTGGCACTGGTCAGTAAGTGAATATCTGTAAAATACAGGGCAGAAAGGCATTGGGAATTGTTATTCAAGTCTGCTTATCTGTCAGTTTTGGTTTGTCTTTCTCCAAAGAGCTCTTGACATAGTACATGTGTCTCCCTGACTCCCTTTTATCATTACTGCTGGGCAGGCTAAGATGAGAGTGTGTGACTTGCAAAAGGTCAGAAATTATGCTTCATGGATGGAGATTCAAAATTCTAATCTGGTTCTTGTCCCTCTACATCACATTGGATTACTTTCATGCTAATTACAATAAGGATACCAGCCCTGCATTTGGAATGTACTGAAGAGGTGGGAGGGAAATGATGCCAATACTCTGCACATCTGTGATAATTCTGGAAGAACTCCAGACTTTGCTGCCACCAGCAGGTTAGTAAGCCTGTCAGAAGCAGAGTGACACCATTTTCAGTCCAATAAATTAAATGTATGTAAAGGAGTATAACTCTGCTTAAGATGGCAGTGATGGAATGTTGAAAGTAGTTAAAAGGCAGTGAAACAGGGAAATTAGAGGGTGGTAGCACCTCTTGTGGTGCAGAGTGGTAAGGCAGCAGACATGCAGTCTGAAAGCTCTGCCCATGAGGCTGGGAGTTCAATCCCAGCAGCCGGCTCAAGGTTGACTCAGCCTTCCATCCTTCCGAGGTCGGTCAAATGAGTACCCAGCTTGCTGGAGGGTAAACAGTAATGACTGGGGAAGGAAATGGCAAACCACCCTGTATTGAGCCTGCCATGAAAACGATAGAGGGCGTCACCCCAAGGGTCAGACATGACTCGGTGCTTGCACAGGGGATACCTTTACCTTTACCTTAGCACCTCCCAATAGGAAGAGTCAAGTCCTCACACTCTACCTGGGGGGAGCCCACAATGTTCAGAACACAAGTTACAAAACTCAGGAAATGCAAGGTGGTCTGCAGCCTGTTTTACAAAATCAGGCCTGAAACAGAGTTCAGAAAAGGAAAATAAGACAAGTTAGCTATGATTTCACTAAAAAGTGCACTGGATAGACTGGCTACATAAGCTCCTGTGGTTTCTGGATCCCAACAAAAAGAATTTGGGATATGAGGAAGGGACTTAAAAATCATTTATCCTCCTGTGATTCCTCACAAAAACCCGAATCTTTTCCTTTATCTTCAGTTCTATTGATTGGTAATGCCTACATCTGATTAAAATTTCCCTCCAACCATTAACCAACTCAAGCTTTAGTTTATTAGTCTGGTACTTCTGTAGATTAAAGACAGCATTGCAACCAATAATATTCACAGCTCTGGGAAGTATTTCTTTTGTATTGGCATCAGGTTTCTGTTTGGCAGCCCCCAAAGGGCATAAATCAGCCCATACTGCAAATCTTGTTCTTTGAAAAGATCGGGACCTGGGGGAGGGGGGGGGATATGTGTTTGTGATACTGAATGAGCTCAATTTTTTCCATGGAGCAATAAGCCTTGGGGAAATCTTGTCTCACATTTTGCTGAGAAACTATCTCAATACAGCAAAGGCTCTAATGTAGTTAAAAATATTTAGAAATGAGCATAAATTAGATAATATTGTACCCTCAAAAATATTTTTGCTGTCCGCGGACATTAAATCCAGGAAGTATTGTTATCTAGATATTTTAATTCTGTTAACTGTATAACCTCAAAGCAAATGAAACCTATAGGCAAAAAGTGGTCTCTTCTTGAGATTTATTAAATGCTGACCTAGGTTATTTAAATGTTTATGCAAGATTTCTTGATGACATTTTTATTGTGTTTCATCATATTGAACTTGTTGCAAATTTTGAACAGTGGCTTAATCAGTGGCTGAATCCCACTATTAAATTTACAGTGCAGTTTCATCCATACCAGATCCCTTTTCTAGACACTTTAGTTTATATTAAGAATAACAAATTGATTGTTTTGTCATGTCATAATGAGACTGATAGAAATACATTATTGCATTTTGATTCATTTCACTCCTGGTCTTTAAAGATCAACCTACCCAAGAGACAATTCCTCCACATGAAAAGAAACAGTACCACCTCAGACACATATGAATGGGCATGTACGGTTTTAAGGGTGGATTTGAACACTCGTGACTAACTGCAATGAACAATAGATGGAGCCAAACATCAGGCAGACAGTGTTGATAGATCTACCCTCTTACAATGCAGAGGCACCCCATCAATACCCAATGGACTAGTTCATTCCAATTTTTGGATTACTCAGGAGAACTTAAAAGAATCATCTACAAACACTGGCATCTTGTCTCACAAATTCCTGGATGCAGTGAAATCCACTTTTGGCATGGTGCAGAGGCAAGAACGTGAAGGAATTATTAAGACCCAAACAACAACAACGTTCCTCCCTGCCAAGTGGTAATCATAAATGTGGAAGTTGTTGTATATGCAGGTATTTGCAAGAAATTGATTGTTAAACCCATACAGATGGTTTCAAAGTAAACATTGATGATTTCATAAATTGTGATACTAAATATGTGGTATATTTAATCTCATGCAAATGCAATTTGGGATATCTGGGGATGTCAATGAGATGTCAGGAATCAGGCTGAGCCCAGCCAGTAGAGTCCGTGATAAAGGCACATCCAAGATCCAACAGCCAGTTGAGACGACAAGGAAGAACTTTATGAAATAGAATGTACAGAGTTGCTAGACGGGGCCTAGCAAACGAAACAGGCATGAATCGAGGTTCATGACACGCGAGCGCTCAAAACGAGAATTCAGGAGCATAGGTGTTGTCTCAGAAACATGGTGTTGGATGCTCCCCTGGTCCAACACTGGGTGCAACAGAAACATGGATTGGAGGACTTTTTTTGGACTGTAAGTCTTAAAACCAAGTCTGATGGGTTTGGAGTCTCAGACCACCCTCCAGCAGAGAGAGAGCTTCTTAATGTTTTGTTTGGATACAATTTCCCCAAAGTGACTCAATTCGATGATGGATTTTACTTTCTTTTTGTAGACCCTTTTTGCTTCCTTTGCCCCTTTAAATCAGTACCTTACCAACACCTGGGTTGTCAGGGTGTGCCTTAAATGTGAAGTGGGTGACAAACAGGTTGGGCACAATTCAAGATGTGACCTCTTTACTGAAGAGCTATTGCCAGTGTGATATGCTTTACTTTTATAATTGAAATTAATACTGTTGATGTTAAATCTTTAGGTTGACTGTGGATCTTGACATAATTTTGTGTATAATTTATTTAAAAGTGACAGGGTGTGCTTTACTGGCTACAGATGAAAGTATTATTTTGTTACTTTACACAATGTTGTTGCTTTATTACAGACTACAATTGCAACCACCGAAGAAGTAACAGAAAGTGGCATTGTATACATGGAACCCTGTTAAAAATATGGGTGCAAAAATATTTACATAACATAGGACTGCATTTAACCATTTTTTGCCTATTAGTTTCACTTGCTTTTCAGTATATTTCTACGAGAAACCAACAGTGTTTCTTTATATGAACTATATAACCTCAGGCAACTTGGTGCAAAATTTAATTAGTGCTAAACTGCCTGACACTACTGAAGCATAAAATTGGCTATTTTCAGGACTTTCCCATTTTAAAGCCTATTTATTTATAGATTTCTTTATTCTGATTGGCACAAGCAACATCAGGTGACTCAATGGCTGACTCACTGGCAGTCTTCAAACAAAGGATAGATACACACTTTTCTTGGATGCTTTAGGATGCTTAGGGCTGATCCTGTGTTGAGCAGGGGGTTGGACTAGATGGCCTGTATGGCCCCTTCCAACTCTATGATTCTGTGATTCTATGAATGCATAGAAGAGTCCTGACCTGCTAAGTTTGCCCACAGATTACAAATTGTTTCAAAAGTTTACAATTCAATGTTGGACAAACATCCTCCTTCCCCTTTAATTTCCTGGTTCTTTTGTGCTAGCTATTCCATTCCTTAGCCTATGGATGATGTGCTGCAAAGGTTTCGTGAATATTTTTTGTGTGGATATACAAAATATGGTTGTTTAATAAATGTCTGATATATGGTGACTCAACACTTACACGGTAACTCCATAATCAGGAGGCATAAATACATGCATATTCCCTCTCATTAAAAAAAGAAATCCGAGGTACAGGAATGGACATTAGATGTGAAATATATATATATATATACAGTTCTATTCCATGACACAGACCAACCAGAGCAGAATGGCATCTCCCAAAGGGTATTAGAATCATAGACTCATAGAATCATAGAATAATAGAGTTGGAAGGGACCTCATGGGTTATCTAGTCCAACCCCCTGCACTAAGACACTCACAAGCCTATTGCCCATCCATTGTAACCTGCCGCCCCTTAAGCCTTCACAGAATCAGCCTCTCTGTCAGATGGCTATCCAGCCTCTGCTTAAAAATTTGCAAAGATGGAGAACCCACAATCTCCCGAAGAAGCCTGTTCCACTGAGAAACCACTCTGTCAGGAACTTCTTCCGGATGTTTAGGCGGAATACCTCTTGAATTATGATTCTATGCATAATTCCTGCTGGGCACCAAAAAGGTGACCAGATCATCCCTCATTATTCTATAGGGTGGATATTGGGCTCTCCCAGCTAAGCTTGCAATGGGCAAGAATTTAAATTTCCATTTAAGGTGGCATATCTTTCACCTCCGCAAAGAGGGGAGGGGGAACTAATTTTTTCAAAAATAGTTGCAAAATTTCCTTGGGGATTGAGAGGGGTGTTATATTTGCAATATCACAGATATACCAATAGCTCTTGTTTTCAGCATATTGGAAATGTGAAGAACTATTCCAGAACTCATTGCAGTGCAGAAAAGAGCACGCACCATTTTCCCCTAGAGAAGGCATTTCAGATTATTCCCATCATGCTTGAAATGCTAGTTTTGTCTTCATCCCTAATGCCTTTGCTTCTAGAGAGCCGAAATCAGCCATTAACTTTCTACTTGAAAGCTTTGCATTTTCCCTCATTGTATAACTGGCTGACTCCACTGTTTTTAGTGGGGCATGCACTCAGGGCAGATAGGGGACAACCACAGAGGGAGTCTGGAAGGAAATGGAGAGTTGCCATCATTTTCTTGCTTTTGTGAGTTTCATTAAAACTTTAATTTTAACTTAATGCTATTTTGGGCCATTTAAATTCATTCCCTTTGCTATGCTGGTGATTTTCCCCAATAGATGTAAAAAAAGCAACAGGGAAATTTCCCCTGGAGTGAGTAAAATCAGAGTTTAAGTAAAGCAGGGAAAATACACCACCTAAACTGTGCAATGGGAGAATACACCCCCCTCCCCCATTTTTAAGGAATGGAACACGAGGCTCTCGTGTGAGCAGGACTAGGCCAGAGTCTTGTGTGGTTCAACCAATGCACAGCAGACTGGAAGTAACTATTTAATCAAGAACGTCTTTATCTAGCACTAGCAGACCCATGTGACCTTTCTGATATGAATAGGGTTGCCAACTTGGGTGGAATTCCTGGAGATTTTGGAGACTGGGGAGGGAGAAGTTTGGGAAGGGGGTGTGATGCCATAAATGCCACCCTCCTAAAGGCTATTTTCTCCAAGGATAGTCCGGAGATCAGTTGTAATTCCAGGAGAACACTAGGCCCCACTTGGAGTCTGGCATCCATAGGGCTGTTGTCCAAGCAGGTGTGAGTGGACGTATGTTTTTAGCTTAGAGGTTTGTTTTTGCTTTCTTTACATAGTTTGATGGGTTGGATATGATACAAATACTTGGCCTGGTCCATAAAGATTAGTTAAATCAGGAGCATCATTGCACATGTATACTTTGTGAGAAACCTGATACAAACTGGTTCAGCAGGCATTCACAGCTATTCACTATGGACAACAACAAAAAATAGGGAAGATTGACTTATAATATTCTGTACTCCTAAATGTGTAATATTTTGTGTTCTATATTTGAGCTTGTCCAAGACAAGCTTGTAGACAAGCAAAGTTGTCTGAAAGTTCTCTGATGAAAGTTCCTTCCCTGTGTCTGATGCAGCATGTGGTCCAAATTATTCATTTAGAAGCGTCTTTGACCCTATCTTGTTGATAAAGACGAAAAGCAGTTTACAATAAATAATACAAAGAGGCATAATACAAGGCATGAACTGGCTCATTAACTAAAGCGCATGAACTCAACTAAAGTTCATGATGGTATTTGACTGGCACATTTTTCATGGCGAAAACTATCTGTGAACATTCAAGTTGTTTGTGGAGGTTTGTGCTTGTTTATGAATGGAGACATTCCCAGAAATACCATCTCCACTCAATTTAAATGTTTACAGAACTTCAAAGCAACAATTTGGGGAGCATGCAGAGGAGCATCTGGGCTTTAGTCCCCTACAACTTTAATGTCTCCAGATTGCAAAGGAAGTGTTCTGTACGCTCCTGAACTTTGGTCATTTAGACAAGTGCAGGTTCAAGTGTGTATAGCTAGAGATACCAGACTTGCAACAGATTTCCCCTGGATTCTTCTCTACATGTCCTCTAAGTTTGGTATCTATAGCTTGCACAGTATTCTATACATTCTTGAACCTCCTGAACCTGCATCTGTCAAAATGACAGCTAACAAGCAGTCATCTTGACAGACACAGGTTCCAGAGGTTCAGGAGTGTATAAAACAGGTACTGTGATAACTAGAGAAACCAAACTAACTAATAACAAGAGAAACCAAACTCTCCTGCTGACTATCCTCTGCCTGCCCTCTCTCCAAAGAAATGACAGGCAGACATCTCCCCAGAAAGCATTTTCCTGTGTATACCTTTTGGGGGAAGCTGTAACTTGGACATCATAAATCCAATCCTCACCAGACTTGGAGGGCATATAGAAGAGAGTCACCTAGATCGTCTCTAGCATGCATGGTGTGTGTGTGTGTGTGATCTACTGTCTTACAAACTTCAAAACCCAAAAAATACATTTCTAACATGAATGATTACTTGGAGGGATTTCATGGTCTTCCCCTGAGCATCTTATCCTCTTCTTTCTCCTTTTTATGATTCTGCTGCCTGAAATATTAATTTTATCTGAAGTGTATCCATGTTATACTTTAGTCAGTTTTATAGGAATGTTGTGGTGCACTTATTGGGAATTGAGAAACTTTATCATTACTAGTAATGACTCCAGAAGGTCAGTGGCAGCTACCCTCAATGCTTTCCTAATAGTCAGTGCCTGGATTCAACAGGGCATTGTATCTTATGATAGTTTTCTGGTGGCAGAAGTGGAAAAATATTTCTTAAACATCTGATAGGAAAGTCCAGCCATCTTAGAGATGGAAAGAGGAAGCAGGAAAATTTGCCTGGCAGGATCTTTTTCTGAAGTGATACTATAAACTTCATGGGGAGATGGAATCATGGGAAAGAGTTAATTCTCCACGTCTCAGATGAGTTGGACCATGTTTGGACAGAGGGAGTGGGAAATGAGCCAGTGGCAGGGGGCCACAAAATACAAACATGTCCCCATGTCATTTTACTTTTTTCTTGCATTTTGTTATCATAAACCTTTTTGTATTACCCATTTTTGTTATTGGTGGTCTCGGTTCATTTATTTCTTTTATGATATTGCTGCAGCATTAATACTTATAAGACACAAAAATACTGTTAAAATTGCATAAATTTAAAGAGAAATATTCAATAGAAGGAAGGAAAAGAAAGAAAGAATTGTGAATTCCATTCACACAAAGAAAATGAAGCATGAAAACAAATGATTTTTGAATTGAATTAAGAAGAATGTGACATTTGTTGTCAGTTTTTATGGGTGTCAACTCCAGTGCACATCCCTGATTCTGCTGTCCAGCATATTTGAAGAAGAATGCAAGCAGGCAGAAAAACAGTGAAGCACCTAGGGATGCTGTAAGAGTCATACTGGAGTAGGTGGTCCCTGAAATGGAGAAGGAATAACAGTATAACAGGTAGCAATGCCTGGCAGAAGACAGAATCATAGAACCATAGAATAATAGAGTTGGAAGGTACCTCATGGGTCATCTAGTCCAACCCCCTGCACGATGCAGGACACTCACAACCCTATCGCTCATCTACTGTAACCTGCCACCTCTTTGCCTTCACAGAATCAGCCTCTCTGTCAGATGGCTATCCAGCCTCTGTTTAAAAATGTCCAATGATGGAGAACCCACCACCTCCCGAGGAAGCCTGTTCCACTGACAAAACCCCTCTGTCAGGAACTTCTTCCGGATGTTTTGAATTAATTTCATCACATTCGTTCTGGTCTGTCCCTCTGGGGCGAGAGAACAATTCTGCTCCATTCTCCATATGGCACCCTTTTAAATAGTTAAAGATGGTTATCAGATCCCCTCTCAGTCGTCTCCTCTCTAAGCTAAACAGACCAAGCTACCCCAACCTTTCTTCATATATCTTGGTCTCCAAACCCCTCACCATCTTTGTTGCCCTCTTCTGTTCCAGTTTGTCAACATCCCTCTTCAACTGGGGTGCACAAAACTGAACAATCTTGCATTATTTCTTCTGAACTCCAAATTTTAAAGAAATTTTAAAGAAATTCTGTCTCCATTGTTGTTGTTGTTGTTAGGTGCGAAGTCGTGTCCGACCCATCGCGACCCTATGGACAATGATCCTCCAGGCCTTCCTGTCCTCTACCATTCCCCGGAGTCCATTTAAGTTCACACCCACTGCTTCAGTGACTCCATCCAGCCACCTCATTCTCTGTTGTCCCCTTCTTCTTTTTAAGCCTGTTTCAGAAGCCAAGATTTATACAATTTTTGATATCAGTAGCATGTCCCCCCATTTCTATTCCTCTTTGTTTCATCCTGTTCTGACATGTTTCTGTCACCATTTCAGTTTCTTATAAATGAAAATTAAAAGTAAATTGCGCTTCTATAAGTATGAGCATTTAAGGGTATTTGAAACTGTGAATTGCCTTGGAAACCAGGGCTTTGAACAAGGGTTTTCTCCTTATTTGACAATGAAGCAATCTAATTTTATACAGTTCCGATTAGTTTCAAATTACAAATGGATAAGAATTCTTATGATATGAATAGTCTTGTGATTAAATACAGAATTATCTGGATTAAAAAAAAAATAGAATCCTCATAAAACCAGGAAATGAAGGAGTTACAAAAGCTGAGTTCGGGGGGAGGGGGGGATATTTCTATGAAACTATTCTGAACAGAATGAAGTATGAATGAAAACAGAACATAATTTTAAAAGTACACATCTCGTAATTTTGTTTGTCCCCCCTTTAGCTGTTGCCACTGTGTATAATGTTTTGACTGTAGAGAACAATGGGATATGAAAGCTATAAGGATAGGATGAATAGGATGGATTGCCCTGTGGTTTTAATACGGTGTATTATTTAGTTATAAGGGTTTCTGTTGATGTATGAGAAGACTGCTTCATTCTGTTCCCTATTTCTAATTATATAAATCTCCTTAAACCACAGGAGAGCATCTCTTGCCTAAAAAAATCCATGAGGGGTCTCCATAATATGGCTACAACCTGATATCACTTGCCAGCACAAAAGATAACATGTAAGTGGTTCTTCTTTCTTCTCAAGAAAAGTTGTATTAGGAATAGATTAAAGCATATACAGAGAGCTCTGGTTAAATAAAACATTGCCAAATCAAATTAAAATTGTTGTTGTTGTTGTTAGGTGCAAAGTCATGTCTGACCCATCGCGACCTCAGGGACAATGATCCTCCAGGCCTTACTGTCCTCTACCATTCCCCGGAGTCCATTTAAGCTCACACCGACTGGTTCAGTGACTCCATCCAGCCACCTCATTCTCGGTCATCCCCTTCTTCTTTTGCCCTCAATCGCTCCCAGCATTAGGCTCTTCTCCAGGGAGTCCTTCCTTCTCATGAGATGGCCAAAGTATTTGAGTTGCATTTTCAGGATGTGGCCTTCTAAGGAGCAGTCAGGGCTGATCTTCTCTAGGATTGACTGGTTTGCAGTCCAAGGGACTCGCAAGAGTCTTCTCCAGCACCAGAGTTCAAAAGCCTCAATTCTTTGATGCTTGGCCTTCCTTATGGTCCAACTTTCACAGCCATACATTGCAACTGGGAAGACGATAGCCTTGACTAGACACACTTTTGTGTCTCTGCTTTTTAGGATGCTGTCTAGATTACCCATAGCTTTCCTCCCCAGGAGGAAACATCTTTTAATTTATTTGCTGTAGTCCCCATCTGCAGTGATCTTGGAGCCCAGGAAAATAAAATCTGTCACTACCTCCATTTCTTCCCCATCTATTTGCCAGGAATTGAGAGGGCCGGATGCCCCTTCGAAATCCTGCCTATACTTCTGGAAGTTCTCGGTCCACATATTGCTGGAGCCTAGCTTGTAAGATTTTGAGCATAACTTTGCTAGCATGAGAAATGAGTGCAATGGTGCGGTAGTTTGAACATTCTTTGGTGTTGCCCTTATTTGGGATTGGAATGTAAACTGACCTTTTCCAATCCTGTGGCCACCGTTGAGTTTTCCAAATTTGCTGGCATATTGAGTGTAGCACTTTTACTGCATCATCTTTTAAGATTTTGAATAGTTCAAGTGGAATGCTGTCACCTCCACTAGTTTTATGGTTGCTCAGACTTCCTAAGGCCTATTTAACTTCACATTCCAGGATGTCTGGCTCAAGGACAGTGACTACCCCATCGTGGTTATCAGGGATGTTAAGCTCACTCTTGTATAGTTTTTCTGTATAATTTTGCCACCTTTTAAAAAATCTCTTCTGCTTCTGTGAGGTCCCTACCATTTTGGTCCTTCATCATACCCATCTTTGCACGAAACGTTCTCTTCATATCTCTAATTTTCTTGAAGAGATATCTGGTCCTCTCTATTCTATTGTTTTCTTCTATTAACATATAAATTAAAATAATTTCTCTTTAATATTCATTTATTTATTGCTGTCAAGTCACAGCTGACTTATGGGTTTTCAACGCAAGAGACAGGTGTTTTGCCATAACCTGGTTCTATATTGCGGCCCTAGACTTCCTTTGTGATCTCCTATCCAAATGCTAACCAGGGCCAACCCTGCTTAGGTTTCAAGATCAGGCTAGCCAGGGCTACCCAAGAAATTAGCAGTGTGCAGAGTCTTGATAAAACTTCCATTTCCCTTTGAAATTACTCTGAATCTTTTTGTTTGAGGAGAAATCCCCCATATTTTAATGAACATTCATTTTAGCCAGAATTCTAGGGTCTCTGAGCTTTCAGGGATCCACTGGTTATTTGGTAGTACAAGTTGCCTGGGGACTGCAGAGAGAGAAATTAGAGAACTCTTAAAGAACTGTAGAAACAATATGCACTCATTGTAGGGTAAAAACCCATTTGCAGGATTGACAGTATCCTTGTCTTCCTTCTGTGTTGGATAATAGACAGACAGGATTCCATTAAGAAATGAAGTACATGTTGAATTTCATTCATGCAGTTTAGGCAGAATTGCTGAAGTGGCAAACATCTGGATGTAGCAGTGAGAGCAGCTAATCTTTTCTTTGTCGGGGAATGAAACAAGTAATCAAGCAGCATGCCAAATTGCAATTAACAAGCACCTGATGAGGAGACATGGAGGATCCATCATCCAGGACATCCATCTGGCATAGAAGAAATTTAGTAAGTTGGATTGGCACCACATTGGAGAATGGAGAACAGCCAGAGACTCTACACACTGTTTTACCTAATACCATTATAATCCATTCTTTGTTGCTGAATACTATCATGGAGTTGTTGTTGTTGTGTTTTTTTTGGGGGGGGGGTTAAGACACAAAGACAACCAATAAGACTTCCAAGGAAAGTAGATATGGGGCTTATATTTCTGGGAAAAATATATAAAATGTGGCAGAAATTATTGAAAGCTGGATGTGGGAGATTAGAGTTCCCATCATAGCCTCTCCCATGTGCGGAAGAGCTAGCCACATGTCACAAACTCACTAGATGAGAATAAGAGGGGATAAAATTAAACAATAATAATATACACATTCTTGCATAGTTTCTAGCACTCTTCCATTCCCCAGATTAAAGGTAAAGGTAAAGGTATCTCCTGTGCAAGCACCGGGTCATGTCTGACCCTTGGGGTGATTCCCTCTAGTGTTTTCATGGCAGACTCAATACGGGGTGGTTTGCCAGTGCCTTCCCCAGTCATTACCGTAATTCCCCAGATTAGATGAGCACAGACCAGGAATTATTTATCAGATCATCTGAAACAAACAAAAAAATGAGGTCAAGATTATTAGTGAGAGTCTGGATGGTGGGAGACTAGGCATCACAAAGAGCCTGAATAGGAATTGGGACTCAGTCAAGAAAAAAATAGGTCAACTTTCACTTATATTCTAAATTACATTTGTGCTGTCTTTTCTTTCTACCCTCAGGGCCTGGATATTGTGCAGCCTATTTCCACACAGAGTAATTATATATTTTGTCCAACCCGACTGATCTTGTCAAATGTTAGAATGGAGAAAAGCAAGCCACCCATGCTAACCACTAATTTGTGTTCAGGCAACTGGTGGAATTCCCAATCATTTTCTTGTCATTGATGTTTTCAATTGAAGTTGGTATAAAATAATTTAAATAGGAAAAAACATTTTCATCAGACCTGTTCAAAGAAATCTGAATACTGTGGGAGAATTTCAGTATTATACTAATTATAATTTAACAAAATACATTTGGTTACTTTATTATAGGTCCCAGAGTATGACCACAAGGCACAGGATGCAGCCAACTTGATGAAGTTAAGTCAGACAGGTTGTGATGCTTGGGAGATGCCATATCCCAGCTTGGTATAGTGGTTAGGATGCCGAATTCCCCCCTGTAGATTTTGTTTGCTAATTGTTATGCTATTATTGATCAATACTGGTTCTTACTGTTACTGTTATGATTATTGTTATTGTGGTTATAATGTACTCCCCTATGCTTTATGTAAACTGCCCTGAGCCTTACGGGAGGGCGGAATAGAACTATAATTTTAAAATAAATAATAACAACAACAACAATAATATAATGTGGCAACAGAAACCCATCTTACATCCTCTTTCTTGATTGTGCTGGCGTGTGAGAGAATGTTTAGAAAGTGGGATGAAATGTTGGAAAATAGGTATAACTCTCCACTGGACTTGCATTCAATTCTCACATCTGTTGTTTATTCCTTTATCATCTGTATGCCAATTTAAATGTCTTACCAAATGCATTGTTACAATCTTAGCTGCCTGGCTACTTATACATCATTATTCTTGTTAAGCTTACCTATATGTAACGTTTAAGGAAAGCTGTTTCAAATGTAACTGAAGGAGTGTACAACTTCATGTATTAGTCCCTCAGTTCCTGTTTGCTCCCAGAGTAGAACTCATTGACCTTGGAGCTACCACTGACCTGAAACTATTTGTATGCTGATTGACAGCCATTCACAAGATTCTGATAACTTCCTCAGTCCTATCTCAGCCCACTTTGCACAGAAAGGTAGCCTTAAAATTGTAGGCTGAGGTCACAATTCTAAACATTCCTCCGTGGGATTTATTTTGTGTGTGATAAAATGTAGCTTAATTGAATTTATGGATGCCATCAAGGAGGTAAAATTCAAGTGGGTAGCCGTGTGGGTCTGAAGTATAATAGGTCAACCAGGAACCTGAAAGTCGCTGTTTTATTGCAAAGGAACTTCAAGAACAGGCTAGAATGGAAGATTGCAGAAATGCAAGTTATTACAACACTCAAAACAATGACATATCCTGGACAAAACAAGGACATAGGTTTTTTTATCTCACTATGCATGCTAACCTTGTTTAACTCGTGTATCCACATTCCTCAAAATTTATTTTATTTGGGACAATGTGACTGTAAGGGGATGCTAGTAATGTGTAATGTAATTTTGAATTTCACTCTCTGGTCTCAGGACAAGATAGTTGCCAACACAGCTTTTCACTTGCAGGAATATTTCACACTTGGGTGGAGACGGATGGGGCCAGCAACAAATGGTAAAGTGAATGCCGTTAATCATTAACATAGTCAACTTTATTTCTCCTTTGTTTTTGTGAACTACAACTGAATTCAAAGGGACTGTTTGGATGTTTTAGCAAAGAATTTATGGTTGTATTTGGATGTTGTGACACAGTTTACTAATTTAACAGAATTAACTTTTGCTTTATATTCGGCTTACTGTCAGGATGACAGACTTGAAATAAAACTTCACTTGTGAAAAAGCTGTAAGTTTATTCAAAGCAGTTCTCCCAGGACTCACAAAGCCGAATCTGAGTAGTACAGGTTCCACACCAGTTCTTATCCCCCAAGGTTTTCCTGCCTTTCCCAGGCTTGTTAGGTTTCACAGACCAGCCAGACACAACACAGCCTCAACCACAGGTGCCTAGCCAGGCCCAGCCAGACATGATAACATTCATTGAAATGACCTTGGAGCACAGTGCCTAATTCTACAAACAATACAAACTGCAGCAGGGAGGTTCAAAGACAGAAGAAGGCATTTAAAAATGGTTACACAGTGGACAGCCATACATTGCAAACTCATGACAGAAACCTTGGGGTTCTGGCACTGTCAAGACTCTGCTGGAAACCCCTCTCCTCAGCTTCTCCTTCACTACAGGTCAGGAATGACAGGAACCATCTTGCTCTTCTTCTTCCCCGTTTCATTGTATTGCTGATTCAGTGGCCTGGCAGAATCCTATTTGTCCAGGGACTCCTGGGTGAGCTCCTTGGTCTCACCTATGACTCATGCTTGGCTCCTCTGCCAGGGGAGAGGTTCCCCAACCTCAGCAGCTAGACCTACTGAGACATGATGGATCCCTTTTCTTAGACCCATGAATGCTTTTGTCTAAGCCCATCAACACCCATCTCCGGACCTGGCCAGGCATTGCCCAACATCCTGCTCCATAGAAGCCCAAGTCTTCCTTCACGGTCTACCATCTAAGTACTGTCCGTACTTACTTTCCAAGCTCTGACAAGATGAAAACAAACTATTCATCCAGTGGCACCTTTAAAACCAACAAAGTTACAAATCCCTCTGGGCTATTAAGGCTGCCATGTACCAAGAATTTCTAGGAACATTAGGGTAGAGGTAATTAGCAAAGTGAATTGAGGCGATACGAAGCCAGTTGAAGATGATTTGAGAATGACAGAAATGGAATTGTGACAAACACTGAAGGATGGGAAAAGGGAGGATAATGACACCAGTTACGACATAACTGTCTATCAGAATTTTGTTTCAAGGACCTTCCTATAGGCTGAATTGCAAAGTTAACCCCATGAAAAACAAAAGTCAAAAAATCCAATAATAGCCTCCATATACACTTTCATTTACCTTACTAGTAATCAAGCCCGCTGTACTCACAATACAGCGGGCACTAGATCATGGTCTCGGTGCCGGCGAGCCTGCAGGCCACCGGCACGCTGGACATGGCGGCCTGATGCGGCGAGAGGCCCTTGTCGGCAGGGCGGGCCGACAAGGGAATCGGAGAGGCCAAATCAGATTGGCCCCGCCGATGGTCTGTCCAGAGGAAGGGGCCAATCAGCACCCTTCCTCATCCCGGACAGGGCCCGCCCTAACTCCTCCCCCTAAGCACTTATGGCTTTATTTAGTCCGCGGCGCGGCGGGGTTAGGATGTTATCTGAGTCTTTAGCAGGCTTTAGTACTCTATAATGAGATCCTTGCTTGCAAACCCCAAAACAAAATGAGAAATATCACTGACAGCATAGTATAGCTTGCAAAAGTCATAAGTTGTAAAATGTTTACACACATTTTATTAGCAGTTTGATTGTTTCACAGGCCCTTGAGGCATGATTAAATTTTTAAATGGTAAGGGGGGGAAATTACCTTGACTTTAGTTTTATGGTAAAGTGTTATAGCAGGCCTTAAAGCACCTGAAAATTCATGGCACAGAAGACAGCATCCCTTTTTTGGTAGTACGGAGTTAAAGCTCATTCTAGAAGAAATCAAAATAAATGTTAAACTGCTCAGATAAAAGTGAAAAAGGTCTTCTCCCAATTGGAAAAGGAGTGTCAAAATGGTATTAATGCAAATGGTATTAATGCAATTAATTAGTAATGCTAATATCAAATTATGGGTATGGGTAGCCTGAAGATAAAAAGACTGCAGGGAGACATGAACATGCTCAATAAAAATGAAGGACTGTTACATAGAACAGGACAATGACTTATTCTCTGTTTCTCTAGAGAGTAAGATTAGACTGAATAAACTTACGTTTTTTGGTTGAGTCTTAAGAGTACATTCTGAGGGATGAGAGCAATTCACTTCTAGAACCAGTTACTGGGAGGGGAGCTTCCCCTTTAGAAGGTTGTAAGCAGAGGCTGGGCAACCATCTATCAAGAATGCTTTTACGTGGAGCTCCTAAAATAAGCAGCAGGTTTAGCCAGATGGCCAAGAAGACCCCTTCCAACTGTATGTCTGTATTTTTATAGTTCTGTAGAAATGCTGAAGGGAAAAAAGAGCTTACAGCATTTATGCTACTTTTTGCAAATGTTCAATTTCTTTTAATTTAACTTTTTTCTTCCCCATGGCTACTGGTTTTGTAGACTCATGTGTACATGTTGTAAATCTGCTGATGGACCCAGAATGTAGAGAACTGACACAAGTTCTTTAGATATTAACATGGACCACAACTTTATTGAATTCAAAGGGAGTTGCAATTTACAGAATAATTAACCTTGCAACATTAATACACTGAGGGTGATAAATGAGCAGGATGTAGATGAGTCAGGCCTCCTCAGTATAAGCAACCCTGATTATCTTAGTGAGTTCATGCTGGCTCCAAACCTCTGAACAGACTTCAGGACTGTTCATACTCCTCCTTGCCAAACCCTAACAGGTGTCAGTGGAGGGCATACCAGAAAAAATGGTGCAAGGAAATAGAAGATGATACACAAATTAATAGTGATGGCTATAATTTACAACAAGAATGAGCTTTGCGAAGAACCAGCCCTTGATAACACCGCCACAGCCCTGGTGGGCCCGTGCCAAAATGCATATGACTCTGCCACAGGTGAACTTTTGGCCAGGTGTGACACTGAGCCAGTCTTGCAACTCTTCTGCAGTTGCTTGTATCTGATACACCAGTGTATCTGAGAGACCGCCTCCCTGCCTATACCCCCAGAAGAGCTCTACACTCCGCCACCTCCAACAGGCTACGGATCCCTGGCCATAAAGAGGCATGTCGGGCCTCAACAAGGGCCAGGACCTTTTCAGTCCTGGCCCACACCTGGTGGAATGAGCTCCCCGAAGAGATCGGGGCCCTGCCGGAACTTCCACAATTCCACAGGGCCTGCAAAAAGGAGCTCTTCTACCAGGCATTTGGTGGGGCCGACTGACCCATAACATCTACAGGTGGTTCCCCATACTAAGGGACCGAACCTACTGAGGAGAGATTGTCAAGTTATTGTTGAAGTGTTGTTCTAATTATTACAGTTGATGTGTTGTTGTTATTGTTATGCTGTTATATTGATTTTGATAGTGTTCTATGTGAATGTTCAAAAATGTTTTCTGTAAACAGCCCAGAGCCGTAGGGAAGGGTGGTATAAATAAATAAATAAATAAATAAATAAATAAATAAATAAATAAATAAATAAATAAATAAATAAATAAATAAATAAATAAATAAATAAAACCACTGTGAGGACAAGAAAGTGAAATTATTATTTATTTATATAATTATAACAGATGATGAAGAGGGGGCTGAACTGCTTAACTCCTATTTCTCAGTCTTCTCTTGTGAGGGAAATAGTGATCAATGTGGCAAAAGCCTAACATAACACGGGGGACAGGACTGGTGGCCTAGGATCACTGTTGGAGCAGTCCACAGACACCTAGTTTCTTTAAATGAAAGAAAGTCTTCTGGGCCAGATAAACTGCATCCAAGGGTACTAATCCTATCCAAGGATTCTGTGAAGGCAAAGGGGTGGCAGGTTAGGGTAGATGAACGATTGGGATGTGAGTGTCCTGCATAGTGCAGGGGGTTAGACTAGATGGGGTCCCTTCCAACTGTAGTATTCTATGATTCTATGATTCAAGAAGAATGAAGTTTCTGTCGTAGCAATGTTTAGCTTGCTGTCTGTCATGCAAAGTACACCAGGGAATGAGAGTTTTCTGCTGATGGATGGATAAAATGAATATAATGAATAAAAGTGGAAATGTACACATTAGATATTACAGCAGAAAGTGGGGAAAGAAAACTCTCTTGAGGATTTGCCAAGATATTTTTGTGATAACTTCTTTAGTCACTGCTGCCTGTCAATCATTCTTTTCATCTTCACCTGTTAAATTTCCCCCCTTTTCAGGTATGGACTTGATTAATTAATTAATTTACTCTAGCTATTCATCTGTAAATTTTGGAGACTGATTATATTGTGACTTAAGCTTCTGGAATGCTGAGGAATCCCAGGAAATTAGTAAGAAAGACTTCAAAGTGTAGGTAAATAGTAGGAGGGGATAAGGGACTATTTCTAGTTATTCATTCTTGGTTTTATTTACCAAATTCCAGTTGGGTCCCATGATTCTTTTGGGGAGGTGCACCATTTTCTGTTTTCTTACTCTAAATGTTTCCCCTTGAGCAATGTATAGAGTTTTACTGGGTTTATTTAATTCTTGAAATTTTAAGGTGCATCCCTCTTTCCAGTGGTGGAAAGACTTCTAGGCTCCATATCTTGCAAGCAGCATGCTTTGTCCCTCAATAAGGCCAAGTGATCTCGCTTTTTTTAAATCACTCCCCTAAGAAACTTCTGTTTCCAAATACAGGCAGCCATGGTTATCTTCATGTTTTGCATGGAAGGATTAGGAGAAGCACTGATGGAATATTTTTCTCTATTCATCTGTGATCTTCAGTATGACTTCTTTAGCTTTATGGAGACCTGTTTGATGCATAGTCACTAGTTATTTGTGGAAGTTAATCAAGTTGTGGTTACAGCTATCTGAATCAGTGGTCCCCAACCTTTTAATCACCGGGGACCGTTCAAAGCTTGACAATTGTACTGAGGCCCGGCGGAGGGGAGGGGTAGTCTTTTGCCGAGGGACGTCGCTGTTGCAGCCTGAACCCCTGCTCCACTTGCTTTCCCACTTGCGCCCCTGACTTCCCACCAACCACTGGGGGCGCTGCCAGCAGCATCTGCGCAGTGCCACGTCGAGGGGGAGCCCCAGTCATGGCGGCCGCTGGAGAGCACCAAAGGTGAGCCGGTGGCAGAGTGGCAGGGCAGACCCCCAGGCAGCAGCCAGGGTGCAGGACGAGGAGGAGCCGCGGCCCAGTACGAACTGATCCATGGACCGGTACCAGTCCCCGGACCGGGGGTTGGGTACCACTGGTCTGAATGATAGATCTTAGCTCTTGCTAATTCATTGTTTTCTGGAAGTGAGGTGGTCGTTCCAGCCCGGGTACAACTGGAATATTAAATGGTTGGACTATATTTTTTAAAAGAAAATTTAAACTACATGACAAATTAAGAACAAATGTTTTTTAGTATATAAGGCACATCAGTTGGTCATTTTGATATATTGTAGCCTATTGGTAATGCTACTTACAAGTGTATTCTTTTTGGACTCAATATCCCTTAAACTACACAAAAAGAAATGGCTAAGTATTGAAGATATCCTTGCAGCAATCATTTGTCTTAGCCTGTGTATGGAATTCCTACATGCTCTAGTCTGATGTTCAGACTGCAAATCACGCAAGTGAGAAGCTGGGTGTTGAAACCAATCCAAAAGAAATCAAGTAGGACATAGCTGTCTTATGCTGGAAATGCAGATCTGATTTATTCTCAGCCAGAGCAGGAGATTTCTGAACATGTTCTGAAACCATAAGAAGCCCTTTAGTCAGAGGAGCCCTCTATACACCTACCAGGAGAAATACAAACAGTGAATATAAAAAAAAAAGTGCAGGCCTAAATTCAGAGTTGAAAAAAAAGAGCTAACAATCCTTTGGAAACATTACTGAAAAATAATTCAATCCTAGCCTGTAGATCAGGGGTAGTCAAACTGCGGCCTTCCACATGTCCATGGACTACAATTCCCAGGAGCCCCCTGCTAGCAAATGCTGGCAGGGGGCTCCTGGGAATTGTAGTCCATGGACATCTGGAGGGCCGCAGTTTGACTACCCCTGCTGTAGATTATTGAATGCATAGCAAGTAAGGATTTGAAGCCACAATATGTTCTATTTAATCCCAGTACATAGTTTTGCTAAATAGATCTCATGCCCAACCCACCTACAAATGGATTTTCATTTAGAAAATATACATATAAGGGTTGAATTCAACCACCCTACCATATGCCCATCCTTAAAGGCCCTATTTGCCAGTCATCTGGGTAGGAGTTACCCCCCCCCAAGATGGTGGCTGGGGGCTGCAGTCAGGTGTGGAAAGAAGGGAGGGGAGGATAAAACTAGTTTTATCACCAGTGCATGGGATTGTATATTTTTCTTCTGGTTTATGTAATTTTATCATTTTACCGTAAACCGTCATGAGCCAGCATGGCCTGGGAGTGGCGGCCAACAAATATAAGAAATAAATAAACAAACAAACCTTGGGTTTCTCATGAGACCCACAAATCGGGCAGCCAACGGATAGGAGGCCCCTTGAGGGAGATTATCAACATCTCCTTGACATCTGGAGAGTTCCTCAAGGGGATTAAGGAAACCATGGTTCACCCTCTGCTGAAAAAAAACATATCTGGACATGTGGGACCCCGCCCTGTCTCGCATCTTGTTTCTAGGGAAGGTAGCCGAACGGGCTGCAGCAGACCAGCTCCTTGTTTTCTTGGAGGAAACTTTGGCCATACCAGTCTGGCTTCATCCTGGCCATGGGGTGGAGACCATGCTGGTCCCCTTGACAGATTATATCCTTGCCAGCTGGATAGAGGTGGTTCCACCATTCTTGTGCTATTAGACCTGTCGGCTGTATTTGATGTGGTCAACCATGAGTTATTGGTTCACAACCTCACCTGGAGCGGTATTAGGGGGACTGCGCTGCAATGGCTGGTCTCCTTCCTCCAGAACCGGGCACAGAGGGTTGCAGTGGGGGATGAACTATCGCAGCTATCCCTAACCCCCGGTCCGGAGACCGGTACCGGTCCATGGATCAGTCAGTATCGGGCCACGGCTCCTCCTCAGCTGCTGCCTCGGGGACTGCCCTGCCACTCTGCCACTGGCTCACCTTTGGTGCTCTCTGGCGGCTGCCATGGCTGGGGCTCCCCCTCCACATGGCACTGCATAGTTGCTGCTGGCAGCGTCCCCCAGTGGGCGGCAGGAAGTCAGGGGCATCGGCGGAAAAGCAAGCGGAGCAGGGGCTCAGCCCCCCCCCCCGGACCTCAGTAAAATTGTCAAGTGTTGACCAGTCCCCGGTGATAAGAAAGTTGGGGACCACTGAACTATCGGATCCCTGTGAGCTCTCTTGTGGAGTTCCACAGGGGGCGGTGCTCTCCCCCATGCTTTTTAACATCTACATGTGCCCTCTGGCCCACCTGGTCCGGGGTTACGGGCTGGGGGTGTCACCAATATGTGGATGACACCCAGCTTTATCTCCTAATGGACGGACGGACGGACTCCCCCCCCCCCCCCCAGATACATTCACCAGTTGTTTGGAAGCAGTGGCTGGTTGGCTCAGGCAGAGTCGCCGAACCCCTCCAAGGCTGGGAAGAAGGGGACAGGATCAGGAACCACGTCTCCCATGGAATAGAGGAAGTTAAATGAATAGGTTAGAAGGGAATGACAATAAAGCCCAAATGGATAGGTAGTGATTATTGACATATTAGTTGGTTGTATGGCTGAGGCAAATGAAACTCTGATGACTGGAAATACTGTGGGGCTAAAGGCGGCCCCAAGTTGGGTGGGGATCTGATGCATAACTGCATATATGGCAGTGGGAAGAGACTAGACAATAGAAAGAGTATGAGAGTGAGCAACTCTGGGCTCCCCAGGATCACTCAGAATATGGACACACTCCACTGCCTTTCTAACCTCCATCCCATACCAAGAAATGCGGGGGGAGAGACTAAGGGTTGTAACCCACCTCTGTAATTGATGTTGTGTAATGCCAGGTCCATCTGTGAAGGTATTGTTTCCTGTTTATAGGATCCAGAATCTTCTCTCTTCAGAGTCTCTGCACTGATGCCTGCATTTGTAGACTGTGAAAAGGCATGACGGAATTACTTCCCGAGGAAAGTGAGACACATCATGTCTGAGATGGCCAGAGAGAAGGGTGGGATCCAATCTGAATCTACCAATGACTGAGTTTGAAGGCTAATCCTCCACCTGTGGATCCAAGATTGGAGGTTTGTGACAGCCCATTTGTAATGCTGTGACTTTCCTTTCCACTATATTGAAGCAAGCAGGGATGAACAGATCTCAGCCCTGTGTGCTGACAAGAACTTATGCCTGCCTATGGAACAACAGCCAGAAGGATTTGGCGTTTCTTTTCCAGCCCAATTGTTATTGTTGCCACTAATTCCTTTTGACATCACTCTACACCTTGTTTATGAACTTGTTCTCTATCTGCTAGCTTTATAGCATCGGCCAAGTGACAAGAGCCCAAATTACCTATGGTTTTTGTTTTCTCCCTGTTTACTCTCTGAAGTCCTGTGTGGCAGGGAAGTGAAGAAGCCCAATAAAAGAACACTATGCATATTATTTCATGGGGGGGGGGGTTGGCATGGGAAATTTTTATGTCTCTTGTGTTATAGTAATTGTATTTTTATCTAGTAATTGCTTTAAGTGTGTCAGTTATCCAGGTTACTATGCCAGAGAGGGAAACAAAAGTTTTTAATATAAGAGGCTTACTAAGAAAGGCGTGCAAGGGGCATCTATACTGCAAACACTGTGGCATATGAACCTCTTTTAATCCTTCATTGGGAAGTTTAAAGGTTTCTGTTCTATTTATATTCTACATTCTATTTGTATTTGAATTTCATTGCTTCATATGTGCTAAGTATTTAGTTAACCTATTGGGAAGCAGCTATTCCCTTCACTCACTTTTGATCTTTCTTTAGAGCTTGGTTTATAGAGTGTTTATTTAGGCAAATGTCTTTCTTTTGTATGGGATTCCCAGACTCTAATAGTACAGTACTAGTTACCACCTATGTTTACATTGTAAAAGAATCCTCTGAAGTGCATCTTGGTATTTTGGCCCAAATTGCAAATCTTTCCTATGGTTTAGGATAAAATTGGCTTTTGAGAGTTTATAGTAATTGGCTTCATGCAAATTGAGGATGAGCATTGAAGGTAAATTTGAAAATGGACAGTTTAAATGCTCCCTGGACTAATTTGGCGAAAGTGGTGTTGCCCACCCCTGACCCAGATTTTAAACGATGCCTTAAGCGCTCCATAGTTCCACTCCCTTCAGACTGTGATCCTAATGTTTCCTTGCTCACCAAAGGAGAATATATTGCCTTGGCACTCTCAATAGTTGGAACAATTGGGGAAGTGATAAAAAATGTCCTCAACAACAATGCTGTGCCTTAGCAGAAAGCTTGAATTATACCTCCCAAGCCATACATGCCTTAAATTTGAATGTAAGGACTGTAAGAGAAGCATCTCTACGAAACAGGGCCGCCATTGACTATCTTTCGCTACAGCATGGCTTGGGATGTTCTTCTTTTGAAGGCATGTGTTGTTTTAACCTAAGTGACCACAGTGCTAAAGTTGAAGTAAAGATTAAGAAACTGCAAGAGATGGTAGATGATATTCAAATGTCCAGTGGATTCCATTTATCTTGGCTGACTAGCAGGGTGCCTAAACGAACTTTAAAATCTGTTTTTGCTTTTATTGTTGCTTCTGACAATAAGTATTAAGATTTGCTGTGCACCACAATGCTTGCCTGTTATCTTTCGACGGAATAAAGGTTGCTGTCCCCGAAAAACAAGCCCCCATGTCAGGGTCCTGACGGCTATAGTACCTCCTATCTGGGAGAGTTGAAGTGTCCCATGCTGGTAGGCTCTGGGTATATTTTCGACTTGGATTTGTTCAGCTTCATGTTCTCACTAACTAGTGCTTCACTGATTCCACAGTGCATTGCTTCCTTAACAGTATAACCCAAACAAAATGAAACCTGCAGTCAATTGACTTTGAGTTGCACTTGAAATACCCTAATCTCTCAGCCATATACCCTAGCACTTCTTCCCCAATTAGAATCAATGTTTGTCTGCATCTTAGAAGAAGAAGAAGAAGAAGAAGAAGAAGAAGAAGAAGAAGAAGAAGAAGAAGAAGAGTTGGTTCTTATATGCCGCTTTTCCCTACCCGAAGGAGGCTCAAAGCGGCTTACAGTCGCCTTCCCATTCCTCTCCCCACAACAGACACCCTGTGGGGTGGGTGAGGCTGAGAGAGCCCTGATATCACTGCCCGGTCAGAACAGTTTTATCAGTGCCGTGGCAAGCCCAAGGTCACCCAGCTGGCTGCATGTGGGGGAGCGCAGAATCGAACCTGGCATGCCAGATTAGAAGTCCGCACTCCTAACCACTACACCAAACTGGCTCTCACTTAAGCACTGTGTTGTTTCCTCGGAGCCCCTCTCTCAGTGGGCCCACCTTGCACCAATTTCTTCTGAGAGCCAGTGTGGTCTACAGGTTGCAGTGCTAGACTAGAACCTAGGAGAAAAGGTTCAAATCCCCATCCTGATGTGGAAGCTTGCTAGGTGATGTTGGGCCACTCATCTGCCTTCAGCCTCACTTCCCCCCAGGGTTACAGTGAGTGCAATTTTGTAATGTGGTCTCGGGTGCCGCGACCATGTCAAAAACCAGCCTGGACATCCAGTAGCGGAACATCAATGGCTGATTTGATACAGTTCTGGATGATCTTCAATAAGATTTTACTTGCGTTGGAGATCAGGGCTATAGTTCGATAGTTTGAGCAGAAGCGAGCATCACCTTTCTTTAGTACTGGGATAAGAACGGACCTTTTCCAGTCTATTGGTCATGTGCCAGTTTCCCAGACTTTTTGGCATAATGCTGTGATTGCTGCTGGTGGAACGGATCTGAGTAGTTCCACTGGAATGGTATCTATGCCAGGAAACTTATTATTTGGGAGCTGTTTCATAGCCCAGATCTCTTCTTCTTCTAGTGTAGGTGCTTCCAATTCGTGTTGGCATTGAAAAGGAAGGGTGGTGACTGAGGCACCTTGGTGTTTGCATATAATTCTTCTGCATACTGTCTCCATCGATCCTTGATGTTGGTTTGGTCAGTCAAGTCTTTTCCATTCCTGTCTTTGATGGTCACTTTATGAACAGTGAAGGTGCTCCGGACTTGTTTCACCTGAGCAAAGAGGCTTCTGGTGTGGCCTTTAGTACACGCCTCTTCCAGTCGCTTGCATCGTTGTGCCCAATACGCTTCCTTATCTTGTCTAGCAGCACGTTGAAAATCTGCATTTAGCCTCCTGAATTCATCTCTCGTGCCAGGAGCTTTTGCTGCTCTTCTTTTTTCAGCAATTTTGATGGTATCAGATGTTAACCGATTGCGTCTTCTTTCCAGCTTTTTATATGGTGTATGTTCTAAAGCAGCTTCTATGATATTAGACTGAAATTCTTGCCATAATTCCTAAGGTAGCTTCTCAGTAGTATCAAGCAACTCAAATTTGTTCTTCACTTCTATGGCATATGTTGGTGACCTCAAACTTCTTTGGAGGTACATTTTTTCTTGATATTATGTAATCCAATTTTCTACTTGGCTACCAACAGTTCATAATCAGAGCCACAATCTGCTCCAGGGAATGTTTTTACAGCTAGAATGGAACTCCACCATCTCTGACTGCAAAGGATAAAATCAATCTGATTACAGTAAATGCCATCTGGAGATGTCCAGGTGTATAAACGACATGTTGGTTGTTCAAAGAGGGTGTTATAGTCAGTTTGTTTTCTTGACAGAACTGGATAAGTCTGTCACCAGCTTCATTTCGCTTACCTAGTCCAAACCTAATGCAGATGCCCTGATGATTTCCAACTTTGGCATTGAAATCCCCAGTATCGTATATCATGTCCTTTTGAGGCACCTGTTTAATTGTTTCATGCACTTTACCATAGAAATTATTGATTTCATTTTCCTCAGCAACTGTGATTGGTGCATACACTCGTACAACAGTTGTGTTCACTGGCTTTCCTCGAATTCGGATGGACATAATTCAGTCATTTCATAATTCGGTGCTTTCCACTGCACGAGCTGCCATCTTATCCGCAATAAAGGCCACACCATTTCTTCTGATACTGTCGTGACCAGAGTAGTAGACTGTGAAGTCTTCAGATGGAAAGTGACCATTTTCTGTCCAGTGTAGTTCACTGCCGGCGAGCAGACTGATGTTGAGTTGGGTCATTTCTGATTTCACAATATCCAATTTTCCTTGTGACATTCCATGCACATTCCATGTTGCAATCCTTCTGGGGTTTTTTTTTGGCTCATGCCTCTGTGTTCTTTGTAGACTACACTTTGTAGGCTACATTGGCATCTAGGTGTCCATAAATGCCCAGGTTACTGGCAGAGAGCTGTCACCCTTCCCCAGTGGCTGTTCAGTACTTCGTGGCCTGGGGGGGCCTACCACTCCATACAATGGGTGGCAAACTTTCCATAGAATTTTCTTGGCAAGAAAAACGGGGTGGTTTGCCAGTTCCTTCCCCGTGCCTCTGTAATTGGCCCACAGGCTGTGAGCTCCGCAGTTCACCCCCTCACCACGCTGAGGAGTACAGTAGGATTTCAAGGGGTTTTTGGTAATAATAAAACTAAAAAGATATAAGCTTCTTCCTTTGCTTTGGTAATAATAAAATGAAATATATAAGCTTTTTTCCTTTGCCTTTATGGAACAAGGGCCCTTTTAATAAATACAGAGAATGCAAAGGTGACTGAAAAACTCAAGCACCTATAAAAGGAGGAAGGGAAGTTAAATTTTCAGCAATCCTATTAGAGCTTCTGAAAATTAGTAATCTACAAAAGACATGCATAAAGCTCTGAGATAGAAAACAACCTAATATATCAGGAATAAATTAACATAAAAGCTCTCTCAGGATGTTCTAAGGAAGAATAATGAATGTATGTATGGGGAGGGAGTAGAATTCCAATGACAAGCTTTATTCCTGACCTATTTTATTTATTTACTTAATTTATACACCACTTTTCTTCCCACTGGGACCCAAAACAGCTTACATGGTTCTCCATTTTATCCTCAGAAGAGTGCTCTGGGAAAGGACCATAAAAGCCTAACCCTATACTGATGTCAGAAACTGGAAGTTTCAACTCAAAACAGAAGCAATCTCAAAATCAAAATTCAGTCATATCCTGCAATTTGGATCAGAGTTGAGTCCTGAAGCAGGCTAGCTAAAAGCCCACTTTGGTATGCAGAGGAAGCAAAACACAAGATTATTTTTAAAAAAGAAATAAAAAAAACTGATAAATGAAATGGAAGAATTTAATATTAGCCAAAGCCTTATTAAGTGTTCATCTTTGCAGATGAAGACCCTGAAAACATTAATTTCTTCAAACCTTGAAGTCATAAAACTGCAAAACAGTAAGTAGGTGCGTAATTTCCTCTTAAGGAAACTGTAAATCTCTGATTTCCAGATGGGGGTTCATGATTTTCCTGTCCAGTACACTGAGTGGTTTGAAGCTGTATTCTTCTTAAACATGCAAAGTACATATTACTCAGTTGCCTTTACTAGCTTTATATAATTCTTAATAAATAAAACAATTCATTATTACTTTTTTATTAGACTAAGAAGAATTAATTTTATTTCTCTTTCTTTCTCCCTTCTGGTCGAATCTCTGTCTGTCTCCTTACTTTAGCTGGATCCTTCATCTTTATTATGTCTCCTTATGGGGCTGCAAGATACTTCTAAATCAACTGGATAATTAAGGTCTGCTCCCATGCATCACTGCACAAACAAGAAAGCAATCAGATAAGATACAACCGTTGTTCACTACCACAAGGTTATACCTGTGATGTCACAAGCAATGTCAAAATGTTTCCTTGGAGGTAGTTTAAGTATAAAAGTCACCAGAATCTTGCAGATTTCACCAGAGGCTAGATTACTGCAACAAACTAAATGTGGAGCTGCCCTTGAAGCCACATAGGAAATTACAGCTGCTTCAAAATGTGACAGCTTGTTTTTTATGTCTGCTTGCCAGGTCATGTTTTGGCTGCTTTGAAACATCTACGCTGTTTGTTTATGAGTTCAATTCTAGATGCTGATTCTTACTTTCAAAACCATTCCTGTTGTGAAGACCCACATAATTGGGTCCCCATCCTTCCCTTTATAAACCCATTTGGCAGCTTCACTTATCCAAATGCTTTTTTCCTGTCTGTTCCTTCCACATAACTGTTTGTATCTACTCTTACTTGGTCACAAGTCCTTTTAGCTGTGGCCCCAGGTCACCTGGAACAGCTTACTTAAGAACATCAGAAAGGCACTGTTATTTAGAATGGTTGCTAAATCTATATTGTTTTGGGGAAAATATTTGGATCTGCTGGCTCAACACCCTAGGGGCACATAGGAGTAAAATTAAGAAGAGATTGTCATAGAGATTTTCAGAATAATGATTTTTTGCCTCCTTACCAGTTGTCAATCACTGATGTAAAACTGGGCTGAACTTTCCTTTAATGGGCACAGCTGACTTGTTCTGTCAGAGATTCTACCCTCTAACTGGCCATTTTTGCCTTTCTCATTAGGCTATGGAATCTGTCAGACAGTAAAAACCAGGGACAAGGAGAGTGGAGGCAAGGAAAAAGAGAAGGATCCTGCAAACTGAATGACAAGATCAGCTGAGAAACCAGTGATTTGGAAGAACAGAATCTCTCTCCAAGACAAGAAAGTGACATTGCCTTTTGCACAACAGTGTCTGATCTGGTTGTGACAAAAGAAAGAATCTCAGTTTCTGTTGCTATATTTATCTCCTACCATATGCTTAGGAGCATAAAATCCAAGCACTGGATGCCAACAATAATTACAGAGAGTGTTTAGAAAGACTTAACTCCTGTCTACACAACCCTGCCCTAATCATGTTTTGAGGTGTGGAAATGAGGTTACTACACTGAAACACCAGACCAGACCACCCTCTATCATAGTAAGGCCTTTTCAGTAGAGACCCCAGAGATGCAGAACAGTAGAAACATTATTCTCTGGAAGATTTTCCTAGGTTCGTTTTACCAACGATTTTGAAAGCATTTGCAGTATTTTTATTTAATTCACAATGACTATTGATTTATCTACATCTGTTGGATCTTGATTGATAGAATTTTATAATTGCTGCAGCAATAATCTCTCATGTTCTAAAACAAAGATTGTGATTTGGGTGAATCAGGCACACAGACCTATAGAGGTGGTCGATTTGGGCTGGTTTTGAGTGATCCATCTCCAAAACAAGTCCGATTCTTGTACTTTTTGCCCAAAACACTCCAAAATGCACATGCCTAGGGTGGGTTCATTGAGGCCAGACCCAAATCTGAATCAACAGTCTGCCTGGAAGCTCATTAGGTGGCCTTGGTCAGTCATACCTTCTCAGTTTTGCCTACTACACAGGTTTCTTGTTAAGATAAAAAGGAGGAGAGGAGAATAATGTAATATACCTTGAGTCCCCAGTGTGGAGAAAGGTATTTCATATATATATATATATATATATAGTAAATAAATATAGTTGGATAGGTAAAAATTGGCACGAAGATGGTTGAGAAGGACAGAAGAAGGCAAAGAAAGGGGAGAGGATATGGGGGTTGTAAGGATGAAGAAAAGAGGAAATATGGTATGAAAGAGAATACAGGAGAAAGTGAGATGTTTCTCTCTCCACAATTCCTTGCAACTGGTCCTAGCTCAGGAGGATATCACATAACTGAGACATAGCGTTGAATTCTTCCAAAATTATAATTGATCTCTAGACTACAAAGATCACTTCCACTGATGAAAATCTCCAATTCAGAGGGCAAGCTCTTTAGTACACTATACATTCCCAGTGAAATCCCTTCCCCAGATCCTGCCTTTATAAGCATATCCACCAAAGCTCCTGGAATTCCTCAGGCCAGAGTTTGCAAATCTAAATGGTATAAGACTCAAGATATGTATCAATTTTCCTACAGCAGCTTTCCTTCAGAACTAGCCCTCCCCTCCCAATGATCCTTTTCAATTCACACAGAGCTAGTTAATATTTTCAGCCCCCCCCCCCCAATGATTTGGAATGCGACTGAACTTATATGACAAAATGAGGCATACCTTCTTAAGAAGTTTCCAGAACTTTTTCCTTTCTTTAATGCCCATTCAAACTTCTCCCCCTTCTCATACACATCATTAATGTCCTTTCATTTGAAATAGCAGCTTCACCACTTCTCCTTCAAGCATAGCATTATGTGTTTCATCCCCATTCAAACCTTCTGATGTGATTTTTGAAACTGTCATACAATTCACAGAGTCTCTTTGTTATTTTATTCAGCAATGCAAAAGTCAGTATGGAGCACAGATAATACATGTTTTGTTCTTTTGACAACTATTCATTTCCAGGGAGCATGCAAATGTGTGGGCTTGTGTAGACAGAAGAGATGCAATCAAGCTATATTTAAAATGGAACACAATTTAGCAAGCTTTGATTGACGTGGCAGTATCTTATAATCCTGTTAGCATGGGACATAATTAGAACCTATGGAGAAAATCAATAAGCAAAGTTCAATTTGCCATGGGTGCTATTGGACAGGTGTTGATTTGAATTCCACTTTTAAGACATTTCATATATAAATGTGGACTACAAACATCAAGTCATTAAAAGTCCATCCCTACAGTGAGCTGCATATTGTGTTTGCATGTGTGTTGACATATCGACAACTATAGATAGAATAAAACTTGGCACATTGGTGTTTTTTAAATGTGTACAATTGTTGGCCCTAGAATGTAGAATGATGTAGTATAGTCATGGCACATCAGAACTCAGAAACTAAGCAGGGTTGGTACTTGAAGACCACCAAAGAAGACTCTGCAGAGTAGGCACCACTTTTTTCACTTGTCTTGAAAACCCCTTGCTGGGATTGTCATAAATCAGCTGCAACCTGATGGCATATAGAATCATAGAATCATAGAGTTGGAAGGAATGTCTTGGGTCATCTAGTCCAACCCCTTGCACTATGCAGGACACTCACAGCCCTATCACTCATCCGCTGTAACCTGCCACCCCCTTGAGCCTTCACAGAACCAGCCTCTCCGTCAGATGGCTATCCAGCCTCTGTTTAAATATTTCCAAAGATGGAGAACCCACCACCTTCCAAGAAAGCCTGTTCCACTGAGAAATTGCTCTAACAGACAGGAATTACTTCCAATTTCTTTTGAATTAATTTCATCCCATTGTTTCTGGTACATCCCACCTGGGCAAAAGAAAATAACTCTGCTCCATCCTCTATATGGCAACCTTTTAAAAACTTGAAGATGGTTGTCAGATCCCCTCTCAGTTGCCTCCTCTCCAGGCTAAACAGACCAAGCTCCCCCCAACCTTACCTCATATGTCATGGTCTCCAAACCCCTCACCATCTTTGTTGCCTTCCTCTGGACACAATCCAGTTTGTCTACATTCCTCTTCAATTGTGGTGCCCCAAACTGAACACAGTACTCCAAGTGAGGACGAACCAGAGCAAAGTAAAGCAGTATCATCACCTCCCGTGATCTGGACATGATACTCCTCTTGATACAGCCCAAATACCATTTGCCTTTTTAGCCACCGAGTCGCACTGCTGACTCATGTTCAATGTATGGTCTACTAAGACTCCTAGATCCTTTTTGCACATGCTACTGCCAGACAAGTCTCCCCCATCCTATATTGGCGTATTTGGTTTTTCCTACCTAAATGCAGAACTTTACATTTGTCCCTACTGAATTTTCTTTTGTTCAGTTTAGCTCAGTTCTCCAACCTATCAAGATCATCTTGTATTCTGATTCTGTCTTCTGTTGTGTTTGCTATCCCTCCCATTTTAGTATTGTCTGCAAATTTAACAAGTACCCCCTCTAATCCCTCATCCAAATCATTTATGAATATGTTGAACAACACAGGCCCCAGGACAGATCCCTGGGGCACTCCACTTATCACTCTTTTCCAAGAAGATGCTGAATCATTAACAAGTACCCTTTGAGTACAATCTGTCATCCAGTTATTGGTCCACCTGACAGAAGTAGGATCCATACCTTATTTTACCAACTTGTGAACAAGAATATCATGTGGAACCTTATCAAAAGCTTTACTGAAATCCAGATAAACTATGTCCACAGCATTTCCCTGATCCAGCAAGGTAGTCACACAAATGGTGTGTACACAAATAGTTGGTAACTTTGCAGTTTGGAGAGAACTGTAACTCTGAAACATTTAAATGCCTTAGACTCATAGAAAACTGGAAAAAATGTAATTCCTGAATATTTACTGTATATTTACTGATTCACGAAATACTGATATTTTGGGGGGCCAATAGTCCCGATTCCAAAGATACCAGGGTATTCTTGCACACCCCTAGTAGGTTTGTGTTTCTAATCCTGGTACACTAAAGATAAGACAAATGACTTTCCATTCTCCATTAGAATGACCTTTTCTTACCACATATTCAAATTCTTATATATGGGATGACAACCATAACTTATCCCACCTGTTCCTCGACCTTCTGACTCACCTTGAGAAATGGGGCTATGATATGAAATGGGCAGTAGGTGCATCAAGTTATTTTAATTCCCATTCCGGCGTATACCATTTTAGGCATAATCAGTATGATGATTATCCTTTATATTATCATGCAATTGCTGCCAAAAAAAAATAATAAAACCCATGTCTACTTGGTTTCTATGAAAGCCTCTATAGTTAACTGGAGTTAATGATCCCCCAAGTTAAAAAATCAGCAGTGTTGTGTTAATTTATAATTATTGGCTGTTGTGAACAAGTAATTGTTTTGACGGCAGGCCAAACTGGATGGTGTTTAAATAATTAGGAAATAGCTATAGCCCTGTTAATTGGGGGGGGGGGGTCAGGGGATTTCACTGAATCCACTGGACTAATTTTTCTAACGAGTTTCCACAAGACAGGAAGAATTCCTGGTATTAATGCATACTTTAAACCAGGGGTAGTCAAACTGCGGCCCTCCAGTTGTCCATGGACTACAATTCCCAGGAGCCCCTGCCAGCATTCGCTGGCAGGGGCTCCTGGGAAATGTAGTCCATGGACAGCTGGAGGGCCGCAGTTTGACTACCCCTGCTTTAAACTGTCGTATTGAAGTCCTGCTTAAAATGTGCAAGAACAGATTTACTCTCTTTGCTTATTTTGTTGTAGAATAAATCTTTGTTGGTCTTAAAGGTTCCACTGGATTCTGATTTTGTTTATTGTGCTGCTTCAGACCAACACGGCTACCCAATTGAATCTATCATTAGAGAGTGAAGCTGATTGTGCTGTGAAAGCATCTGCACAATCAGCAAAGTCAAATGAAGGGCTTCTCCTGCCCCAGCCCCCGCCAGTTGGTTCTTATCAGCTTTTCCATAGGTGAAGATGGGAGGTGGGGCCACCAAAAAGACTAAGCTGGTCCAAACTCTTACTGGGAATGCTGCAAGAATAAGAATGGGAAGGTATCAAGATAAAAACTCGATAGGATCCAACAAGGAGATTATAACACTTCTGGCTACAGGGAGTGAATATTTAAATATCCAATAAAATTAAGAAAGTGTAAATCAGAGGGAAAGATTTCCAATCATCCTGCTTAATGACACAAACCTTTTTTTTATTTACAGGACATCTTCCTTCTGTGGAGAAGTACTCAAATATGCAACTATATACCATGCAAAGGTAGTTTACAGTTATGGAATTTAAGAAACTCCTGATTTTTCTGGATATATAAAGATCTCTAACAGAGGTTTTTCTGAACCCATCATCTGTATTAAAGCGTTCCCATATCAACCTAGGAGCTTAATTGATTGCAGTGAAGATTAAGGTAGACCTGGTTCCACTTGGAGATTTATTGGTTAAAAAATCCAAGATGGATTTTTCTCCCAGAAAGGTCAATAAAGATTTTCTGGCATTTACAAGCAGTAAGGAATCCCACCACATAATCACACTTCAGAGTTAGATGAATATCAGCAAGATAGGAACTGTAAATATAGACACACATACCCCTTCAACAGATACTACAGGCTCAAAAATGAACAGCAAAGAGAAAGCATTTGTCCTGGGAAATGTTTCAAAATCTATAGCATTGCCTATGATTTAAATCCAGCTCTCGAGACCATAAAGATGGCTGAAAACTACGACCAGAAAAGAGATTATTTCAACACTGGGGCTGCAAATACTGATTTAACAAGCATCCTATTTAAATGTTAAACCACATAATCACTTGGAAGGGAATAAATAACCTAGATCACTTTTGCAAAGCACACTGGGACTAGGAATCTGATATCTGCTGAATATTTAATGCTGGTTTACCATATAAAAAACATAGCCCCAAACAACATGATGATCAGTGTCAAGCAAGCAAGACAGAGGGAGCAACTTTCAAAGCAGCTGTTAGAGAAAATTATTGCTTTGTTGGCCCTCTAAGCAGGACCATATTTTCTCCCTTTTCTCTCATTTGACTTGTATAGAATGGTCAAGAGTGGCAGACCAAAGTCCTCCTACTTTGAACTGAGGTTGGTAGATCAAACTTGTATATGTTTCATTCTGATTCTGGGAGTTGAATATTGGACTCAGTTGGGGGAGCTTGGTCTGTTTAGCTTAGAGAGGAGACGACTGAGTGGGGATCTGATAATCATCTTCAAGTATTTAAAAGGGTGCCATATGGAGGATGGAGCAGAGTTGTTCTCTCTTGCCCCAGAGGGACAGACCAGAATGAATGGGAT
This sequence comes from Paroedura picta, assembly GCF_049243985.1. Lineage (NCBI taxonomy): Eukaryota > Metazoa > Chordata > Lepidosauria > Squamata > Gekkonidae > Paroedura > Paroedura picta. Next base: position 23,893,875 of record NC_135381.1, on the reverse strand, counting down.
GAAAATAATTCAAAAGAAATCTAAACATCCAGAAGTAGTTCCTGACAGTTAGAGCGGTTTCTCAGTGGAACAGGCTTCCTCAGGAGGTGGTGGCAGGTTACAGTAGATGAGCAATTGGGATGTGAGTGTCCTGCATAGTGCAGGGGGCTGAACTATCAGGGGTAGTCAACCTGTGGTCCTCCAGATATTCGTGGACTACAATTCCCATGAGCCCCTGCCAGCAAACACCGACAGGGTCTCCTGGTAATTGTAGTCTATGAACATCTGGAGGACCACAGGTTGACTACGCCTGAACTAGATGACCCATGAGGTCCCTTCCAACTCTATTATTTTTTGATTCTATGATTCTATGATTCATGAAGAATGAAGCTTCTGTCATAGCAATGTTTAGCTTTTTATAAGACTCTCATACAAAGTACACCAGGGAATGAGAGTTTTCTGCTGATTGATGGATAAAATGGATATAATAAATGAAAGTTGAAATGTACACATTAGATATTACAGCAGGAAGTGGGGAAAGGAGAGTCTCTTGAGGATTTGCCAAGATATCTTATACATTTAATTATTTTGTGATAACTTATTTAGTCACTGCTGCCTGTCAAACATTCTTTTCATCTTCACCTGTTAAATTTCCCCTTTTTTTAGGTATGGACTTGATTAATTAATTTATTTACTCTAGCTATTCATCTGCAAATTTTGGAGACTGATTATATTGTGACTTAAGCTTCTGGAATGCTGAGGAATCTCAGGAAATTAATTAAAAAGACTTCAAAGTTAAGGTAAAAAGTGGGAGGGGATAAGGGATGATTTCTAGTTATTAATTCTTGGTGTTTTATTTAGCAAATTCCAGTTTGGTCCCATGATTATTTTGGGGAGGTGCGCCATTTTCTGTTTTCTTACTCTAAATGTTTCCCCTTAAACAATATATAGAGTTTTACTGGTTTATTTAATTCTTGAAATTTTAAGGTGCGTCCCTCTTTCCAGTGGTGGAAAGACTTCTAGGCTCTATCACTTGCAAGCATCATGCTTTGTCCCTCACTTTTTTGTAATTCCTCCCCTAAGAAACTTCTGTTTTTAAATACAGGCAGCCATGGTTATCTTCATGTTTTGCATGGAAGCATTAGAAGAAGCACCAATGGAATATTTTTCTCCATTCATCTGTGATCTACAGTAAGACTTCTTTATCTTTATGGAGATCCCACTGCCCCAAGGCCAGCCATGGATCCCAAGACCCCTTCCAGGATTACTCCTCACCAAGCCTCCACAGGTCAGCAGGAAAGGCCTCCGGGTCCTGGCATGCTCCTGGGGTGAGGTGAGGTGAGGTGAGAACAACGGGCACCCTGTGAATGAGATAGAGCATATAATATCTCATTCTGAGCTCCTGCAATGTGCCTAGCCATAAATTTTATGTTATGCATCAAGCATAGGAGCACAAAGCGACTGACCAACCTCATAACCTGTTCAGACCGGGAGATCTGTTTGTTGACAACGTGTACCACTTTTCGGTTGTTGCGCCAAAATCCTGGTTTGCCATTCTGTGATGCCACAATGCAATGGCTACTACAATCAGGAACAGCTCAAGTAACATCAAGTCCCTGAGGACCTCCCCTCTCCAATGAGCCAGCCACTGCTGTGCACACCACCTGTCATGAAAGATAATCTTAAACCCATGGCCCCCAGCAGCATCAGCATGCACCTGGAAGGCCGTGTCCAAATCCAGGGGCACATGCCAAATAGCAACCCCATTGAATTGGCGCAAAACGGAAAAACGCTTGTGATACCCTCAGGTCCTCTTTGATGCTTACTGTTAGCCAAACCTGATGTTTGGGGGACTTAATGCCAGCAGTAGCCCTGGCCAAACTGGCACAGAAGGTCTGACCTGGAGCCACCACCTGACAAGCAAAATTCAGGTCGCCGAGGAGCACTTGCAGCTCCCGCAAGGTGACCTTACTCCTGCCCAAGAACTGGTCCAAGAGGGAAACCAATTTCGCCAGCTTGTCCACAGGCAAGCTGGACATGCCCTGGACTGAATCCAGCAAAATGCCCAAGAAGAAAAGCTGGCTAGCTGGCTCTTCTATCTTCTTTTGTGCCAGGGGAACCCCAAGCCAGCTAGCCAAGTGCTGGAAGGCTTGCAACCTAGATAGACACGAAGGGGATCCAACAGGGGAACCACAAACAGGAAGTCATCTAGATAATGAGTGACCTTGGTAAAACCCCTTCCTTTCGCACCGTCCATTACATGAAGGTGCTAAAGGCCTCAAAGGCTGCACAAGCAATGGCAAAGCCAAAAGGCTTATTGAATATCATACTTGGCCATTAGGGCCACAACGCTGTATGATTGCAACAGCTGAATGAAACAATGCATGGCGAACTGAGCACAGTTCAGGCGCTATGACATCATTGACTGACAAACCAGGGGGGTGGGAGAGAAGATGTATTAGCTGGAATTGATCAATTATCCCAGCCAATGAGTCAAATCAGAAGCTTGGCACATCATTGCTAATGTAGTGTCCAAGACAAAAGAGATGTGAGGGATTTTTTCTGCAAAGTGGTGAGCAAAATAGCCACAGTGAGCCGTCGAGCAGTTCTACAGGCAGCATCCTAACTGGCCATTGGTTATTCAGAACAGCTCCAATATCCCAAATTGTGCAGATGTAATGCTGGTGTTAATTGTCATTTCTCTAAATGCTTTAAAATGAGCTTTCACGCAGGTCTTATTGGATTTGTCCTGGGTCTTTCTCCACTGTTGCTCTAGTTGTCTGCCTTTTCATTGCCCACAACCCCTCAGTAAATCAATTGGCTACCTTGAGTGGCTTCCCTTGGCAGGGTAATCTCTCTATTGGCTTTTAGTCTTTGGAATTCTCTCCTAAGGAACTCCAATTATGTCTACTTCATCACAGATTTAAGAGGCAAATGAACTCACTTTCATTTCACATGGCCTATGACATTGATTAATTTCATGGCATTGTAAATTAGTCACACAGATTAAAATATTTCTATCTAGTGCATTAAAAAAAGAATTGGATCCAATGAACCTTACTGTGGGTGAAAAAGAAAGGAGGGTGTTCCCTTTGACTACAAAAATAAAATAAAATAAAATAAAACAGAGAGGCTATTCTGTGCAGAACTGGATCCAGGTTTTAGGGGGGAAATCCCCCTTTTCAGACCACCAGGCTCCCCACTCAACCCTACATTTCTACCCTTGGTGCAGTGTTTAGGAGTGTGGACTTCTAATCTGATGAACTGGGCTTGATTCTGCACTCCCCCACATGCAGCCAGCTGGGTGACCTTGGGCTCGCCACAGCACTGATAGAGCTGTTCTGACTGAGCAGTAATATAAGGCACTCTCAGCCTCACCTACTTCACAGGGGAGAGGAAAGGGAAGGTGATTGTAAGCCATTTGGAGACTCCTTCTTATAGGAAAAGTGGCATATAAGAACCAACTCTTCTTCTTCTAACCTAGCCCATGTTACCCCCGCCTGTTTACATATTCTTCCAACTGCTTGCTTACCCACACTGCCTGGATGCCCTTTGCCTGACAGCAGTGGGCACTGTGTGTGGTTGGCTGAGTTACTGCTGTAGCTGGCAGGAACACTGCTGCCACACACCACATGTATGTTCTTCTCTAATGAAGCTGGCAGGTAGTGGCACCCTGGGAGTGCAGGTAGGAGTACAGTGGGCAGTAAGAAAAGCACAGGGATGGGGGGGGGATGGTGCCATTGGGCACCACCACAAGTCCTAAGACCTGGAAGCCTCCCGCTTGTGCATATGTTGACACCATCCCTAATGTTAAGGATCAAGGAGTCCACATCAAAAAAGCCATATGAGACAGGAGTTGTAAGAAGGAGGAGAACTGGTTGACATTGAGTAAGAGAGCTGGCAAGATCTGACCCATAAAATAGAAACTTAAACAAACAAAAAATCAAATATAATAATGAAAAGGGACACTTCCTGAATTGATAAGTAAAGCTTTCAGGAGAAGACCCACTGATCTACAGATGCATAATCATGCCTTTGTAATCATTACCAATTTATCTATTTCATGCCAAAGTCTTAGACCATAACTCTGTTATACAAGAAGAATTAAAAAAAATAAGATTAATTATTTTCAGTACTTTCCACATTTTAGGAAGACACATCTCAGGAGACTTCAGTGTGAAGACAGTTGTTAGCTATGAGTTATTTACCTGGCACCAATAAATAGGATACCTCTTCAATCTGTGTCCCAGTTCAAATCCTTTCTGAATAATCATCCAGGACAGTACCTTGGATATACAGGGACTTCAGTCTTCTATTAATAACATTGGCTCTTCTTTCCGGAGGATAATGGGCACTCTTAGTTGGATGGGGAAATGGATGTTCATCACACGCCCAAATGCAATTATGCATGCAGGCGCCATGCCAGCTCACAGCTACCTAATCACTTTGACATGTTTACCGCCCACACCAGCTAAATCTGATGTGACAGATCCTTCAATACTCACCATGCCATAATGAGTGTAAGTGAAATCACTCCTGAGGCTTTTCAGTATGAGGCCTGTGAGACCCATATGTTAATTCCTTCTTTCTCAATGGACATTTTAAGTGACTGCATGTCTTTAGCAACCATTCATTTGATTGGGCTTACTATTGGTTTTGACCTTAACCTGAATACAATGGCATGGGTGAGGGCATTGTGTTATGAGATGGAGCCCAGAGCCATGCACAAACAAGACACAGAATGAAGTCCTGTGCAGAGTTACCCCCTTCCAAACTTGGCTTCAATGGGTTTAGGATGGGGTAATTTTATTTATTTATTATTACTTTATTTACTTCCTTAACTGACTTCATTGGTACACTGTCTCACTCTCTTGCTCAGTCTAGTCTACTTTGCAGGGCTGTTGTGAGAATAAAATGGAAGAAAGAAGAATCATGCGAGCCGCTTTGGGTCCCCATTGAGCAGAAAGGTGGAGTTTGAGTAAAGGAAATAAATGTTGGAATGTGCCAGATCTGTAGTATACATGATTCAAAAATCATGTGAAGGTTATTCTACAGGTAACATAAGAGGAAATATGTATTTAGCTTAGTTAGAATGAGAACTTCCTGGTATTTTTCCAGAATCCTGATTGGCTCGATGAGAGGCTTCCTGCTTCTTTGAACATACTTCCCCCTGCCTGCTTGAACAGGATTCTCTCTCCGATTTGTATACTAGGTTGTTTCTCTCCTAAATAAAACTATTTTATCTTTTTAAAGCAGCTTTGGTGTGCCACATGCCCAATGCACGTCCAGACGCCCTGCCAGCCCTGCTAGAGGAGGTAGGGAATTGGGTGCTACAGTTCCCTAGACTTTTAATTCTGGGGGACTTTAATATCCAAGGCAAAGTGCCACCCTCTAGTAATGGGCTGGAATTGGTGTCATCCACGGAATAATAGAATCTTACAATCATAGAATCATAGAATTGGAAGGGATCGCCTGGGTCATCTAGTCTAACCTCCTGCACTATGCAGGACACTCACAACCCTATCAATCATCTACTGTAACCTGTCACCCCCTTGAACCTTCACAGAATCAGCCTCTCTGTCAGATGGCTAACCAACTTAAAAATTTCCAAAGACCTCCTGAGGAAGCCTGTTTCACTGAGAAACTGCTCTAACTGTCAGAAACTAACTCAGGGGCATATGTGGGATCAGTGAACTGCAGCATTTTGGGATATGTGTAAGTGTGCAACTAGATGAGATACTGGGGCATCCGTTATCAGAACTATCATCCCCCTCCCGCATTAATAGTATTAACTGAAGAGCTTGTTTGGATTGGAAATTCAGCTCTGGAGCAGATAGCATAGACCAGTGGTCCCCAACCCCCAGTCCGGGGACTGGTACTGGTCCATAGATCAGTCGGTACCGGGCTGTAGCTCCTCCTTGTCCTCCTCCCCAGCTGCTGCCTCGGGGTCTGCCCTCCCACTCTGCCACCGGCTCACCTTTGGTGCTCTCCGGCAGCCACCATAGCTGGGGCTCCCCCTCGGCATGGCACTGTGCAGCTGCTACTGGCAGCACCCCCCAGTGGGTGGTGGGAAGTCAGGGGCACCAGTGGAAAAGTAAGTGGAACAGGGGCTCAGGCGGCGGCGATGTCCCTCGGCAAAAGACTACCCCCCCCCGGGCCTCAGTAAAATTGTCAAGCGTTGACCGGTCCCCGGAGAGAAAAAGGTTGGGGACCACTGGCATAGACCATTCTCCTACATCTTGTTCCTGACCTCCCTCTTTGCTTTAGGGGGCAGAGTGAAGCTTCAGTATGGGGAGTGTATTGTCATATCAGTGACACTGGAGGGTTAAAACCCTCAGCCTTTGTGCCACCGCCCAAATCTAAATCCTCTCATCCAGGGGTAGTTAAACTACCACCCTCCAGATGTTCGCTGGCAGGGGCTCATGGGAATTGTAGTCCACGGACATCTGGAAGGCTGCAGTTTGACTACCCCTGCTCCAATCTCTATGGTGGCTGCTATTAGCATTGAAACACACACAAGTGATCCCCCCATGGATGTCCCAATGCCACATCTATTTTAATGCTTAGAAATATTTTGAACTTCAGAATACAGAAAGTCGGGGAAAGTTATGAGAATTCTTCTAGGGGGAATTGCCTGAGACAGAGGCATGTGCGAGTTGTTCTCAGGGGATGTGCTGCCAGCTAGAGAAGTGTCTATTTGCTTCCAGTATCCCCACTTGCATATCTGTAAGCAGAATAAATATGACAAAGGCAACCTAAGTCTCCTGCATTTTCTCATCCTGAGAGAACATAAATTCAACAGTACCTCTCAAACGTCTCACTTCTCCAAAAAGTACAAAGGATATGTCAATATGTTTGTAAAATATCACTCTGTCTTTTGAAAAGACCATACTAATAGTACCTGAGTCCATTAGATGACAAATAGGAATGGGAACTGGGGAGGAACCAAACATGTGAAGTCCCCACGGGCATCTGAAATAATGCAATCTTAATATCATACAAGAATATAAGAAGGACGGTCTAATAATTAAACCAAACAGAGAGAAACAGACCTATCCACTGGCAATATAATAAATGTATTCATAAAAGAAAGAAAAGTGTCCTATTTTGTAGTTTTCCTTGTTTCTTGATTCTTTAGGACTTCTGTCAAAATGGAATCCAGGTAATGTCCGTTGTCAGTGAGATTCTTTCATCTGTGACAAGTCCTTATATATATTAATAGTATAATACTGGCCACAGGCTCACATAGGTATGGGGATACCAGTCTGTATTGACACGTTCCCAATTGACATGCCCCCCCCAAAAAAAATCAATCAGTAACTGGATACATTAAGAGCCTCTTGTGGCGCAGAGTGGTAAGGCAGCTGTCTGAAAGCTCTGCCCATGAGGCTGGGAGTTCAATCCCAGCAGCCAGCTCAAGGTTGACTCAGCCTTCCATCCTTCTGAGGTCAGTAAAATGAGTACCCAGCTTGCTGGGGGGTAAACGGTAATGACTGGGGAAGGCACTGGCAAACCACCCCGTATTGAGTCTGCCATGAAAACGCTAGAGGGCGTCACCCCAAGGGTCAGACATGACCCGGTGCTTGCACAGGGGATACCTTTACCTTTACCTTTAACTGGATACATTATTATGATGCAATATGATTTCTGAAACAATCAGGCACTACTGAGAGGATGACATTCCATAAATGAGGAACCAGCATTGCCTAGAAAGAGGGGGGGGGGCATTTAAACTGGCCGAATCATGGTTGAAATGCAATTTGGTCTTCGCTGATTTGGTCCATTTTGCAAGGATATGTGATTCAGCTTGTACTGGTTGTTGCTTTCGGGGTAGGGCCTGGGTTGTATGAGAGAGGCCTGGAAAAAAAATGTCTGGAGGCCCAATAGCAGCTCCAGTCTGAGATGAATGAAATGGATATATGTGCAACTGGAAGAAGCTTCCCTGTTATTCGAAATCTATAATCACAACAGAGAAAGGCATTATTATTTCAAGTCGTGCTATTCTGGAGTGTACTGCTCCTCTATATCTTTAGGAAAAGAAAAGAAAGCCGTTGTACGTGGTTAGAAATTCTTGCTAAAGCAGCAGTTCTTTAAAAATAAATAAGCATACTTTTTCTGACACATCCATACCCTTAAGATAAAGCAAATATTAAAGGAGAGTAATACCATAAAATGTGCAGAAATTTCAATAAATCTGAAGAAAAAGTTAGGAGTTAACCAGCAAGAGCCCAGTTATCATGACTGTGCATATGGATTTAGAGTTCTATTTGATTTTACACCAATATTATTACCTCCACACAAAGTTGGGAAGGGAATAGCCGTATTTATAGCCACCTGGGAGGCAAAAAAATGACTGCAAAAGCAATGAGATGACAACATCCATACTTGCCTCCAGTCTGATAAGCAGAGGTAATTACAATACATAATTTCCCTACAACCATTGTTTATTAGAGTCTGTGTTCTGCAGGCATCAATTTAGAGTACTGATGCAGGTGACAAATGAATTCCTGTTTTCCCCAAGCTTTTGGCCAATGTTAAGAGTAGAAAAAGACTAAGAAAGCAGCGTTGAAGCTTAACTGGTGGTCACCTTTTTATTTATTTATTTTGCCAACAGCTTCTACTGTGATCATGCTGAAGGAGAATGTGAAACCGTATAAATCTAGGGCCCAAATATGCTGTGAAACATATTGTTGTTTTCAAGGGACAGGTATTCAGATATCTTCTTTGAACAACTGGTATTTTTAACACAATTGATTTTGATTTCTAGGAATACATTTAATTTAATTTCAAACCAAGTTTAGCAACTGGCTGGATATAGGGTAAAAAGAACAACTGGCTGGATATAGGGTTAAAAAGTTACAGCAAATACAGTAAAAAAGTTACAGCCTGGCAGAAAAGCTTAGAAGTGGAGGCTTAACTTCTCATAGTGGGATTGTTGTCCCAGTATACGGAACGTAGGTATAGGATGGATCGGGGAGCATAACCATTGTGTGTGATGAATTCAAATGTGATTGGAGTCATAATTCATGTCCAGCATTTATTAATTGAACTTATCTGGTCAGTTGACTTTGCCATTACCCAGCTGCACAAACTTTTAAGTCCTAATTGATTTCAGTCAGGCATACACATGCACCCTTGGTGCCATGGTTAAGAGTGACACCCTCAAATCTGGAGAGCCAGGTTTGATTTCCTTCACATGAAGTTAGCTGAGTGCCTTGGGTTAATTACAGTCCTGTTAGAGCTCAAGTGGGTAGCCATGTTGGTCTGAAGTAGCACAACAAAAATAGAGTCTAATAGCACCTTTAAGACCAACAAAGGTTTATTCAAGGCATGAGCTTTCAAGTGCATGCACTCTTCCTCAGAAGAAGAAGGAAGACTGCATGCAATTGAAAGCTCATGCCTTGAATAAATGGGAACTGAAATGACTTTTTTCAGCCTTGGCCTAGTAAATAAAAACACTATTAGCCAGGAAGGTCCTATGAAATCAAAGGCATAAGTGGACCAGAATTTCAAGTGAAGTTAGCTTTAGAGGAATGTAGACATTGAGACTTTGGGGAAAACTAGGTGATCTATTTTTTATTAGACAACAACTTGCCCTTGCAGACCACTGGGACTGCGGTTGCCAGCAGTAGGTACAGGCTTCAGAAGGGAAGACATCACCAGCCAAGCAACCAAGGGGAGTCTGAGGCCACGTGCATTCCTTTTGAAGGGATGCATTTGAGGGGAGAGAGCTTTCTCTTCAGTCTAACTGCCTGTAGATGAACTGTACTTTCAGAGGATTCTGAGACCCAACCTGGAGGCTGGCATCCATAAATCTTAGTGCGATACAATGCTACACAGTCACCCCTCCAAAGCATCCATTTTACCTGCAGAGCTGATTTTTATAGTCTGGAGATGAACAGCAATTCCAGGAGATCTCCAGGCCCCATCTGGATGTTGGCTGTCCCTGGTCTGGACATATTCCTTGAAGTCTGGAAGTGGGGCCTCAAAAGTGTGTAATGCCGCGGAGCCACCTAGTACCCCCTGACCACTTTCAGGTCAAGAAAACATTGCACAGAGGAGGTAAGGTTGCCAGATTGGTGTAGGTTGATGTTCTGGAATTCCACACTACCTAGGTATGTATAAACCTGACTAGGGTCAAGACTGGTATGCCCAGAGAAACCTCCTCTTAGGGTTGCCAGCTTCAAAATGAGTCACTAAACCTACACCGAACCATGAGCTAGCGCACTCTCTATCCCATCTCCCTCATGGGGAGTCTCTTATGGGGAGAGTAAGGGAAGGTTATTGTAAGCTGCTTTGAGACACCTGAGGCCTGATGGGTGACTGCGGACCATTCCCAGTTCTCTCAGACCTTTCACAGCACCACAACCCTCCCTGGTTGTCTATTGTGGGGAGAAGAAGGGAAAAGGTGTTTGTAAACCGCTTTGATAACCCTTTGGGTAGTAAACAACAGGGTACAAAAATCCAGCTCTTATTCTAAGGGGCAACAGTGAAAGAAGCATGTGGGCACATAACATTATATCAACAGTAAAAAAAATGGAGACAGAAAGAGCAGGACGGACACCTGTGTAATATGACTACCCCATGTGTATTAGGGCAGGAGGACATTTTGGTGTCTGTGGTCTAATTTACACAAGAAGGGTGAACGTAGAAATGGGAGGAATTGGTTGCCATGTAATCCAGTCTGATTTTCCCTTCACATATCTGAAGAAAGCTCATCTGTAACAACTATGGCACTATTCCCAAAGGTCAGTCCTTTCCCACACTCAACTAACATTCCAAACCACAGGTTCTTGACACCCATCTCTCCACAACCACGCCCTTATTTGTCACCACACCACCACAACCCCCCACATAACACACATACACACATATACAACCTCATGCCCTTACAAATGGGACAACCCCTCCCTTCCTCTTCCCAATGCCAAGCTCTCTATATCTTAATAATTCTCTTCCTTTTTACCTCCTTCTTTCTTTGCTATTTTCCCCCCCCCATCCCGGTAGGGCCCATTGTATCAGCTACAATGGGTTTGTGACCCCATGAAGCCCCCAAAACCTCCATTTTCCCATGAAGCCCCCAAAACCTCAATTTTTCCTCTTGTCCAGTATTTCATAGAATATAATAAACCCACAGATTTCACAGCTGGGGAATTATTTAAATCAGGCAGACAAGATGATAGACTTCTCTTAAGACAAGAAACAGCTTGGATTTTGAGACTGGGAACTTCATGCACAAAAGTGTTAAATGACAGCATTTTTTTGGCAGTCACATCTATACATAAGAATTGGCACATGCCTGGATGGCTCATTCAGTTTAATGTTTACAGCAGGTAAAGTAACATTTTACTGAGAATATGAAGGTCAGTGGTTTTAAGTTATGTATTATATTTAAGCATCTAAAATTAATTGTAATTCAGTAATATCATTAGGTATAACTAAGTTATTTTATTTATGTTGTATTATACTCTGTTTCTGGTTATATTCTATGAAATACTGGACAAAAGGAAAAATTGAGGTTTTGGGGCTTCATGGAAAAATGGAGGTTTTGGGGGCTTCAGTTTGGTGTAGTGGTTAGGAGTGTGGACTTCTAATCTGGCATGCCAGGTTCGATTCTGCACTCCCCAACATGCAACCAGCTGAGTGACCTTGGGCTTGCCACGGCACTGATAAAACTGTTCTGACCGAGCAGTGATATCAGGGCTCTCTCAGCCTCATCCACCCCACAGGGTGTCTGTTGTGGGGAGAGGAAAGGGAAGGCGACTGTAAGCCGCTCTGAGCCTCCTTCGGGTAGGGAAAAGCGGCATATAAGAACCAACTCTTCTTCTTCTTCTTCTTCATCTTCTTCTTCATGGGGTCACAAACCTGAATTTATACAAACCCCATTCTGTTTGCAAACTGTTTTGGTTCATTGGGCTCACTGGAAGATAAGGTATATTATGTATTCTACGCAGAGTATTCAAGGCCCAGCCAAAGATGTCTGCAGTCTCTTTTCTCCCATGTACCTTGAGGATTTTAAATTGGGTTCTCCATTTCAGTCTGTGTAAATGTTTAGGCCAGACTCAAATTTAAACAAATGAGTTGCCCATGCAATTGGAGGGCCTCGGATAGTGATTATGCCCTTAAGACAGTCTGAACATTTCCACTGTATTCCAATACATTTATTTCCTTAAATCCCTTTATAATTGATCCACCGTGAATCAATCTGAGACACTCTTGAAGCAGCTGAAGCATGTCGGCATTAGGGTATGGGATTGATTTAAATGAATCTACTCAGAATCAATTTCAAGTTAAGTCTTTGGGGACATTGAAGGCTCAATCACAAACAATTCCCTTGAGAAGAAAATATGGAAGGAACCTAAGGAAGCCAAGATGGCTCCATAAGCAGCTGTCAAATGAGTTGAGGAATACAAAAAGAGTCATTTAGGAAATGAAAGGAAGGCCTTATTACCAAGGCTGAATATAAATAAATTACCAATGAGCTTAGGCTAGCAAGACGTGCTAATCATAGCAAAAAAGGGTTCTTTAATTAATATTTCAAGTAAGAAAAAGAGTAGGGACTTTGTAGGACCACTGCGAGGGCAAGAAAGTGAAATTATAACAGTTGATGAAGAGAGGGCTGAACTGCATAACTGCTATTTCTCCTCAGCCTTTTCTAGCAAGGGAAATACTGCTCAATGTGGCTAACATGTATCACAACAGAGGGGATGGGAATGGTGGCCTAGGATCATTGTGGAGGCAGTTCATAAACACCTAGTTTCTTTAAATGAAACAAAGTCTTCTGGGCCAGATGAATTTCATCCAAGGATACTAAAAGAACTTGCAGATGTAATCTCTGAACCACTGTCCATTCTTTTTGACACTTCTTGGAGAACAGGTGAGGTGCCAGATGACTGGAGGCAGGCGAATGTTGCCCCCATCTTCAAGAAAGGGAAAGAGAGCCAGTTTGGTGTAGTGGTTGGGAGTACGGACTTCTAATCTGGCAAGCCAGGTTCGATTCTGCACTCCCCCACATGCAGCCAGCTGGGTGACCTTGGGCTCACCACAGCACTAATAAAACTGTTCTGACTGCACATTGATATCAGGGCTCTCTCAGCCTCACCCACCTCATAGGGTGTCAGTTGTGGGGAGAGAAAAGGGAAGGTGACTGTAAGCCGCTTTGAGACTCCTTCGGGTAGAGAAAAGTGGCATATAAGAACCAACTCTTCTTCAAAAAGGAGGATCTAGGTAATTACCTGTCAGCCTGACATCTGTAGCTGTCAAAAATTTGGAACAAATCATCAAACACTCGATCCTTGAGCAGCTGAAACAGAGAGCTATGATTTCTAAGACTCAGCACAGGTTTCACAAGAACAAGTCATGTCAGACCAATCTTATCTCTTTTTTGAGAAAGGGACTACCTTGCTGGACCAGGGGAATGCTGTGGACACAGTCTATCTGGATTTCAATACAGTTTTTGATAAGGTTCCACATGATACTCTTGTTGACAAGTTGGCAACATACTGTATGGATCCTAATTCTGTCAGATGGATCAATAACTGGTTGACAGATAATATTCAAAGGGTACATGTAAATGGTTCAGCATCCTCTTGGAGAAGAATGACAAGTGGAGTACCCCAGGGATCTGTCCTGGGGCCTGTGTTGTTCAACATATTTATAAATGATTTGGATGAGGGATTAAAGGGGCTACTTATTAAATTTGCAGACCATACTAAACTGAGAGGGGCAGTAAACACAACAGAAGACAGAATCAGAAGACAGGATGATCTTGATAGGCTTGAGAACTGGGATAAACTAAATAAAATGAAATTCAATAGGGTCAAATGTAAAGTTCTGCATTTAGGTAGGAAAAACCAAACACACCAATATAGGATGGGGGAGACTTGTCTTGGCAGTAGCATGTGCGAAAAGGATGTAGGAGTCTTAGTAGACCATACATTGAACATGAGTCAGCAGTGTGACTCGGTGGCTAAAAAGGCAAATGGGATTCTGGGCTGTATCAGAGTATTGTGTCCAGATTATGCAAAGTGATGGTACCGCTTTACTCTGCTCTGGTTCGTCCTCACAGAATACCATGTTCAGTTTTGGGCACCCCAGTTGAAGAGGGATGTAGACAAACTGGCACATGTCCAGAGGAGGGCAACAAAGATGGTGAGAGGTTTGGAGACCAAGACATATGAGGAAAGGTTGGAGGAGCTGTTTATTTTGGAGAGGAGACTACTGTGATGGGATCTGATAAATATCCTCAATTATTTAAAAGGCTGCTATATAGAGGATGGAGCAGAGTTGTTCTCACTTGTCCTAGAGGGATGGACCAGAACCAGTGGGGTGAAATTAATGCAAAGGATACTCCCTCAAAACATCCAGAAGAAGTTCCTGCCAGTTAGAACAGATTCTCTGTGGAACAGGCTTTCTCGGGAGGTGGTGGGTTCTCCATCTTTGGAGATTTTAAAACAGTGGCTGGATAGCTATCTGACAGAGAGGCTGATTCTGTGAAGGTTCAAGGAGGTGGTGCGTTATGGTAGATGAGTAATACCGTGCATGGGGTTGGACTAGATGACCCAGGAGATCCCTTCCAACTGTATGATTCTATGATTCTATGAAATTATGCGTGGGCAAATGATATGAAGACCATCCAAATGGGGAGGAGGAAATGGCATAGTGAGATTATTAACCTCTCCCTTAGATCAGGATAATTCCCGCAGTGGCTCAATGTGGTAGTGGTTTGCCCTCTTCTGAAGAAACTTTTGCTGGATCCGCGGGACCCTGCCAGCTACAGACCGGTATCCCGTCTTGCGTTCCTGGGTAAGGTGGTTGAGTGGACTGCCACGGACCTGCTCCTAGCATTTTGGAGGAAACTTCGGCCCTAGATCCATTCCAGTCTGGCTCCCGTCCTGGCCGTGGGGTGGAGAAGATGTTCATCACCCTGACAGATGATATCCAACGCCAGCTGGACCAGGCTGCGTCGACCATTCTCGTGTTATTAGATCTGTCGGGATAAGAAGTAGGCCTCCGGGGAGAGGCGAGTAACAAATTTTAATAATAATAATGTTGATGTTGATGATGATATTTGTATGACCACAGCTCTCAGAGAACCGGCTCGCAGTGGTTTACAATATTTCATATGCAAATCAATACATTAAAACATTAAAATTCCCCATTAAAACCCCCGTAAACAATAACTCAGCAGGCACTATGTGAGATAGATGATGCTGAGAGATCTCTGAGAGAAACTGATCTGCGAGAACAACCCTATCAGGACTGTGAATAACCCAAGGTCATCCAGCTGTCTCCATGTCATGGAGTGGGGAATCAAACCTCGCTTCCCTGATTAGAGGCCACCGCTCTTAACCACCACACACAATACTGGCTGTCCCTCATTTGCTCTCTGCCCTGTATTTTGTTCTTTGACAATTTATGCAAACCATTCCCTGAATACATTCAGCTACAGAACCAGCTTGTTCCTCCCCCATCAAGCACATTTCCTTTCATGTTTGTTTTAAAATGTATTCCCAGTGTTTTGTTTTAAGCCATCATGTCACTGACATCTGAAAGACAAATACTACTAATTTCAGTGTCAGCATGGCTCAAGAAAGTCATCAACACGGACCACTTTTTAACAATACATGTATCCAGCGATTGCTCCTCTGGCTGTGAATGATAGACAAGGGGCTTGTTTTAGTCTGATATCTGAAGAACAAGGATGAAACGCCATGACTGGGTTCTTGTAGCAGGGCGCTTCTTGTGTACGTATGGGGAACAAAATTCCCCAATGCACAAGGTCTGCCCTGGAGTCATACGTGTGCATGAAGAACTCCAGGGCTGGAAGGTTCTGCTGCACCTCACAGCAGCAGCAGGAGGGGTGGGTGGAGAGGGCATCCCATCGTATGATAGTGGCATCATGGTGTGTGTGTGTAAAAATACCCCATTTGGCTCCACAGCACCATGAAGCCAAACGGAGTGTTTCGTGTCACTGTGAGGACTATGTGGGGGAAGGGGGAATGAGCTGGGCGGCCGGGCCGGCAGCTCTCCCTCAACCCCGGGTTGGGGACCGCTATACTAGGCTACCTATTTTTCCATCTCCAAGGACACTATAGTATAGTGCACATATAATTTCTACCAACCCCTATTTTGATGTCTGTGAGGTATGTTACACTCAGCAAAAACGACTGATCTGAGTAGCTTGATGAGTGGGGATATGAACTCAGATTTTCCAGATTCTATCCTGACAGTCTAACCACTGTACCATACTGGTTCTGCAGATTTCAGGGTTTTTTTTCCCATTCATTTTTATCCCCATCACCTTGTTAACAATTTAGAGTCACCTTCATCTGTATATTGCCCATCGGAGACCCTGCCAACTGATATGCAATACATGGAAGAAGGTGAAATATGCTCTAATTACGTTGCACATCATTCTCCAAAGTCTCCAAAGTCTTTTAATTACAGTGTAAATAAGATCTCCTATGACAGGAATTCCAGAAGAACAAAAGACAAAGATTTCCATATTCCTAGAACTTCCTTGCCTCCATTTATGGTTGCCAGCTCCGGAATGAGAAATACCTTGAGATTTGAGGGTGGAGCCTGATGAGGGGAGGGGAGGGACTTCAACAGGGTATAAGAGTTCACCTTTCATACTGCCTTTTTCTCCAGGTTAACTGATGTCTGTCACTTAGTGATTAGCTGAAATCTCCAGCCCCTACCTTCACTCATAGGACTTGCTATAAATATCCCAAGGGGGGGGAAAGAGTCTTTTCTCTTGAGAGATGGTGCAATTTTATTTTTTATTTTGCTACTTTAGAGGACCCTTCATAGCCAGCTGAGAATGGCACATTTAGAGAAAGGACTGTGGTGTGGCGGCCTAGGCAACCAGGCTGTTACTTCTCAGCTCTCCCCATTACAGGCACCACTGACATCCCAAGTCCAGAGTTTTATGGGGCACAAGGGAATACGAGTGTTGTGATTAACTTAACTGGCCACTGGCAATTATTGTTCTTGAAAAGGAAAAGAAATCAGCTGGAAATGAAGAGGGTTAGGCAAAATGAATCATTAAAAGGAATTCCAGAGTATCTCACTTCAAAGGGTCGTCTCCTGGTTACACTGGCATATTTCCCCCTAAGGTCACTGTTTCTCACCAGCTATAGAATATTAGCTGAACATATCAATTTATGTTCAGTACAGTGGTCAGCAAACAAAGATATGCAGTATTCACATTCACTGTTGCACACTGTACATTTATGCTGTTCCAAAATGACTTAATTGAGAGCCATTATAGTGTGGAGAGTAAACTAGGATCTGGAGGACCCAGTTTCAAATCCCTGCTCAGCCATGGAAGCTTGCTTTTGTTGTTAGGTGCGAAGTCGTGTCCGACCCATCGCAACCCCATGGACAAAGATCCTCCAGGCCTTCCTGTCCTCTACCATTTCCCAGAGTCCATTTAAGTTTGCACCAACTGCTTCAGTGACTCCATCCAGCCACCCCATTCTCTGTCGTCGTCCCCTTCTTCTTTTGCCCTCGATCGCTCCCAGCATTAGGCTCTTCTCCAGGGAGTCCTTCCTTCTCTGGCTAGGTTAGCTTATTTATTAAACTTTTTTCAAAGACAGTCATGCAAGGACTGATGGTGGTGGTGGTGGTGGTGGTGGTGGGGATCTCATTTTCCCGTGCACGACTCCCACTCTTTCCCTTATCTGGCAGCTGTAGATTTTCACCACTTCTTCTTATCCAACAGACAACCTACCTTTAATCATTTATCTTATGATTCCCTTACTCCCCTCCTCCTGGAAAAAAAGTCTATCCCAGTTGTGCAGTTGTTACTACTGGGCTCAAGTACATGGTAGCTACTGCCAGAAGGCCTGGGCTCAGTTGTAGCTGGCACCAATAGGGCTGGGGCGCTGCCTCTTGGACTTGGGACAATTGTCTAGTGGTTGCTGGTGCTTCTGGAGCCAGGCCTAATAGCATGGTCAACGACGGCCACAAGGCTAAGAACCACTGTGGGTGTAATGGTTGGGTGTGTCAGTCTTGTATCTGGGAGATCAGGGTTTGAATCCCTTCTTGTATCATGGAAATTCCCTGGGTGACCTTAGGCCAGTCATACTCTCTCATCCTAACCTACATTACAGAGTTGTTGTGAGGATGAAGTGAATAGAAGGAAAATGATGGGAGCTACCTTGAGCCTCTAGTGGTGACAAAAGTGGGATACCAATGAAGTAAATACATTTTTATCAATACAGTAGTGTGGCTATTGAGTCCCCAGCAGTTGCCCCATTTTCAGTGAGTCCTTTTCCATAACACAACAGGAGAAGTGCATAAAAGGGGAGGGGCTATTTCAGTCTCTAAGCCCCCAGTGAATGTGAATACTGTTCTAGCCCACACCACCCCTGCCCTGCCCACTCATGCCAGGTTTGTGACCAAGAATCAAGGCTTGGAAACAGGGCTTCCAGCCTGAGTCTGGCAACCAGTTGGAGGCTGACTAGTATGTGTAGCTGGGCCTCTTCAGTAACATTGCTGGCGATGCAGTGACATCACTTCTGGGTTGCATCAGAAGAGATGTCACCGCATAAATTGGGTATTTCTCTTCCATTTCTTCTCCAGCAGCCCACTGAACACCAGCAAGAAAAAAAAACAGCTGTTGGCTGGAGGTCTCCTACCAGTCCAGGAGACTGGGTAGGTTCAGTAGTATTGTTGCAGTAGTATTGTTGCAATATTGTTGCAGTTGCCTAGCAACCTTCATAATGGTCACTGATTGCTCGGTGGGCATCCTTTTTATCTACTTATTATTGGATTACAGATTTTTCTACAAATGTGAGTCCTCCTTCAGATTTGTAGGAACCCCCCCCCATACGTTCCTAGCTCCATTTTGGGGATCTATTGATCCACAGTGCATGGTCTGGTTTGTAATTAGAGAGATGATAACAAATCAGAACAAAATGAGCACTGAAGTTAGCCATTAAGAACACTGCAAGGACATCCAGTCAGCGAGGAAGCTGTAGTAAACTAGATTTATTGATTACAAAAGAAGCATTTTTAGTTGTGTCTTTATTATGTATTTATTATATTTGCTGTGCATCCTCCATTCCCAATTCATTATGGTTCTGTGAGTCTCTGGGTCCTCGCATTGGGCTAAATTATGCATTTAAATTGGAAAAGAAATTAGGGCATGCTATTCTTTCTAGCTCCACTTTTAAATGATAAAAGTCTATAAAAAGCAATCCTGTACACCACATTATCTATAATATGCAGCATGTTAAGAGAGATGGCTTCTCAATGCTCCAAAACATTATCCTTTCAAAATGGGGCAGAGTCTGGCTGGATTTCTCCAAATTACATTGTCGGTGAAGGATGTCTTGTGCAGGAGACTTAGATCTTGACAAATGAAGCAAGGCAGTCATTAGCAGAATGTTTTTTTCCCCATTGTGAGCGAAATATGAAATGAGAGTATCCAGCTAATGTGAAATTATTCAGCAGTGGAAGAAAAGCTTTAATAGGACCTTGTGCCTGTTAGTAAGAAATTACTAGTCCATGCATCAGTTTTTGTCCCCATTAAAATTATTTAATCTGATATGGAAATACTTTCTAACTTTCAATGGGTTATAACTTAGCACCACACTCTTTCATTAAGTGTGACAATAACTCTACCAAATTAGAGTCAGGGATGAGCAGATTTCCCAAGTTCTGTTACTTGTTCTTTGAAAAGTTTTACTGTGCACAGCAGTCAATTCCTACTCAGTTCTGGTTTGGCTAGGAGAATGTCCAATATTGATTCCAGAACTGGAAGAAGCACAATTTGACATAACTTCCAGTTCTTTGCATTAGGATGGATCTAGCAGAAAAATTCACAATAAGTTGGTAGAGCAGACCTCATCCAACTTTCCCCTTCTCCAAGCCTGAAACTCCTTTCTGAGAAACAGGGGACCTTCACAAACAAGATGGATTAGGGCTCAGTGGTAGGGCATCTTCTTTGTATACAGAACATCCCAAGTTGAATTCCTGGCTTCTCCGGATAGAATGTGATGTGAAAAAGCTCTTCCTGAATCTTAGAGCCAGAGAGTTAGAGCCAGCCAGACTGCCCTGGATATGCCACTGTTCTGATTCAGCAGCAGAGTGTGTCATGTGTTATTAAGGACAGGACACTGCACTATAAGGGTGAATCACTTAGTTAGGGTTGGGCACTTTGGTACGCCTTGGCCGCTTCGGCGATGACAGCCAACGCCACGGCGCAGCCAATGCCACAGTGCAGAGGGGCAGTGGTGGTGCTAGCATGCCAGCTGGCGCCAGCCCACAGGCACAGAGTTCTGCACCCTTGTGAAGGTGCCAGCTGGTGCACCAGCTCCACCCCTCCCCTCCATGCCACTGGCTGCCTTGGGCTTCCGTGATCGCTGAAGCAGCCGAGGTGCGCCAAAGTGCCCAACTCTACTTAGCACTGCTTCCTCCTTCATCTCATCAGTTCCATCATGATTTTATCCATTTCCCCCTCTCCCTGGGAACACCCCATCCTATGGCGTATTTTGGCTAAGAGTTTCTCCTAGCCCTCATAGAGGTTGTACAGAAGGCTTCTTACAGAAGGGGATGAAGAGTCCATTTCTGCCAATACTATTCATGAATTCATTTACATGTTCCTCCTCCTTGATCTTACCTATGAGCCTTACATGGATTAAGAAATGGAAATATGATATATGACTAAGGGCAAAGCCCATTGTATCCAGAAATACAAAGGGCGCTAGAGCTTGGCGGTGGGAAGAGGAAGGGGAGGAGTTGTCCAGTCTGTAAGGACACAGGGTTGAATATGTGTGTTGTATGGGAGGTTGTGCTGGCATGGTGACAAATGAGGGCATGGATATGGTGAGATGGGTGTCAAGAACCTGTGGTTTGGAATGTTTAAGTGTGGGAGAGGAACTGTGGAATAATGGTTACAGATGAGCTTTCCAGAGCCATGTCTTCAGATATGGTAGGGGAAAATCAGACTGCAGACTCTTCTTAGGGGGAGATGACATGGCAACCAATTCCTCCCAGTTCTGCATTCAACATCATTTCCTTTTTTGTGTGAATTAGGCTACAGACACCAGAATGTCATTAAACTCAGGACCCATTGGAAACACCCTTTTATGCTGGCTCCTGTCGCTTTCCTCTGAGTTTCCACTCTCCAGGATAGGTGAATATACTAAACCTTCTTTTCCCCACCCTTGTTTCTTCTCTATATGACTGCTTGCTAGGTGTGTTAGTTATATTTATTCTTTTATTATTTTCTTTCTAATTAAATCTACTTGTATTTGACAATTTACTGATGTGTCAGCCTTTAGTTCTTAAGGGCATAATCAACCCTGTAAACACAGGCAAAATCAATCCCTTAATGCTATGTTACCCCACCTCTCGCTGCTCAGCACCCAAGGCTTAATACATGTGTTACAGGACACATGTAAGCCCAATTTGGGTAGCAGTTTATAGGCATTTATACTTTCATCCATGGATCTCTTTAATCTGCAGTAACATCCCTGCCTCTTCTATACTAATTACTATAGGAAATGTGCATATTTTGACATATGTCTACACAATGACAGCTACTTCATTATTTATAACATTCCAAAAATCAAGTGAATACATAAATAAAGTTTTTGAAAACTAGTGGATTATTCTGGAAAAGGAAAATAATTAATAAGATTGCCCTGTATGAAATAAACAGAGTCTGTCTTAATTAGCAACAGCCCATCTATTTTGAGAGCACAACAGCCTTTAACATCATACAAGGTCAAGAGCTTTTAGAGAGAATTTTGGATCGAAACCAACATCAAGGCTAAACAAGATAATTGCAGAGGTGAGCTCTTGCCAATGTTATTAATTAAATGTGTTACAGACCCATTGGAATGAAAGGCAAGTGGAGTCCTTTGATTTTTTTTCCTTAGCGATGGTGGCTTTTTTGTAGGGGGACAAACCTAAATGCTAACCTGAAGGGCATAGAACATTATCAGAAGATACATGAAGCATCATCCCCATAGGAAGGCTATGGGGAAAGGGGGAAGTTTTGCCGAGGGATGTCACTGCTGCTGCCTGAGCCCCTGCTCCACTTGCTTTCCCACCGACACCCCTGACTTCCTGCTGCCTGCTGAGCAGCACTGCCAGCAGCAGCTGCGCAGTGCCATGCCAAGGGGGAGCCCCAGCAATGGTGGCTGCCAGAGAGCACCAAAGTTGAAAGCACTGAGGCAGTAGTCAGGGAGGAGGACGAGGAGGAGCTGTAGCCCAGTACTGACTGATCCACAGACCGGTACAAGTCCATGGCCCGGGGGTTGGGGACTGCTTCTTTAACCAACAAAAACTAGGGTGGGTGGGAGAGAAGCTGCCCAGGCAGCTTCTGGTGGTGGAGAGGCTGGGCCCTTGCTTATGACACCTTAAATAGATATCCTATGGCCTGCCCCTGCTGCCGCCGCCATCACACGTGCAGTTGAGGCATGCCCACCGCAGCCTGGCTCGGCACCATTGCATCCCATTGTCCCACCCTCTGTGATGTCAACTGGTGGCCACAGTTATTCGAGGCTAAAAATTTTCATATATTTCTAATTCTGACAGATATTCCCTCTTCCAGGCCATAATTTGTCTATGGACTTTCTATATCCAATATTCTGCTGGGCTTATCTTCTGAAGTTCAACAGAGAAGTCCACAGCTCACTCTGCTGATTTTACTGCAAGGTTTAAGATTTCAGTGGTTGTAAACTGACTTTGAGACTCCTTTGGTTAGTAAACAACAGGGTCAAAAATCCAGCTCTACTTCTTCTAAGGAGTAACCACGAAAGAAGCATGTGGGCACATAACATTTTATCAACAGTGAAAAAATGGAGACAGAAGGAGCAGGGCTAACATCTGTGTACTGTGACTACCCCATGTATATTAGTGCAGGGGGACATTTCGGTGTCTGTGGCCTAATTCACACAAGAAGGGAAATGATGCACAACTGGGAGGAATTGGTTGCCATGTAATCCCCTAAAATGAGTCTCCAGTCTGATTTTCCCCTCACATATCTTAAGACATGGCTCTGGAAAGCTCATGTGTAACCACTATGCCACTATTCCCAAAGGTCAGTCCTCTCCCACACTCAACGAACATATCTCCACACCCATGCCCTCATTTGTCACCATGCCATCACAACCTCCCACACAACACACACATTCAACCCTATGCCCTTACAGACTGGACAACTCCTCCCCTTCCTCTTCCCACCACCAAGCTCTAGTGCCTGTTGTATTCCTGGATACAACGGGTTTTGCCCCTAGTATTAATATAAACAAACAAGATGTATGATTAAATGTAGACAGTCCTGTTCTCTTCATAAATACATTAAATATTACAGTTCAGGAGTCATATTTGAATTCACTTGTGGAAAAACATAACAATTCTATCCTAAGGATGAACAGTTTTGTTTGAAGAATCTGAAGAATTTCTTATGACCAAGATGACAGACTATAATAAGTTAGTTTGGTACCCACTGTCGAAGTCTGGCTCCTGGTATAGCTGAATGTTCACCAGCTAATTGGTGCATAAGTTCAAGGATCCTGCTCAGGTCAAGGAAGATGAGCCTCTTTCTCTGAAGCTGGGAAATCAGTGTTCATCCGATGTCCCTTCTGTCAGCTGAAACAGCAAAGAGAATATGTAGGCATGCTATTTATTAGAACCACCAAGAATCTCTGCTGTCTGCTTGTAAGTGTAAGGAAGGAACTCTATAGCTGTGAACTGGGTGGTCTGACTTCCAACTATGAAATCATGGCATCCTTTCTCAGCGGATTATCTCCACCAAACATGCTCATGCTCCAGAGGGTACAGGCAACTTTAGAGATATCCGCATGGGCTGAAATTCCTGAGGTGGTTATAGTTTTGAAATTCTCACTCCTCTTTTTCTGAGCCCCAATTCCTGTTTGTATTTTATTTCTCTCTTGTACAAAGTGAACCCGCAATTCTTTCTTTTCCTAGAATTTTCTGGGGTTTGGGGGCCACATATTTCCTATAAAAACTGCTTGACATTGTTGCATTTCAATAAATCAGTATTCTACATTCAGCATATAGTATATATAATATATTATTCTACATTGATGAGCCTCTTGTGGCGCAGAGTGGTAAGGCAGCCGTCTGAAAGCTTTGCCCATGAGGCTGGGAGTTCGATTCCAGCAGCCGGCTCAAGGTTGACTCAGCCTTCCATCCTTCCGAGGTCGGTAAAATGAGTACCCAGCTTGCTGGGGGGTAAACGGTCATGACTGGGGAATGGCACTGGCAAACCACCCCGTATTGAGTCTGCCATGAAAACGCTAGAGGGCGTCACCCCAAGGGTCAGACATGACTCGGTGCTTGCACAGGGGATACCTTTACCTTTACTTATTCTACATTGACATATATTGTACATGCAAGTTGCATACAGAAAGGCATCATATGTAACCAATACAAGTGCATCTACAAAAGCCAATATCAACCGTCCCCCCCCAAACAAAACAAACCCAAAGACCAATTGCCATAAATCACCATGATTGCTGGAAAGTTCATTCCAGTTGGCCTGCCATGAACTTCACTTCATAAACCACAAACCAGCCAAAATTTGTCAAAAACTTTAATTTGTGACCATCCCTATTCTCAACTAATCAACTGACTTCATTATGGAAAGGTGTTATAAGGAATGTTTTTAAGGTAGCTTTCTCCACTATTTAGTACTTTCACAAACCAATCTTTCATTTATTTTATTTATTTGTATATATTTGTATTTGATTCATAAGACTTTCAAATTATGACCTTCTGTTCTATTTGCACATGGATGAATCCTGTGTTTTCAGTCATCTCTTCCTATAATGCTTTCAGAGGTGGAAAGTTAAATATACATTTCTAGAAGATGGCACGAATAATACTATACTTTTGAGCTAAGCAAATGGTGAAGCCTTGCATATGAAAGTGGTGTGTTCATCTGAGTACTTATGATTTCTTAGTGAACTGTGGGTCGTGGTTGTATGAATTACAACTGCTAACATCTTTTGTTGCATGTTAAACCATAATCTGAACTACTCTGTATTTATTAGGCTCTCTCAAACCACTAGAACAGCAAATATTGTCACACAGAGCACTTACATGTCTTATTCATTTACTCTAAGGAGCTCTTTTCAACAGTCTGTAGGCCTTCTCAGCTCTGACTTTTGATTTGAGATGATATTGGTTGTGATTTTGTGACATCTCGCATCCTCATATAGAGGGTGAAAGAAAGCTAGAGCTGGAGACCACCTTTAGGGATGAGTATTTTGACCAGTTTATGGTTCCACATTGCTCTGTGGAAGAGCAATGAGCAAGAATATTTATCAAACTTTGATGCTGTTCATTGTGGTTTGTGGCAGTTCATGACTGAACACATTTCCAGACAAACTGTCTTCACTCAATTAATTTATTTACCCTATGCCAACAAAATGGGGGGAGGGGGTAATTCATCCTTGGAAATAGCAACAAGAGCTCTCCAAAGAATAATAGGCACTGTTGACTGACAATAACAGAGTTCCTATTCTGTTCTGTGGGATCATTTGCTTTACTCAGGTCCACATCTTTTTCTCAGCTGGGCAAGGAACTTTTTAAAACCCAACTAGGATAGCACATTCATTTATTCCTTATGGTGAACTAGTCTCCCTGCTGGGCTTTCAGTGTCAGGTGAACTCAGGGCTCATAGCCAGGCAAGAGAGGTCAAGCCAGATGATAGCCTCGTGTGATCAGCTCTCCAAAAGGAATAGTGTCGGCTGTCTCAGGAGATTTGAGATTAAATCATAATCAGTGCCGCCAAATTCTCTGCCAATGTCATTGCATGCCTGGCATCCCCATCGCTGTCAACCTCCATTTTCACTACTGACAAACAGTAGTGGGGCTTTTTCCTTGTTCGACTCTTTGAGGCAGAGGTGCTGGGCTCCTCCTCCTCTTCTTATGCAGTCTCTTCCAATCTGGGTGCATCTGTTAACCTGTAGCATTCTAACTCTTTGCAGAGTTTACATTTCTACTTCAAGAGTCTTTGGACTCTTGAGTCTTTGGAGGAGATGGGAGAAGGTGAGTGTTATCTCAGGAGCTGACTCAGGAGCTGACTGCTAGCTCCACCCTCTGAGTAGGCTATAAAAGGTTCTTGCTTGCCAGAGGTGCATGCCGAATGTACGTGCAATACCAAAAGAACCAAAGGACTCTTGGGTTCTGGATCAAACCAGAAGGCTCTAAGGAGCCATAGGGCAAGAATTAAAGGACTCTTGGCTGCAGGCTCTTTGCCAGAGGATCAAACCGAAGGATTGAGTGAAGTGTAGGACTGTTTGAGAAGCATTTCAGGTGAACCAAAGTGGCATGGAGACTGAAGAAGGTCAGGTAGTGACATGGACCATCTGTGGAATGTTTGTCTTTTTACCTCACAGAGACAGTTTTTACAAATGTAGCAAATGTAAATTAGTGGCTTTGATAGAGGAGAAAGTCCGCTGCAGGAGGAGGGAAATCTATCAAATCAAAATCAGGAGCACCTAACACAGGAGGATAATAAATGGAAGTATGTTACACATAGGAGTGGAAGAATTAGGAGAAGATATGACCCACTGCTGCTCAGTAATCAGTTCCAGGATCTGCCTGAAGAGGTTGATTCAGGAACACAGGAGCATATGCAATCCCCTATGGTGGGCAAGCCCCAACAAAGACCAGCAAAAAATTCACAGGCCCCCACAGTTGAGAGTTCTAGGTCTTCTCCCCTGACGACCCCATGAACCCCAGCAAACACTTCATTGGCCCCCACAGGTGAGAGTTCTAGGTCTGCTCCCAAGGGTACAAAGAAACAGGTACTGGTAATTGGGGATTCCTCCCGGCCCCAAAACCCCCCATAGAGAGACTCCTTTGGGTAGAGAAAAGTGGCATATAAGAACCAACTCTTCTTCAGTAATATCAGGGCTCTCTCAGCCTCTCCTCCCTCAGCCTCTCCTCCCTCCTCCCTCCTCCCTCCTCCCTCCTCCCTCTGTTGTGGGGCGAGGAAAGGGAAGCCAACTGTAAGCTACTTTGAGCCTCCTTCAAGTAGAGAAAAGCGGCATATAAGAACCAACTCTTCTTCTACTGTCAATTAAATTGGGTTTTCTAGTCCTCAGCTAAGTTCCCATGCAATAACACTGAGCACTGACCATTTTCATTTCCTCTGAGCACTGACAATTTGCATTGTGATGCAACCCCCCTAGAAACCACCCCCAACCAACTAACCAACTTAAAACAAAGGCTCTCCTAAGTCAGAGAGTGCGGCTCAAATTCCACACAGGGAGTCAGCTGCTAAGCGACAGGCAGCTGCAGCAAAAAACACCCAGCAGGCTGGATAAATGTCCTCAGCGGGTCGCATTTGGTCCACGGGCCGTAGTTTGAGGACCCCTGATTTAGAAAGATGGAACTCTGTTTAAGATTGCATGGTAAGTTAGTTCATCATGCTAATGTGTTTATTCAACTATTCAGCTCTAATATTCATGCATTTAAAACAGAGCTAATATTCAATAAATGTAATTTAATGCCTTTGCATCGGACTTACAATCTAAACATACTGATTGTATGCTAGCGCATACAATGTGCCGGAGCAGAAGACAACCATTCTTTTTCCTTGTTTTATGTTCTTGTTGTAAAGAACAAAAATCATACATCATTCTTGGTTGTTTCTGAATCAATTGACTAGCAATTTGGTAGAGGACATAAATGTTTCTAGGTATTATCTTCCTTGGCAGTTTATAGCACTTTTGATGTGAAAGGTTGATCATACTGGCTTTATCCCATGAGATCTAAGCCCCATTGTTCTGCTGTCAATCAACCTGTCATATCTGACTAGTCCTTCTTTCCCTGCACCTTTGCTATAACTGATTTCCACTTCACTTCATGCCATAATGTGTTTCCTTCCAATCACACTTCATCAAATTCAGCCTTACTTTTAAAAAAGTAATGGCCTGGGTCTTTGCTTTGTGCATAAGAACCTATCATTCAGCTGAAGCTGTGATATGTTCATTTGCACATGATTCCCTTTGATGACCTACTTTCTTTGCCTTGTTTTCTGCCCTCTTGATTTCTGACTTTCAGCTTTCCAAGTGACCTTAGCTCCTGCTCTTCTGCCTCTGACCTTTGGACTTCTTTGCGACCTTAACTCCTGCTTGAAAGCTCAGAGAGGACCTGATCATTCCTTTCATGGTATCAATGCTTTGACCTCTGCAAATAATCACTAAACAGTTGAGTTCTGTGGGCTTAAGATTTTGGCAATGAATGAGTATTTTTAAGTCTGAAGTGGTTTAGCAGAAGCATAGCTATCAAATGGCTCACAGTTGTGGAGATGCAGAGCTCATCATAGATAATGAAAATTGCCTTGTGATGGGTGTGTTTAAACATAAAACACTCTGTAAATTAAAGTTCCTTATGCCAAAATTCACACTAGAATGCTTTCATTTCATATTACTGTGATTATCGTGACTATTAATAGAGAATGGTTCAATTTATCCATGTACCAGCAGTCTGTTTTCTGTGGTTATGCAGTAAGTCTGAAAAGGATGCTCCATTTGTTCCTCAAGTTATAGATTTGCCTCTCCTAAAGATTAGCATAATTTTCATTAAGACACAAAGCGTTGGATTCCAGAAGTCTGATGGACTAACAGTGGTGCATTCTCTCATAAAGGGCCTTTTGCATTGGGGAGGTACAGTATGCCAGCTATAGCAACAGGGTCATGGAATCCAACATAATGGTTCCAATGGACAAGGTTTTACTTCGCCTGAAATATTTTTATTTTAGACTTTGTTGTTGTTGTTAGGTGCGAAGTCGTGTCCGACCCATCGCAACCCCATAGACAATGATCCTCCAGGCCATCCTGTCCTCTACCATTCCCCAGAGTCCATTTAAGTTTGCACCGACTGCTTCAGTGACTCCATCCAGCCACCTCATTCTCTTTCGTCCCCTTCTTCTTTTGCCCTCGATCGCTCCCAGCATTAGGCTCTTCTCCAGGGAGTCCTTCCTTCTCATGAGGTGGCCAAAGTATTTGAGTTTCATCTTCAGGATCTGGCCTTCTAAGGAGCAGTCAGGGCTGATCCCTTCTAGGACTGACTGGTTTGTTCGCCTTGCAGTCCAAGGGACTCGCAAAAGTCTTCTCCAGCACCAAAGTTCAAAAGCCTCAGTTCTTTGACACTCGGCCTTCCTTATGATCCAACTTTCACAGCCATACAACTGGGAAGACTATAGCTTTGACGAGACACACTTTTGTTGGCAGGGTGATGTCTCTGCTTTTTAGGATGCTGTCTAGATTTGACATAACTTTCCTCCCCAGGAGCAAGCATCTTTTAATTTCTTTGCTGCAGTCTCCATCTGCAGTGATTGTGGAACCCAGGAAAATAAAACCTGTCATTACCTCCATTTCTTCCCCATCTATTTGCCAGGAATTGAGAGGGCCAGATGCCATGATATTATTTTTCTTGATGTTGAATTTCAAACCAACTTTCGCACTCTCCTCCTTCACCCACATCAAGAGGCTCTTTAGTTCCTCATCCCTTTCTGCCATTAGAGTGGTATCATCTGCATATCTGAGGTTGTTGATATTTCTCCCTGCAAACTTGATCCTAATTTGTGACTCATTTAACCCCTTCTTTCTCATGATGTGTTCCACATACAAGTTAAATCAGCAAGGCAACAGTATACAGCCTTGCCGAGTACAATGGTGCTATAGTTTGAACATTCTTTGCTCGTGACCTTCTTTGGGATTGGAATGTAAACTGACCTTTTCCAATCCTGTGGCCACTGCTGAGTTTTCCAAATTTGCTGGCATATTGAGTGTAGCACTTTTACTGCATCGTCTTTTAAGATTTTGAATAGTTCAACTGGAATTCTGTCACCTCCACTAGCTTTATTGTTGCTCAGACTTCTTAAGGCCCATATGACTTCACATTCCAGGAAGTCTGGCTCCAGGACAGTGACTACCCCATCGTGGTTATCATGGATGTTAAACTCACTCTTGTATAGTTCTTCTGTATAATTTTGCCACCTTTTAAAAATCTCTTCTTCTTCTGTGAGGTCCCTACCATTTTGGTCTTTTATCATACCCATCTTTGCATGAAACATTCTCTTCATATCTCCAATTTTCTTGAAGAGATCTCTGGTCCTCCCTATTCTATTGGTTTCTTCTATTTGTTTGCACTGTTCATTTAAGAAGGCATTCTTATCTCTTCTAGGTATTCTCTGGAATTCTGCATTCAATTGGGTGTATCTTTCTCTTTCTCCCTTGCCTTTCACTTCTCTCCTCTCCTATTTTTACAGCTTCCTCAGCCATTTTGCTTTCTTGTACTTCTTTTTTGGGGGGATGGTTTTAGTTGCTACCTCTCTTACAATGTTGCGAACCTCCATCCATAGTTCTTCGGGCTCTCTATCAGATCTAATTCCTTAAATCTATTTGACCTCTATTGTATATTCATCAGGGATGTAATTTAGTTCATACCTGAGTGGTCTAGTACTATTCCCTACTTTCTTCAATTTAAGCCTAAATTTTGCAACAAGAAGCTGATGATCTGAACCACAAACAATTGTTTGACCACGTCCAGCTTGCCTTGATTCATGGATCTGACGTTCCAGGTTCCTATGGAATAAAAGTCTTTACAGACTGTCTTTTCACCTCCAGTTCCCTCCACAACTGAGCATCCTTTTGGCTTTGGCCCAGTTGCTTCATTCATTCTGGTGCTACTCGTACTAGCCTTCTGCTCATCCCCAGTAGCATATTGGACACCTTTCAACCTGAGGGGCTCATCTTCCGGAATCATATCATTTTGCCTTTTGGTACTGTTCATAGAGTTATCATGGTGAAGATACTGGAGTAGTTTGCCATTTCCTTCTCCAGTGGATCACCTTTTGTCAGAGCTCATTGCTATGACCTGTCTGTCTTGGGTGGCCCTGCACGGCATAGCTCATAGCTTCATTGAGCTACGCAAGCCCCTTTGCCATGAGAAGGCAGTGATCCTTGAAGAGGTTAAACCTTTGTAGAGTCACTGTATTAGGAGTCTTGGCCCTAGGTGATTTTTCTTATAGGGCTCCAAGATAAGTACATTTGTAAATGCGCGAACCCCTCCCCCCTTGCTATCTTTACCAAAATACCTTTGAACTTATCACATTTTAACTGTCAAGGAAAATTCTAAGTTCCATTTTTGAGCTATGTGAAGTCCTGAGAGGAGAGAGGAGTCGTTTCAGCTTGCCATTGAATCAGGCTGTGTTGTCTATGAATCACAATTCCAACCAAGTAACTCCAAATTATATATATATATATATATATATATATATATATATATATATATATATATATTTAATTCAGTACTCAGTTACACTCCAAAAGACATCACTGGGAGCTTCAGTGAATTTGGTACAACTTAGTAGCTGCTGCAGAGGTGTATAGGGGCAGCCAGTGGGAAGAAGCCTGCCTGCTTGCCTGCTGATATTCTGCTCTTCTCCCCTTCCTCTGTGTATCTCTCTTCTCTAGGAAACACAGTTCCCCGAAATACCTGGTGTTGGATTCCGGACATTCTGGGAACCAACGTCTGTAGGAGTGCATCAGGTTCCATAGGGGGGGTGGGATGGAAGAGAAGGATGCAGGTGAGGAGAAGAGGAACAGAGAACTCTCTTGAATACACTATTTAAGAGAGAGGAAAAAGGAGGCTATGAATCACTCTGCTTGATGATGAACTTTAAAGCTGCCAAAGCTTGTCCCCTGAGCCGAAGGGCCACAAACCTGGACGGCATCACTGCTTGTGACACTGCTTGCGTTGATTGGAGAGCTCTTGAGAAATTCTGCATCTTATTGACACTCCTTTCCTCTCTTATCAGTGTTCCCTATATTGAATAAATCATAAATTCTGGTAGCAACTCAAAAAATCTCCACCCAAACCCAAGTAATTTAATAAATACTTAAAAATCATCACCTCAGGAAAATCAACTATTTGACCCATTATGCACATGGTGGAATGCCCAAGCTGGCAGCGACAGGGCTTCAGGGAAAATCCCTGATTATGCTCGATGTTACTGCCATCCTGGGCACCACCAAGCCCAAACCCTCGAAAGACCCATGTTAAGGAAATGTGGATTCTTCCACATTCCTGGTTCTGTCGAGGGAGCATGCGAGGGCTAGGTCGGGTTAGCCCTGTGAATAATCAGAGGAGCCAGGCATTTGGGCCCAGCTCCTCCCCTGACCTACAGTGTCCCTGCAGGGATGCCTCTTGCCCCTGCCACCTCCGCACCTCCACAGAGCTGACAGGAGCACCACCCACCCCCACCATGATGGGAGAGCAGCATGATCCCCCCCCCCCGCGACTCTGCTGCTGCCACTTTGGAGCATCCCAGCACTTCCAGCCCTGTGCTGTGTGCCAGGGGAGCTCCTCTCATGTGCATAATTGGGGCTTTTTGCCCCACTGCAACGGAATGGCAGCAGTCCAGTGTGGCTGCCACCATGCATCATGGGTTTTTGAAATCCTTTCTATGAGGAGTCCCCTTGTTATGTAAATTTCAAAGAAGGCTACTAAGTGAGGTTACTATGTGAAGCTTCCCCTCATCAGAAAATAATATGCCGATTTGTTTCCTCCAAAACAGGTAATGTGGCAGAGCCATGCTGATGAATCTTTTGATCATAATCCTTACAAGCGGTGCCATTTTATTCCACTGGGAGCCTTCCCCACATCTTTAAAAGTAGAGAAATAAGCAAACCCATGAGTTAATCAGGGTGTATTTGAGTTGGGTAAGTTGCGGGAGATATCTCCCACACTTCTGTTTGCTTGAGGATTTGGCAGTTCACAGCCCCCATACTTGCTTATACTTATCTTAGAAGGCTCAAGTCTAACATAAATTGCATTGACATGAGATAAGCTAGAACAAATGTTGATCTGTGGCATTCTGCCCTCCCAGCAACAATAATGATATTTTAGGTATTTTGTTTTCCCTTTAGCACATTTCATCTTGCAGCTGGCTTTTGCTGCAGTGTATCATGAAAGGGTGGCTGCTGTTGCTGCAGAAGAGGATTTTGGTACTAATGACACTGAAGGGAAATATAAATATGCACATCTTTAATGCAGGAACACATTTAGCTCGAAAAACATCAAGAGAGTCACAAAATATGAAAGAAGTATTGCCGGGATCCTCAGCAACAGAATCCTCTTGAGCCTCTTGAATTTCCTGAGGAGCATGTCTCTTCTTGATTTTCGTTGTTTAAAAAAAGGGAGAAGACTCGGGATCTCATTTCAGCAATTTTTTCTGAATTATAGGAAAAATTTGTCCTCTGTTTCTATGAAATATAGAAAAGCACAGGAAACTGCCTCATATTTAGGCAAGACATTGATCACTCTTTCTCAGTATGGCCTACAGTATGACTGGAGGTGGCTTTTCAGGAGCCAGAAAAGTTACCCAGCACCCACTCTCCTACCTGGAAATGCCAGTAATTGATCTTGGGACCTTCTACATACGAGAGGTGTTCTTGATCACTTACCTGTGCCTTCTTCCTTACCAGTGACCTTTTGTGAGCTTAATACAACTAGCAAGTTCTATAGAGTAGTGATCCCCAACCTGTGGGCTGCGGACCCCATGTGGTCCGTCGACTAATTGGAGGTGGGCCGCGAAGGATGCCTTCTCTCCCCCCCCCCCCGGCCTTTTACAACACACTTTGGGTGTCATTGTCTCCCATCACTCCCAGATGGGACTATCTCGTTGCAGAGAAACAAGCTCAGCATTCCCATTGATTTGTCATTGTCATGAGTTAAAATCTCCATGAAAATAAAATGTTCCTTATGTTAATTGTTGTGGCTTGTCTGTATCTTTTTTTGAAGGGATGTTTAAACATTACCATAGCGATCAGAGAGCGTTAGGGCAGTGGTTGAGAGTAGAGGAGCAAACTACCGCCCCCACACACTGGGCCTCAGTAAAATTCTCAAGCGTTGAGTGGTCCCCAGTGATAAAAAGGTTTGGCCACACTAGACAAGTTAGGGTTTGGCTGTCTGTTTCTGCTTTGGGATTTACAACAGGTAAAGACTGTGTAGCTAGCTCCCTCCAGAGGGCCATGATGCAAACACATTACACAGATCTTTTATTATGACAGTTCCAGAGCCTTTTACTATTTGGGGGCTATTTTAGATGCCAAGCAGACAGATGTAATTTCTAAAAAGTGCCATACCAATCAGATGATGCTCTTTGAGAAATTCACTCTGACTCCAAATATTCTCTCCTTTGGCTACTGGACCATAATGCCTTTTGTTTCATGTTTGGCAGATAATTCCGCTCGGTACTTCCATTTGTCTCTATACCAATGAATATATATTTTAAGCAAACTACATTGACTAATCCTACAGCATTAAATAAAATGAACCAATAAAGCTAAGAGCTGAATTTCAGAGGAAAAAAATAAAATTAATTCAATCTTTTATTTTTTTAGATTCTTGCAAACAAAGGGAACGATCGTGAAATGGAAAGATCTTTGTGCCCTATGAGTCATCGGTATTTATTATTCCAAGCACACACACATTCAACCCCATGCCCTTACAGGACTGGACAACTCCTCCCCTTCCTCTTCCCACTGCCAAGCTCTAGCACCCGTTGTATTTTTGGATACAATGGGCTTTGCCCCTAGTTAAAACATATTTTAGATCAAAAGGGCAGCTTTAGTCAGTAAGTAATTTGTTTTTAAAAACTGGAAATCCCCTATCTCCCTCTGTAAATCTCTGGGTCAATGATATGCTAGACCTTCATACAACAAAGAGAACAGCATATAACAATTGATAAGCTCTTAGAATCTTCATCTCCATTTGGCATTAATTCCTGCAGCTATTTGAGCAATTACTTCTCTTCACCTTTATTCCCTGTATAATTGAATCCATAATGTTACCCCTTAATTTCTTAATCTACACCTGCCTACCCTTCCCCCCCCTTCTCTTTTCTTCTTGGCACACAGGATACATAAGGAAAGAGGCTGTATGAGGTTTGTTTGCTATATTAACTTTTTGGTATATGAATGCTGGTGTACAATAATGGTGCACAATAACACCAACAGCCTAAAATAATATAATGCTTCCAAAAGTGCAAAAATAGTACTTTATAAATGATCATAGACAATCAGAATAAATTACACTTACACAGATGGGTTTTTTTTCCCCTGGCATATTCCATTTACTGTGTACCCCAGTCTTTGTTTGTTGAACTCCCTAGATCAGTGGTCCCCAACCCCCAGTCTGGGGGCCGGGACTGGTCCGTGGATCAGTTGGTACCGGGCCGCAGCTCCTCCTCCTCCTCCTCCTCCCTGGCTGCTGCCTCGGGGGCTGCCCTGCCACTCTGCCGCTGTCTCACCTTTGGTGCTCTCCAGTGGCCACCATGGCTGGGGCTCCCCCTCGGTGTGGCACTGCACAGCTGCTGCTGGTAGCGCCCCACAGCGGGGGGCGGGAAGTCGGGGCACTGGCGGGAAAGTGGAGCAGGGTTCAGGCGGTGGCAGCAACATCCCTCTGCAAAAGACTACCCCCCCCCCAGGCCTCAGTAAAATTGTCAAGCGTTGACCGGTCCCCGGTGATAAAAAGGTTGGGGACCACTGCCCTAGAAGATTACAGAAAGCAAAGACAATTACTGAGTCATGTCAATGTGCAATATCCCTTCTAGCACAAAAACAGACTTAATGTAATCATGACAGGGCCATACTGTAGGATTCACCTGAAATTATATTAGTCTCAGCATTGGGATGGAAGGGATGTCATGCACTGGTGTCACAATGAGGAGCCCTTCCTCCCTCTATTATTAATCTCATGGCTTGTGAAGTAGCAAGAGACAGAGCCAATACCAAGAGGATCTTTCATCCCAAGTCTCCAGGAATTTTGCAATCTGGAGTAGGGAACCCTACTAGATTGCCATTTCAGGGGTTATACAGCACTACCCGGACACGGAATATTTAGCATGTTATGGAATCAGGAGCTTTAGAATACTTTTCTCTGATTTCTTTGTTTTCTATATAAAAGGAATAATTTTTATATGAAAGGACATTCAATATTGTAAATACGTGACAAATTTACCATCTTGCTGGCTGGTTGTGAGACATAGGCCACTGTGCACTGAATAATGCAGGTGAATCTCATTTCAAGAAGACAGAGTAGCCATTCTCCCCATCTCCACCATCTCAACCCGATGTGAATATTTTCTTTGATTTCTTATTTCTCTGGCTCTCTCAATGGTTCTGCAAAGTGTAGCATTTTTAAATGGGACACTGGATATGGGCTGAAAAGTTCTCCATGTAAGCATTCCCTATGACTGTCATCTTTGTTAAATTCCTGAAGCAACAGCACATATGCACAAAACTAGTACATCTGTCATACCAAAGACTCTGCAGTGTCCCTTTGATCCATTGTGTGTGGTGGATTTTTTGTTGTTGTTGGGGGGAGAATACAGTCACGTTACAGCTTACTTATGATGACCCCATTGGGTTTTCTAGGCAAGAGATATTAAGAGATGGTTTGGCATTGACTGCCTCCACACCAGACCCCTGGTATTCTTTGTAGGTCTCCCATAAAAATCCTAACTGGAGAAGACCCTTGTTAGCTTCTGAGAACTGATGAAATCTCAGTCAGAGGCCAGGTCAGAGGCAGGTGTAATGCACAGAGATAAATAAGGCTGAAGGAAATGTTATCATTCAGTGACAGCCTCAACATGCAATTCCTACTCTTATAAAAATAAGCCTGAAAAGGTGGAGAGACCAGAAGATCTGACTCTTTCCATAAAGTGACAAACCAGGCTAATGAATGGAAATTAGTAATAGCGGAGATTTCCTACCTGTGAGGAGATCTCCACTCTACAAGAAAGCAATAGTTTCTCTAACTTCATCTCATGAGGGGATTAGCTATCATTTATGTTAGTCTTGGACAGCAGAGCCTTCTGAAGATGGAGGCTAGAGGTGACCAAGTTAACTGGTAGAAACATCTATGGGCTAGTGCATACAATGGGGGTGCACTGGGATGAGGCAGTGGTTATTTCTACTGTATAGAGAGAGCAGATCAGTTCCAGATTGTGAAGCATGAAATAAAAATGTGACAAAGAGGACAAAGCAAAGGCTCTATGGGCAGATTTGCAAGGTGAAGATCAAGGAAGTGAAAAATAACAAAACTCAGAAGAGATTAAATGGGAAAAGGAACATAAATTCCACTTCCGCCCCCAAGGCAGGAAGGTGGAAAAGTGAGCAGTAAAGATAAGGTCGGAAATTGTATCATTTTTTGAGGAGTGCTGCTACAGCCCCAGACCTTCTTTGCCCAAATCGTTTAAAGGTTCTTGTCATTTAATATTTAATGATTTGGGTTGTTTCTTAAAACACTGCCTTGGCTCTCCTGTGTTATCTTCCAGTCATTTTAAATTTCATCTCTGTGATTTAAGAGTGGGAAATTGAGTGTGAGAGAGTGAGGTGGGAAAGTGAATAGACCTACGATAAATCTATTTTAGGTGGCTTACATTGTCAGGACCATTTTGTGTCTCATAATGGGCAACAGACAACATTTTGTGGGAGTTCCAGTGAGTTCCAATTTTTAAGAAAAGTTCAAATGATATTGAGGACAAAAGCATTATTCCTCATGTTTTTAGATAACCTGCAGTAGAAACCAAATTGCCTTCTCTTAGGCCTGTGCCTCTATCATTTCTTTTGATATTTGCTCATATTTTTGTCAACAGCTTCAGATTGCCATTTCTTCACTGTTAGAAAGATTTGTTTTTGCATTGTGTGCACATTTTGTATCGTTTGTACACACTATTTATATAGTAACTGTATAAACCAGGGGTAGTCAAACTGCAGCCCTCCAGATATCTATGGACTACAAAAATCCCATGAGCCCCTGCTAGCATTTGCTGGCAGGGGCTCATGGGAATTGTAGTCCATGGACATCTGGAGGGCCGCAGTTTGACTACCCCTGGTATAAACCATATAGCATTCATACATGTGTTATATTTATAATATATAATTAGAACATAAGTATAGCCTGTTGGTTCAGGCCATTACTCTACCTAGTCCAGATACTATTTTACACAGCAACCAAATAGTTGTTCTGAATGGCCAAACAGAGCAAAGAGGTCAAGGCCTTCTCCTGCTGCTGCCTCCCAGCACTGGTTTTCAGAGCTTTTCTGCCTCTCCATATGGATGCTCCCTTTAATCAATATGGCTAGTAGTACCATTCATGCAACTGCATTCCTCAGGAAATGTTATACTAGAAATAGCCTTGTTTCACACAGTGGCCACGTGCAAGCAGAAAAAGGTGGCCAAGCCTTCCCCATGGTTCTTAATTCCCCCCCAAAGATTAATCAGAGGATTATTATATCTATATCTAGAGGTAGGATTGCCAATTCTGTTTCAGGAAATTCCTGGAGATTTGGGTGTGAAGCTTGCAAAGGGTAGTGTTTGTGGGGGAGGGACCGCAGTATAGTCTAATGTAATGGCACCCACCCTTCAAAACTGCCATTTTCTCCAGGGGACCTGATCTCCAGGCCCTGCCTGGAAGTTGGCAATCCAAGTACTACCCTATGATGGTTCATTCACAGAAGCAAGATTATTTGCTTCCACAAGCGGGAAGTTAAAAAATGTGTGGTGGGACTCCTTCTAAAGTGTTTCGCTGGAGTTGTCGTGTTTGATTTTCTCCCCAACACTGGAACAAAAATGATATTTCTCTATGCTTTGTCTCTAGACAAAGTAATCAATCTAAGATCCCTATAGTACAGCTCAGAAATCAATTTTAACAGGAAGTTA
Organism: Paroedura picta; assembly: GCF_049243985.1. NCBI lineage: Eukaryota > Metazoa > Chordata > Lepidosauria > Squamata > Gekkonidae > Paroedura > Paroedura picta. The sequence continues at coordinate 23,855,161 of NC_135381.1, read as the reverse complement.
AAATCATTACTGAAGGTTGGTAGTCTATAATAAAGAAAGTGGAATAGAATCTTTCCTCAATTATCCTAAGCAGTTTATAATTTAATCTTCCATACTATGATGATTTACAGGAAATAGCCATCCTTTCATTTACGGAAATGTCACCTACCGCCAATGTACTTATCTTATATATTTTTTTCTCATATCGTAGTGATGCACATTGGTTCTGGGGATCCATTTAGGACAAATGTCTAATATGAAAATCCATTCATATGAAAATAAATCATAGATAGTGTATAATAAATTAAATTAAAAGGGAAGATTTGGGGAAGGAGGCAGGGAGAAGTATACACTTTTACAGTGGCTCCTGAGCTTCCACTTAACAATCTACAGGGATAGAAAAAATCCTTAAGCTAAGGGAAAAAAACTTTAAACTGTTAAAGAAAATGAACAAATTGTAAATATCATCAAGAAGATTGTCTGAGTTGAAGCAACTTCAATCATACAAGCAAGCATGGCTGCCCAAGTTCTTCAGAAGAATTTTTCAGAATCCATATAAAATTAATTTTCTGCTGCAGGAGCTGGGCCAGGAACTCACGATTGCATTGGCGATGCTCAGGCCCCAGATATTGGCAGAGGATTCTACTGAGAGATGGAGACCCCCGTTCTGAATGGCTCTGACTGGGAAGGAAAACACACAGCAAATGCTTTGAGCTCTTTGATTTGTTTTCCTAGGAGACAGGCAATCTGTGTCATATCCATAGATCCTTCTTTTGAGTCCTCTGTTTCCAGCTCAATTTCTCTGGCCTTTTCTTTATCTTTGTCTTTAATCTTTTTGTTCCTTGTTGCAGCAGCCATGTCCTTCTTTCCCTTCCACGTGACCTGTGAGCGGGAAAACTCGCACATGCGCGGTCCCTGGTGGAGCGCCCTCATTGGAGATGGCAGGCCTGTGTAAGCACAGTCCCAATGTAGGACTGCTCAACAAGACGGCTGATGAATTCATGGCTAGTAGCCATTGCAGGAACTGCCCTTCTAATCTCTTAAATTAGTAGCCAACATCTCATCTCAGTGAACTCCACAAGCCCATCACTCTGAATTAAATCCTTCCTTTTTTTTCTGTCCTCAATATATAGGAATTTAGTTGCATGACAAGTTTTAGTATGAAGGCGGGAAAAAAATGTTATCTCCACTCATTTTATATACATACTAGCAGTGAAGGCAGTTTTAAGAATGGGCCAAGTGGGCTAGATCCTATGTTTGAATCCTCATAGTACCCAGAAGCTTGCTGAGAGGCCTTGGCCCAACCTACTCTGCAGGGCTGTTCTATGCTGGATGAAACAGAGCAAATTAACAAACCTGACCCTGCTGCAATACCCTCCAAGCCTCCTTACCTGCTGCCACACCACCTGATTGAGTGGAGTCAGGGACACCCTAGAAGCAGGACCATCCATGCTAGCAATGATGCTGGGCTATGGTAGGGTGTGCAAGCAGGCAGTGATGCAGTCTCAGAGTTTTGGCCAGGCTGGGGCTATGGCTACTGCTGGCATATGGAATGAGGTGGAGAGGCTGAGCCATGGTGGAAGGCAGTGAAGGCAAGGCTGGATGCTGAAGTGGTCAAGTAAGTCGGCATGGAAGATGTTAAAAAGCCATGGCATGGAGTAGCAGCTTTGGCTGAGCAATGGGCCAGCCTCTTCCCTGGGCAGGGAAGTATTTGGGCTGATTGGCCCGGAGGTGCAGGGCATGGGTGGGTAGGAGGACAAGCTCATGTGGTTATTCACGGACTACAAAGGGGCCAGGAAGCCAGAGCTGCTCACAGGGAGAAGAAAAGAAGGAGCTCTGCTATGCTATGGAAAGGGGCAGGAACATTGCGTAGACTTCTCTTGGCCCTTTGTGCTGGGCTTGGAGTGGCTCCTGGAAGCCAGCCTGGTTCCTATGACCCCCTCAGTGGGGGAATATTTGACCAATAGGAAAAAAGGCAGTCTGTTTTAGTCAGGTAGATCCCCTGCCCTTTTCCTATTGGCAGAATAAAACCACTCAGGGCCAATCACCTCCTATATTAAAGAGTGAGTCATTGGGGGGGGGGGATTCTATACACTATTATATGGAAAGAAGATATGTGGTGGGAAGTGATGTCAAGTTGCAGCCAACTTATGGCAACTCTTGCAAGGCAAGAGACTTTCAGAGATACTTTTGATAATATATCTGCTAATAACTGACCATTATCATCTCCAACTTACTGTCCCCTTCAAAGTAGACCAGAATATCATACCTTCTTTATACCCATTACAATGGTAGACATGATTGACGTCAAAATTTGTAGTTGGATTTCTGTTGTATATATCTGGGATGCTTTTCTAACACGTTGCTAATGAATCTGTGGGTAGTTTACATTTATGAAAAGGGCACTGGAAAATTGAGTCTCTCAAGCTGACAAGGGTGACTACACATTACATATGGGCAAATCATTATTAATTTGGATTACATTAGAAAATCATTAATCATGAAGATTTCCTCTGGCATTAATACGACTCCACTGCACAATTTCAGAGGAATCTCAGTTTAATCTAGCTCTGATTAATGTCTACCCAATAAAAACATCACTGAAAATGTTAGCTTTCTCTGGCTTGGGAAGATATTTAAGAGGTGTGTCTTTTATTGACTAAATTGACGGTTAACCATCAAAATCAGGATCAGTTCATTCTTTTTCAGTGAAATTGCTGGTGCAGAATTTTGCTCTTGGTTAGCATTCATATTTACAGTTTATGTTTCATATTCAGGCATGCTTCCTATTGATATTTACCCCACATGGAAAGCAGGAAGCCCCTACATAAAGGGGGAATATCCATGATATCATGCTCTGGCATTCACAGGGCTTCCTCTTTTAAGCTGTAGAAAGAAAAACATGTTTCTCTTATCTCACTTCCCTTCTCTTAAAAAGAAAAGAAAAGAAACCAAGAATGCATGATAGAATAAGGATGTAACACCCCCACCACACACACACACACACTTGTTCTTGTGTCTTGCTCTTGTTGGTCTCATGAGAGAAGGAGCTGGCCGATGGTTCTAAGGGATCCAAGATGGAACCCAGGTCTAAGGGATGAATCTAAGGGAACCAAGATGGAACCCATTGTGTTGCTGACATACATCCAAGCACATCTGATCTCAAGGGCTAGAAAACTGTTGTTTCCGAATGAAAGCCCAATTAGGCGGGGAGCTGTATTTTGTAGTATCATGCGATCCTAAAAACTTATGGCATGTACAACACCCTGGTTGCAGGATAAGTTGCTCCAGGGTGTCTTTCCAAGTCTCCTGAGTAAAGGGCAATGAGAGGAAACAAGAGCGATAAAGCAAATCAAGTTATTTTGAAGGTCAGTTGGATTAAGAGGTAGAAGGAATTTAAGTAGTAAATAAGCAAAACTTATTCATTTCTTTCACACAAAGAAAGATGCACCCAATCACATAGGCCTCCTGCAGCAACTCAGAATATATTTCAGACCAGTAAAATGCAGATCCTACAAATCAAATTGTCAGGAGCTTCATTAGTCTAGTATATGCTGCACTACATGAAGACAAAACCCAGCTGACATCCTTTTCAGTGATGACACGTGTTATAGGCTGGAAGGAAAGATGACCTCAGCATGACCAGAGAGGGATCAACATTTCTGCTGAGAAGAATAACGAATTGTGACTTGAAATATCGCTGCCATCACTACACCTTCCTTGGCTGAGGAATGCCTCGTTTTGTAGGTAGCAGATGAACAACATCTATCAAAGCTTACAGACATACAAGATCTTATTTTAATTCAATGCACAACTAGTCTTCAGTTCTCAATGTAAATGGATATACAAATGACAACTCAATATAACGTGTGCCTTTCTGAAAGGTGACCATGGCTCACTGCTGATTTACAACACCAACATTCCTGATGCATTGACAGTGTGTCTAGAGGAACAGATTTCCTTTCCCCCCTTCCTATGGTGCTTATTAGTCCAAGACACCTAGCAAAATTCCAAAGAACTTTCATACATTGATGCACTCACTATTTTACCAAATAAAATGAGGCAATAATGGAGGTTCTTCAAGTTGTCCTGTTTTAGCTTGGGTTCTGGCAGAATTTTCCCAGTTGCTGTGTCTGTAACAGTTTCAAAGAGCCTGGATTCAAACAAGCATAAAACAAAATATTCTCATTGCAAAACTTGGAGGCTGACTGAGGCTTTCAGTACTTTGTACAGACATGTATCTGGGCCTTTCCTGTTTGCAGTTAAATGTGTAAGGATTGATTACAGTGGTAAGTATTCCAGGAACGCTGGAAGGTTTCTTGACCACGTGTGCTTTGAGAGATCAGGTGAGCACCAGTGACAGGAATTGCAGGTGGTTCTGGGGTAGTAGATTCTCATACTGAGTCAAGAGGAGAGCCAACCCAGTCTCTTGGGCTCTTCTTGGGGTTTTAAGGAAGCATCTGGGGTGCTATGAATGCTAGTTCCTAGACTTGAGCCTTCTTTGTGAAAGCCTTAGGATTTCAACCTCTGTGAGGAGGAGTTGGTGTCATAGTTCATGACAAAAAGTGGCTGAGACTTATCACAACCAGTCGTTGACTCCCGTGGAGGGCTGGCTGGAGGCAGATGTGACCACCCTAGCAGCCTGTGGGCCAGGAGCACTGTTGGCATGCAGCACACATGGCATAAGGGTGAGCCAGGACCTGCAGTGCATATAGAAGGTGCCACATGTGCGGGTCCCAGGCCTCTTGCCCAGGACACCACGGAGAGCAGCTTGCTCTTCATGGTGGCAGCGGAGGACAGCCAGGAGGCCTGTTTCATTCCCCCTGCCCCCGCTGCCTGCACCTGGCCGCAGGCAAGTGTTGGTGGCCTTGAGGCAGGAGCTGGGGGACCATTCAGAGTGGTGCAGTGGCCTCGGGAGTGGTGGGGATTGCAGGGTTTCTTGCCGAGGCCCCACTTCTAGACTTCAAGGAGCATGTTCAGACCAGGGACAGCCAACCTCCAGGTGGGTCCTGAAGATCTGGAATTGCTGCTCATCTCTAAACTATAAAGATTAGCTCCCCAGACAAAAATGGCTGCTTTGGAGGGGTGACTGTGTAGCATTGTATCCACTGAGGTTTAGGGATGCCAGCCTCCAGGTGGGGTCTGAGAATCCCTGGAAGTACAGCTCTTCTCCAGGCAGTTGGGCTGAAGAAAATGCTCTCTCCCCTCACATGCATCCCTTCAAAAGGAATTCACGTGGCCCCAGACACTCCTTGACTAGCACAGTCTGTTGCTTGGCTGGATGTCTGCCCTTCTGAAGCTTGAGGCCTACTCCTGGCAACTGCAGTCCCTGTTGTTGTCTGCAAGGCCAAGTCATTGCTTAATAAAAGTGGATCACCTAGTTTCCCCCAAAGTCTCACTGCCTACTTTCCTGTAAAGCTAACTCCAGTTGAAATTGTGGGCCACTTATGCAAGGGCTGGAGGCAGCGTGGCAGAGAAGGGAAGGCGGAGCGAGCTGGGCATCCTCCCTCCTTCCTTCCATGCACATGGGTGAGAGGGAGCTATGGCCGCCACGGACATGGCGCTGGATGTCTGCTTGGAGGCGCTGCTGGCTGGCCAATGGCATGCCAAATGTGTCTTCAAGGTCCTGGATCAGCTGAAGGTGGGCAGGCACCTCTGACCTTGTGGCTCTGAAGGTGAATGTTTAATACAATACAATATCTGTGCTTTTCTGTACTTGGCTAAAATATAATAAATGTAAATATTTGTGAAATGCTTGTATGACTGCAAATAGACATAAAACTCCACGCAGAACAAATTATAAATGCTCTCTTGCACCATTTAATTCTTCAGCTGCATAAACCAAACAGATTTATTTTCCATTTACATTTAGTATGTTTCATTCATGTTAGATTTGGATTTACACTACATATATGATTTTTCATTATGTTATGGAGTCAGTTATTACAAGAAAGTGAGGGCAAGGAGAAAGTCTAATGCACATATACATGCTGGTTGACAGGATAATATGCTTCCTGCTAACCACAAAGCTATACATTTTAAAAGGAATATAAATGAGGAACATTTTCCTTATTGTTTAAGATGAGACTCTAAAGATCTTCTTCCCAAGAGTTAGCAGGAGCGTTTTTGCCTCACGTCAAGTTCCATCAAAGGAGAGAGCCAAATGATATGACAATCTTCAGAAATAATTAGATTTCCAGTTAGCCTTGGTCCATCATAATGGTCTATCCTCTTTCTATAGAGAAGTGCTCCTGGAGCTCATAGCAATGCACTGGGAAACGGTAGTGACTCAGTGAAGGTGCCTGTAGGAAGGCCTCCACCCAAGCCCTTTTATTGCTTACATGGGGAGAGAAGGGGTTTAAAAACGTTTAACTTGCCCTTTATCCAAAGAGCTCTCTGTGGAATCCAACATTCTCCCTTTCTCCATTTGACCCTAATCACAACACTGTTAGGCAGATGAGTTTCAGACAGTGGCTGATCCAACTAAGCTCCATGGCAGAGTAGGGATTTGAACCCCCATCTGCTTGACTCTAGTCTAGCAGCACTGCTGTACTGGCTATCACTGATTTATTGGCTCATCTAGAAGAGCAACAGTGGAGGCTAATGTTCCTTCAGCCTGATTCATTTTTTTATCCTGAAAATGTGTAGCTGACATATAGCAACCCCAGATGTTTTCAAGCCAATAAACATTCAGAAAGCCTAGGCTTTCTTGGTGGTCTGCCATCCAAGTACTAATCAGGACCAACCCTGCTTACCTTCTGAGATCTAGCGAGGTTAGGCTACCATGGGCCATCCAGCTCAGGGCATCTAAAATATAAGGTAAAGGTAAAGGTATCCCCTGTGCAAGCACCGAGTCATGTCTGACCCTTGGGGTGACGCCCTCTAGCGTTTTCATGGCAGACTCAATACGGGGTGGTTTGCCAGTGCCTTCCCCAGTCATGACCGTTTACCCCCCAGCAAGCTGGGTACTAATTTTACCGACCTCGGAAGGATGGAAGGCTGAGTCAACCTTGAGCCGGCTGCTGGGACTGAACTCCCAGCCTTATGGGCAAAGCTTTCAGACGGCTGCCTTACCACTCTGCACCACAAGAGGCTCTATCTAAAATATAGTCGCTGTCATTTTATTCTTTAATTTTTTTTCCTGTTCATGACCATAGAGAAACATTTGTCATTTTAATAATGTCAGTCTTTATCCTGCTTTAGGCTGATCCTGCATTGAACAGGAGGTAGGATTAAATGGATTGTATGTCCTATATTCCCTGTCATGTAAGTGTCAAGAATCAGGCAGAGGTTCACTGGTAAAGTCCCATTAAATGAAGCATCCAAGATTTCCAGGTGAAATCCAAATAAAGGGTTTATTAAAGAGACAGAAGAAACAACAGTCAAAGAGTTTTAAAACAAACTCTTTGGCAGAGACACAGAACAAAGACCCATGGACATCTTTATAGTACAGGTTAGATAGCGGAGGGGTCATTGGCATTTCTGTGGGAGAGTGGAAAAGACAATGTTAAGTGTTAAGATTCACAGGCCAGGTCAGATGGTCAGTCTTTGAAATACAATGGAACCTACATGTTATGTCTCTAGGCACTACAAGGACACTTTGAGCTTTGAGATAAGGAACTATCCTGCTGTGAAAGTGGGAGGGATTCGGGGAGGCAGTCATGGGGATGAAAAGCAGAAGGGTTCTGATGTATTTATGGCGACAGGTTCAAAGGGGGCATCAGAAATGCAGGAATGCAAGGCAAACAGGGTCTTGAATTGAGACAGTAAGGAGCTCATAGTCTGACGAAGAGTACTTGCACTCGAAAGCTCACGCCCTGAATAAATCTTTGTTGGTCTAAAAGCTGCTAATGGACTCTGATTTCATTGTATGTCCTCTTCCAAGTTGTGCCCAGAATCCTGAAAGATGATTCCTAGGATTTTGGGACCTACAGGAAGCAACCATCACACAAGTTGGCAAATAGAGTAAGTAGGGGAAGGGGTAAAATTGCTCCTTTTGTGTCATAGACCACTGATATGAAAGTAGAGGGCAGGTATACACCTTCTCCTTCTTCTTTACAGCCTCCTGACCTTCATGTCTTTCACACAAATCCCGTAAGTCAATTTCTAGGCTTAAACAGGAACTGTGAGAATGAAAAGGAACACTGGAAAATTCTGTGCTTTGCATGCATGGATGGACAGTAGAATACAGGCTGATTACTAAAATGACAATTGGGCTCTCTTTTCTTCATGCAAATGACAGTCTTCATGGACACCCCCCCCCCCATACACACATAAGAATATACTTATGTTAGACTCTTGCTTTGGTAGCTTGCAATTGGTATTGGCTGTCCTTTGTCGCACATTATGTTTTACATTTGACGTATATTTGCCAATAGAATGGGCAAAGTGATAAACGAGGCACATATTCTCTGTCACTCATTCTAATTGCTTGGCACTTCAAAGGCACTGGGGTTATTGCTGCGTGTGCACACAAGGAAAATGCCACATTTTGTAACATTAGTTTAATTATACATTTCAGTTAACTTCCTTTAGGTAAACCAAGCATGACCAAAAATGCATACAATGATTAAATGCTTTCACCTTATGCTTTTGAAGTTTGGCAGATCGTAAGAGACTGTCATTGTGTTCATTATAAGCATTTGAAAGATTTTAGAACACTGCCTTGCCAGTATGCAGAAGGACTATACTTCTCAAAAGTAATAGTGGAAGATCCATGCATTATCTCCTCTTTCACACTCATCCATTTATGCTGCTTGCTTATTGTTATCACATTTGCACAAAGAAAGAAATTCATTTCCAGGGTAAATTCAATTTGATCCAGTGGTTTTTTCCAAAAAGACCAAGTGTGATCCTAATGACCACATTTAATAACTCATACTGGAAGATTCAGAAAGGTCAGGGCTATGGTTTGGTGGAAAAAAGGAATGCTGGTAGGAAATAAGCCATGAGGGTGATAGCATCTGTACCACTAATCTTTCTGGTAAGGGCTGGTGGGACGAGTTGATCACGTTGCTTAATTGCCAATCAGGGTGGCTGTCCCACCACTACATGCCCCCTTCTCCAACTGGGTTGCTTGTCCATCCAACAGGCAGCCAATTTTGTTTTGTCCCCCATCCCTGACCACTGCCTCCTCCTTGAACTTCCCTCCAAGGCTCTGAAGCTCCAGGTCCCTGCCCAATGACAGCTGTACCTGCCTGTGAATTTCCTGCCTGGAAGGGCATCAGCCACTGCGGCTTCCTCCCTGGCAGGGCACTTGGCCCCTAGATAGCAGAGCCATCCAGCTGTGGTCTCAGGCAAAGGACAATGATGCCCCTACAACCGTACCAGCCGCCTGCCACTATTTGAGGTCCTGGGAGAGGGAGGGGCCATGTGGGGAGTCACTGCCTGGGGAAATTCCAGCATCAGCACCACCAGCCGCCCTCATGTCCTTCAGGGGGAGGGCACCTGCAACAGGCACAAGGCCACCCATCCCGGTAACTTGCATGGCTACTTGCCTGCATGTGGCTATGACTCTCCTCACCACTGTCTGTGCCACCAACTGCCTCAGCCCACTGCCTCCATTGCTCCCACCACCCAAAGTCACTGGCCCACATGAGTGCCACCTCAGCTGCACCCAACTCTGCTGCCATGCGCTGGCACCCTTGGGGAGGGGGGACTTCTGTCCCCAATGGAAACACCTCCAGCCTCACTGCAGTCCCAGTCCAGGTCCCTGCCAACAGCTGTGCTCACCAACAGCAGCGTACTGCCAGCTGCTGCCCTCCTACCTGTTGAATCCTGCTCTCCACCTCACTTATCCTGCCCTTGCTTGTGTCTCTACATTGGGGGGGGGGAGTGCACCCATGCCTGTTTCTTGCAGTGCCATTTTAGTGACCCACCTCCAACCTCCACCCCTTCCTGCTACCCCATCCCCCACACATCCTACCCACCCATCCATCAACCATCCAGCTCCTCATCACAGCATTGGTCGTAATCATAGCCCCAACATTGTCACAATTAGCCCAGCCGCCTCCCTTCCTCCCTTTTCTGGCTTAGGGAAAGCCTCCCATGCAAGCCACCATCTATTTGGCTGCCCCTCCCTCCTCCCAACTTGACTCCACCCACTACCTAGACCTCTTCCTATCCCACCCAAATCCACTCACAAACTCCCCAGTTTGCCCACCAGCACCACCTCTTCCTCCCTTATTTCTCTGCCAAACTCTCCCTTCCACCCCACCTGCCTTGCCCAGCCTGTCTGCTCTCCCATACCCTGCCTCCCAATTATCCTTCCTCACAGGGGTCTCCCAACCCCTTCCCACTCCACTGCCCTCTCCTACCCTTTCACCTCCATTGGCTCCCCTTCTCCCTCTCCGCAGCCTCTCCCCACTGCCTAGACCACCTGCACCACCATCTCTATCCTAAGGTGACCAGACGTAACGCTTTTCGTGGACAGTCCTGACATTTAAAGACAGGTCCCATGTCCAATGGTGTTGTCTAAAAATCCCAATTTTGTAGGGGTGTGCGAAGCAGCTGCCAAAGCGGCTGTTCCTGCCCACTGCAGCCAGCACCATGTCGCGGGTGGAGGGGAGGCTTCACTGGCCGCACCCTGATTGGCCCTATTCCACCTTGGACAGCCGGACTGGCTGAATCCCGGGGCCAGTTTCACTCTTATATATATAAGAAACCCTGGATAAGGACTGTCTGGAACCTTGACCTTCCTAGTCCACAAAGCAGAGCACAACAAGAGCTATGTTATCTCCTTTGGACTACCTCACAACCCAGGCAACCTGCTAGTTCACTCTTAGCAATAAATGGCCTAGTCTGCTTGGACAATATCCTGATACTGTCCTGTAATATTGAGCTCTTCTCACCTTCTCTTTTGAACAGGTACCTTCATTTTACCTAAGGATTATGCCTGCCCTTTATAAGGGTGCTTCAAAGGGTGGGTCAATAGCCTCTGAAGCTCTTCAGAAATAATAGTTTCTGATCTTACAGGCACTGACACTCTGAGTCTGTTCTGGCTACATTGGACCTTGGGGGTGGGGAAGAAGCTCAACCCTGTCAGTTTTGATCCCATCATTCTTCCAGTGAAGTGACCATGGTACATGTGGTCTTTCATCCTCTGTCTTCCTTCTAAAGATTTCTGTAACATTCTGTACGTGAGAGAATGATTTGCCCGTGGCCACCCACTAAGCTACATGTCAGAGTGGAGTATTGAATCCTGGTTTCCCCATGGAGAGACCTTAGACCAATCAATGACTATCTCTATAACCTACTTCATAGGGATTCCGTGAGGATAAAATGGAGGACTCGGTTTTTAAAGACACCAATATCAATTTCAATATAGATAATGCAGAAATGTGACGGGCAGATGTGTTTAAGATTGGCTCAAACACATGTGAATTTCCTGCTTTATGATGGAAGGAATAGCCCTTATGAATCTGTGAGAGACATCACACACACACACACACATTTTTCTTGGCATTCTGTTTCCAACTTACATTTGGAAGAAGGATTCTTCGTTGCCACTTGGATTTCTCTGGCTTTCTGTCAGAAAGAACATTTGGAATTGAAAAGCAAAGGTTGAGGTCTGGAAATGGCAGATAATAATGAAAGGTGAAGTTAAGATGTATGTCCTTGAGCTCTGCAACAGGTCATTGCTGTGACACATATTAAATACATATTTGCAGGAAGGCTCAGCTTCCCATATAAAGGAGACTTTACTGAAGCCCAAATCTTCCTGAAGCAGATTAAATAAATTTGCCAAATGGAGTTGGATTTATTTTTTACTAGAAAGCAAGGAAACCAAATGTATCCCGTTAAGTTTGTGTTTCCTTTTGCATAAAAGAATACTATCCTGTTTTGATAGGACTAGATGAGCAGGATGAAGATGAAACTCAAATACTTTGGCCACCTCATGAGAAGGACTCCCTGGAGAAGAGCCTAATGCTGGGAGCGACTGAGGGCAAAAGAAGAAGGGGACGACAGAGAATGAGGTGGCTGGATGGAGTCACTGAAGCAGTAGGTGCAAACTTAAATGGACTCTGGGGAATGGTAGAGGACTGGAAGGCGGCGCCATACCAGATCGATAAAAAATAAAACCACCATACTGCGAACCTACTTTGTAGAACACAAGGTTGACCTGGAGTGCATGATCGAACCTAGGCCAGGGAGGGCAAAACAGTCTCCATAAAAGAACTGGCCCATGCCTGGTTCTCTGTCCTCTATCAGTCATGGACCATGGAGTATGGGGGGAGGGTGACAATCCTAATCTAGGACTGACTACTCCTTCAGAGCCCTCCCTGTGCCATCAATCCCAGGCATTGAATGTGTGAGCTTTGGGTGGAATGCAGCTGAGAGCTTGGCTATCTGGGTGGTGTACCATGCACCCAACGCACCGCCAGATGCCCTACCCACTTTGCTGCAGGTGGCGGCTCCCCTGCAGTATCCTCCCCTACCAAGACTCCTCCCCCATCACCATGTGTGAGGCTGCCAGAAGCTCACAGCTCCTAAATGCTCCAGTCTAGGCCAGCACAAAAAACACTCCTCGTTGCCCCTCATTGGCCAAGAAGACCATGGTTTTTGGCAATCCTACAGATGGCAACAGAGGGTCTGGTAATGCTTCTTGAAGAACTGGATCTGTTGCAACAGGGGCCTCCATGGCACCCAAACCCAGCGTGCTTCTACCTAGCCATCTGGAAGTTGAGAGGCAGCTCTTCCTGAGGAAAGGGTATTCAAACCAGGTCACAGAAACTATCCTAGCTGCAAGATGCAAATCTACTAATTGCATTTATGGGTACATTTGGAAGATATTCTGCAGATAGTGCAGGAGAAAGCGCATGTCACATTTCTCACTGGGGCTTGGGGGAGTGTTAAGTTTCCTACAGGATGATATGGCCTGTGGTTGGAGACAGGTGGCAGTGATCTCAAAGGTGATTCCCAGGTTTCAGAAGAAGCAATTCAATTTTCATCCATATGTGGTTCAGTTCTTAAGGGGGGCATCTCTACTTTCTCACTTGGTACAACATAGGTTCCCAGCATGGAGACTCAATGTAGTGTTTAATGCCTTAACTTTTGTCTCCGAGAAATTTCCACAAGGAAAAGATAGCCTTTCATCTTGACCCAACCTTCCTTCCTAAGGTGAATTTATCCTTCCACAGGGAACAAGTAATTGTCTTACCTATCTTTTAAAGGTAAAGGTATCCCCTGTGCAGGCACTGAGTCACCCTTGGAGTGATGCCCTCTAGCATTTTCATGGCAGACTCAGTACGGGGTGGTTTGCCAGTGCCTTCCCCAGTCATTACCGTTTACCCCCCAGCAAGCTGGGTACTCATTTTACCGACCTCGGAAGGATGGAAGGCTGAGTCAACCTTGAGCCGGCTGCTGGGATTGAACTCCCAGCCTCATGGGCAGAGCTTTCAGACTGCATGTCTGCTGCCTTACCACTCTGCCTACCTTTTATCCATGTCCAAAAACTTCGTTGGAATGGTTTGGCATTCCATAGATGTGAAGAGAGCCCTCCAGGTTTTTCGTTTTAGATCTACTGACTTCCAGAAGTCAGAGAGCATTTTCATTAACATTGCTAGCCCAAGCAGGGGAAACAGGATGTCACAATCTTCACTAAGCAGGTGCCTCAGGGAATGCATCATGGAAGCCAATAAGGTTTCTGGTCAGCCAGCACCAGAGGGCATCATAGCCCACTCAGAGCAGAGTGCAGAGACTGTGGCAGCCTCTGTCAAGCAGATCTCTATCAAGGAAATTTCACAAGGCTGCCACTTGGAAATCAATAGCTGCATTCACCAGTTCAGTGCGGCGGATGCCGCCTTCAGCAGGGTGATCCTGAAGGAGGTTATTCCATCTTAAGCAACTTCCCATACACAAGGGGATACTATTTGGGGAGGTCCCAAAGATGTCTTCCACCTTTGGGAAGTGGCTTACCTGTGAGGGGTCCTTCTCTTCAGAGGTAAAGGAAGACATCTTCATCCCTCCCTAGAAGTTGCTGTCTTCTTTTTCATTAGTTATTGTTATTTACTGGCCTTGTTTGCCTGTTTTTCTAATGCATTCCAAGCATTATAGCTATACTTTTTTACCTTTGGGGAGCTTTCCATGCTGTGGTTAATGTTAAAATGTTAGTGTCAAGTGTTTGCAAACAGAGTGTGTTGTTTTCTCGGAGTCAAAATTAGAGCTTGAAGACACGCCCCCTACAGGAAACAGGAAGGGGAAAAAGTAACCTGCCTCCTTGCAGAGAGGGGTGAGAAACACCCAAAGATGTCTTCCTTTACTTCCAGGCAAGCCACTGGTCATTCTAAGTCATTAGAGGTGCATGAATATAATGATTAGAGTTCCTGAGCATGAATTTTATGGCATTTTTTACATCTCGTTTATTTATTTATTTAGGCACTTTTCTCCACTTCCTACGAAGTCCAAGTGCTTTACAATGCCAACAGCAATTCAAAAGTATCAAATACCACACATATTTAAATTCAGGCTACTTAAAAAAGAAATCTACCTGCTATTAACAGAATAAACTACAGATGGGAAAGGGGAGCAGGTAGGGCTGCCCAGTCACCCACTATCATGAAAACACTGACAGCCCATGACCTCCAACCCTACTCTGTAGCATACTGGATGGAAAATGTGTGGGAAATGATTGCTCTGACAGCACATTGTCTCTTCCAGGCTTGTACCACAAAGGACTTGGTGCCATTGTAATGACAATAATTTTTATATCCCTGACCCTCCTGTGGTTGCTAGCACTTGGGGTAACAGCTCTGCCCAACAGTCTCTTCTCAGTGTTATACCATTTATACCCAACAAATACAGATAATATCCCAGCCAAAGAGAGAGAGAGAAACTGAACAGAGAGTTTGAGTAAAGTGTAAAGTGTTTTTCAAAAGTGTTTATGGTTACAGTCTTAGTACACAGTGTCAGCCAAAGTCATATGTTTAGTCTCAGTCTCCCATCTGCAACTGGGGGATCCTGAACCATTTAAAATCCCTTTGGCAAATGTCCTTTAACATTAACACACCACATAAACATTAAGAATTGTTTTTCAGATTGGAACATTGCTCCCTTTATGTTGTCTGAAAGCAGCAGTACTCTCAGGCCAAAAAGGGTATTTTACAACCTGATGACTTGAGACCATTTTGGCTAGAGTGGAGACCTCCATGAGCAATGATCAACCTATGAATGACAGCTCTTTGTATAACAGTGCCTCCCCAAT